>NW_026044085.1:0-600000 GCF_937001465.1 Orcinus orca | reverse complement strand
CGTACACGATTTGGGCTGTCTGGTGAAAGAATTTTGAATCGGCGGCACCCTGAGTACCTTTCCCGAAGTTTGCTTCCTAGCTGGTTAAACTCGGCATTCAGAGGCGAGATGAGAACAAACTTGCTCCGCGTGCGGCGAAGTGCCCTGATGCCCTGCCCTAAATGTTTGAGCTTCTGGCCAGTGTCAGGCAAGTACTTTAACACGTAGGAGTCTCCCTTTTACTCCAAGCTGTCCCTGTTGGCTGAAGCAGTCGGCGTGTCTGTATCGCAGCCTGGGAGGCCGGGCGTTGGGGGAGTCTGCCAAGTGACTGGCCTCCATTTATAGGTAACTGAGAAACTGCGTCGAAGCTTTCGGGAGCCTCTTACAGGGAATGGTTGCAGTTGGGAATTGGAGACTGTGCTGGCAAACGTCAGCAGCTCCTCTCCCTCGGAGGGCTCTTGGTGTGCCGACTCCTAACAGCCAGCACGGTCCCCAGCTCGTGAACGGTCCCATTGCGAGCCGGTCTCGTCCGTGAAAGAGCCACGTGAGGCTGATCTCCAAGAGTGGGGCTCCACACCTGGAGCCTTTGGGACAGGGCAGTCCTGAGCCGATGTGCCCACCAGGGGACGCGACCAAAGTTTACGTACCACAGGAAAGCGCATCAAGGCCTCGTGTTCTCTCCATGAAATGAACGTGAGCTTGAAGGGTGATACGTCAGCGTGCACCGTGAACAGCTCGCTGGTACGCCTTTCTTTGCCCCCTCTCATGGTCTCACGCACCCGGGCTCAGTTCCGTGCAGGAATGCTGAGTGGGAGTGCCAGCCTCGCTTCTGGACTCGAAAGCCTTCCACCCCCTAATGGCAGGTTGTGTGTGTCTCTCACGTGGGGGGAGGAATGAGGTCGCCCACAGAGGTTCTGCCATGAAAGATCTAAAGACGCACGCTGCTGAGGAGCTTGTTCCTCATGGAGCGTCCCCGAAGGCCAGAAGAATGCCGAAGGTCTCTTTCAAAGCTGCCGGACGCTCTGCCATTCTAGGCCTGAGATAAGGACCTTGTGACGGCACTGTAACCCCGCGAGATTCAGGAGACATCGCCAGTGCGAGTGGCAATCCGGAAGGAAGAACCTTCAAGGCGGAGTGTCCTTTCCTGTACAAAACGGCGCCCAAGTGGCTGAGGCAGGGAGCATTTTCCTTCACAGAACCGGCATCCTCGTATGCCTGTGGGTTACTCTAAAGAAACGACACTGTGAGCAACCTCTTCGAAAAGGCCTTCGCAAGCGACTTGGAGACAACAGCAGCGCAGTGGAGGCACAGACCATTGTCCTAGAGAGCAGCACAGTGTCTCTAGCAGCGATCGCTTCCCGGAGGATACTTAAGCCACACCGAGATTCCAGCAGGGAGTTTTGCCTTATAGCAGTACAACTCACTCAAGAAAGAGGGATGAGGTGTAGGGCTAATCTACGTGCGCTCACGCTCTGTGTCCCCGAGAAGGTTTCACGGAGCAGAATGCATCACCGACCGCTACCACGTGTGTGCACCAAAGAAGCCCTGTGTCGTGGGTGTTCTCAGGCCGACAGCGAAGACCTAGGTGTGTGCTGCACCCGCGCCCGGTGGTTCACACGTTGCGTGACCCTGTGCCTTTTGAAGATGCTCAGAGCGGGTGGCACCTGCGTGCTGCGAGCGCAAGAGGTGTAGAGTGTAAAGGCCTTTCACACTGGAGGAAAGGCTTGCATCTCATGGAGAAAATGTGTACGTCGCCCGGGAGATGGAGGCGCGCTCTTGACACCATTTCCTCTGCCCGTTTCAAACACAAGTGTTTGTACTCGATCTGGGCTGCCTGGTGAAACACTTGGCAGTCCGCATCACCCTGAGCACCTTTCCTGAAGTTTGATTCGTAGCTGGGTAAACTCGGGCTTCAGAGGTTTAGATGAGACCAAACGTGTTCAGCTTGTGGCGAAAGCCTTTGACCAGAGGCATATAAGCTTGTGCTTGGGGCAAGGGCTAGGCAAGAACGTTTACACACTGGGTTTTTATCTTTACCCTAAGCTGTCCCTTTTGGCTGCAGCAGGCGGAGAGAACCCGCGGAGAGAGAACAGCTGCGAAGTGGATGCACACAACAGTCACCTCGATACCAGCCCCGGGCTCCCAAGCAACGATCCTTCCCCGCAGGGTACTTAACCCACCCAGGGATTCAAGCAGGGAGTTCGCCTTGTCCAACTCGCACAGGAGACTGGCATGAGATGTAGGGCTCATCTACTTGCGTTCACACTACGTGGCCCGGAGAAGTTCTCACGGAGCCGAATCCAGCGCCCTTCCTCCACCACGTGTGTACACAAAGGAGCGCTGGGCAGTGGGTGTTCTCAGGCCAAGAGAGAAGCCCTTGTTCTGTGCTGCACCTGCTGGGTGGTTCAAAGGTTTTCTGACCTTCCTGCTCTGGAAGCTTTTCAGAGCTGAGGCTACGCCTGGGCTGCGAAAGCAGAGAGGCGTAGAGGCCTTTCACACGGAAGGCGTGGGCCTGTTTCCCATGGGGAAAGTGTACGTCGCCCAACCCCCACTCCCACCCCACCCCACCCCACCCCACCCCACTCCAACCCACCCCCAGCTGGAGGCGTGCGGGTTGACACCATTTTGTCCTGCCCATGGAAAATACAAAGAGGCGTACACGATTTGGGCTGTCTGGTGAAAGAATTTTGAATCGGCGGCACCCTGAGTAACTTTCCCGAAGTTTGCTTCCTAGCTGGTTAAACTCGGCATTCAGAGGCGAGATGAGAACAAACTTGCTCCGCGTGCGGCGAAGTGCCCTGATGCCCTGCCCTAAATGTTTGAGCTTCTGGCCAGCGTCAGGCAAGTACTTTGACACGTAGGAGTCTCCCTTTTACTCCAAGCTGTCCCTGTTGGCTGAAGCAGTCGGCGTGTCTGTATCGCAGCCTGGGAGGCCGGGCATTGGGGGAGTCTGCCAAGTGACTGGCCTCCATTTATAGCTAACTGAGAAACTGCGTCGAAGCTTTCGGGAGCATCTTACAGGGAATGGTTGCAGTTCGGAATTGGAGACTGTGCTGGCAAACGTCAGCAGCTCCTCTCCCTCGGAGGGCTCTTGGTGTGCCGACTCCTAACAGCCTGCACGGTCCCCAGCTCGTGAACGGTCCCATTGCGAGCCGGTCTCGTCCGTGAAAGAGCCACGTGAGGCTGATCTCCAAGAGTGGGGCTCCACACCTGGAGCCTTTGGGACAGGGCAGTCCTGAGCCGATGTGCCCACCAGGGGACGCGACCGAAGTTTACGTACCACAGGAAAGCGCATCAAGGCCTCGTGTTCTCTCCATGAAATGAACGTGAGCTTGAAGGGTGATGCGTCAGCGTGCACCGTGAACAGCTCGCTGGTACGCCTGTCTTTGCCCCCTCTCACGGTCTCACGCACCCGGGCTCAGTTCCGTGCAGGAATGCTGAGTGGGAGCGCCAGCCTCGCTTCTGGACTAGAAAGCCTTCCACCCCCTAATGGCAGGTTGTGTGTGTCTCTCACGTGGGGAGAGGAATGAGGTTGCCCACAGAGGTTCTGCCATGAAAGATCTAAAGACGCACGCTGCTGAGGAGCTTGTTCCTCATGGAGCGTCCCCGAAGGCCAGAAGCATGCCGAAGGTCTCTTTCAAAGCTGCTGGACGCTCTGCCGTTCTAGGCCTGAGATAAGGACCTTGTGACGGCACTGTAACCCCGCGAGATTCAGGAGACATCACCAGTGCGAGTGGCAATCCGGAAGGAAGAACCTTCAAGGCGGAGTGTCCTTTCCTGTACAAAACGGCGCCCAAGTGGCTGAGGCAGGGAGCATTTTCCTTCACAGAACCGGCATCCTCGTATGCCTGTGGGTTACTCTAAAGAAACGACACCGTGAGCAACCTCTTCGAAAAGGCCTTCGCAAGCGACTTGGAGACAACAGCAGCGCAGTGGAGGCACAGACCATTGTCCTAGAGAGCAGCACAGTGTCTCTAGCAGCGATCGTTTCCCGGAGGATACTTAAGCCACACCGAGATTCCAGCAGGGAGTTTTGCCTTATAGCAGTACAACTCACTCAAGAAAGAGGGATGAGGTGTAGGGCTAATCTACGTGCGCTCACGCTCTGTGTCCCCGAGAAGGTTTCACGGAGCAGAATGCATCACCGACCGCTACCACGTGTGTGCACCAAAGAAGCCCTGTGCCGTGGGTGTTCTCAGGCCGACAGCGAAGACCCAGGTGTGTGCTGCACCCGTGCCCGGTGGTTCACACGTTGCGTGACCCTGTGCCTTTTGAAGATGCTCAGAACGGGTGGCACCTGCGTGCTGCGAGAGCAAGAGGTGTAGAGTGTGAAGGCCTTTCACACTGGAGGAAAGGCTTGCATCTCCTGGAGAAAATGTGTACGTCGCCCGGGAGATGGAGGCGCGCTCTTGACACCATTTCCTCTGCCCTTTTAAAACACAAGTGTTTGTACTCGATCTGGGCTGCCTGGTGAAATGCTTGGCAGTCCGCATCAACCTGAGCACCTTTCCTGAAGTTTGATTCGTAGCTGGGTAAACTCGGGCTTCAGAGGCTTAGATGAGACCAAACGTGTTCAGCTTGTGGCGAAAGCCTTTGACCAGAGGCATATAAGCTTGTGCTTGGGGCGAGGGCTAGGCAAGAACGTTTACACACTGGGTTTTTATCTTTACCCTAAGCTGTCCCTTTTGGCTGCAGCAGGCGGAGAGAACCCGCGGAGAGATAACAGCTGCGAAATGGATGCACACAACAGTCACCTCAATACCAGCCCCGGGCTCCCAAGCAACGATCCTTCCCCGCAGGGTACTTAACCCACCCAGGGATTCAAGCAGGGAGTTCGCCTTGTCCAACTCGCACAGGAGACTGGCATGAGATGTAGGGCTCATCTACTTGCGTTCACACTACGTGGCCCGGAGAAGTTCTCACGGAGCCGAATCCAGCGCCCTTCCTCCACCACGTGTGTACACAAAGGAGTGCTGGGCAGTGGGTGTTCTCAGGCCAAGAGAGAAGCCCTTGTTCTGTGCTGCACCTGCTGGGTGGTTCAAAGGTTTTCTGACCTTCCTGCTCTGGAAGCTTTTCAGAGCTGAGGCTACGCCTGGGCTGCGAAAGCAGAGAGGCGTAGAGGCCTTTCACACTGAAGGCGTGGGCCTGTTTCCCATGGGGAAAGTGTACGTCGCCCAACCCCCACTCCCACCCCACCCCACCCCACCCCACCCCACTCCAACCCACCCCCAGCTGGAGGCGTGCGGGTTGACACCATTTTGTCCTGCCCATGGAAAATACAAAGAGGCGTACACGATTTGGGCTGTCTGGTGAGAGAATTTTGAATCAGCGGCACCCTGAGTACCTTTCCCGAAGTTTGCTTCCTAGCTGGTTAAACTCGGCATTCAGAGGCGAGATGAGAACACACTTGCACCGCGTGCGGCGAAGTACCCTGATGCCCTGCCCTAAATGTTTGAGCTTCTGGCCAGCGTCAGGCAAGTACTTTGACACGTAGGAGTCTCCCTTTTACTCCAAGCTGTCCCTGTTGGCTGAAGCAGTCGGCGTGTCTGTATCGCAGCCTGGGAGGCCGGGCGTTGGGGGAGTCTGCCAAGTGACTGGCCTCCATTTATAGCTAACTGAGAAACTGCGTCGAAGCTTTCGGGAGCCTCTTACAGGGAATGGTTGCAGTTCGGAATTGGAGACTGTGCTGGCAAATGTCAGCAGCTCCTCTCCCTCGGAGGGCTCTTGGTGTGCCGACTCCTAACAGCCGGCACGGTCCCCAGCTCGTGAACGGTCCCATTGCGAGCCGGGCTCATCCGTGAAAGAGCCACGTGAGGCTGATCTCCAAGAGTGGGGCTCCACACCTGGAGCCTTTGGGACAGGGCAGTCCTGAGCCGATGTGCCCACCAGGGGACGCAACCGAAGTTTACGTACCACAGGAAAGCGCATCAAGGCCTCGTGTTCTCTCCATGAAATGAACGTGAGCTTGAAGGGTGATGCGTCAGTGTGCACCGTGAACAGCTCGCTGGTACGCCTGTCTTTGCCCCCTCTCACGGTCTCACGCACCCGGGCTCAGTTCTGTGCAGGAATGATGAGTGGGAGCGCCAGCCTCGCTTCTGGACTCGAAAGCCTTCCACCCCCTAATGGCAGGTTGTGTGTGTCTCTCACGTGGGGGGAGGAATGAGGTCGCCCACAGAGGTTCTGCCATGAAAGATCTAAAGACGCACGCTGCTGAGGAGCTTGTTCCTCATGGAGCGTCCCCGAAGGCCAGAAGCATGCCGAAGGTCTCTTTCAAAGCTGCCGGACGCTCTGCCGTTCTAGGCCTGAGATAAGGACCTTGTGACGGCACTGTAACCCCGCGAGATTCAGGAGACATCACCAGTGCGAGTGGCAATCCGGAAGGAAGAACCTTCAAGGCGGAGTGTCCTTTCCTGTACAAAACGGCGCCCAAGTGGCTGAGGCAGGGAGCATTTTCCTTCACAGAACCGGCATCCTCGTATGCCTGTGGGTTACTCTAAAGAAATGACACTGTGAGCAACCTCTTCGAAAAGGCCTTCGCAAGCGACTTGGAGACAACAGTAGCGCAGTGGAGGCACAGACCATTGTCCTAGAGAGCAGCACAGTGTCTCTAGCAGCGATCGCTTCCCGGAGGATACTTAAGCCACACCGAGATTCCAGCAGGGAGTTTTGCCTTATAGCAGTACAACTCACTCAAGAAAGAGGGATGAGGTGTAGGGCTAATCTACGTGCGCTCACGCTCTGTGTCCCCGAGAAGGTTTCACAGAGCAGAATGCATCACCGACCGCTACCACGTGTGTGCACCAAAGAAGCCCTGTGCCGTGGGTGTTCTCAGGCCGACAGCGAAGACCTAGGTGTGTGCTGCACCCGCGCCCAGTGGTTCACACGTTGCGTGACCCTGTGCCTTTTGAAGATGCTCAGAGCGGGTGGCACCTGCATGCTGCGAGCGCAAGAGGTGTAGAGTGTAAAGGCCTTTCACACTGGAGGAAAGGCTTGCATCTCATGGAGAAAATGTGTACGTCGCCCGGGAGATGGAGGCGCGCTCTTGACACCATTTCCTCTGCCCGTTTCAAACACAAGTGTTTGTACTCGATCTGGGCTGCCTGGTGAAACGCTTGGCAGTCCGCATCACCCTGAGCACCTTTCCTGAAGTTTGATTCGTAGCTGGGTAAACTCGGGCTTCAGAGGCTTAGATGAGACCAAACGTGTTCAGCTTGTGGCGAAAGCCTTTGACCAGAGGCATATAAGCTTGTGCTTGGGGCGAGGGCTAGGCAAGAACGTTTACACACTGGGTTTTTATCTTTACCCTAAGCTGTCCCTTTTGGCTGCAGCAGGCGGAGAGAACCCGCGGAGAGAGAACAGCTGCGAAGTGGATGCACACAACAGTCACCTCGATACCAGCCCCGGGCTCCCAAGCAACGATCCTTCCCCGCAGGGTACTTAACCCACCCAGGGATTCAAGCAGGGAGTTCGCCTTGTCCAACTCGCACAGCAGACTGGCATGAGATGTAGGGCTCATCTACTTGCGTTCACACTACGTGGCCCGGAGAAGTTCTCACGGAGCCGAATCCAGCGCCCTTCCTCCACCACGTGTGTACACAAAGGAGCGCTGGGCAGTGGGTGTTCTCAGGCCAAGAGAGAAGCCCTTGTTCTGTGCTGCACCTGCTGGGTGGTTCAAAGGTTTTCTGACCTTCCTGCTCTGGAAGCTTTTCAGAGCTGAGGCTACGCCTGGGCTGCGAAAGCAGAGAGGCGTAGAGGCCTTTCACACTGAAGGCGTGGGCCTGTTTCCCATGGGGAAAGTGTACGTCGCCCAACCCCCACTCCCACCCCACCCCACCCCACCCCACCCCACTCCAACCCACCCCCAGCTGGAGGCGTGCGGGTTGACACCATTTTGTCCTGCCCATGGAAAATACAAAGAGGCGTACACGATTTGGGCTGTCTGGTGAAAGAATTTTGAAGCGGCGGCACCCTGAGTACCTTTCCCGAAGTTTGCTTCCTAGCTGGTTAAACTCGGCATTCAGAGGCGAGATGAGAACAAACTTGCTCCGCGTGCGGCAAAGTGCCCTGATGCCCTTCCCTAAATGTTTGAGCTTCTGGCCAGCGTCAGGCAAGTACTTTGACACGTAGGAGTCTCCCTTTTACTCCAAGCTGTCCCTGTTGGCTGAAGCAGTCGGCGTGTCTGTATCGCAGCCTGGGAGGCCGGGCGTTGGGGGAGTCTGCCAAGTGACTGGCCTCCATTTATAGCTAACTGAGAAACTGCGTCGAAGCTTTCGGGAGCCTCTTACAGGGAATGGTTGCAGTTCGGAATTGGAGACTGTGCTGGCAAACGTCAGCAGCTCCTCTCCCTCGGAGGGCTCTTGGTGTGCCGACTCCTAACAGCCAGCACGGTCCCCAGCTCGTGAACGGTCCCATTGCGAGCCGGTCTCGTCCGTGAAAGAGCCACGTGAGGCTGAGCTCCAAGAGTCGGGCTCCACACCTGGAGCCTTTGGGACAGGGCAGTCCTGAGCCGATGTGCCCACCAGGGGACGCGACCGAAGTTTACGTACCACAGGAAAGCGCATCAAGGCCTCGTGTTCTCTCCATGAAATGAACGTGAGCTTGAAGGGTGATGCGTCAGCGTGCACCGTGAACAGCTCGCTCGTACGCCTGTCTTTGCCCCCTCTCACGGTCTCACGCACCCGGGCTCAGTTCCGTGCAGGAATGCTGAGTGGGAGCGCCAGGCTCGCTTCTGGACTCGAAAGCCTTCCACCCCCTAATGGCAGGTTGTGTCTGTCTCTCACGTGGGGGGAGGAATGAGGTCGCCCACAGAGGTTCTGCCATGAAAGATCTAAAGATGCACGCTGCTGAGGAGCTTGTTCCTCATGGAGCGTCCCCGAAGGCCAGAAGCATGCTGAAGGTCTCTTTCAAAACTGCCGGACGCTCTGCCGTTCTAGGCCTGAGATAAGGACCTTGTGACTGCACTGTAACCCCGCGAGATTCAGGAGACATCGCCAGTGCGAGTGGCAATCCGGAAGGAAGAACCTTCAAGGCGGAGTGTCCTTTCCTGTACAAAACGGCGCCCAAGTGGCTGAGGCAGGGAGCATTTTCCTTCACAGAACCGGCATCCTCGTATGCCTGTGGGTTACTCTAAAGAAACGACACTGTGAGCAACCTCTTCGAAAAGGCCTTCGCAAGCGACTTGGAGACAACAGCAGCGCAGTGGAGGCACAGACCATTGTCCTAGAGAGCAGCACAGTGTCTCTAGCAGCGATCGCTTCCCGGAGGATACTTAAGCCACACCGAGATTCCAGCAGGGAGTTTTGCCTTATAGCAGTACAACTCACTCAAGAAAGAGGGATGAGGTGTAGGGCTAATCTACGTGCGCTCACGCTCTGTGTCCCCGAGAAGGTTTCACGGAGCAGAATGCATCACCGACCGCTACCACGTTTGTGCACCAAAGAAGCCCTGTGCCGTGGGTGTTCTCAGGCCGACAGCGAAGACCTAGGTGTGTGCTGCACCCGTGCCCGGTGGTTCACACGTTGAGTGACCCTGTGCCTTTTGAAGACGCTCAGAGCGGGTGGCACCTGCGTGCTGCGAGCGCAAGAGGTGTAGAGTGTAAAGGCCTTTCACACTGGAGGAAAGGCTTGCATCTCATGGAGAAAATGTGTACGTCGCCCGGGAGATGGAGGCGCGCTCTTGACACCATTTCCTCTGCCCGTTTCAAACACAAGTGTTTGTACTCGATCTGGGCTGCCTGGTGAAATGCTTGGCTGTCCGCATCACCCTGAGCACCTTTCCTGAAGTTTGATTCGTAGCTGGGTAAACTCGGGCTTCAGAGGCTTAGATGAGACCAAACGTGTTCAGCTTGTGGCGAAAGCCTTTGACCAGAGGCATATAAGCTTGTGCTTGGGGCGAGGGCTAGGCAAGAACGTTTACACACTGGGTTTTTATCTTTACCCTAAGCTGTCCCTTTTGGCTGCAGCAGGCGGAGGGAACCCGCGGAGAGAGAACAGCTGCGAAGTGGATGCACACAACAGTCACCTCGATACCAGCCCCGGGCTCCCAAGCAACGATCCTTCCCCGCAGGGTACTTAACCCACCCAGGGATTCAAGCAGGGAGTTCGCCTTGTCCAACTCGCACAGGAGACTGGCATGAGATGTAGGGCTCATCTACTTGCGTTCACACTACGTGGCCCGGAGAAGTTCTCACGGAGCCGAATGCAGCACCCTTCCTCCACCACGTGTGTACACAAAGGAGCGCTGGGCAGTGGGTGTTCTCAGGCCAAGAGAGAAGCCCTTGTTCTGTGCTGCACCTGCTGGGTGGTTCAAAGGTTTTCTGACCTTCCTGCTCTGGAAGCTTTTCAGAGCTGAGGCTACGCCTGGGCTGCGAAAGCAGAGAGGCGTAGAGGCCTTTCACACTGAAGGCGTGGGCCTGTTTCCCATGGGGAAAGTGTACGTCGCCCAACCCCCACTCCCACCCCACCCCACCCCACCCCACCCCACTCCAACCCACCCCCAGCTGGAGGCGTGCGGGTTGACACCATTTTGTCCTGCCCATGGAAAATACAAAGAGGCGTACACGATTTGGGCTGTCTGGTGAAAGAATTTTGAAGCGGCGGCACCCTGAGTACCTTTCCCGAAGTTTGCTTCCTAGCTGGTTAAACTCGGCATTCAGAGGCGAGATGAGAACAAACTTGCTCCGCGTGCGGCGAAGTGCCCTGATGCCCTGCCCTAAATGTTTGAGCTTCTGGCCAGCGTCAGGCAAGTACTTTGACACGTAGGAGTCTCACTTTTACTCCAAGCTGTCCCTGTTGGCTGAAGCAGTCGGCGTGTCTGTATCGCAGCCTGGGAGGCCGGGCGTTGGGGGAGTCTGCCAAGTGACTGGCCTCCATTTATAGCTAACTGAGAAACTGCGTCGAAGCTTTCGGGAGCCTCTTACAGGGAATGGTTGCAGTTCGGAATTGGAGACTGTGCTGGCAAACGTCAGCAGCTCCTCTCCCTCGGAGGGCTCTTGGTGTGCCGACTCCTAACAGCCAGCACGGTCCCCAGCTCGTGAACGGTCCCATTGCGAGCCGGTCTCGTCCGTGAAAGAGCCACGTGAGGCTGAGCTCCAAGAGTCGGGCTCCACACCTGGAGCCTTTGGGACAGGGCAGTCCTGAGCCGATGTGCCCACCAGGGGACGCGACCAAAGTTTACGTACCACAGGAAAGCGCATCAAGGCCTCGTGTTCTCTCCATGAAGTGAACGTGAGCTTGAAGGGTGATGCGTCAGAGTGCACCGTGAACAGCTCGCTGGTACGCCTGTCTTTGCCCCCTCTCACGGTCTCACGCACCCGGGCTCAGTTCCGTGCAGGAATGCTGAGTGGGAGCGCCAGCCTCGCTTCTGGACTCGAAAGCCTTCCACCCCCTAATGGCAGGTTGTGTGTGTCTCTCACGTGGGGGTAGGAATGAGGTTGCCCACAGAGGTTCTGCCATGAAAGATCTAAAGACGCACGCTGCTGAGGAGCTTGTTCCTCATGGAGCATCCCCGAAGGCCAGAAGCATGCCGAAGGTCTCTTTCAAAGCTGCCGGACGCTCTGCCGTTCTAGGCCTGAGATAAGGACCTTGTGACGGCACTCTAACCCCGCGAGATTCAGGAGACATCGCCAGTGCGAGTGGCAATCCGGAAAGAAGAACCTTCAAGGCGGAGTGTCCTTTCCTGTACAAAACGGCGCCCAAGTGGCTGAGGCAGGGAGCATTTTCCTTCACAGAACCGGCATCCTCGTATGCCTGTGGGTTACTCTAAAGAAACGACACCATGAGCAACCTCTTCGAAAAGGCCTTCGCAAGCGACTTGGAGACAACAGCAGCGCAGTGGAGGCACAGACCATTGTCCTAGAGAGCAGCACAGTGTCTCTAGCAGCGATCGCTTCCCGGAGGATACTTAAGCCACACCGAGATTCCAGCAGGGAGTTTTGCCTTATAGCAGTACAACTCACTCAAGAAAGAGGGATGAGGTGTAGGGCTAATCTACGTGCGCTCACGCTCTGTGTCCCCGAGAAGGTTTCACGGAGCAGAATACATCACCGACCGCTACCACGTTTGTGCACCAAAGAAGCCCTGTGCCGTGGGTGTTCTCAGGCCGACAGCGAAGACCTAGGTGTGTGCTGCACCCGCTCCCGGTGGTTCACACGTTGCGTGACCCTGTGCCTTTTGAAGATGCTCAGAGCGGGTGGCACCTGCGTGCTGCGAGCGCAAGAGGTGTAGAGTGTAAAGGCCTTTCACACTGGAGGAAAGGCTTGCATCTCATGGAGAAAATGTGTACGTCGCCCGGGAGATGGAGGCGCGCTCTTGACACCATTTCCTCTGCCCGTTTCAAACACAAGTGTTTGTACTCGATCTGGGCTGCCTGGTGAAACGCTTGGCAGTCCGCATCACCCTGAGCACCTTTCCTGAAGTTTGATTCGTAGCTGGGTAAACTCGGGCTTCAGAGGCTTAGATGAGACCAAACGTGTTCAGCTTGTGGCGAAAGCCTTTGACCAGAGGCATATGTGCTTGTGCTTGGGGCGAGGGCTAGGCAAGAACGTTTACACCCTGGGTTTTTATCTTTACCCTAAGCTGTCCCTTTTGGCTGCAGCAGGCGGAGAGAACCCGCGGAGAGAGAACAGCTGCGAAGTGGATGCACACAACAGTCACCTCGATACCAGGCCCGGGCTCCCAAGCAACGATCCTTCCCCGCAGGGTACTTAACCCACCCAGGGATTCAAGCAGGGAGTTCGCCTTGTCCAACTCGCACAGGAGACTGGCATGAGATGTAGGGCTCATCTACTTGCGTTCACACTACGTGGCCCGGAGAAGTTCTCACGGAGCCGAATCCAGCGCCTTTCCTCCACCACGTGTGTACACAAAGGAGCGCTGGGCAGTGGGTGTTCTCAGGCCAAGAGAGAAGCCCTTGTTCTGTGCTGCACCTGCTGGGTGGTTCAAAGGTTTTCTGACCTTCCTGCTCTGGAAGCTTTTCAGAGCTGAGGCTACGCCTGGGCTGCGAAAGCAGAGAGGCGTAGAGGCCTTTCACACTGAAGGCGTGGGCCTGTTTCCCATGGGGAAAGTGTACGTCGCCCAACCCCCACTCCCACCCCACCCCACCCCACCCCACCCCACTCCAACCCACCCCCAGCTGGAGGCGTGCGGGTTGACACCATTTTGTCCTGCCCATGGAAAATACAAAGAGGCGTACACGATTTGGGCTGTCTGGTGAAAGAATTTTGAATCGGCGGCACCCTGAGTACCTTTCCCGAAGTTTGCTTCCTAGCTGGTTAAACTCGGCATTCAGAGGCGAGATGAGAACAAACTTGCTCCGCGTGCGGCGAAGTGCCTTGATGCCCTGCCCTAAATGTTTGAGCTTCTGGCCAGCGTCAGGCAAGTACTTTGACACGTAGGAGTCTCCCTTTTACTCCAAGCTGTCCCTGTTGGCTGAAGCAGTCGGCGTGTCTGTATCGCAGCCTGGGAGGCCGGGCGTTGGGGGAGTCTGCCAAGTGACTGGCCTCCATTTATAGCTAAATGAGAAACTGCGTCGAAGCTTTCGGGAGCCTCTTATAGGGAATGGTTGCAGTTCGGAATTGGAGACTGTGCTGGCAAACGTCAGCAGCTCCTCTCCCTCGGAGGGCTCTTGGTGTGCCGACTCCTAACAGCCAGCACGGTCCCCAGCTCGTGAACGGTCCCATTGCGAGCCGGTCTCGTCCGTGAAAGAGCCACGTGAGGCTGATCTCCAAGAGTGGGGCTCCACACCTGGAGCCTTTGGGACAGGGCAGTCCTGAGCCGATGTGCCCACCAGGGGACGCGACCAAAGTTTACGTACCACAGGAAAGCGCATCAAGGCCTCGTGTTCTCTCCATGAAATGAACGTGAGCTTGAAGGGTGATGCGTCAGCGTGCACCGTGAACAGCTCGCTGGTACGCCTGTCTTTGCCCCCTCTCACGGTCTCACGCACCCGGGCTCAGTTCCGTGCAGGAATGCTGAGTGGGAGCGCCAGCCTCGCTTCTGGACTCGAAAGCCTTCCACCCCCTAATGACAGGTTGTGTGTGTCTCTCACGTGGGGGGAGGAATGAGATCGCCCACAGAGGTTCTGCCATGAAAGATCTAAAGACGCACGCTGCTGAGGAGCTTGTTCCTCATGGAGCGTCCCCGAAGGCCAGAAGAATGCCGAAGGTCTCTTTCAAAGCTGCCGGACGCTCTGCCGTTCTAGGCCTGAGATAAGGACCTTGTGACGGCACTGTAACCCCGCGAGATTCAGGAGACATCGCCAGTGCGAGTGGCAATCCGGAAGGTAGAACCTTCAAGGCGGAGTGTCCTTTCCTGTACAAAACGGTGCCCAAGTGGCTGAGGCAGGGAGCATTTTCCTTCACAGAACCGGCATCCTCGTATGCCTGTGGGTTACTCTAAAGAAATGACACTGTGAGCAACCTCTTCGAAAAGGCCTTCGCAAGCGACTTGGAGACAACAGCAGCGCAGTGGAGGCACAGACCATTGTCCTAGAGAGCAGCACAGTGTCTCTAGCAGCGATCGCTTCCCGGAGGATACTTAAGCCACACCGAGATTCCAGCAGGGAGTTTTGCCTTATAGCAGTACAACTCACTCAAGAAAGAGGGATGAGGTGTAGGGGTAATCTACGTGCGCTCACGCTCTGTGTCCCCGAGAAGGTTTCACGGAGCAGAATGCATCACCGACCGCTACCACGTGTGTGCACCAAAGAAGCCCTGTGCCGTGGGTGTTCTCAGGCCGACAGCGAAGACCTAGGTGTGTGCTGCACCCGCGCCCGGTGGTTCACACGTTGCGTGACCCTGTGCCTTTTGAAGATGCTCAGAGCGGGTGGCACCTGCGTGCTGCGAGCGCAAGAGGTGTAGAGTGTAAAGGCCTTTCACACTGGAGGAAAGGCTTGCATCTCATGGAGAAAATGTGTACGTCGCCCGGGAGATGGAGGCGCACTCTTGACACCATTTCCTCTGCCCGTTTCAAACACAAGTGTTTGTACTCGATCTGGGCTGCCTGGTGAAACGCTTGGCAGTCCGCATCACCCTGAGCACCTTTCCTGAAGTTTGATTCGTAGCTGGGTAAACTCGGGCTTCAGAGGCTTAGATGAGACCAAACGTGTTCAGCTTGTGGCGAAAGCCTTTGACCAGAGGCATATAAGCTTGTGCTTGGGGCGAGGGCTAGGCAAGAACGTTTACACACTGGGTTTTTATCTTTACCCTAAGCTGTCCCTTTTGGCTGCAGCAGGCGGAGAGAACCCGCGGAGAGAGAACAGCTGCGAAGTGGATGCACACAACAGTCACCTCGATACCAGCCCCGGGCTCCCAAGCAACGATCCTTCCCCGCACGGTACTTAACCCACCCAGGGATTCAAGCAGGGAGTTCGCCTTGTCCAACTCGCACAGGAGACTGGCATGAGATGTAGGGCTCATCTACTTGCGTTCACACTACGTGGCCCGGAGAAGTTCTCACGGAGCCGAATCCAGCACCCTTCCTCCACCACGTGTGTACACAAAGGAGCGCTGGGCAGTGGGTGTTCTCAGGCCAAGAGAGAAGCCCTTGTTCTGTGCTGCACCTGCTGGGTGGTTCAAAGGTTTCTGACCTTCCTGCTCTGGAAGCTTTTCAGAGCTGAGGCTACGCCTGGGCTGCGAAAGCAGAGAGGCGTAGAGGCCTTTCACACTGAAGGCGTGGGCCTGTTTCCCATGGGGAAAGTGTACGTCACCCAACCCCCACTCCCACCCCACCCCACCCCACCCCACCCCACTCCAACCCACCCCCAGCTGGAGGCGTGCGGGTTGACACCATTTTGTCCTGCCCATGGAAAATACAAAGAGGCGTACACGATTTGGGCTGTCTGGTGAGAGAATTTTCAATCGGCGGCACCCTGAGTACCTTTCCCGAAGTTTGCTTCCTAGCTGGTTAAACTCGGCATTCAGAGGCGAGATGAGAACAAACTTGCTCCGCGTGCGGCGAAGTGCCCTGATGACCTGCCCTAAATGTTTGAGCTTCTGGCCAGCGTCAGGCAAGTACTTTGACACGTAGGAGTCTCACTTTTACTCCAAGATGTCCCTGTTGGCTGAAGCAGTCGGCGTGTCTGTATCGCAGCCTGGGAGGCCGGGCGTTGGGGGAGTCTGCCAAGTGACTGGCCTCCATTTATAGCTAACTGAGAAACTGCGTCGAAGCTTTCGGGAGCCTCTTACAGGGAATGGTTGCAGTTCGGAATTGGAGACTGTGCTGGCAAACGTCAGCAGCTCCTCTCCCTCGGAGGGCTCTTGGTGTGCCGACTCCTAACAGCCAGCATGGTCCCCAGCTCGTGAACGGTCCCATTGCGAGCCGGTCTCGTCCGTGAAAGAGCCACGTGAGGCTGAGCTCCAAGAGTCGGGCTCCACACCTGGAGCCTTTGGGACAGGGCAGTCCTGAGCCGATGTGCCCACCAGGGGACGCGACCAAAGTTTACGTACCACAGGAAAGCGCATCAAGGCCTCGTGTTCTCTCCATGAAATGAACGTGAGCTTGAAGGGTGATGCGTCAGCGTGCACCGTGAACAGCTCGCTGGTACGCTTGTCTTTGCCCCCTCTCACGGTCTCACGCACCCGGGCTCAGTTCCGTGCAGGAATGCTGAGTGGGAGCGCCAGCCTCGCTTCTGGACTCGAAAGCCTTCCACCCCCTAATGGCAGGTTGTGTGTGTCTCTCACGTGGGGGGAGGAATGAGGTCGCCCACAGAGGTTCTGCCATGAAAGATCTAAAGACGCACGCTGCTGAGGAGCTTGTTCCTCATGGAGCGTCCCCGAAGGCCAGAAGAATGCCGAAGGTCTCTTTCAAAGCTGCCGGACGCTCTGCCGTTCTAGGCCTGAGATAAGGACCTTGTGACGGCACTGTAACCCCGCGAGATTCAGGAGACATCGCCAGTGCGAGTGGCAACCCGGAAGGAAGAACCTTCAAGGCGGAGTGTCCTTTCCTGTACAAAACGGCGCCCAAGTGGCTGAGGCAGGGAGCATTTTCCTTCACAGAACCGGCATCCTCGTATGCCTGTGGGTTACTCTAAAGAAACGACACTGTGAGCAACCTCTTCGAAAAGGCCTTCGCAAGCGACTTGGAGACAACAGCAGCGCAGTGGAGGCACAGACCATTGTCCTAGAGAGCAGCACAGTGTCTCTAGCAGCGATCGCTTCCCGGAGGATACTTAAGCCACACCGAGATTCCAGCAGGGAGTTTTGCCTTATAGCAGTACAACTCACTCAAGAAAGAGGGATGAGGTGTAGGGCTAATCTACGTGCGCTCACGCTCTGTGTCCCCGAGAAGGTTTCACGGAGCAGAATGCATCACCGACCGCTACCACGTGTGTGCACCAAAGAAGCCCTGTGCCGTGGGTGTTCTCAGGCCGACAGCGAAGACCTAGGTGTGTGCTGCACCCGCGCCCGGTGGTTCACACGTTGCGTGACCCTGTGCCTTTTGAAGATGCTCAGAGCGGGTGGCACCTGCGTGCTGCGAGCGCAAGAGGTGTAGAGTGTAAAGGCCTTTCACACTGGAGGAAAGGCTTGCATCTCATGGAGAAAATGTGTACGTCGCCCGGGAGATGGAGGCGCGCTCTTGACACCATTTCCTCTGCCCGTTTCAAACACAAGTGTTTGTACTCGATCTGGGCTGCCTGGTGAAACGCTTGGCAGTCCGCATCACCCTGAGCACCTTTCCTGAAGTTTGATTCGTAGCTGGGTAAACTCGGGCTTCAGAGGCTTAGATGAGACCAAACGTGTTCAGCTTGTGGCGAAAGCCTTTGACCAGAGGCATATGTGCTTGTGCTTGGGGCGAGTGCTAGGCAAGAACGTTTACACACTGGGTTTTTATCTTTACCCTAAGCTGTCCCTTTTGGCTGCAGCAGGCGGAGAGAACCCGCGGAGAGAGAACAGCTGTGAAGTGGATGCACACAACAGTCACCTCGATACCAGCCCCGGGCTCCCAAGCAACGATCCTTCCCCGCAGGGTACTTAACCCACCCAGGGATTCAAGCAGGGAGTTCGCCTTGTCCAACTCGCACAGGAGACTGGCATGAGATGTAGGGCTCATCTACTTGCGTTCACACTACGTGGCCCGGAGAAGTTCTCACGGAGCCGAATCCAGCACCCTTCCTCCACCACGTGTGTACACAAAGGAGCGCTGGGCAGTGGGTGTTCTCAGGCCAAGAGAGAAGCCCTTGTTCTGTGCTGCACCTGCTGGGTGGTTCAAAGGTTTTCTGACCTTCCTGCTCTGGAAGCTTTTCAGAGCTGAGGCTACGCCTGGGCTGCGAAAGCAGAGAGGCGTAGAGGCCTTTCACACTGAAGGCGTGGGCCTGTTTCCCATGGGGAAAGTGTACGTCACCCAACCCCCACTCCCACCCCACCCCACCCCACCCCACCCCACTCCAACCCACCCCCAGCTGGAGGCGTGCGGGTTGACACCATTTTGTCCTGCCCATGGAAAATACAAAGAGGCGTACACGATTTGGGCTGTCTGGTGAAAGAATTTTGAATCGGTGGCACCCTGAGTACCTTTCCCGAAGTTTGCTTCCTAGCTGGTTAAACTCGGCATTCAGAGGCGAGATGAGAACAAACTTGCTCCGCGTGCGGCGAAGTGCCCTGATGCCCTGCCCTAAATGTTTGAGCTTCTGGCCAGCGTCAGGCAAGTACTTTGACACGTAGGAGTCTCACTTTTACTCCAAGCTGTCCCTTTTGGCTGAAGCAGTCGGCGTGTCTGTATCACAGCCTGGGAGGCCGGGCGTTGGGGGAGTCTGCCAAGTGACTGGCCTCCATTTATAGCTAACTGAGAAACTGCGTCGAAGCTTTCGGGAGCCCCTTACAGGGAATGGTTGCAGTTCGGAATTGGAGACTGTGCTGGCAAACGTCAGCAGCTCCTCTCCCTCGGAGGGCTCTTGGTGTGCCGACTCCTAACAGCCAGCACGGTCCCCAGCTCGTGAACGGTCCCATTGCGAGCCGGTCTAATCCGTGAAAGAGCCACGTGAGGCTGAGCTCCAAGAGTGGGGCTCCACACCTGGAGCCTTTGGGACAGGGCAGTCCTGAGCCGATGTGCCCACCAGGGGACGCGACCAAAGTTTACGTACCACAGGAAAGCGCATCAAGGCCTCGTGTTCTCTCCATGAAATGAACGTGAGCTTGAAGGGTGATGCGTCAGCGTGCACCGTGAACAGCTCGCTGGTACGCCTGTCTTTGCCCCCTCTCACGGTCTCACGCACCCGGGCTCAGTTCCGTGCAGGAATGCTGAGTGGGAGCGCCAGCCTCGCTTCTGGACTCGAAAGCCTTCCACCCCCTAATGGCAGGTTGTGTGTGTCTCTCACGTGGGGGGAGGAATGAGGTCGCCCACAGAGGTTCTGCCATGAAAGATCTAAAGACGCACGCTGCTGAGGAGCTTGTTCCTCATGGAGCGTCCCCGAAGGCCAGAAGAATGCCGAAGGTCTCTTTCAAAGCTGCCGGACGCTCTGCCGTTCTAGGCCTGAGATAAGGACCTTGTGACGGCACTGTAACCCCGCGAGATTCAGGAGACATCGCCAGTGCGAGTGGCAATCCGGAAGGAAGAACCTTCAAGGCGGAGTGTCCTTTCCTGTACAAAACGGCGCCCAAGTGGCTGAGGCAGGGAGCATTTTCCTTCACAGAACCGGCATCCTCGTATGCCTGTGGGTTACTCTAAAGAAACGACACTGTGAGCAACCTCTTCGAAAAGGCCTTCGCAAGCGACTTGGAGACAACAGCAGCGCAGTGGAGGCACAGACCATTGTCCTAGAGAGCAGCACAGTGTCTCTAGCAGCGATCGCTTCCCGGAGGATACTTAAGCCACACCGAGATTCCAGCAGGGAGTTTTGCCTTATAGCAGTACAACTCACTCAAGAAAGAGGGATCAGGTGCAGGGCTAATCTACGTGCGCTCACGCTCTGTGTCCCCGAGAAGGTTTCACGGAGCAGAATGCATCACCGACCGCTACCACGTGTGTGCACCAAAGAAGCCCTGTGCCGTGGGTGTTCTCAGGCCGACAGCGAAGACCTAGGTGTGTGCTGCAACCGCGCCCGGTGGTTCACACGTTGAGTGACCCTGTGCCTTTTGAAGACGCTCAGAGCGGGTGGCACCTGCGTGCTGCGAGAGCAAGAGGTGTAGAGTGTAAAGGCCTTTCACACTGGAGGAAAGGCTTGCATCTCATGGAGAAAATGTGTACGTCGCCCGGGAGATGGAGGCGCGCTCTTGACACCATTTCCTCTGCCCGTTTCAAACACAAGTGTTTGTACTCGATCTGGGCTGCCTGGTGAAACGCTTGGCAGTCCGCATCACCCTGAGCACCTTTCCTGAAGTTTGATTTGTAGCTGGGTAAACTCGGGATTCAGAGGCTTAGATGAGACCAAACGTGTTCAGCTTGTGGCGAAAGCCTTTGACCAGAGGCATATAAGCTTGTGCTTGGGGCGAGGGCTAGGCAAGAACGTTTACACACTGGGTTTTTATCTTTACCCTAAGCTGTCCCTTTTGGCTGCAGCAGGCGGAGAGAACCCGCGGAGAGAGAACAGCTGCGAAGTGGATGCACACAACAGTCACCTCGATACCAGCCCCGGGCTCCCAAGCAACGATCCTTCCCCGCACGGTACTTAACCCACCCAGGGATTCAAGCAGGGAGTTCGCCTTGTCCAACTCGCACAGGAGACTGGCATGAGATGTACGGCTCATCTACTTGCGTTCACACTACGTGGCCCGGAGAAGTTCTCACGGAGCCGAATCCAGCACCCTTCCTCCACCACGTGTGTACACAAAGGAGCGCTGGGCAGTGGGTGTTCTCAGGCCAAGAGAGAAGCCCTTGTTCTGTGCTGCACCTGCTGGGTGGTTCAAAGGTTTTCTGACCTTCCTGCTCTGGAAGCTTTTCAGAGCTGAGGCTACGCCTGGGCTGCGAAAGCAGAGAGGCGTAGAGGACTTTCACACTGAAGGCGTGGACCTGTTTCCCATGGGGAAAGTGTACGTCGCCCAACCCCCACTCCCACCCCACCCCACCCCACCCCACCCCACTCCAACCCACCCCCAGCTGGAGGCGTGCGGGTTGACACCATTTTGTCCTGCCCATGGAAAATACAAACAGGCGTACACGATTTGGGCTGTCTGGTGAAAGAATTTTGAATCGGCGGCACCCTGAGTACCTTTCCCGAAGTTTGCTTCCTAGCTGGTTAAACTCGGCATTCAGAGGCGAGATGAGAACAAACTTGCTCCGCGTGCGGCGAAGTGCCTTGATGCCCTGCCCTAAATGTTTGAGCTTCTGGCCAGCGTCAGGCAAGTACTTTGACACGTAGGAGTCTCCCTTTTACTCCAAGCTGTCCCTGTTGGCTGAAGCAGTCGGCGTGTCTGTATCGCAGCCTGGGAGGCCGGGCGTTGGGGGAGTCTGCCAAGTGACTGGCCTCCATTTATAGCTAACTGAGAAACTGCGTCGAAGCTTTCGGGAGCCTCTTACAGGGAATGGTTGCAGTTCGGAATTGGAGACTGTGCTGGCAAACGTCAGCAGCTCCTCTCCCTCGGAGGGCTCTTGGTGTGCCGACTCCTAACAGCCAGCACGGTCCCCAGCTCGTGAACGGTCCCATTGCGAGCCGGTCTCGTCCGTGAAAGAGCCACGTGAGGCTGAGCTCCAAGAGTGGGGCTCCACACCTGGAGCCTTTGGGACAGGGCAGTCCTGAGCCGATGTGCCCACCAGGGGACGCGACCAAAGTTTACGTACCACAGGAAAGCGCATCAAGGCCTCGTGTTCTCTCCATGAAATGAACGTGAGCTTGAAGGGTGATGCGTCAGCATGCACCGTGAACAGCTCGCTGGTACGCCTGTCTTTGCCCCCTCTCACGGTCTCACGCACCCGGGCTCAGTTCCGTGCAGGAATGCTGAGTGGGAGCGCCAGCCTCGCTTCTGGACTCAAAAGCCTTCCACCCCCTAATGGCAGGTTGTGTGTGTCTCTCACGTGGGGGGAGGAATGAGGTCGCCCACAGAGGTTCTGCCATGAAAGATCTAAAGACGCACGCTGCTGAGGAGCTTGTTCCTCATGGAGCGTCCCCGAAGGCCAGAAGAATGCCGAAGGTCTCTTTCAAAGCTGCCGGACGCTCTGCCGTTCTAGGCCTGAGATAAGGACCTTGTGACGGCACTGTAACCCCGCGAGATTCAGGAGACATCGCCAGTGCGAGTGGCAATCCGGAAGGAAGAACCTTCAAGGCGGAGTGTCCTTTCCTGTACAAAACGGTGCCCAAGTGGCTGAGGCAGGGAGCATTTTCCTTCACAGAACTGGCATCCTCGTATGCCTGTGGGTTACTCTAAAGAAACGACACCGTGAGCAACCTCTTCGAAAAGGCCTTCGCAAGCGACTTGGAGACAACAGCAGCGCAGTGGAGGCACAGACCATTGTCCTAGAGAGCAGCACAGTGTCTCTAGCAGCGATCGCTTCCCGGAGGATACTTAAGCCACACCGAGATTCCAGCAGGGAGTTTTGCCTTATAGCAGTACAACTCACTCAAGAAAGAGGGATGAGGTGTAGGGCTAATCTACGTGCGCTCACGCTCTGTGTCCCCGAGAAGGTTTCACGGAGCAGAATGCATCACCGACCGCTACCACGTGTGTGCACCAAAGAAGCCCTGTGCCGTGGGTGTTCTCAGGCCGACAGCGAAGACCTAGGTGTGTGCTGCACCCGCGCCCGGTGGTTCACACGTTGCATGACCCTGTGCGTTTTGAAGATGCTCAGAGCGGGTGGCACCTGCGTGCTGCGAGCGCAAGAGGTGTAGAGTGTAAAGGCCTTTCACACTGGAGGAAAGGCTTGCATCTCATGGAGAAAATGTGTACGTCGCCCGGGAGATGGAGGCGCGCTCTTGACACCATTTCCTCTGCCCGTTTCAAACACAAGTGTTTGTACTCGATCTGGGCTGCCTGGTGAAACGCTTGGCAGTCCGCATCACCCTGAGCACCTTTCCTGAAGTTTGATTCGTAGCTGGGTAAACTCGGGCTTCAGAGGCTTAGATGAGACCAAACGTGTTCACCTTGTGGCGAAAGCCTTTGACCAGAGGCATATGTGCTTGTGCTTGGGGCGAGGGCTAGGCAAGAACGTTTACACACTGGGTTTTTATCTTTACCCTAAGCTGTCCCTTTTGGCTGCAGCAGGCGGAGAGAACCCGCGGAGAGAGAACAGCTGCGAAGTGGATGCACACAACAGTCACCTCGATACCAGCCCCGGGCTCCCAAGCAACGATCCTTCCCCGCAGGGTACTTAACCCACCCAGGGATTCAAGCAGGGAGTTCGCCTTGTCCAACTCGCACAGGAGACTGGCATGAGATGTAGGGCTCATCTACTTGCGTTCACACTACGTGGCCCGGAGAAGTTCTCACGGAGCCGAATCCAGCGCCTTTCCTCCACCACGTGTGTACACAAAGGAGCGCTGGGCAGTGGGTGTTCTCAGGCCAAGAGAGAAGCCCTTGTTCTGTGCTGCACCTGCTGGGTGGTTCAAAGGTTTTCTGACCTTCCTGCTCTGGAAGCTTTTCAGAGCTGAGGCTACGCCTGGGCTGCGAAAGCAGAGAGGCGTAGAGGCCTTTCACACTGAAGGCGTGGGCCTGTTTCCCATGGGGAAAGTGTACGTCGCCCAACCCCCACTCCCACCCCACCCCACCCCACCCCACCCCACTCCAACCCACCCCCATCTGGAGGCGTGCGGGTTGACACCATTTTGTCCTGCCCATGGAAAATACAAAGAGGCGTACACGATTTGGGCTGTCTGGTGAGAGAATTTTGAATCGGCGGCACCCTGAGTACCTTTCCCGAAGTTTGCTTCCTAGCTGGTTAAACTCGGCATTCAGAGGCGAGATGAGAACAAACTTGCTCCGCGTGCGGCGAAGTGCCCTGATGCCCTGCCCTAAATGTTTGAGCTTCTGGCCAGCGTCAGGCAAGTACTTTGACACGTAGGAGTCTCACTTTTACTCCAAGCTGTCCCTGTTGGCTGAAGCAGTCGGCGTGTCTGTATCGCAGCCTGGGAGGCCGGGCGTTGGGGGAGTCTGCCAAGTGACTGGCCTCCATTTATAGCTAACTGAGAAACTGCGTCGAAGCTTTCGGGAGCCTCTTACAGGGAATGGTTGCAGTTCGGAATTGGAGACTGTGCTGGCAAACGTCAGCAGCTCCTCTCCCTCAGAGGGCTCTTGGTGTGCCGACTCCTAACAGCCAGCACGGTCCCCAGCTCGTGAATGGTCCCATTGCAAGCCGGTCTCGTCCGTGAAAGAGCCACGTGAGGCTGAGCTCCAAGAGTCGGGCTCCACACCTGGAGCCTTTGGGACAGGGCAGTCCTGAGCCGATGTGCCCACCAGGGGACGCGACCAAAGTTTACGTACCACAGGAAAGCGCATCAAGGCCTCGTGTTCTCTCCATGAAATGAACGTGAGCTTGAAGGGTGATGCGTCAGCGTGCACCGTGAACAGCTCGCTGGTACGCCTGTCTTTGCCCCCTCTCACGGTCTCACGCACCCGGGCTCAGTTCCGTGCAGGAATGCTGAGTGGGAGCGCCAGCCTCGCTTCTGGACTCGAAAGCCTTCCACCCCCTAATGGCAGGTTGTGTGTGTCTCTCACGTGGGGGGAGGAATGAGGTCGCCCACAGAGGTTCTGCCATGAAAGATCTAAAGACGCACGCTGCTGAGGAGCTTGTTCCTCATGGAGCATCCCCGAAGGCCAGAAGAATGCCGAAGGTCTCTTTCAAAGCTGCCGGACGCTCTGCCGTTCTAGGCCTGAGATAAGGACCTTGTGACGGCACTGTAACCCCGCGAGATTCAGGAGACATCGCCAGTGCGAGTGGCAATCCGGAAGGAAGAACCTTCAAGGCGGAGTGTCCTTTCCTGTACAAAACGGCGCCCAAGTGGCTGAGGCAGGGAGCATTTTCCTTCACAGAACCGGCATCCTCGTATGCCTGTGGGTTACTCTAAAGAAACGACACTGTGAGCAACCTCTTCGAAAAGGCCTTCGCAAGCGACTTGGAGACAACAGCAGCGCAGTGGAGGCACAGACCATTGTCCTAGAGAGCAGCACAGTGTCTCTAGCAGCGATCGCTTCCCGGAGGATACTTAAGCCACACCGAGATTCCAGCAGGGAGTTTTGCCTTATAGCAGTACAACTCACTCAAGAAAGAGGGATGAGGTGTAGGGCTAATCTACGTGCGCTCACGCTCTGTGTCCCCGAGAAGGTTTCACGGAGCAGAATGCATCACCGACCGCTACCACGTGTGTGCACCAAAGAAGCCCTGTGCCGTGGGTGTTCTCAGGCCGACAGCGAAGACCTAGGTGTGTGCTGCACCCGCGCCCGGTGGTTCACACGTTGCGTGACCCTGTGCCTTTTGAAGATGCTCAGAGCGGGTGGCACCTGCGTGCTGCGAGCGCAAGAGGTGTAGAGTGTAAAGGCCTTTCACACTGGAGGAAAGGCTTGCATCTCATGGAGGAAATGTGTACGTCACCCGGGAGATGGAGGCACGCTCTTGACACCATTTCCTCTGCCCGTTTCAAACACAAGTGTTTGTACTCGATCTGGGCTGCCTGGTGAAACGCTTGGCAGTCCGCATCACCCTGAGCACCTTTCCTGAAGTTTGATTCGTAGCTGGGTAAACTCGGGCTTCAGAGGCTTAGATGAGACCAAACGTGTTCAGCTTGTGGCGAAAGCCTTTGACCAGAGGCATATGTGCTTGTGCTTGGGGCGAGGGCTAGGCAAGAACGTTTACACACTGGGTTTTTATCTTTACCCTAAGCTGTCCCTTTTGGCTGCAGCAGGCGGAGAGAACCCGCGGAGAGAGAACAGCTGCGAAGTGGATGCACAGAACAGTCACCTCGATACCAGCCCCGGGCTCCCAAGCAACGATCCTTCCCCGCAGGGTACTTAACCCACCCAGGGATTCAAGCAGGGAGTTCGCCTTGTCCAACTCGCACAGGAGACTGGCATGAGATGTAGGGCTCATCTACTTGCGTTCACACTACGTGGCCCGGTGAAGTTCTCACGGAGCCGAATCCAGCACCCTTCCTCCACCACGTGTGTACACAAAGGAGCGCTGGGCAGTGGGTGTTCTCAGGCCAAGAGAGAAGCCCTTGTTCTGTGCTGCACCTGCTGGGTGGTTCAAAGGTTTTCTGACCTTCCTGCTCTGGAAGCTTTTCAGAGCTGAGGCTACGCCTGGGCTGCGAAAGCAGAGAGGCGTAGAGGCCTTTCACACTGAAGGCGTGGGCCTGTTTCCCATGGGGAAAGTGTATGTTGCCCAACCCCCACTCCCACCCCACCACACCCCACCCCACTCCAACCCACCCCCATCTGGAGGCGTGCGGGTTGACACCATTTTGTCCTGCCCATGGAAAATACAAAGAGGCGTACACGATTTGGGCTGTCTGGTGAAAGAATTTTGAATCGGCGGCACCCTGAGTACCTTTCCCGAAGTTTGCTTCCTAGCTGGTTAAACTCGGCATTCAGAGGCGAGATGAGAACAAACTTGCTCCGCGTGCGGCGAAGTGCCCTGATGCCCTGCCCTAAATGTTTGAGCTTCTGGCCAGCGTCAGGCAAGTACTTTGACACGTAGGAGTCTCCCTTTTACTCCAAGATGTCCCTGTTGGCTGAAGCAGTCGGCGTGTCTGTATCGCAGCCTTGGAGGCCGGGCGTTGGGGGAGTCTGCCAAGTGACTGGCCTCCATTTATAGCTAACTGAGAAACTGCGTCGAAGCTTTCGGGAGCCTCTTACAGGGAATGGTTGCGGTTCGGAATTGGAGACTGTGCTGGCAAACGTCAGCAGCTCCTCTCCCTCGGAGGGCTCTTGGTGTGCCGACTCCTAACAGCCAGCATGGTCCCCAGCTCGTGAACGGTCCCATTGCGAGCCGGTCTCGTCTGTGAAAGAGCCACGTGAGGCTGATCTCCAAGAGTGGGGCTCCACACCTGGAGCCTTTGGGACAGGGCAGTCCTGAGCCGATGTGCCCACCAGGGGACGCGACCAAAGTTTACGTACCACAGGAAAGCGCATCAAGGCCTCGTGTTCTCTCCATGAAATGAACGTGAGCTTGAAGGGTGATGCGTCAGCGTGCACCGTGAACAGCTCGCTGGTACGCCTGTCTTTGCCCCCTCTCACGGTCTCACGCACCCGGGCTCAGTTCCGTGCAGGAATGCTGAGTGGGAGCGCCAGCCTCGCTTCTGGACTCGAAAGCCTTCCACCCCCTAATGGCAGGTTGTGTGTGTCTCTCACGTGCGGGGAGGAATGAGGTCGCCCACAGAGGTTCTGCCATGAAAGATCTAAAGACGCACGCTGCTGAGGAGCTTGTTCCTCATGGAGCGTCCCCGAAGGCCAGAAGAATGCCGAAGGTCTCTTTCAAAGCTGCCGGACGCTCTGCCGTTCTAGGCCTGAGATAAGGACCTTGTGACGGCACTGTAACCCCGCGAGATTCAGGAGACATCGCCAGTGTGAGTGGCAATCCGGAAGGAAGAACCTTCAAGGCAGAGTGTCCTTTCCTGTACAAAACGGCGCCCAAGTGGCTGAGGCAGGGAGCATTTTCCTTCACAGAACCGGCATCCTCGTATGCCTGTGGGTTACTCTAAAGAAACGACACTGTGAGCAACCTCTTCGAAAAGGCCTTCGCAAGCGACTTGGAGACAACAGCAGCGCAGTGGAGGCACAGACCATTGTCCTAGAGAGCAGCACAGTGTCTCTAGCAGCGATCGCTTCCCGGAGGATACTTAAGCCACACCGAGATTCCAGCAGGGAGTTTTGCCTTATAGCAGTACAACTCACTCAAGAAAGAGGGATGAGGTGTAGGGCTAATCTACGTGCGCTCACGCTCTGTGTCCCCGAGAAGGTTTCACGGAGCAGAATGCATCACCGACCGCTACCACGTGTGTGCACCAAAGAAGCCCTGTGCCGTGGGTGTTCTCAGGCAGACAGCGAAGACCTAGGTGTGTGCTGCACCCGCGCCCGGTGGTTCACACGTTGCGTGACCCTGTGCCTTTTGAAGATGCTCAGAGCGGGTGGCACCTGCGTGCTGCGAGCGCAAGAGGTGTAGAGTGTAAAGGCCTTTCACACTGGAGGAAAGGCTTGCATCTCATGGAGAAAATGTGTACGTCGCCCGGGAGATGGAGGCGCGCTCTTGACACCATTTCCTCTGCCCGTTTCAAACACAAGTGTTTGTACTCGATCTGGGCTGCCTGGTGAAACGCTTGGCAGTCCGCATCACCCTGAGCACCTTTCCTGAAGTTTGATTCGTAGCTGGGTAAACTCGGGCTTCAGAGGCTTAGATGAGACCAAACGTGTTCAGCTTGTGGCGAAAGCCTTTGACCAGAGGCATATAAGCTTGTGCTTGGGGCGAGGGCTAGGCAAGAACGTTTACACACTGGGTTTTTATCTTTACCCTAAGCTGTCCCTTTTGGCTGCAGCAGGCGGAGAGAACCCGCGGAGAGAGAACAGCTGCGAAGTGGATGCACACAACAGTCACCTCGATACCAGCCCCGGGCTCCCAAGCAACGATCCTTCCCCGCACGGTACTTAACCCACCCAGGGATTCAAGCAGGGAGTTCGCCTTGTCCAACTCGCACAGGAGACTGGCATGAGATGTAGGGCTCATCTACTTGCGTTCACACTACGTGGCCCGGAGAAGTTCTCACGGAGCCGAATCCAGCACCCTTCCTCCACCACGTGTGTACACAAAGGAGCGCTGGGCAGTGGGTGTTCTCAGGCCAAGAGAGAAGCCCTTGTTCTGTGCTGCACCTGCTGGGTAGTTCAAAGGTTTCTGACCTTCCTGCTCTGGAAGCTTTTCAGAGCTGAGGCTACGCCTGGGCTGCGAAAGCAGAGAGGCGTAGAGGCCTTTCACACTGAAGGCGTGGGCCTGTTTCCCATGGGGAAAGTGTACGTCACCCAACCCCCACTCCCACCCCACCCCACCCCACTCCAACCCACCCCCAGCTGGAGGCGTGCGGGTTGACACCATTTTGTCCTGCCCATGGAAAATACAAAGAGGCGTACACGATTTGGGCTGTCTGGTGAGAGAATTTTCAATCGGCGGCACCCTGAGTACCTTTCCCGAAGTTTGCTTCCTAGCTGGTTAAACTCGGCATTCAGAGGCGAGATGAGAACAAACTTGCTCCGCGTGCGGCGAAGTGCCCTGATGACCTGCCCTAAATGTTTGAGCTTCTGGCCAGCGTCAGGCAAGTACTTTGACACGTAGGAGTCTCACTTTTACTCCAAGATGTCCCTGTTGGCTGAAGCAGTCGGCGTGTCTGTATCGCAGCCTGGGAGGCCGGGCGTTGGGGGAGTCTGCCAAGTGACTGGCCTCCATTTATAGCTAACTGAGAAACTGCGTCGAAGCTTTCGGGAGCCTCTTACAGGGAATGGTTGCAGTTCGGAATTGGAGACTGTGCTGGCAAACGTCAGCAGCTCCTCTCCCTCGGAGGGCTCTTGGTGTGCCGACTCCTAACAGCCAGCATGGTCCCCAGCTCGTGAACGGTCCCATTGCGAGCCGGTCTCGTCCGTGAAAGAGCCACGTGAGGCTGAGCTCCAAGAGTCGGGCTCCACACCTGGAGCCTTTGGGACAGGGCAGTCCTGAGCCGATGTGCCCACCAGGGGACGCGACCAAAGTTTACGTACCACAGGAAAGCGCATCAAGGCCTCGTGTTCTCTCCATGAAATGAACGTGAGCTTGAAGGGTGATGCGTCAGCGTGCACCGTGAACAGCTCGCTGGTACGCTTGTCTTTGCCCCCTCTCACGGTCTCACGCACCCGGGCTCAGTTCCGTGCAGGAATGCTGAGTGGGAGCGCCAGCCTCGCTTCTGGACTCGAAAGCCTTCCACCCCCTAATGGCAGGTTGTGTGTGTCTCTCACGTGGGGGGAGGAATGAGGTCGCCCACAGAGGTTCTGCCATGAAAGATCTAAAGACGCACGCTGCTGAGGAGCTTGTTCCTCATGGAGCGTCCCCGAAGGCCAGAAGAATGCCGAAGGTCTCTTTCAAAGCTGCCGGACGCTCTGCCGTTCTAGGCCTGAGATAAGGACCTTGTGACGGCACTGTAACCCCGCGAGATTCAGGAGACATCGCCAGTGTGAGTGGCAATCCGGAAGGAAGAACCTTCAAGGCGGAGTGTCCTTTCCTGTACAAAACGGCGCCCAAGTGGCTGAGGCAGGGAGCATTTTCCTTCACAGAACCGGCATCCTCGTATGCCTGTGGGTTACTCTAAAGAAACGACACTGTGAGCAACCTCTTCGAAAAGGCCTTCGCAAGCGACTTGGAGACAACAGCAGCGCAGTGGAGGCACAGACCATTGTCCTAGAGAGCAGCACAGTGTCTCTAGCAGCGATCGCTTCCCGGAGGATACTTAAGCCACACCGAGATTCCAGCAGGGAGTTTTGCCTTATAGCAGTACAACTCACTCAAGAAAGAGGGATCAGGTGCAGGGCTAATCTACGTGCGCTCACGCTCTGTGTCCCCGAGAAGGTTTCACGGAGCAGAATGCATCACCGACCGCTACCACGTGTGTGCACCAAAGAAGCCCTGTGCCGTGGGTGTTCTCAGGCCGACAGCGAAGACCTAGGTGTGTGCTGCAACCGCGCCCGGTGGTTCACACGTTGCGTGACCCTGTGCCTTTTGAAGACGCTCAGAGCGGGTGGCACCTGCGTGCTGCGAGCGCAAGAGGTGTAGAGTGTAAACGCCTTTCACACTGGACGAAAGGCTTGCATCTCATGGAGAAAATGTGTACGTCGCCCGGGAGATGGAGGCGCGCTCTTGACACCATTTCCTCTGCCCGTTTCAAACACAAGTGTTTGTACTCGATCTGGGCTGCCTGGTGAAACGCTTGGCAGTCCGCATCACCCTGAGCACCTTTCCTGAAGTTTGATTTGTAGCTGGGTAAACTCGGGCTTCAGAGGCTTAGATGAGACCAAACGTGTTCAGCTTGTGGCGAAAGCCTTTGACCAGAGGCATATAAGCTTGTGCTTGGGGCGAGGGCTAGGCAAGAACGTTTACACACTGGGTTTTTATCTTTACCCTAAGCTGTCCCTTTTGGCTGCAGCAGGCGGAGAGAACCCGCGGAGAGAGAACAGCTGCGAAGTGGATGCACACAACAGTCACCTCGATACCAGCCCCGGGCTCCCAAGCAACGATCCTTCCCCGCACGGTACTTAACCCACCCAGGGATTCAAGCAGGGAGTTCGCCTTGTCCAACTCGCACAGGAGACTGGCATGAGATGTACGGCTCATCTACTTGCGTTCACACTACGTGGCCCGGAGAAGTTCTCACGGAGCCGAATCCAGCACCCTTCCTCCACCACGTGTGTACACAAAGGAGCGCTGGGCAGTGGGTGTTCTCAGGCCAAGAGAGAAGCCCTTGTTCTGTGCTGCACCTGCTGGGTGGTTCAAAGGTTTTCTGACCTTCCTGCTCTGGAAGCTTTTCAGAGCTGAGGCTACGCCTGGGCTGCGAAAGCAGAGAGGCGTAGAGGACTTTCACACTGAAGGCGTGGACCTGTTTCCCATGGGGAAAGTGTACGTCGCCCAACCCCCACTCCCACCCCACCCCACCCCACCCCACCCCACTCCAACCCACCCCCAGCTGGAGGCGTGCGGGTTGACACCATTTTGTCCTGCCCATGGAAAATACAAACAGGCGTACACGATTTGGGCTGTCTGGTGAAAGAATTTTGAATCGGCGGCACCCTGAGTACCTTTCCCGAAGTTTGCTTCCTAGCTGGTTAAACTCGGCATTCAGAGGCGAGATGAGAACAAACTTGCTCCGCGTGCGGCGAAGTGCCCTGATGCCCTGCCCTAAATGTTTGAGCTTCTGGCCAGCGTCAGGCAAGTACTTTGACACGTAGGAGTCTCCCTTTTACTCCAAGCTGTCCCTGTTGGCTGAAGCAGTCGGCGTGTCTGTATCGCAGCCTGGGAGGCCGGGCGTTGGGGGAGTCTGCCAAGTGACTGGCCTCCATTTATAGCTAACTGAGAAACTGCGTCGAAGCTTTCGGGAGCCTCTTACAGGGAATGGTTGCAGTTCGGAATTGGAGACTGTGCTGGCAAACGTCAGCAGCTCCTCTCCCTCGGAGGGCTCTTGGTGTGCCGACTCCTAACAGCCAGCACGGTCCCCAGCTCGTGAACGGTCCCATTGCGAGCCGGTCTCGTCCGTGAAAGAGCCACGTGAGGCTGAGCTCCAAGAGTGGGGCTCCACACCTGGAGCCTTTGGGACAGGGCAGTCCTGAGCCGATGTGCCCACCAGGGGACGCGACCAAAGTTTACGTACCACAGGAAAGCGCATCAAGGCCTCGTGTTCTCTCCATGAAATGAACGTGAGCTTGAAGGGTGATGCGTCAGCATGCACCGTGAACAGCTCGCTGGTACGCCTGTCTTTGCCCCCTCTCACGGTCTCACGCACCCGGGCTCAGTTCCGTGCAGGAATGCTGAGTGGGAGCGCCAGCCTCGCTTCTGGACTCAAAAGCCTTCCACCCCCTAATGGCAGGTTGTGTGTGTCTCTCACGTGGGGGGAGGAATGAGGTCGCCCACAGAGGTTCTGCCATGAAAGATCTAAAGACGCACGCTGCTGAGGAGCTTGTTCCTCATGGAGCGTCCCCGAAGGCCAGAAGAATGCCGAAGGTCTCTTTCAAAGCTGCCGGACGCTCTGCCGTTCTAGGCCTGAGATAAGGACCTTGTGACGGCACTGTAACCCCGCGAGATTCAGGAGACATCGCCAGTGCGAGTGGCAATCCGGAAGGAAGAACCTTCAAGGCGGAGTGTCCTTTCCTGTACAAAACGGCGCCCAAGTGGCTGAGGCAGGGAGCATTTTCCTTCACAGAACTGGCATCCTCGTATGCCTGTGGGTTACTCTAAAGAAACGACACCGTGAGCAACCTCTTCGAAAAGGCCTTCGCAAGCGACTTGGAGACAACAGCAGCGCAGTGGAGGCACAGACCATTGTCCTAGAGAGCAGCACAGTGTCTCTAGCAGCGATCGCTTCCCGGAGGATACTTAAGCCACACCGAGATTCCAGCAGGGAGTTTTGCCTTATAGCAGTACAACTCACTCAAGAAAGAGGGATGAGGTGTAGGGCTAATCTACGTGCGCTCACGCTCTGTGTCCCCGAGAAGGTTTCACGGAGCAGAATGCATCACCGACCGCTACCACGTGTGTGCACCAAAGAAGCCCTGTGCCGTGGGTGTTCTCAGGCCGACAGCGAAGACCTAGGTGTGTGCTGCACCCGCGCCCGGTGGTTCACACGTTGCGTGACCCTGTGCGTTTTGAAGATGCTCAGAGCGGGTGGCACCTGCGTGCTGCGAGCGCAAGAGGTGTAGAGTGTAAAGGCCTTTCACACTGGAGGAAAGGCTTGCATCTCATGGAGAAAATGTGTACGTCGCCCGGGAGATGGAGACGCGCTCTTGACACCATTTCCTCTGCCCGTTTCAAACACAAGTGTTTGTACTCGATCTGGGCTGCCTGGTGAAACGCTTGGCAGTCCGCATCACCCTGAGCACCTTTCCTGAAGTTTGATTCGTAGCTGGGTAAACTCGGGCTTCAGAGGCTTAGATGAGACCAAACGTGTTCACCTTGTGGCGAAAGCCTTTGACCAGAGGCATATGTGCTTGTGCTTGGGGCGAGGGCTAGGCAAGAACGTTTACACACTGGGTTTTTATCTTTACCCTAAGCTGTCCCTTTTGGCTGCAGCAGGCGGAGAGAACCCGCGGAGAGAGAACAGCTGCGAAGTGGATGCACACAACAGTCACCTCGATACCAGCCCCGGGCTCCCAAGCAACGATCCTTCCCCGCAGGGTACTTAACCCACCCAGGGATTCAAGCAGGGAGTTCGCCTTGTCCAACTCGCACAGGAGACTGGCATGAGATGTACGGCTCATCTACTTGCGTTCACACTACGTGGCCCGGAGAAGTTCTCACGGAGCCGAATCCAGCGCCTTTCCTCCACCACGTGTGTACACAAAGGAGCGCTGGGCAGTGGGTGTTCTCAGGCCAAGAGAGAAGCCCTTGTTCTGTGCTGCACCTGCTGGGTGGTTCAAAGGTTTTCTGACCTTCCTGCTCTGGAAGCTTTTCAGAGCTGAGGCTACGCCTGGGCTGCGAAAGCAGAGAGGCGTAGAGGCCTTTCACACTGAAGGCGTGGGCCTGTTTCCCATGGGGAAAGTGTACGTCGCCCAACCCCCACTCCCACCCCACCCCATCCCACCCCACCCCACTCCAACCCACCCCCAGCTGGAGGCGTGCGGGTTGACACCATTTTGTCCTGCCCATGGAAAATACAAAGAGGCGTACACGATTTGGGCTGTCTGGTGAAAGAATTTTGAATCGGCGGCACCCTGAGTACCTTTCCCGAAGTTTGCTTCCTAGCTGGTTAAACTCGGCATTCAGAGGCGAGATGAGAACAAACTTGCTCCGCGTGCGGCGAAGTGCCCTGATGCCCTGCCCTAAATGTTTGAGCTTCTGGCCAGCGTCAGGCAAGTACTTTGACACGTAGGAGTCTCCCTTTTACTCCAAGCTGTCCCTGTTGGCTGAAGCAGTCGGCGTGTCTGTATCGCAGCCTGGGTGGCCGGGCGTTGGGGGAGTCTGCCAAGTGACTGGCCTCCATTTATAGCTAACTGAGAAACTGCGTCGAAGCTTTTGGGAGCCTCTTACAGGGAATGGTTGCAGTTCGGAATTGGAGACTGTGCTGGCAAACGTCAGCAGCTCCTCTCCCTCGGAGGGCTCTTGGTGTGCCGACTCCTAACAGCCAGCATGGTCCCCAGCTCGTGAACGGTCCCATTGCGAGCCGGTCTCGTCCGTGAAAGAGCCACGTGAGGCTGAGCTCCAAGAGTCGGGCTCCACACCTGGAGCCTTTGGGACAGGGCAGTCCTGAGCCGATGTGCCCACCAGGGGACGCGACCAAAGTTTACGTACCACAGGAAAGCGCATCAAGGCCTCGTGTTCTCTCCATGAAATGAACGTGAGCTTGAAGGGTGATGCGTCAGCGTGCACCGTGAACAGCTCGCTGGTACGCCTGTCTTTGCCCCCTCTCACGGTCTCACGCACCCGGGCTCAGTTCCGTGCAGGAATGCTGAGTGGGAGCGCCAGCCTCGCTTCTGGACTCGAAAGCCTTCCACCCCCTAATGGCAGGTTGTGTGTGTCTCTCACGTGGGGGGAGGAATGAGGTCGCCCACAGAGGTTCTGCCATGAAAGATCTAAAGACGCACGCTGCTGAGGAGCTTGTTCCTCATGGAGCATCCCCGAAGGCCAGAAGAATGCCGAAGGTCTCTTTCAAAGCTGCCGGACGCTCTGCCGTTCTAGGCCTGAGATAAGGACCTTGTGACGGCACTGTAACCCCGCGAGATTCAGGAGACATCGCCAGTGCGAGTGGCAATCCGGAAGGAAGAACCTTCAAGGCGGAGTGTCCTTTCCTGTACAAAACGGCGCCCAAGTGGCTGAGGCAGGGAGCATTTTCCTTCACAGAACCGGCATCCTCGTATGCCTGTGGGTTACTCTAAAGAAACGACACTGTGAGCAACCTCTTCGAAAAGGCCTTCGCAAGCGACTTGGAGACAACAGCAGCGCAGTGGAGGCACAGACCATTGTCCTAGAGAGCAGCACAGTGTCTCTAGCAGCGATCGCTTCCCGGAGGATACTTAAGCCACACCGAGATTCCAGCAGGGAGTTTTGCCTTATAGCAGTACAACTCACTCAAGAAAGAGGGATGAGGTGTAGGGCTAATCTACGTGCGCTCACGCTCTGTGTCCCCGAGAAGGTTTCACGGAGCAGAATGCATCACCGACCGCTACCACGTGTGTGCACCAAAGAAGCCCTGTGCCGTGGGTGTTCTCAGGCCGACAGCGAAGACCTAGGTGTGTGCTGCACCCGCGCCCGGTGGTTCACACGTTGCGTGACCCTGTGCCTTTTGAAGATGCTCAGAGCGGGTGGCACCTGCGTGCTGCGAGCGCAAGAGGTGTAGAGTGTAAAGGCCTTTCACACTGGAGGAAAGGCTTGCATCTCATGGAGAAAATGTGTACGTCACCCGGGAGATGGAGGCACGCTCTTGACACCATTTCCTCTGCCCGTTTCAAACACAAGTGTTTGTACTCGATCTGGGCTGCCTGGTGAAACGCTTGGCAGTCCGCATCACCCTGAGCACCTTTCCTGAAGTTTGATTCGTAGCTGGGTAAACTCGGGCTTCAGAGGCTTAGATGAGACCAAACGTGTTCAGCTTGTGGCGAAAGCCTTTGACCAGAGGCATATAAGCTTGTGCTTGGGGCGAGGGCTAGGCAAGAACGTTTACACACTGGGTTTTTATCTTTACCCTAAGCTGTCCCTTTTGGCTGCAGCAGGCGGAGGGAACCCGCGGAGAGATAACAGCTGCGAAGTGGATGCACACAACAGTCACCTCGATACCAGCCCCGGGCTCCCAAGCAACGATCCTTCCCCGCAGGGTACTTAACCCACCCAGGGATTCAAGCAGGGAGTTCGCCTTGTCCAACTCGCACAGGAGACTGGCATGAGATGTAGGGCTCATCTACTTGCGTTCACACTACGTGGCCCGGAGAAGTTCTCACGGAGCCGAATCCAGTGCCCTTCCTCCACCACGTGTGTACACAAAGGAGTGCTGGGCAGTGGGTGTTCTCAGGCCAAGAGAGAAGCCCTTGTTCTGTGCTGCACCTGCTGGGTGGTTCAAAGGTTTTCTGACCTTCCTGCTCTGGAAGCTTTTCAGAGCTGAGGCTACGCCTGGGCTGCGAAAGCAGAGAGGCGTAGAGGCCTTTCACACTGAAGGCGTGGGCCTGTTTCCCATGGGGAAAGTGTACGTTGCCCAACCCCCACTCCCACCCCACCACACCCCACCCCACTCCAACCCACCCCCATCTGGAGGCGTGCGGGTTGACACCATTTTGTCCTGCCCATGGAAAATACAAAGAGGCGTACACGATTTGGGCTGTCTGGTGAAAGAATTTTGAATCGGCGGCACCCTGAGTACCTTTCCCGAAGTTTGCTTCCTAGCTGGTTAAACTCGGCATTCAGAGGCGAGATGAGAACAAACTTGCTCCGCGTGCGGCGAAGTGCCCTGATGCCCTGCCCTAAATGTTTGAGCTTCTGGCCAGCGTCAGGCAAGTACTTTGACACGTAGGAGTCTCCCTTTTACTCCAAGATGTCCCTGTTGGCTGAAGCAGTCGGCGTGTCTGTATCGCAGCCTTGGAGGCCGGGCGTTGGGGGAGTCTGCCAAGTGACTGGCCTCCATTTATAGCTAACTGAGAAACTGCGTCGAAGCTTTCGGGAGCCTCTTACAGGGAATGGTTGCGGTTCGGAATTGGAGACTGTGCTGGCAAACGTCAGCAGCTCCTCTCCCTCGGAGGGCTCTTGGTGTGCCGACTCCTAACAGCCAGCATGGTCCCCAGCTCGTGAACGGTCCCATTGCGAGCCGGTCTCGTCCGTGAAAGAGCCACGTGAGGCTGATCTCCAAGAGTGGGGCTCCACACCTGGAGCCTTTGGGACAGGGCAGTCCTGAGCCGATGTGCCCACCAGGGGACGCGACCAAAGTTTACGTACCACAGGAAAGCGCATCAAGGCCTCGTGTTCTCTCCATGAAATGAACGTGAGCTTGAAGGGTGATGCGTCAGCGTGCACCGTGAACAGCTCGCTGGTACGCCTGTCTTTGCCCCCTCTCACGGTCTCACGCACCCGGGCTCAGTTCCGTGCAGGAATGCTGAGTGGGAGCGCCAGCCTCGCTTCTGGACTCGAAAGCCTTCCACCCCCTAATGGCAGGTTGTGTGTGTCTCTCACGTGCGGGGAGGAATGAGGTCGCCCACAGAGGTTCTGCCATGAAAGATCTAAAGACGCACGCTGCTGAGGAGCTTGTTCCTCATGGAGCGTCCCCGAAGGCCAGAAGAATGCCGAAGGTCTCTTTCAAAGCTGCCGGACGCTCTGCCGTTCTAGGCCTGAGATAAGGACCTTGTGACGGCACTGTAACCCCGCGAGATTCAGGAGACATCGCCAGTGTGAGTGGCAATCCGGAAGGAAGAACCTTCAAGGCAGAGTGTCCTTTCCTGTACAAAACGGCGCCCAAGTGGCTGAGGCAGGGAGCATTTTCCTTCACAGAACCGGCATCCTCGTATGCCTGTGGGTTACTCTAAAGAAACGACACTGTGAGCAACCTCTTCGAAAAGGCCTTCGCAAGCGACTTGGAGACAACAGCAGCGCAGTGGAGGCACAGACCATTGTCCTAGAGAGCAGCACAGTGTCTCTAGCAGCGATCGCTTCCCGGAGGATACTTAAGCCACACCGAGATTCCAGCAGGGAGTTTTGCCTTATAGCAGTACAACTCACTCAAGAAAGAGGGATGAGGTGTAGGGCTAATCTACGTGCGCTCACGCTCTGTGTCCCCGAGAAGGTTTCACGGAGCAGAATGCATCACCGACCGCTACCACGTGTGTGCACCAAAGAAGCCCTGTGCCGTGGGTGTTCTCAGGCAGACAGCGAAGACCTAGGTGTGTGCTGCACCCGCGCCCGGTGGTTCACACGTTGCGTGACCCTGTGCCTTTTGAAGATGCTCAGAGCGGGTGGCACCTGCGTGCTGCGAGCGCAAGAGGTGTAGAGTGTAAAGGCCTTTCACACTGGAGGAAAGGCTTGCATCTCATGGAGAAAATGTGTACGTCGCCCGGGAGATGGAGGCGCGCTCTTGACACCATTTCCTCTGCCCGTTTCAAACACAAGTGTTTGTACTCGATCTGGGCTGCCTGGTGAAACGCTTGGCAGTCCGCATCACCCTGAGCACCTTTCCTGAAGTTTGATTCGTAGCTGGGTAAACTCGGGCTTCAGAGGCTTAGATGAGACCAAACGTGTTCAGCTTGTGGCGAAAGCCTTTGACCAGAGGCATATAAGCTTGTGCTTGGGGCGAGGGCTAGGCAAGAACGTTTACACACTGGGTTTTTATCTTTACCCTAAGCTGTCCCTTTTGGCTGCAGCAGGCGGAGAGAACCCGCGGAGAGAGAACAGCTGCGAAGTGGATGCACACAACAGTCACCTCGATACCAGCCCCGGGCTCCCAAGCAACGATCCTTCCCCGCACGGTACTTAACCCACCCAGGGATTCAAGCAGGGAGTTCGCCTTGTCCAACTCGCACAGGAGACTGGCATGAGATGTAGGGCTCATCTACTTGCGTTCACACTACGTGGCCCGGAGAAGTTCTCACGGAGCCGAATCCAGCACCCTTCCTCCACCACGTGTGTACACAAAGGAGCGCTGGGCAGTGGGTGTTCTCAGGCCAAGAGAGAAGCCCTTGTTCTGTGCTGCACCTGCTGGGTAGTTCAAAGGTTTCTGACCTTCCTGCTCTGGAAGCTTTTCAGAGCTGAGGCTACGCCTGGGCTGCGAAAGCAGAGAGGCGTAGAGGCCTTTCACACTGAAGGCGTGGGCCTGTTTCCCATGGGGAAAGTGTACGTCACCCAACCCCCACTCCCACCCCACCCCACCCCACTCCAACCCACCCCCAGCTGGAGGCGTGCGGGTTGACACCATTTTGTCCTGCCCATGGAAAATACAAAGAGGCGTACACGATTTGGGCTGTCTGGTGAGAGAATTTTCAATCGGCGGCACCCTGAGTACCTTTCCCGAAGTTTGCTTCCTAGCTGGTTAAACTCGGCATTCAGAGGCGAGATGAGAACAAACTTGCTCCGCGTGCGGCGAAGTGCCCTGATGACCTGCCCTAAATGTTTGAGCTTCTGGCCAGCGTCAGGCAAGTACTTTGACACGTAGGAGTCTCACTTTTACTCCAAGATGTCCCTGTTGGCTGAAGCAGTCGGCGTGTCTGTATCGCAGCCTGGGAGGCCGGGCGTTGGGGGAGTCTGCCAAGTGACTGGCCTCCATTTATAGCTAACTGAGAAACTGCGTCGAAGCTTTCGGGAGCCTCTTACAGGGAATGGTTGCAGTTCGGAATTGGAGACTGTGCTGGCAAACGTCAGCAGCTCCTCTCCCTCGGAGGGCTCTTGGTGTGCCGACTCCTAACAGCCAGCATGGTCCCCAGCTCGTGAACGGTCCCATTGCGAGCCGGTCTCGTCCGTGAAAGAGCCACGTGAGGCTGAGCTCCAAGAGTCGGGCTCCACACCTGGAGCCTTTGGGACAGGGCAGTCCTGAGCCGATGTGCCCACCAGGGGACGCGACCAAAGTTTACGTACCACAGGAAAGCGCATCAAGGCCTCGTGTTCTCTCCATGAAATGAACGTGAGCTTGAAGGGTGATGCGTCAGCGTGCACCGTGAACAGCTCGCTGGTACGCTTGTCTTTGCCCCCTCTCACGGTCTCACGCACCCGGGCTCAGTTCCGTGCAGGAATGCTGAGTGGGAGCGCCAGCCTCGCTTCTGGACTCGAAAGCCTTCCACCCCCTAATGGCAGGTTGTGTGTGTCTCTCACGTGGGGGGAGGAATGAGGTCGCCCACAGAGGTTCTGCCATGAAAGATCTAAAGACGCACGCTGCTGAGGAGCTTGTTCCTCATGGAGCGTCCCCGAAGGCCAGAAGAATGCCGAAGGTCTCTTTCAAAGCTGCCGGACGCTCTGCCGTTCTAGGCCTGAGATAAGGACCTTGTGACGGCACTGTAACCCCGCGAGATTCAGGAGACATCGCCAGTGCGAGTGGCAATCCGGAAGGAAGAACCTTCAAGGCGGAGTGTCCTTTCCTGTACAAAACGGCGCCCAAGTGGCTGAGGCAGGGAGCATTTTCCTTCACAGAACTGGCATCCTCGTATGCCTGTGGGTTACTCTAAAGAAACGACACCGTGAGCAACCTCTTCGAAAAGGCCTTCGCAAGCGACTTGGAGACAACAGCAGCGCAGTGGAGGCACAGACCATTGTCCTAGAGAGCAGCACAGTGTCTCTAGCAGCGATCGCTTCCCGGAGGATACTTAAGCCACACCGAGATTCCAGCAGGGAGTTTTGCCTTATAGCAGTACAACTCACTCAAGAAAGAGGGATGAGGTGTAGGGCTAATCTACGTGCGCTCACGCTCTGTGTCCCCGAGAAGGTTTCACGGAGCAGAATGCATCACCGACCGCTACCACGTGTGTGCACCAAAGAAGCCCTGTGCCGTGGGTGTTCTCAGGCCGACAGCGAAGACCTAGGTGTGTGCTGCACCCGCGCCCGGTGGTTCACACGTTGCGTGACCCTGTGCGTTTTGAAGATGCTCAGAGCGGGTGGCACCTGCGTGCTGCGAGCGCAAGAGGTGTAGAGTGTAAAGGCCTTTCACACTGGAGGAAAGGCTTGCATCTCATGGAGAAAATGTGTACGTCGCCCGGGAGATGGAGACGCGCTCTTGACACCATTTCCTCTGCCCGTTTCAAACACAAGTGTTTGTACTCGATCTGGGCTGCCTGGTGAAACGCTTGGCAGTCCGCATCACCCTGAGCACCTTTCCTGAAGTTTGATTCGTAGCTGGGTAAACTCGGGCTTCAGAGGCTTAGATGAGACCAAACGTGTTCACCTTGTGGCGAAAGCCTTTGACCAGAGGCATATGTGCTTGTGCTTGGGGCGAGGGCTAGGCAAGAACGTTTACACACTGGGTTTTTATCTTTACCCTAAGCTGTCCCTTTTGGCTGCAGCAGGCGGAGAGAACCCGCGGAGAGAGAACAGCTGCGAAGTGGATGCACACAACAGTCACCTCGATACCAGCCCCGGGCTCCCAAGCAACGATCCTTCCCCGCAGGGTACTTAACCCACCCAGGGATTCAAGCAGGGAGTTCGCCTTGTCCAACTCGCACAGGAGACTGGCATGAGATGTACGGCTCATCTACTTGCGTTCACACTACGTGGCCCGGAGAAGTTCTCACGGAGCCGAATCCAGCGCCTTTCCTCCACCACGTGTGTACACAAAGGAGCGCTGGGCAGTGGGTGTTCTCAGGCCAAGAGAGAAGCCCTTGTTCTGTGCTGCACCTGCTGGGTGGTTCAAAGGTTTTCTGACCTTCCTGCTCTGGAAGCTTTTCAGAGCTGAGGCTACGCCTGGGCTGCGAAAGCAGAGAGGCGTAGAGGCCTTTCACACTGAAGGCGTGGGCCTGTTTCCCATGGGGAAAGTGTACGTCGCCCAACCCCCACTCCCACCCCACCCCATCCCACCCCACCCCACTCCAACCCACCCCCAGCTGGAGGCGTGCGGGTTGACACCATTTTGTCCTGCCCATGGAAAATACAAAGAGGCGTACACGATTTGGGCTGTCTGGTGAAAGAATTTTGAATCGGCGGCACCCTGAGTACCTTTCCCGAAGTTTGCTTCCTAGCTGGTTAAACTCGGCATTCAGAGGCGAGATGAGAACAAACTTGCTCCGCGTGCGGCGAAGTGCCCTGATGCCCTGCCCTAAATGTTTGAGCTTCTGGCCAGCGTCAGGCAAGTACTTTGACACGTAGGAGTCTCCCTTTTACTCCAAGCTGTCCCTGTTGGCTGAAGCAGTCGGCGTGTCTGTATCGCAGCCTGGGTGGCCGGGCGTTGGGGGAGTCTGCCAAGTGACTGGCCTCCATTTATAGCTAACTGAGAAACTGCGTCGAAGCTTTTGGGAGCCTCTTACAGGGAATGGTTGCAGTTCGGAATTGGAGACTGTGCTGGCAAACGTCAGCAGCTCCTCTCCCTCGGAGGGCTCTTGGTGTGCCGACTCCTAACAGCCAGCATGGTCCCCAGCTCGTGAACGGTCCCATTGCGAGCCGGTCTCGTCCGTGAAAGAGCCACGTGAGGCTGAGCTCCAAGAGTCGGGCTCCACACCTGGAGCCTTTGGGACAGGGCAGTCCTGAGCCGATGTGCCCACCAGGGGACGCGACCAAAGTTTACGTACCACAGGAAAGCGCATCAAGGCCTCGTGTTCTCTCCATGAAATGAACGTGAGCTTGAAGGGTGATGCGTCAGCGTGCACCGTGAACAGCTCGCTGGTACGCCTGTCTTTGCCCCCTCTCACGGTCTCACGCACCCGGGCTCAGTTCCATGCAGGAATGCTGAGTGGGAGCGCCAGCCTCGCTTCTGGACTCGAAAGCCTTCCACCCCCTAATGGCAGGTTGTGTGTGTCTCTCACGTGGGGGGAGGAATGAGGTCGCCCACAGAGGTTCTGCCATGAAAGATCTAAAGACGCACGCTGCTGAGGAGCTTGTTCCTCATGGAGCGTCCCCGAAGGCCAGAAGAATGCCGACGGTCTCTTTCAAAGCTGCAGGACGCTCTGCCGTTCTAGGCCTGAGATAAGGACCTTGTGACGGCACTGTAACCCCGCGAGATTCAGGAGACATCGCCAGTGCGAGTGGCAATCCAGAAGGAAGAACCTTCAAGGCGGAGTGTCCTTTCCTGTACAAAATGGCGCCCATGTGGCTGAGGCAGGGAGCATTTTCCTTCACAGAACCGGCATCCTCCTATGCCTGTGGGTTACTCTAAAGAAACGACACTGTTAGCAACCTCTTCGAAAAGGCCTTCGCAAGCGACTTGGAGACAACAGCAGCGCAGTGGAGGCACAGACCATTGTCCTAGAGAGCAGCACAGTGTCTCTAGCAGCGATCGCTTCCCGGAGGATACTTAAGCCACACCGAGATTCCAGCAGGGAGTTTTGCCTTATAGCAGTACAACTCACTCAAGAAAGAGGGATGAGGTGTAGGGGTAATCTACGTGCGCTCACGCTCTGTGTCCCCGAGAAGGTTTCACGGAGCAGAATGCATCACCGACCGCTACCACGTGTGTGCACCAAAGAAGCCCTGTGCCGTGGGTGTTCTCAGGCCGACAGCGAAGACCTAGGTGTGTGCTGCACCCGCGCCCGGTGGTTCACACGTTGCGTGACCCTGTGCCTTTTGAAGATGCTCAGAGCGGGTGGCACCTGCGTGCTGCGAGCGCAAGAGGTGTAGAGTGTAAAGGCCTTTCACACTGGAGGAAAGGCTTGCATCTCATGGAGAAAATGTGTACGTCACCCGGGAGATGGAGGCACGCTCTTGACACCATTTCCTCTGCCCGTTTCAAACACAAGTGTTTGTACTCGATCTGGGCTGCCTGGTGAAACGCTTGGCAGTCCGCATCACCCTGAGCACCTTTCCTGAAGTTTGATTCGTAGCTGGGTAAACTCGGGCTTCAGAGGCTTAGATGAGACCAAACGTGTTCAGCTTGTGGCGAAAGCCTTTGACCAGAGGCATATGTGCTTGTGCTTGGGGCGAGGGCTAGGCAAGAACGTTTACACACTGGGTTTTTATCTTTACCCTAAGCTGTCCCTTTTGGCTGCAGCAGGCGGAGAGAACCCGCGGAGAGAGAACAGCTGCGAAGTGGATGCACAGAACAGTCACCTCGATACCAGCCCCGGGCTCCCAAGCAACGATCCTTCCCCGCAGGGTACTTAACCCACCCAGGGATTCAAGCAGGGAGTTCGCCTTGTCCAACTCGCACAGGAGACTGGCATGAGATGTAGGGCTCATCTACTTGCGTTCACACTACGTGGCCCGGTGAAGTTCTCACGGAGCCGAATCCAGCACCCTTCCTCCACCACGTGTGTACACAAAGGAGCGCTGGGCAGTGGGTGTTCTCAGGCCAAGAGAGAAGCCCTTGTTCTGTGCTGCACCTGCTGGGTGGTTCAAAGGTTTTCTGACCTTCCTGCTCTGGAAGCTTTTCAGAGCTGAGGCTACGCCTGGGCTGCGAAAGCAGAGAGGCGTAGAGGCCTTTCACACTGAAGGCGTGGGCCTGTTTCCCATGGGGAAAGTGTACGTCGCCCAACCCCCACTCCCACCCCACCCCACCCCACCCCACCCCACTCCAACCCACCCCCATCTGGAGGCGTGCGGGTTGACACCATTTTGTCCTGCCCATGGAAAATACAAAGAGGCGTACACGATTTGGGCTGTCTGGTGAGAGAATTTTGAATCGGCGGCACCCTGAGTACCTTTCCCGAAGTTTGCTTCCTAGCTGGTTAAACTCGGCATTCAGAGGCGAGATGAGAACAAACTTGGTCCGCGTGCGGCGAAGTGCCCTGATGCCCTGCCCTAAATGTTTGAGCTTCTGGCCAGCGTCAGGCAAGTACTTTGACACGTAGGAGTCTCACTTTTACTCCAAGCTGTCCCTGTTGGCTGAAGCAGTCGGCGTGTCTGTATCGCAGCCTGGGAGGCCGGGCGTTGGGGGAGTCTGCCAAGTGACTGGCCTCCATTTATAGCTAACTGAGAAACTGCGTCGAAGCTTTCGGGAGCCTCTTACAGGGAATGGTTGCAGTTCGGAATTGGAGACTGTGCTGGCAAACGTCAGCAGCTCCTCTCCCTCAGAGGGCTCTTGGTGTGCCGACTCCTAACAGCCAGCACGGTCCCCAGCTCGTGAATGGTCCCATTGCAAGCCGGTCTCGTCCGTGAAAGAGCCACGTGAGGCTGAGCTCCAAGAGTCGGGCTCCACACCTGGAGCCTTTGGGACAGGGCAGTCCTGAGCCGATGTGCCCACCAGGGGACGTGACCAAAGTTTACGTACCACAGGAAAGCGCATCAAGGCCTCGTGTTCTCTCCATGAAATGAACGTGAGCTTGAAGGGTGATGCGTCAGCGTGCACCGTGAACAGCTCGCTGGTACGCCTGTCTTTGCCCCCTCTCACGGTCTCACGCACCCGGGCTCAGTTCCGTGCAGGAATGCTGAGTGGGAGCGCCAGCCTCGCTTCTGGACTCGAAAGCCTTCCACCCCCTAATGGCAGGTTGTGTGTGTCTCTCACGTGGGGGGAGGAATGAGGTCGCCCACAGAGGTTCTGCCATGAAAGATCTAAAGACGCACGCTGCTGAGGAGCTTGTTCCTCATGGAGCATCCCCGAAGGCCAGAAGAATGCCGAAGGTCTCTTTCAAAGCTGCCGGACGCTCTGCCGTTCTAGGCCTGAGATAAGGACCTTGTGACGGCACTGTAACCCCGCGAGATTCAGGAGACATCGCCAGTGCGAGTGGCAATCCGGAAGGAAGAACCTTCAAGGCGGAGTGTCCTTTCCTGTACAAAACGGCGCCCAAGTGGCTGAGGCAGGGAGCATTTTCCTTCACAGAACCGGCATCCTCGTATGCCTGTGGGTTACTCTAAAGAAACGACACTGTGAGCAACCTCTTCGAAAAGGCCTTCGCAAGCGACTTGGAGACAACAGCAGCGCAGTGGAGGCACAGACCATTGTCCTAGAGAGCAGCACAGTGTCTCTAGCAGCGATCGCTTCCCGGAGGATACTTAAGCCACACCGAGATTCCAGCAGGGAGTTTTGCCTTATAGCAGTACAACTCACTCAAGAAAGAGGGATGAGGTGTAGGGGTAATCTACGTGCGCTCACGCTCTGTGTCCCCGAGAAGGTTTCACGGAGCAGAATGCATCACCGACTGCTACCACGTGTGTGCACCAAAGAAGCCCTGTGCCGTGGGTGTTCTCAGGCCGACAGCGAAGACCTAGGTGTGTGCTGCACCCGCGCCCGGTGGTTCACACGTTGCGTGACCCTGTGCCTTTTGAAGATGCTCAGAGCGGGTGGCACCTGCGTGCTGCGAGCGCAAGAGGTGTAGAGTGTAAAGGCCTTTCACACTGGAGGAAAGGCTTGCATCTCATGGAGAAAATGTGTACGTCACCCGGGAGATGGAGGCACGCTCTTGACACCATTTCCTCTGCCCGTTTCAAACACAAGTGTTTGTACTCGATCTGGGCTGCCTGGTGAAACGCTTGGCAGTCCGCATCACCCTGAGCACCTTTCCTGAAGTTTGATTCGTAGCTGGGTAAACTCGGGCTTCAGAGGCTTAGATGAGACCAAACGTGTTCAGCTTGTGGCGAAAGCCTTTGACCAGAGGCATATGTGCTTGTGCTTGGGGCGAGGGCTAGGCAAGAACGTTTACACACTGGGTTTTTATCTTTACCCTAAGCTGTCCCTTTTGGCTGCAGCAGGCGGAGAGAACCCGCGGAGAGAGAACAGCTGCGAAGTGGATGCACACAACAGTCACCTCGATACCAGGCCCGGGCTCCCAAGCAACGATCCTTCCCCGCAGGGTACTTAACCCACCCAGGGATTCAAGCAGGGAGTTCGCCTTGTCCAACTCGCACAGGAGACTGGCATGAGATGTAGGGCTCATCTACTTGCGTTCACACTACGTGGCCCGGTGAAGTTCTCACGGAGCCGAATCCAGCACCCTTCCTCCACCACGTGTGTACACAAAGGAGCGCTGGGCAGTGGGTGTTCTCAGGCCAAGAGAGAAGCCCTTGTTCTGTGCTGCACCTGCTGGGTGGTTCAAAGGTTTTCTGACCTTCCTGCTCTGGAAGCTTTTCAGAGCTGAGGCTACGCCTGGGCTGCGAAAGCAGAGAGGCGTAGAGGCCTTTCACACTGAAGGCGTGGGCCTGTTTCCCATGGGGAAAGTGTACGTCGCCCAACCCCCACTCCCACCCCACCCCACCCCACCCCACCCCACTCCAACCCACCCCCATCTGGAGGCGTGCGGGTTGACAACATTTTGTCCTGCCCATGGAAAATACAAAGAGGCGTACACGATTTGGGCTGTCTGGTGAGAGAATTTTGAATCGGCGGCACCCTGAGTACCTTTCCCGAAGTTTGCTTCCTAGCTGGTTAAACTCGGCATTCAGAGGCGAGATGAGAACAAACTTGCTCCGCGTGCGGCGAAGTGCCCTGATGCCCTGCCCTAAATGTTTGAGCTTCTGGCCAGCGTCAGGCAAGTACTTTGACACGTAGGAGTCTCACTTTTACTCCAAGCTGTCCCTGTTGGCTGAAGCAGTCGGCGTGTCTGTATCGCAGCCTGGGAGGCCGGGCGTTGGGGGAGTCTGCCAAGTGACTGGCCTCCATTTATAGCTAACTGAGAAACTGCGTCGAAGCTTTCGGGAGCCTCTTACAGGAAATGGTTGCAGTTCGGAATTGGAGACTGTGCTGGCAAACGTCAGCAGCTCCTCTCCCTCAGAGGGCTCTTGGTGTGCCGACTCCTAACAGCCAGCACGGTCCCCAGCTCGTGAATGGTCCCATTGCAAGCCGGTCTCGTCCGTGAAAGAGCCACGTGAGGCTGAGCTCCAAGAGTCGGGCTCCACACCTGGAGCCTTTGGGACAGGGCAGTCCTGAGCCGATGTGCCCACCAGGGGACGCGACCAAAGTTTACGTACCACAGGAAAGCGCATCAAGGCCTCGTGTTCTCTCCATGAAATGAACGTGAGCTTGAAGGGTGATGCGTCAGCGTGCACCGTGAACAGCTCGCTGGTACGCCTGTCTTTGCCCCCTCTCACGGTCTCACGCACCCGGGCTCAGTTCCGTGCAGGAATGCTGAGTGGGAGCGCCAGCCTCGCTTCTGGACTCGAAAGCCTTCCACCCCCTAATGGCAGGTTGTGTGTGTCTCTCACGTGGGGGGAGGAATGAGGTCGCCCACAGAGGTTCTGCCATGAAAGATCTAAAGACGCACGCTGCTGAGGAGCTTGTTCCTCATGGAGCATCCCCGAAGGCCAGAAGAATGCCGAAGGTCTCTTTCAAAGCTGCCGGACGCTCTGCCGTTCTAGGCCTGAGATAAGGACCTTGTGACGGCACTGTAACCCCGCGAGATTCAGGAGACATCGCCAGTGCGAGTGGCAATCCGGAAGGAAGAACCTTCAAGGCGGAGTGTCCTTTCCTGTACAAAACGGCGCCCAAGTGGCTGAGGCAGGGAGCATTTTCCTTCACAGAACCGGCATCCTCGTATGCCTGTGGGTTACTCTAAAGAAACGACACTGTGAGCAACCTCTTCGAAAAGGCCTTCGCAAGCGACTTGGAGACAACAACAGCGCAGTGGAGGCACAGACCATTGTCCTAGAGAGCAGCACAGTGTCTCTAGCAGCGATCGCTTCCCGGAGGATACTTAAGCCACACCGAGATTCCAGCAGGGAGTTTTGCCTTATAGCAGTACAACTCACTCAAGAAAGAGGGATGAGGTGTAGGGGTAATCTACGTGCGCTCACGCTCTGTGTCCCCGAGAAGGTTTCACGGAGCAGAATGCATCACCGACCGCTACCACGTGTGTGCACCAAAGAAGCCCTGTGCCGTGGGTGTTCTCAGGCCGACAGCGAAGACCTAGGTGTGTGCTGCACCCGCGCCCGGTGGTTCACACGTTGCGTGACCCTGTGCCTTTTGAAGATGCTCAGAGCGGGTGGCACCTGCGTGCTGCGAGCGCAAGAGGTGTAGAGTGTAAAGGCCTTTCACACTGGAGGAAAGGCTTGCATCTCATGGAGAAAATGTGTACGTCGCCCGGGAGATGGAGGCGCGCTCTTGACACCATTTCCTCTGCCCGTTTCAAACACAAGTGTTTGTACTCGATCTGGGCTGCCTGGTGAAACGCTCGGCAGTCCGCATCACCCTGAGCACCTTTCCTGAAGTTTGATTCGTAGCTGGGTAAACTCGGGCTTCAGAGGCTTAGATGAGACCAAACGTGTTCAGCTTGTGGCGAAAGCCTTTGACCAGAGGCATATGTGCTTGTGCTTGGGGCAAGGGCTAGGCAAGAATGTTTACACACTGGGTTTTTATCTTTACCCTAAGCTGTCCCTTTTGGCTGCAGCAGGCGGAGAGAACCCGCGGAGAGAGAACAGCTGCGAAGTGGATGCACACAACAGTCACCTCGATACCAGCCCCGGGCTCCCAAGCAATGATCCTTCCCCGCAGGGTACTTAACCCACCCAGGGATTCAAGCAGGGAGTTCGCCTTGTCCAACTCGCACAGGAGACTGGCATGAGATGTAGGGCTCATCTACTTGCGTTCACACTACGTGGCCCGGAGAAGTTCTCACGGAGCCGAATCCAGCACCCTTCCTCCACCACGTGTGTACACAAAGGAGCGCTGGGCAGTGGGTGTTCTCAGGCCAAGAGAGAAGCCCTTGTTCTGTGCTGCACCTGCTGGGTGGTTCAAAGGCTTTCTGACCTTCCTGCTCTGGAAGATTTTCAGAGCTGAGGCTACGCCTGGGCTGCGAAAGCAGAGAGGCGTAGAGGCCTTTCACACTGAAGGCGGGGGCCTGTTTCCCATGGGGAAAGTGTACGTCGCCCAACCCCCACTCCCACCCCACCCCACCCCACCCCACCCCACTCCAACCCACCCCCAGCTGGAGGCGTAAGGGTTGACACCATTTTGTCCTGCCCATGGAAAATACAAAGAGGCGTACACGATTTGGGCTGTCTGGTGAGAGAATTTTCAATCGGCGGCACCCTGAGTACCTTTCCCGAAGTTTGCTTCCTAGCTGGTTAAACTCGGCATTCAGAGGCGAGATGAGAACAAACTTGCTCCGCGTGCGGCGAAGTGCCCTGATGACCTGCCCTAAATGTTTGAGCTTCTGGCCAGCGTCAGGCAAGTACTTTGACACGTAGGAGTCTCACTTTTACTCCAAGCTGTCCCTGTTGGCTGAAGCAGTCGGCGTGTCTGTATCGCAGCCTGGGAGGCCGGGCGTTGGGGGAGTCTGCCAAGTGACTGGCCTCCATTTATAGCTAACTGAGAAACTGCGTCGAAGCTTTCGGGAGCCTCTTACAGGGAATGGTTGCAGTTCGGAATTGGAGACTGTGCTGGCAAACGTCAGCAGCTCCTCTCCCTCAGAGGGCTCTTGGTGTGCCGACTCCTAACAGCCAGCATGGTACCCAGCTCGTGAACGGTCCCATTGCGAGCCGGTCTCGTCCGTGAAAGAGCCACGTGAGGCTGAGCTCCAAGAGTCGGGCTCCACACCTGGAGCCTTTGGGACAGGGCAGTCCTGAGCCGATGTGCCCACCAGGGGACGCGACCAAAGTTTACGTACCACAGGAAAGCGCATCAAGGCCTCGTGTTCTCTCCATGAAATGAACGTGAGCTTGAAGGGTGATGCGTCAGCGTGCACCGTGAACAGCTCGCTGGTACGCCTGTCTTTGCCCCCTCTCACGGTCTCACGCACCCGGGCTCAGTTCCGTGCAGGAATGCTGAGTGGGAGCGCCAGCCTCGCTTCTGGACTCGAAAGCCTTCCACCCCCTAATGGCAGGTTGTGTGTGTCTCTCACGTGGGGGGAGGAATGAGGTCGCCCACAGAGGTTCTGCCATGAAAGATCTAAAGACGCACGCTGCTGAGGAGCTTGTTCCTCATGGAGCGTCCCCGAAGGCCAGAAGAATGCCGAAGGTCTCTTTCAAAGCTGCCGGACGCTCTGCCGTTCTAGGCCTGAGATAAGGACCTTGTGACGGCACTGTAACCCCGCGAGATTCAGGAGACATCGCCAGTGCGAGTGGCAATCCGGAAGGAAGAACCTTCAAGGCGGAGTGTCCTTTCCTGTACAAAACGGCGCCCAAGTGGCTGAGGCAGGGAGCATTTTCCTTCACAGAACTGGCATCCTCGTATGCCTGTGGGTTACTCTAAAGAAACGACACCGTGAGCAACCTCTTCGAAAAGGCCTTCGCAAGCGACTTGGAGACAACAGCAGCGCAGTGGAGGCACAGACCATTGTCCTAGAGAGCAGCACAGTGTCTCTAGCAGCGATCGCTTCCCGGAGGATACTTAAGCCACACCGAGATTCCAGCAGGGAGTTTTGCCTTATAGCAGTACAACTCACTCAAGAAAGAGGGATGAGGTGTAGGGCTAATCTACGTGCGCTCACGCTCTGTGTCCCCGAGAAGGTTTCACGGAGCAGAATGCATCACCGACCGCTACCACGTGTGTGCACCAAAGAAGCCCTGTGCCGTGGGTGTTCTCAGGCCGACAGCGAAGACCTAGGTGTGTGCTGCACCCGCGCCCGGTGGTTCACACGTTGCGTGACCCTGTGCCTTTTGAAGATGCTCAGAGCGGGTGGCACCTGCGTGCTGCGAGCGCAAGAGGTGTAGAGTGTAAAGGCCTTTCACACTGGAGGAAAGGCTTGCATCTCATGGAGAAAATGTGTACGTCGCCCGGGAGATGGAGGCGCGCTCTTGACACCATTTCCTCTGCCCGTTTCAAACACAAGTGTTTGTACTCGATCTGGGCTGCCTGGTGAAACGCTTGGCAGTCCGCATCACCCTGAGCACCTTTCCTGAAGTTTGATTCGTAGCTGGGTAAACTCGGGCTTCAGAGGCTTAGATGAGACCAAACGTGTTCACCTTGTGGCGAAAGCCTTTGACCAGAGGCATATGTGCTTGTGCTTGGGGCGAGGGCTAGGCAAGAACGTTTACACACTGGGTTTTTATCTTTACCCTAAGCTGTCCCTTTTGGCTGCAGCAGGCGGAGAGAACCCGCGGAGAGAGAACAGCTGCGAAGTGGATGCACACAACAGTCACCTCGATACCAGCCCCGGGCTCCCAAGCAACGATCCTTCCCCGCAGGGTACTTAACCCACCCAGGGATTCAAGCAGGGAGTTCGCCTTGTCCAACTCGCACAGGAGACTGGCATGAGATGTAGGGCTCATCTACTTGCGTTCACACTACGTGGCCCGGAGAAGTTCTCACGGAGCCGAATCCAGCGCCTTTCCTCCACCACGTGTGTACACAAAGGAGCGCTGGGCAGTGGGTGTTCTCAGGCCAAGAGAGAAGCCCTTGTTCTGTGCTGCACCTGCTGGGTGGTTCAAAGGTTTTCTGACCTTCCTGCTCTGGAAGCTTTTCAGAGCTGAGGCTACGCCTGGGCTGCGAAAGCAGAGAGGCGTAGAGGCCTTTCACACTGAAGGCGTGGGCCTGTTTCCCATGGGGAAAGTGTACGTCGCCCAACCCCCACTCCCACCCCACCCCATCCCACCCCACCCCACTCCAACCCACCCCCAGCTGGAGGCGTGCGGGTTGACACCATTTTGTCCTGCCCATGGAAAATACAAAGAGGCGTACACGATTTGGGCTGTCTGGTGAAAGAATTTTGAATCGGCGGCACCCTGAGTACCTTTCCCGAAGTTTGCTTCCTAGCTGGTTAAACTCGGCATTCAGAGGCGAGATGAGAACAAACTTGCTCCGCGTGCGGCGAAGTGCCCTGATGCCCTGCCCTAAATGTTTGAGCTTCTGGCCAGCGTCAGGCAAGTACTTTGACACGTAGGAGTCTCCCTTTTACTCCAAGCTGTCCCTGTTGGCTGAAGCAGTCGGCGTGTCTGTATCGCAGCCTGGGTGGCCGGGTGTTGGGGGAGTCTGCCAAGTGACTGGCCTCCATTTATAGTTAACTGAGAAACTGCGTCGAAGCTTTCGGGAGCCTCTTACAGGGAATGGTTGCAGTTCGGAATTGGAGACTGTGCTGGCAAACGTCAGCAGCTCCTCTCCCTCGGAGGGCTCTTGGTGTGCCGACTCCTAACAGCCAGCACGGTCCCCAGCTCGTGAACGGTCCCATTGCGAGCCGGTCTCGTCCGTGAAAGAGCCACGTGAGGCTGAGCTCCAAGAGTTGGGCTCCACACCTGGAGCCTTTGGGACAGGGCAGTCCTGAGCCGATGTGCCCACCAGGGGACGCGACCAAAGTTTACGTACCACAGGAAAGCGCATCAAGGCCTTGTGTTCTCTCCATGAAATGAACGTGAGCTTGAAGGGTGATGCGTCAGCGTGCACCGTGAACAGCTCGCTGGTACGCCTGTCTTTGCCCCCTCTCACGGTCTCACGCACCCGGGCTCAGTTCCGTGCAGGAATGCTGAGTGGGAGCGCCAGCCTCGCTTCTGGACTCGAAAGCCTTCCACCCCCTAATGGCAGGTTGTGTGTGTCTCTCACGTGGGGGGAGGAATGAGGTCGCCCACAGAGGTTCTGCCATGAAAGATCTAAAGACGCACGCTGCTGAGGAGCTTGTTCCTCATGGAGCGTCCCCGAAGGCCAGAAGAATGCCGACGGTCTCTTTCAAAGCTGCAGGACGCTCTGCCGTTCTAGGCCTGAGATAAGGACCTTGTGACGGCACTGTAACCCCGCGAGATTCAGGAGACATCGCCAGTGCGAGTGGCAATCCAGAAGGAAGAACCTTCAAGGCGGAGTGTCCTTTCCTGTACAAAACGGCGCCCAAGTGGCTGAGGCAGGGAGCATTTTCCTTCACAGAACCGGCATCCTCCTATGCCTGTGGGTTACTCTAAAGAAACGACACTGTGAGCAACCTCTTCGAAAAGGCCTTCGCAAGCGACTTGGAGACAACAGCAGCGCAGTGGAGGCACAGACCATTGTCCTAGAGAGCAGCACAGTGTCTCTAGCAGCGATCGCTTCCCGGAGGATACTTAAGCCACACCGAGATTCCAGCAGGGAGTTTTGCCTTATAGCAGTACAACTCACTCAAGAAAGAGGGATGAGGTGTAGGGGTAATCTACGTGCGCTCACGCTCTGTGTCCCCGAGAAGGTTTCACGGAGCAGAATGCATCACCGACCGCTACCACGTGTGTGCACCAAAGAAGCCCTGTGCCGTGGGTGTTCTCAGGCCGACAGCGAAGACCTAGGTGTGTGCTGCACCCGCGCCCGGTGGTTCACACGTTGCGTGACCCTGTGCCTTTTGAAGATGCTCAGAGCGGGTGGCACCTGCGTGCTGCGAGCACAAGAGGTGTAGAGTGTAAAGGCCTTTCACACTGGAGGAAAGGCTTGCATCTCATGGAGAAAATGTGTACGTCACCCGGGAGATGGAGGCACGCTCTTGACACCATTTCCTCTGCCCGTTTCAAACACAAGTGTTTGTACTCGATCTGGGCTGCCTGGTGAAACGCTTGGCAGTCCGCATCACCCTGAGCACCTTTCCTGAAGTTTGATTCGTAGCTGGGTAAACTCGGGCTTCAGAGGCTTAGATGAGACCAAACGTGTTCAGCTTGTGGCGAAAGCCTTTGACCAGAGGCATATGTGCTTGTGCTTGGGGCGAGGGCTAGGCAAGAACGTTTACACACTGGGTTTTTATCTTTACCCTAAGCTGTCCCTTTTGGCTGCAGCAGGCGGAGAGAACCCGCGGAGAGAGAACAGCTGCGAAGTGGATGCACACAACAGTCACCTCGATACCAGGCCCGGGCTCCCAAGCAACGATCCTTCCCCGCAGGGTACTTAACCCATCCAGGGATTCAAGCAGGGAGTTCGCCTTGTCCAACTCGCACAGGAGACTGGCATGAGATGTAGGGCTCATCTACTTGCGTTCACACTACGTGGCCCGGTGAAGTTCTCACGGAGCCGAATCCAGCACCTTTCCTCCACCACGTGTGTACACAAAGGAGCGCTGGGCAGTGGGTGTTCTCAGGCCAAGAGAGAAGCCCTTGTTCTGTGCTGCACCTGCTGGGTGGTTCAAAGGTTTTCTGACCTTCCTGCTCTGGAAGCTTTTCAGAGCTGAGGCTACGCCTGGGCTGCGAAAGCAGAGAGGCGTAGAGGCCTTTCACACTGAAGGCGTGGGCCTGTTTCCCATGGGGAAAGTGTACGTCGCCCAACCCCCACTCCCACCCCACCCCACCCCACCCCACCCCACTCCAACCCACCCCCATCTGGAGGCGTGCGGGTTGACACCATTTTGTCCTGCCCATGGAAAATACAAAGAGGCGTACACGATTTGGGCTGTCTGGTGAGAGAATTTTGAATCGGCGGCACCCTGAGTACCTTTCCCGAAGTTTGCTTCCTAGCTGGTTAAACTCGGCATTCAGAGGCGAGATGAGAACAAACTTGCTCCGCGTGCGGCGAAGTGCCCTGATGACCTGCCCTAAATGTTTGAGCTTCTGGCCAGCGTCAGGCAAGTACTTTGACACGTAGGAGTCTCACTTTTACTCCAAGCTGTCCCTGTTGGCTGAAGCAGTCGGCGTGTCTGTATCGCAGCCTGGGAGGCCGGGCGTTGGGGGAGTCTGCCAAGTGACTGGCCTCCATTTATAGCTAACTGAGAAACTGCGTCGAAGCTTTCGGGAGCCTCTTACAGGGAATGGTTGCAGTTCGGAATTGGAGACTGTGCTGGCAAACGTCAGCAGCTCCTCTCCCTCAGAGGGCTCTTGGTGTGCCGACTCCTAACAGCGAGCACGGTCCCCAGCTCGTGAACGGTCCCATTGCAAGCCGGTCTCGTCCGTGAAAGAGCCACGTGAGGCTGAGCTCCAAGAGTCGGGCTCCACACCTGGAGCCTTTGGGACAGGGCAGTCCTGAGCCGATGTGCCCACCAGGGGACGCGACCAAAGTTTACGTACCACAGGAAAGCGCATCAATGCCTCGTGTTCTCTCCATGAAATGAACGTGAGCTTGAAGGGTGATGCGTCAGCGTGCACCGTGAACAGCTCGCTGGTACGCCTGTCTTTGCCCCCTCTCACGGTCTCACGCACCCGGGCTCAGTTCCGTGCAGGAATGCTGAGTGGGAGCGCCAGCCTCGCTTCTGGACTCGAAAGCCTTCCACCCCCTAATGGCAGGTTGTGTGTGTCTCTCACGTGGGGGGAGGAATGAGGTCGCCCACAGAGGTTCTGCCATGAAAGATCTAAAGACGCACGCTGCTGAGGAGCTTGTTCCTCATGGAGCGTCCCCGAAGGCCAGAAGAATGCCGAAGGTCTCTTTCAAAGCTGCCGGACGCTCTGCCGTTCTAGGCCTGAGATAAGGACCTTGTGACGGCACTGTAACCCCGCGAGATTCAGGAGACATCGCCAGTGCGAGTGGCAATCCGGAAGGAAGAACCTTCAAGGCGGAGTGTCCTTTCCTGTACAAAACGGCGCCCAAGTGGCTGAGGCAGGGAGCATTTTCCTTCACAGAACCGGCATCCTCGTATGCCTGTGGGTTACTCTAAAGAAACGACACTGTGAGCAACCTCTTCGAAAAGGCCTTCGCAAGCGACTTGGAGACAACAGCAGCGCAGTGGAGGCACAGACCATTGTCCTAGAGAGCAGCACAGTGTCTCTAGCAGCGATCGCTTCCCGGAGGATACTTAAGCCACACCGAGATTCCAGCAGGGAGTTTTGCCTTATAGCAGTACAACTCACTCAAGAAAGAGGGATGAGGTGTAGGGCTAATCTACGTGCGCTCACGCTCTGTGTCCCCGAGAAGGTTTCACGGAGCAGAATGCATCACCGACCGCTACCACGTGTGTGCACCAAAGAAGCCCTGTGCCGTGGGTGTTCTCAGGCCGACAGCGAAGACCTAGGTGTGTGCTGCACCCGCGCCCGGTGGTTCACACGTTGCGTGACCCTGTGCCTTTTGAAGATGCTCAGAGCGGGTGGCACCTGCGTGCTGCGAGCGCAAGAGGTGTAGAGTGTAAAGGCCTTTCACACTGGAGGAAGGGCTTGCATCTCATGGAGAAAATGTGTACGTCGCCCGGGAGATGGAGGCGCGCTCTTGACACCATTTCCTCTGCCCGTTTCAAACACAAGTGTTTGTACTCGATCTGGGCTGCCTGGTGAAATGCTCGGCAGTCCGCATCACCCTGAGCACCTTTCCTGAAGTTTGATTCGTAGCTGGGTAAACTCGGGCTTCAGAGGCTTAGATGAGACCAAACGTGTTCAGCTTGTGGCGAAAGCCATTGACCAGAGGCATATGTGCTTGTGCTTGGGGCAAGGGCTAGGCAAGAATGTTTACACACTGGGTTTTTATCTTTACCCTAAGCTGTCCCTTTTGGCTGCAGCAGGCGGAGAGAACCCGCGGAGAGAGAACAGCTGCGAAGTGGATGCACACAACAGTCACCTCGATACCAGCCCCGGGCTCCCAAGCAACGATCCTTCCCCGCAGGGTACTTAACCCACCCAGGGATTCAAGCAGGGAGTTCGCCTTGTCCAACTCGCACAGGAGACTGGCATGAGATGTAGGGCTCATCTACTTGCGTTCACACTACGTGGCCCGGAGAAGTTCTCACGGAGCCGAATCCAGCACCCTTCCTCCACCACGTGTGTACACAAAGGAGCGCTGGGCAGTGGGTGTTCTCAGGCCAAGAGAGAAGCCCTTGTTCTGTGCTGCACCTGCTGGGTGGTTCAAAGGCTTTCTGACCTTCCTGCTCTGGAAGATTTTTAGAGCTGAGGCTACGCCTGGGCTGCGAAAGCAGAGAGGCGTAGAGGCCTTTCACACTGAAGGCGGGGGCCTGTTTCCCATGGGGAAAGTGTACGTCACCCAACCCCCACTCCCACCCCACCCCACCCCACCCCACCCCACTCCAACCCACCCCCAGCTGGAGGCGTGCGGGTTGACACCATTTTGTCCTGCCCATGGAAAATACAAAGAGGCGTACACGATTTGGGCTGTCTGGTGAGAGAATTTTCAATCGGCGGCACCCTGAGTACCTTTCCCGAAGTTTGCTTCCTAGCTGGTTAAACTCGGCATTCAGAGGCGAGATGAGAACAAACTTGCTCCGCGTGCGGCGAAGTGCCCTGATGACCTGCCCTAAATGTTTGAGCTTCTGGCCAGCGTCAGGCAAGTACTTTGACACGTAGGAGTCTCACTTTTACTCCAAGCTGTCCCTGTTGGCTGAAGCAGTCGGCGTGTCTGTATCGCAGCCTGGGAGGCCGGGCGTTGGGGGAGTCTGCCAAGTGACTGGCCTCCATTTATAGCTAACTGAGAAACTGCGTCGAAGCTTTCGGGAGCCTCTTACAGGGAATGGTTGCAGTTCGGAATTGGAGACTGTGCTGGCAAACGTCAGCAGCTCCTCTCCCTCAGAGGGCTCTTGGTGTGCCGACTCCTAACAGCCTGCACGGTCCCCAGCTCGTGAACGGTCCCATTGCAAGCCGGTCTCGTCCGTGAAAGAGCCACGTGAGGCTGAGCTCCAAGAGTCGGGCTCCACACCTGGAGCCTTTGGGACAGGGCAGTCCTGAGCCGATGTGCCCACCAGGGGACGCGACCAAAGTTTACGTACCACAGGAAAGCGCATCAAGGCCTCGTGTTCTCTCCATGAAATGAACGTGAGCTTGAAGGGTGATGCGTCAGCGTGCACCGTGAACAGCTCGCTGGTACGCCTGTCTTTGCCCCCTCTCACGGTCTCACGCACCCGGGCTCAGTTCCGTGCAGGAATGCTGAGTGGGAGCGCCAGCCTCGCTTCTGGACTCGAAAGCCTTCCACCCCCTAATGGCAGGTTGTGTGTGTCTCTCACGTGGGGGGAGGAATGAGGTCGCCCACAGAGGTTCTGCCATGAAAGATCTAAAGACGCACGCTGCTGAGGAGCTTGTTCCTCATGGAGCATCCCCGAAGGCCAGAAGAATGCCGAAGGTCTCTTTCAAAGCTGCCGGACGCTCTGCCGTTCTAGGCCTGAGATAAGGACCTTGTGACGGCACTGTAACCCCGCGAGATTCAGGAGACATCGCCAGTGCGAGTGGCAATCCGGAAGGAAGAACCTTCAAGGCGGAGTGTCCTTTCCTGTACAAAACGGCGCCCAAGTGGCTGAGGCAGGGAGCATTTTCCTTCACAGAACCGGCATCCTCGTATGCCTGTGGGTTACTCTAAAGAAACGACACTGTGAGCAACCTCTTCGAAAAGGCCTTCGCAAGCGACTTGGAGACAACAGCAGCGCAGTGGAGGCACAGACCATTGTCCTAGAGAGCAGCACAGTGTCTCTAGCAGCGATCGCTTCCCGGAGGATACTTAAGCCACACCGAGATTCCAGCAGGGAGTTTTGCCTTATAGCAGTACAACTCACTCAAGAAAGAGGGATGAGGTGTAGGGCTAATCTACGTGCGCTCACGCTCTGTGTCCCCGAGAAGGTTTCACGGAGCAGAATGCATCACCGACCGCTACCACGTGTGTGCACCAAAGAAGCCCTGTGCCGTGGGTGTTCTCAGGCCGACAGCGAAGACCTAGGTGGGTGCTGCACCCGCGCCCGGTGGTTCACACGTTGCGTGACCCTGTGCCTTTTGAAGATGCTCAGAGCGGGTGGCACCTGCGTGCTGCGAGCGCAAGAGGTGTAGAGTGTAAAGGCCTTTCACACTGGAGGAAAGGCTTGCATCTCATGGAGAAAATGTGTACGTCGCCCGGGAGATGGAGGCGCGCTCTTGACACCATTTCCTCTGCCCGTTTCAAACACAAGTGTTTGTACTCGATCTGGGCTGCCTGGTGAAACGCTCGGCAGTCCGCATCACCCTGAGCACCTTTCCTGAAGTTTGATTCGTAGCTGGGTAAACTCGGGCTTCAGAGGCTTAGATGAGACCAAACGTGTTCAGCTTGTGGCGAAAGCCTTTGACCAGAGGCATATGTGCTTGTGCTTGGGGCAAGGGCTAGGCAAGAATGTTTACACACTGGGTTTTTATCTTTACCCTAAGCTGTCCCTTTTGGCTGCAGCAGGCGGAGAGAACCCGCGGAGAGAGAACAGCTGCGAAGTGGATGCACACAACAGTCACCTCGATACCAGCCCCGGGCTCCCAAGCAACGATCCTTCCCCGCAGGGTACTTAACCCACCCAGGGATTCAAGCAGGGAGTTCGCCTTGTCCAACTCGCACAGGAGACTGGCATGAGATGTAGGGCTCATCTACTTGCGTTCACACTACGTGGCCCGGAGAAGTTCTCACGGAGCCGAATCCAGCACCCTTCCTCCACCACGTGTGTACACAAAGGAGCGCTGGGCAGTGGGTGTTCTCAGGCCAAGAGAGAAGCCCTTGTTCTGTGCTGCACCTGCTGGGTGGTTCAAAGGCTTTCTGACCTTCCTGCTCTGGAAGATTTTCAGAGCTGAGTCTACGCCTGGGCTGCGAAAGCAGAGAGGCGTAGAGGCCTTTCACACTGAAGGCGGGGGCCTGTTTCCCATGGGGAAAGTGTACGTCACCCAACCCCCACTCCCACCCCACCCCACCCCACCCCACCCCACTCCAACCCACCCCCAGCTGGAGGCGTAAGGGTTGACACCATTTTGTCCTGCCCATGGAAAATACAAAGAGGCGTACACGATTTGGGCTGTCTGGTGAGAGAATTTTCAATCGGCGGCACCCTGAGTACCTTTCCCGAAGTTTGCTTCCTAGCTGGTTAAACTCGGCATTCAGAGGCGAGATGAGAACAAACTTGCTCCGCGTGCGGCGAAGTGCCCTGATGCCCTGCCCTAAATGTTTGAGCTTCTGGCCAGCGTCAGGCAAGTACTTTGACACGTAGGAGTCTCCCTTTTACTCCAAGCTGTCCCTGTTGGCTGAAGCAGTCGGCGTGTCTGTATCGCAGCCTGGGAGGCCGGGCGTTGGGGGAGTCTGCCAAGTGACTGGCCTCCATTTATAGCTAACTGAGAAACTGCGTCGAAGCTTTCGGGAGCCTCTTACAGGGAATGGTTGCAGTTCGGAATTGGAGACTGTGCTGGCAAACGTCAGCAGCTCCTCTCCCTCAGAGGGCTCTTGGTGTGCCGACTCCTAACAGCCTGCACGGTCCCCAGCTCGTGAACGGTCCCATTGCAAGCCGGTCTCGTCCGTGAAAGAGCCACGTGAGGCTGAGCTCCAAGAGTCGGGCTCCACACCTGGAGCCTTTGGGACAGGGCAGTCCTGAGCCGATGTGCCCACCAGGGGACGCGACCAAAGTTTACGTACCACAGGAAAGCGCATCAAGGCCTCGTGTTCTCTCCATGAAATGAACGTGAGCTTGAAGGGTGATGCGTCAGCGTGCACCGTGAACAGCTCGCTGGTACGCCTGTCTTTGCCCCCTCTCACGGTCTCACGCACCCGGGCTCAGTTCCGTGCAGGAATGCTGAGTGGGAGCGCCAGCCTCGCTTCTGGACTCGAAAGCCTTCCACCCCCTAATGGCAGGTTGTGTGTGTCTCTCACGTGGGGGGAGGAATGAGGTCGCCCACAGAGGTTCTGCCATGAAAGATCTAAAGACGCACGCTGCTGAGGAGCTTGTTCCTCATGGAGCATCCCCGAAGGCCAGAAGAATGCCGAAGGTCTCTTTCAAAGCTGCCGGACGCTCTGCCGTTCTAGGCCTGAGATAAGGACCTTGTGACGGCACTGTAACCCCGCGAGATTCAGGAGACATCGCCAGTGCGAGTGGCAATCCGGAAGGAAGAACCTTCAAGGCGGAGTGTCCTTTCCTGTACAAAACGGCGCCCAAGTGGCTGAGGCAGGGAGCATTTTCCTTCACAGAACCGGCATCCTCGTATGCCTGTGGGTTACTCTAAAGAAACGACACTGTGAGCAACCTCTTCGAAAAGGCCTTCGCAAGCGACTTGGAGACAACAGCAGCGCAGTGGAGGCACAGACCATTGTCCTAGAGAGCAGCACAGTGTCTCTAGGAGCGATCGCTTCCCGGAGGATACTTAAGCCACACCGAGATTCCAGCAGGGAGTTTTGCCTTATAGCAGTACAACTCACTCAAGAAAGAGGGATGAGGTGTAGGGGTAATCTACGTGCGCTCACGCTCTGTGTCCCCGAGAAGGTTTCACGGAGCAGAATGCATCACCGACCGCTACCACGTGTGTGCACCAAAGAAGCCCTGTGCCGTGGGTGTTCTCAGGCCGACAGCGAAGACCTAGGTGTGTGCTGCACCCGCGCCCGGTGGTTCACACGTTGCGTGACCCTGTGCCTTTTGAAGATGCTCAGAGCGGGTGGCACCTGCGTGCTGCGAGCGCAAGAGGTGTAGAGTGTAAAGGCCTTTCACACTGGAGGAAAGGCTTGCATCTCATGGAGAAAATGTGTACGTCGCCCGGGAGATGGAGGCGCGCTCTTGACACCATTTCCTCTGCCCGTTTCAAACACAAGTGTTTGTACTCGATCTGGGCTGCCTGGTGAAACGCTCGGCAGTCCGCATCACCCTGAGCACCTTTCCTGAAGTTTGATTCGTAGCTGGGTAAACTCGGGCTTCAGAGGCTTAGATGAGACCAAACGTGTTCAGCTTGTGGCGAAAGCCTTTGACCAGAGGCATATGTGCTTGTGCTTGGGGCAAGGGCTAGGCAAGAATGTTTACACACTGGGTTTTTATCTTTACCCTAAGCTGTCCCTTTTGGCTGCAGCAGGCGGAGAGAACCCGCGGAGAGAGAACAGCTGCGAAGTGGATGCACACAACAGTCACCTCGATACCAGCCCCGGGCTCCCAAGCAACGATCCTTCCCCGCAGGGTACTTAACCCACCCAGGGATTCAAGCAGGGAGTTCGCCTTGTCCAACTCGCACAGGAGACTGGCATGAGATGTAGGGCTCATCTACTTGCGTTCACACTACGTGGCCCGGAGAAGTTCTCACGGAGCCGAATCCAGCACCCTTCCTCCACCACGTGTGTACACAAAGGAGCGCTGGGCAGTGGGTGTTCTCAGGCCAAGAGAGAAGCCCTTGTTCTGTGCTGCACCTGCTGGGTGGTTCAAAGGCTTTCTGACCTTCCTGCTCTGGAAGATTTTCAGAGCTGAGGCTACGCCTGGGCTGCGAAAGCAGAGAGGCGTAGAGGCCTTTCACACTGAAGGCGGGGGCCTGTTTCCCATGGGGAAAGTGTACGTCACCCAACCCCCACTCCCACCCCACCCCACCCCACCCCACCCCACTCCAACCCACCCCCAGCTGGAGGCGTAAGGGTTGACACCATTTTGTCCTGCCCATGGAAAATACAAAGAGGCGTACACGATTTGGGCTGTCTGGTGAGAGAATTTTCAATCGGCGGCACCCTGAGTACCTTTCCCGAAGTTTGCTTCCTAGCTGGTTAAACTCGGCATTCAGAGGCGAGATGAGAACAAACTTGCTCCGCGTGCGGCGAAGTGCCCTGATGCCCTGCCCTAAATGTTTGAGCTTCTGGCCAGCGTCAGGCAAGTACTTTGACACGTAGGAGTCTCCCTTTTACTCCAAGCTGTCCCTGTTGGCTGAAGCAGTCGGCATGTCTGTATCACAGCCTGGGTGGCCGGGCGTTTGGGGAGTCTGCCAAGTGACTGGCCTCCATTTATAGTTAACTGAGAAACTGCGTCGAAGCTTTCGGGAGCCTCTTACAGGGAATGGTTGCAGTTGGGAATTGGAGACTGTGCTGGCAAACGTCAGCAGCTCCTCTCCCTCGGAGGGCTCTTGGTGTGCCGACTCCTAACAGCCAGCACGGTCCCCAGCTCGTGAACGGTCCCATTGCGAGCCGGTCTCGTCCGTGAAAGAGCCACGTGAGGCTGAGCTCCAAGAGTCGGGCTCCACACCTGGAGCCTTTGGGACAGGGCAGTCCTGAGCCGATGTGCCCACCAGGGGACGTGACCAAAGTTTACGTACCACAGGAAAGCGCATCAAGGCCTCGTGTTCTCTCCATGAAATGAACGTGAGCTTGAAGGGTGATGCGTCAGCGTGCACCGTGAACAGCTCGCTGGTACGTCTGTCTTTGCCCCCTCTCACGGTCTCACGCACCCGGGCTCAGTTCCGTGCAGGAATGCTGAGTGGGAGCGCCAGCCTCGCTTCTGGACTCGAAAGCCTTCCACCCCCTAATGGCAGGTTGTGTGTGTCTCTCACGTGGGGGGAGGAATGAGGTCGCCCACAGAGGTTCTGCCATGAAAGATCTAAAGACGCACGCTGCTGAGGAGCTTGTTCCTCATGGAGCGTCCCCGAAGGCCAGAAGAATGCCGACGGTCTCTTTCAAAGCTGCAGGACGCTCTGCCGTTCTAGGCCTGAGATAAGGACCTTGTGACGGCACTGTAACCCCGCGAGATTCAGGAGACATCGCCAGTGCGAGTGGCAATCCAGAAGGAAGAACCTTCAAGGCGGAGTGTCCTTTCCTGTACAAAACGGCGCCCAAGTGGCTGAGGCAGGGAGCATTTTCCTTCACAGAACCGGCATCCTCGTATGCCTGTGGGTTACTCTAAAGAAACGACACTGTGAGCAACCTCTTCGAAAAGGCCTTCGCAAGCGACTTGGAGACAACAGCAGCGCAGTGGAGGCACAGACCATTGTCCTAGAGAGCAGCACAGTGTCTCTAGCAGCGATCGCTTCCCGGAGGATACTTAAGCCACACCGAGATTCCAGCAGGGAGTTTTGCCTTATAGCAGTACAACTCACTCAAGAAAGAGGGATGAGGTGTAGGGGTAATCTACGTGCGCTCACGCTCTGTGTCCCCGAGAAGGTTTCACGGAGCAGAATGCATCACCGACCGCTACCACGTGTGTGCACCAAAGAAGCCCTGTGCCGTGGGTGTTCTCAGGCCGACAGCGAAGACCTAGGTGTGTGCTGCACCCGCGCCCGGTGGTTCACACGTTGCGTGACCCTGTGCCTTTTGAAGATGCTCAGAGCGGGTGGCACCTGCGTGCTGCGAGCACAAGAGGTGTAGAGTGTAAAGGCCTTTCACACTGGAGGAAAGGCTTGCATCTCATGGAGAAAATGTGTACGTCACCCGGGAGATGGAGGCACGCTCTTGACACCATTTCCTCTGCCCGTTTCAAACACAAGTGTTTGTACTCGATCTGGGCTGCCTGGTGAAACGCTTGGCAGTCCGCATCACCCTGAGCACCTTTCCTGAAGTTTGATTCGTAGCTGGGTAAACTCGGGCTTCAGAGGCTTAGATGAGACCAAACGTGTTCAGCTTGTGGCGAAAGCCTTTGACCAGAGGCATATGTGCTTGTGCTTGGGGCGAGGGCTAGGCAAGAACGTTTACACACTGGGTTTTTATCTTTACCCTAAGCTGTCCCTTTTGGCTGCAGCAGGCGGAGAGAACCCGCGGAGAGAGAACAGCTGCGAAGTGGATGCACACAACAGTCACCTCGATACCAGGCCCGGGCTCCCAAGCAACGATCCTTCCCCGCAGGGTACTTAACCCATCCAGGGATTCAAGCAGGGAGTTCGCCTTGTCCAACTCGCACAGGAGACTGGCATGAGATGTAGGGCTCATCTACTTGCGTTCACACTACGTGGCCCGGTGAAGTTCTCACGGAGCCGAATGCAGCACCCTTCCTCCACCACTTGTGTACACAAAGGAGCGCTGGGCAGTGGGTGTTCTCAGGCCAAGAGAGAAGCCCTTGTTCTGTGCTGCACCTGCTGGGTGGTTCAAAGGTTTTCTGACCTTCCTGCTCTGGAAGCTTTTCAGAGCTGAGGCTACGCCTGGGCTGCGAAAGCAGAGAGGCGTAGAGGCCTTTCACACTGAAGGCGTGGGCCTGTTTCCCATGGGGAAAGTGTACGTCGCCCAACCCCCACTCCCACCCCACCCCACCCCACCCCACCCCACTCCAACCCACCCCCATCTGGAGGCGTGCGGGTTGACACCATTTTGTCCTGCCCATGGAAAATACAAAGAGGCGTACACGATTTGGGCTGTCTGGTGAGAGAATTTTGAATCGGCGGCACCCTGAGTACCTTTCCCGAAGTTTGCTTCCTAGCTGTTTAAACTCGGCATTCAGAGGCGAGATGAGAACAAACTTGCTCCGCGTGCGGCGAAGTGCCCTGATGCCCTGCCCTAAATGTTTGAGCTTCTGGCCAGCGTCAGGCAAGTACTTTGACACTTAGGAGTCTCACTTTTACTCCAAGCTGTCCCTGTTGGCTGAAGCAGTCGGCGTGTCTGTATCGCAGCCTGGGAGGCCGGGCGTTGGGGGAGTCTGCCAAGTGACTGGCCTCCATTTATAGCTAACTGAGAAACTGCGTCGAAGCTTTCGGGAGCCTCTTACAGGGAATGGTTGCAGTTCGGAATTGGAGACTGTGCTGGCAAACGTCAGCAGCTCCTCTCCCTCGGAGGGCTCTTGGTGTGCCGACTCCTAACAGCCAGCACGGTCCCCAGCTCGTGAACGGTCCCATTGCGAGCCGGTCTCGTCCGTGAAAGAGCCACGTGAGGCTGAGCTCCAAGAGTCGGGCTCCACACCTGGAGCCTTTGGGACAGGGCAGTCCTGAGCCGATGTGCCCACCAGGGGACGCGACCAAAGTTTACGTACCACAGGAAAGCGCATCAAGGCCTCGTGTTCTCTCCATGAAATGAACGTGAGCTTGAAGGGTGATGCGTCAGCGTGCACCGTGAACAGCTCGCTGGTACGCCTGTCTTTGCCCCCTCTCAGGGTCTCACGCACCCGGGCTCAGTTCCGTGCAGGAATGCTGAGTGGGAGCGCCAGCCTCGCTTCTGGACTCGAAAGCCTTCCACCCCCTAATGGCAGGTTGTGTGTGTCTCTCACGTGGGGGGAGGAATGAGGTCGCCCACAGAGGTTCTGCCATGAAAGATCTAAAGACGCACGCTGCTGAGGAGCTTGTTCCTCATGGAGCGTCCCCGAAGGCCAGAAGAATGCCGAAGGTCTCTTTCAAAGCTGCCGGACGCTCTGCCGTTCTAGGCCTGAGATAAGGACCTTGTGACGGCACTGTAACCCCGCGAGATTCAGGAGACATCGCCAGTGCGAGTGGCAATCCGGAAGGAAGAACCTTCAAGGCGGAGTGTCCTTTCCTGTACAAAACGGCGCCCAAGTGGCTGAGGCAGGGAGCATTTTCCTTCACAGAACCGGCATCCTCGTATGCCTGTGGGTTACTCTAAAGAAACGACACTGTGAGCAACCTCTTCGAAAAGGCCTTCGCAAGCGACTTGGAGACAACAGCAGCGCAGTGGAGGCACAGACCATTGTCCTAGAGAGCAGCACAGTGTCTCTAGCAGCGATCGCTTCCCGGAGGATACTTAAGCCACACCGAGATTCCAGCAGGGAGTTTTGCCTTATAGCAGTACAACTCACTCAAGAAAGAGGGATGAGGTGTAGGGGTAATCTACGTGCGCTCACGCTCTGTGTCCCCGAGAAGGTTTCACGGAGCAGAATGCATCACCGACCGCTACCACGTGTGTGCACCAAAGAAGCCCTGTGCCGTGGGTGTTCTCAGGCCGACAGCGAAGACCTAGGTGTGTGCTGCACCCGCGCCCGGTGGTTCACACGTTGCGTGACCCTGTGCCTTTTGAAGATGCTCAGAGCGGGTGGCACCTGCGTGCTGCGAGCGCAAGAGGTGTAGAGTGTAAAGGCCTTTCACACTGGAGGAAAGGCTTGCATCTCATGGAGAAAATGTGTACGTCGCCCGGGAGATGGAGGCGCGCTCTTGACACCATTTCCTCTGCCCGTTTCAAACACAAGTGTTTGTACTCGATCTGGGCTGCCTGGTGAAACGCTCGGCAGTCCGCATCACCCTGAGCACCTTTCCTGAAGTTTGATTCGTAGCTGGGTAAACTCGGGCTTCAGAGGCTTAGATGAGACCAAACGTGTTCAGCTTGTGGCGAAAGCCTTTGACCAGAGGCATATGTGCTTGTGCTTGGGGCAAGGGCTAGGCAAGAATGTTTACACACTGGGTTTTTATCTTTACCCTAAGCTGTCCCTTTTGGCTGCAGCAGGCGGAGAGAACCCGCGGAGAGAGAACAGCTGCGAAGTGGATGCACACAACAGTCACCTCGATACCAGCCCCGGGCTCCCAAGCAACGATCCTTCCCCGCAGGGTACTTAACCCACCCAGGGATTCAAGCAGGGAGTTCGCCTTGTCCAACTCGCACAGGAGACTGGCATGAGATGTAGGGCTCATCTACTTGCGTTCACACTACGTGGCCCGGAGAAGTTCTCACGGAGCCGAATCCAGCACCCTTCCTCCACCACGTGTGTACACAAAGGAGCGCTGGGCAGTGGGTGTTCTCAGGCCAAGAGAGAAGCCCTTGTTCTGTGCTGCACCTGCTGGGTGGTTCAAAGGCTTTCTGACCTTCCTGCTCTGGAAGCTTTTCAGAGCTGAGGCTACGCCTGGGCTGCGAAAGCAGAGAGGCGTAGAGGCCTTTCACACTGAAGGCGTGGGCCTGTTTCCCATGGGGAAAGTGTACGTCACCCAACCCCCAGTCCCACCCCACCCCACCCCACCCCACCCCACTCCAACCCACCCCCAGCTGGAGGCGTGCGGGTTGACACCATTTTGTCCTGCCCATGGAAAATACAAAGAGGCGTACACGATTTGGGCTGTCTGGTGAGAGAATTTTCAATCGGCGGCACCCTGAGTACCTTTCCCGAAGTTTGCTTCCTAGCTGGTTAAACTCGGCATTCAGAGGCGAGATGAGAACAAAGTTGCTCCGCGTGCGGCGAAGTGCCCTGATGACCTGCCCTAAATATTTGAGCTTCTGGCCAGCGTCAGGCAAGTACTTTGACACGTAGGAGTCTCACTTTTACTCCAAGATGTCCCTGTTGGCTGAAGCAGTCGGCGTGTCTGTATCGCAGCCTGGGAGGCCGGGCGTTGGGGGAGTCTGCCAAGTGACTGGCCTCCATTTATAGCTAACTGAGAAACTGCGTCGAAGCTTTCGGGAGCCTCTTACAGGGAATGGTTGCAGTTCGGAATTGGAGACTGTGCTGGCAAACGTCAGCAGCTCCTCTCCCTCAGAGGGCTCTTGGTGTGCCGACTCCTAACAGCGAGCACGGTCCCCAGCTCGTGAACGGTCCCATTGCAAGCCGGTCTCGTCCGTGAAAGAGCCACGTGAGGCTGAGCTCCAAGAGTCGGGCTCCACACCTGGAGCCTTTGGGACAGGGCAGTCCTGAGCCGATGTGTCCACCAGGGGACGCGACCAAAGTTTACGTACCACAGGAAAGCGCATCAATGCCTCGTGTTCTCTCCATGAAATGAACGTGAGCTTGAAGGGTGATGCGTCAGCGTGCACCGTGAACAGCTCGCTGGTACGCCTGTCTTTGCCCCCTCTCACGGTCTCACGCACCCGGGCTCAGTTCCGTGCAGGAATGCTGAGTGGGAGCGCCAGCCTCGCTTCTGGACTCGAAAGCCTTCCACCCCCTAATGGCAGGTTGTGTGTGTCTCTCACGTGGGGGGAGGAATGAGGTCGCCCACAGAGGTTCTGCCATGAAAGATCTAAAGACGCACGCTGCTGAGGAGCTTGTTCCTCATGGAGCGTCCCCGAAGGCCAGAAGAATGCCGAAGGTCTCTTTCAAAGCTGCCGGACGCTCTGCCGTTCTAGGCCTGAGATAAGGACCTTGTGACGGCACTGTAACCCCGCGAGATTCAGGAGACATCGCCAGTGCGAGTGGCAATCCGGAAGGAAGAACCTTCAAGGCGGAGTGTCCTTTCCTGTACAAAACGGCGCCCAAGTGGCTGAGGCAGGGAGCATTTTCCTTCACAGAACCGGCATCCTCGTATGCCTGTGGGTTACTCTAAAGAAACGACACTGTGAGCAACCTCTTCAAAAAGGCCTTCGCAAGCGACTTGGAGACAACAGCAGCGCAGTGGAGGCACAGACCATTGTCCTAGAGAGCAGCACAGTGTCTCTAGCAGCGATCGCTTCCCGGAGGATACTTAAGCCACACCGAGATTCCAGCAGGGAGTTTTGCCTTATAGCAGTACAACTCACTCAAGAAAGAGGGATGAGGTGTAGGGGTAATCTACGTGCGCTCACGCTCTGTGTCCCCGAGAAGGTTTCACGGAGCAGAATGCATCACCGACCGCTACCACGTGTGTGCACCAAAGAAGCCCTGTGCCGTGGGTGTTCTCAGGCCGACAGCGAAGACCTAGGTGTGTGCTGCACCCGCGCCCGGTGGTTCACACGTTGCGTGACCCTGTGCCTTTTGAAGATGCTCAGAGCGGGTGGCACCTGCGTGCTGCGAGCGCAAGAGGTGTAGAGTGTAAAGGCCTTTCACACTGGAGGAAGGGCTTGCATCTCATGGAGAAAATGTGTACGTCGCCCGGGAGATGGAGGCGCGCTCTTGACACCATTTCCTCTGCCCATTTCAAACACAAGTGTTTGTACTCGATCTGGGCTGCCTGGTGAAATGCTCGGCAGTCCGCATCACCCTGAGCACCTTTCCTGAAGTTTGATTCGTAGCTGGGTAAAATCGGGCTTCAGAGGCTTAGATGAGACCAAACGTGTTCAGCTTGTGGCGAAAGCCTTTGACCAGAGGCATATGTGCTTGTGCTTGGGGCAAGGGCTAGGCAAGAATGTTTACACACTGGGTTTTTATCTTTACCCTAAGCTGTCCCTTTTGGCTGCAGCAGGCGGAGAGAACCCGCGGAGAGAGAACAGCTGCGAAGTGGATGCACACAACAGTCACCTCGATACCAGCCCCGGGCTCCCAAGCAACGATCCTTCCCCGCAGGGTACTTAACCCACCCAGGGATTCAAGCAGGGAGTTCGCCTTGTCCAACTCGCACAGGAGACTGGCATGAGATGTAGGGCTCATCTACTTGCGTTCACACTACGTGGCCCGGAGAAGTTCTCACGGAGCCGAATCCAGCACCCTTCCTCCACCACGTGTGTACACAAAGGAGCGCTGGGCAGTGGGTGTTCTCAGGCCAAGAGAGAAGCCCTTGTTCTGTGCTGCACCTGCTGGGTGGTTCAAAGGCTTTCTGACCTTCCTGCTCTGGAAGCTTTTCAGAGCTGAGGCTACGCCTGGGCTGCGAAAGCAGAGAGGCGTAGAGGCCTTTCACACTGAAGGCGTGGGCCTGTTTCCCATGGGGAAAGTGTACGTCACCCAACCCCCACTCCCACCCCACCCCACCCCACCCCACCCCACTCCAACCCACCCCCAGCTGGAGGCGTGCGGGTTGACACCATTTTGTCCTGCCCATGGAAAATACAAAGAGGCGTACACGATTTGGGCTGTCTGGTGAGAGAATTTTCAATCGGCGGCACCCTGAGTACCTTTCCCGAAGTTTGCTTCCTAGCTGGTTAAACTCGGCATTCAGAGGCGAGATGAGAACAAACTTGCTCCGCGTGCGGCGAAGTGCCCTGATGACCTGCCCTAAATGTTTGAGCTTCTGGCCAGTGTCAGGCAAGTACTTTGACACGTAGGAGTCTCCCTTTTACTCCAAGCTGTCCCTGTTGGCTGAAGCAGTCGGCGTGTCTGTATCGCAGCCTGGGAGGCCGGGCGTTGGGGGAGTCTGCCAAGTGACTGGCCTCCATTTATAGCTAACTGTGAAACTGCGTCGAAGTTTTTGGGAGCCTCTTACAGGGAATGGTTGCAGTTCGGAATTGGAGACTGTGCTGGCAAACGTCAGCAGCTCCTCTCCCTCGGAGGGCTCTTGGTGTGCCGACTCCTAACAGCCAGCACGGTCCCCAGCTCGTGAACGGTCCCATTGCGAGCCAGTCTCGTCCGTGAAAGAGCCACGTGAGGCTGAGCTCCAAGAGTCGGGCTCCACACCTGGAGCCTTTGGGACAGGGCAGTCCTGAGCCGATGTGCCCACCAGGGGACGCGACCAAAATTTACGTACCACAGGAAAGCATATCAAGGCCTCGTGTTCTCTCCATGAAATGAACGTGAGCTTGAAGGGTGATGCGTCAGCGTGCACCGTGAACAGCTCGCTGGTACGCCTGTCTTTGCCTCCTCTCACGGTCACACGCACCCGGGCTCAGTTCCGTGAAGGAATGCTGAGTGGGAGCGCCAGCCTCGCTTCTGGACTCGAAAGCCTTCCACCCCCTAATGGCAGGTTGTGTGTGTCTCTCACATGGGGGGAGGAATGAGGTCGCCCACAGAGGTTCTGCCATGAAAGATCTAAAGACGCACGCTGCTGAGGAGCTTGTTCCTCATGGAGCGTCCCTGAAGGCCAGAAGAATGCCGAAGGTCTCTTTCAAAGCTGCTGGACGCTCTGCCATTCTAGGCCTGAGATAAGGACCTTGTGACGGCACTGTAACCCCGCGAGATTCAGGAGACATCGCCAGTGCGAGTGGCAATCCAGAAGGAAGAACCTTCAAGGCGGAGTGTCCTTTCCTGTACAAAACGGCGCCCAAGTGGCTGAGGCAGGGAGCATTTTCCTTCACAGAACCGGCATCCTCGTATGCCTGTGGGTTACTCTAAAGAAACGACACTGTGAGCAACCTCTTCGAAAAGGCCTTCGCAAGCGACTTGGAGACAACAGCAGCGCAGTGGAGGCACAGACCATTGTCCTAGAGAGCAGCACAGTGTCTCTAGCAGCGATCGCTTCCCGGAGGATACTTAAGCCACACCGAGATTCCAGCAGGGAGTTTTGCCTTATAGCAGTACAACTCACTCAAGAAAGAGGGATGAGGTGTAGGGCTAATCTACGTGCGCTCACGCTCTGTGTCCCCGAGAAGGTTTCACGGAGCAGAATGCATCACCGACCGCTACCACGTGTGTGCACCAAAGAAGCCCTGTGCCGTGGGTGTTCTCAGGCCGACAGCGAAGACCTAGGTGTGTGCTGCACCCGCGCCCGGTGGTTCACACGTTGCGTGACCCTGTGCCTTTTGAAGATGCTCAGAGTGGGTGGCACCTGCGTGCTGCGAGCGCAAGAGGTGTAGAGTGTAAAGGCCTTTCACACTGGAGGAAAGGCTTGCATCTCATGGAGAAAATGTGTACGTCGCCCGGGAGATGGAGGCGCGCTCTTGACACCATTTCCTCTGCCCGTTTCAAACACAAGTGTTTGTACTCGATCTGGGCTGCCTGGTGAAACGCTCGGCAGTCCGCATCACCCTGAGCACCTTTCCTGAAGTTTGATTCGTAGCTGGGTAAACTCGGGCTTCAGAGGCTTAGATGAGACCAAACGTGTTCAGCTTGTGGCGAAAGCCTTTGACCAGAGGCATATGTGCTTGTGCTTGGGGCAAGGGCTAGGCAAGAATGTTTACACACTGGGTTTTTATCTTTACCCTAAGCTGTCCCTTTTGGCTGCAGCAGGCGGAGAGAACCCGCGGAGAGAGAACAGCTGCGAAGTGGATGCACACAACAGTCACCTCGATACCAGCCCCGGGCTCCCAAGCAACGATACTTCCCCGCAGGGTACTTAACCCACCCAGGGATTCAAGCAGGGAGTTCGCCTTGTCCAACTCGCACAGGAGACTGGCATGAGATGTAGGGCTCATCTACTTGCGTTCACACTACGTGGCCCGGAGAAGTTCTCACGGAGCCGAATCCAGCACCCTTCCTCCACCACGTGTGTACACAAAGGAGCGCTGGGCAGTGGGTGTTCTCAGGCCAAGAGAGAAGCCCTTGTTCTGTGCTGCACCTGCTGGGTGGTTCAAAGGCTTTCTGACCTTCCTGCTCTGGAAGATTTTCAGAGCTGAGGCTACGCCTGGGCTGCGAAAGCAGAGAGGTGTAGAGGCCTTTCACACTGAAGGCGGGGGCCTGTTTCCCATGGGGAAAGTGTACGTCACCCAACCCCCACTCCCACCCCACCCCACCCCACCCCACCCCACTCCAACCCACCCCCAGCTGGAGGCATAAGGGTTGACACCATTTTGTCCTGCCCATGGAAAATACAAAGAGGCGTACACGATTTGGGCTGTCTGGTGAGAGAATTTTCAATCGGCGGCACCCTGAGTACCTTTCCCGAAGTTTGCTTCCTAGCTGGTTAAACTCGGCATTCAGAGGCGAGATGAGAACAAACTTGCTCCGCGTGCGGCGAAGTGCCCTGATGACCTGCCCTAAATGTTTGAGCTTCTGGCCAGTGTCAGGCAAGTACTTTGACACGTAGGAGTCTCACTTTTACTCCAAGCTGTCCCTGTTGGCTGAAGCAGTCGGCGTGTCTGTATCGCAGCCTGGGAGGCCGGGCGTTGGGGGAGTCTGCCAAGTGACTGGCCTCCATTTATAGCTAACTGAGAAACTGCGTCGAAGCTTTCGGGAGCCTCTTACAGGGAATGGTTGCAGTTCGGAATTGGAGACTGTGCTGGCAAATGTCAGAAGCTCCTCTCCCTTGGAGGGCTCTTGGTGTGCCGACTCCTAACAGCCAGCACGGTCCCCAGCTCGTGAACGGTCCCATTGTGAGCCGGTCTCGTCCGTGAAAGAGCCACGTGAGGCTGAGCTCCAAGAGTCGGGCTCCACACCTGGAGCCTTTGGGACAGGGCAGTCCTGAGCCGATTTGCCCACCAGGGGACGCGACCAAAGTTTACGTACCACAGGAAAGCGCATCAAGGCCTCGTGTTCTCTCCATGAAATGAACGTGAGCTTGAAGGGTGATGCGTCAGCGTGCACCATGAACAGCTCGCTGGTACGCCTGTCTTTGCCCCCTCTCACGGTCTCACGCACCCGGGCTCAGTTCCGTGCAGGAATGCTGAGTGGGAGCGCCAGCCTTGCTTCTGGACTCGAAAGCCTTCCACCCCTTAATGGCAGGTTGTGTGTGTCTCTCACGTGGGGGGAGGAATGAGGTCGCCCACAGAGGTTCTGCCATGAAAGATCTAAAGACGCACGCTGCTGAGGAGCTTGTTCCTCATGGAGCGTCCCCGAAGGTCAGAAGAATGCCGAAGGTCTCTTTCAAAGCTGCCGGACGCTCTGCCGTTCTAGGCCTGAGATAAGGACCTTGTGACGGCACTGTAACCCCGCGAGATTCAGGAGACATCGCCAGTGCGAGTGGCAATCCGGAAGGAAGAACCTTCAAGGCGGAGTGTCCTTTCCTGTACAAAACGGCGCCCAAGTGCCTGAGGCAGGGAGCATTTTCCTTCACAGAACCGGCATCCTCGTATGCCTGTGGGTTACTCTAAAGAAACGACACTGTGAGCAACCTCTTCGAAAAGGCCTTCGCAAGCGACTTGGAGACAACAGCAGCGCAGTGGAGGCACAGACCATTGTCCTAGAGAGCAGCACAGTGTCTCTAGCAGCGATCGCTTCCCGGAGGATACTTAAGCCACACCGAGATTCCAGCAGGGAGTTTTGCCTTATAGCAGTACAACTCACTCAAGAAAGAGGGATGAGGTGTAGGGCTAATCTACGTGCGCTCACGCTCTGTGTCCCCGAGAAGGTTTCACGGAGCAGAATGCATCACCGACCGCTACCACGTGTGTGCACCAAAGAAGCCCTGTGCCTTGGGTGTTCTCAGGCCGACAGCGAAGACCTAGGTGTGTGCTGTACCCGCGCCCGGTGGTTCACACGTTGCGTGACCCTGTGCCTTTTGAAGATGCTCAGAGCGGGTGGCACCTGCGTGCTGCGAGCGCAAGAGGTGTAGAGTGTAAAGGCCTTTCACACTGGAGGAAAGGCTTGCATCTCATGGAGAAAATGTGTACGTTGCCCGGGAGATGGAGGCGCGCTCTTGACACCATTTCCTCTGCCCGTTTCAAACACAAGTGTTTGTACTCGATCTGGGCTGCCTGGTGAAACACTCGGCAGTCCGCATCACCCTGAGCACATTTCCTGAAGTTTGATTCGTAGCTGGGTAAACTCGGGCTTCAGAGGCTTAGATGAGACCAAACGTGTTCAGCTTGTGGCGAAAGCCTTTGACCAGAGGCATATGTGCTTGTGCTTGGGGCGAGGGCTAGGCAAGAACGTTTACACCCTGGGTTTTTATCTTTACCCTAAGCTGTCCCTTTTGGCTGCAGCAGGCAGAGAGAATGCGCGGAGAGAGAACAGCTGCGAAGTGGATGCACACAACAGTCACCTCGATACCAGCCCCGGGCTCCCAAGCAACGATCCTTCCCCGCAGGGTACTTAACACACCCAGGGATTCAAGCAGGGAGTTCGCCTTGTCCAACTCGCACAGGAGACTGGCATGAGATGTAGGGCTCATCTACTTGCGTTCACACTACGTGGCCTGGAGAAGTTCTCATGGAGCCGAATCCAGCACCCTTCCTCCACCACGTGTGTACACAAAGGAGCGCTGGGCAGTGGGTGTTCTCAGGCCAAGAGAGAAGCCCTTGTTCTGTGCTGCACCTGCTGGGTGGTTCAAAGGTTTTCTGACCTTCCTGCTCTGGAAGCTTTTCAGAGCTGAGGCTACGCCTGGGCTGCGAAAGCAGAGAGGCGTAGAGGCCTTTCACACTGAAGGCGTGGGCCTGTTTCCCATGGGGAAAGTGTACGTCGCCCAACCCCCACTCCCACCCCACCCCACCCCACCCCACCCCACTCCAACCCAACCCCAGCTGGAGGCGTGCGGGTTGACACCATTTTGTCCTGCCCATGGAAAATACAAAGAGGCGTACACGATTTGGGCTGTCTGGTGAAAGAATTTTGAATCGGCGGCACCCTGAGTACCTTTCCCGAAGTTTGCTTCCTAGCTGGTTAAACTCGGCATTCAGAGGCGAGATGAGAACAAACTTGCTCCGCGTGCGGCGAAGTGCCTTGATGCCCTGCCCTAAATGTTTGAGCTTCTGGCCAGCGTCAGGCAAGTACTTTGACACGTAGGAGTCTCACTTTTACTCCAAGCTGTCCCTGTTGGCTGAAGCAGTCGGTGTGTCTGTATCGCAGCCTGGGAGGCCGGGCGTTGGGGGAGTCTGCCAAGTGACTGGCCTCCATTTATAGCTAACTGAGAAACTGCGTCGAAGCTTTCGGGAGCCTCTTACAGGGAATGGTTGCAGTTCGGAATTGGAGACTGTGCTGGCAAACGTCAGCAGCTCCTCTCCCTCGGAGGGCTCTTGGTGTGCCGACTCCTAACAGCCAGCATGGTACCCAGCTCGTGAACGGTCCCATTGCGAGCCGGTCTCGTCCGTGAAAGAGCCACGTGAGGCTGAGCTCCAAGAGTCGGGCTCCACACCTGGAGCCTTTGGGACAGGGCAGTCCTGAGCCGATGTGCCCACCAGGGGACGCGACCAAAGTTTACGTACCACAGGAAAGCGCATCAAGGCCTCGTGTTCTCTCCATGAAATGAACGTGAGCTTGAAGGGTGATGCGTCAGCGTGCACCGTGAACAGCTCGCTGGTACGCCTGTCTTTGCCCCCTCTCAGGGTCTCACGCACCCGGGCTCAGTTCCGTGCAGGAATGCTGAGTGGGAGCGCCAGCCTCGCTTCTGGACTCGAAAGCCTTCCACCCCCTAATGGCAGGTTGTGTGTGTCTCTCACGTGGGGGGAGGAATGAGGTCGCCCACAGAGGTTCTGCCATGAAAGATCTAAAGACGCACGCTGCTGAGGAGCTTGTTCCTCATGGAGCGTCCCCGAAGGCCAGAAGAATGCCGAAGGTCTCTTTCAAAGCTGCCGGACGCTCTGCCGTTCTAGGCCTGAGATAAGGACCTTGTGACGGCACTGTAACCCCGCGAGATTCAGGAGACATCGCCAGTGCGAGTGGCAATCCGGAAGGAAGAACCTTCAAGGCGGAGTGTCCTTTCCTGTACAAAACGGCGCCCAAGTGCCTGAGGCAGGGAGCATTTTCCTTCACAGAACCGGCATCCTCGTATGCCTGTGGGTTACTCTAAAGAAACGACACTGTGAGCAACCTCTTCGAAAAGGCCTTCGCAAGCGACTTGGAGACAACAGCAGCGCAGTGGAGGCACAGACCATTGTCCTAGAGAGCAGCACAGTGTCTCTAGCAGCGATCGCTTCCCGGAGGATACTTAAGCCACACCGAGATTCCAGCAGGGAGTTTTGACTTATAGCAGTACAACTCACTCAAGAAAGAGGGATGAGGTGTAGGGCTAATCTACGTGCGCTCACGCTCTGTGTCCCCGAGAAGGTTTCACGGAGCAGAATGCATCACCGACCGCTACCACGTGTGTGCACCAAAGAAGCCCTGTGCCGTGGGTGTTCTCAGGCCGACAGCGAAGACCTAGGTGTGTGCTGCACCCGCGCCCGGTGGTTCACACGTTGCGTGACCCTGTGCCTTTTGAAGATGCTCAGAGCGGGTGGCACCTGCGTGCTGCGAGCGCAAGAGGTGTAGAGTGTAAAGGCCTTTCACACTGGAGGAAGGGCTTGCATCTCATGGAGAAAATGTGTACGTCGCCCGGGAGATGGAGGCGCGCTCTTGACACCATTTCCTCTGCCCGTTTCAAACACAAGTGTTTGTACTCGATCTGGGCTGCCTGGTGAAACGCTTGGCAGTCCGCATCACCCTGAGCACCTTTCCTGAAGTTTGATTCGTAGCTGGGTAAACTCGGGCTTCAGAGGCTTAGATGAGACCAAACGTGTTCAGCTTGTGGCGAAAGCCTTTGACCAGAGGCATATGTGCTTGTGCTTGGGGCAAGGGCTAGGCAAGAATGTTTACACACTGGGTTTTTATCTTTACCCTAAGCTGTCCCTTTTGGCTGCAGCAGGCGGAGAGAACCCGCGGAGAGAGAACAGCTGCGAAGTGGATGCACACAACAGTCACCTCGATACCAGCCCCGGGCTCCCAAGCAACGATCCTTCCCCGCAGGGTACTTAACCCACCCAGGGATTCAAGCAGGGAGTTCGCCTTGTCCAACTCGCACAGGAGACTGGCATGAGATGTAGGGCTCATCTACTTGCGTTCACACTACGTGGCCCGGAGAAGTTCTCACGGAGCCGAATCCAGCGCCCTTCCTCCACCACGTGTGTACACAAAGGAGCGCTGGGCAGTGGGTGTTCTCAGGCCAAGAGAGAAGCCCTTGTTCTGTGCTGCACCTGCTGGGTGGTTCAAAGGTTTTCTGACCTTCCTGCTCTGGAAGCTTTTCAGAGCTGAGGCTACGCCTGGGCTGCGAAAGCAGAGAGGCGTAGAGGCCTTTCACACTGAAGGCGTGGGCCTGTTTCCCATGGGGAAAGTGTACGTCACCCAACCCCCACTCCCACCCCACCCCACACCACCCCACCCCACTCCAACCCACCCCCAGCTGGAGGCGTGCGGGTTGACACCATTTTGTCCTGCCCATGGAAAATACAAAGAGGCGTACACGATTTGGGCTGTCTGGTGAAAGAATTTTGAATCGGCGGCACCCTGAGTACCTTTCCCGAAGTTTGCTTCCTAGCTGGTTAAACTCGGCATTCAGAGGCGAGATGAGAACAAACTTGCTCCTCGTGCGGCGAAGTGCCCTGATGCCCTGCCCTAAATGTTTGAGCTTCTGGCCAGCGTCAGGCAAGTACTTTGACACGTAGGAGTCTCACTTTTACTCCAAGCTGTCCCTGTTGGCTGAAGCAGTCGGCGTGTCTGTATCGCAGCCTGGGAGGCCGGGCGTTGGGGGAGTCTGCCAAGTGACTGGCCTCCATTTATAGCTAACTGAGAAACTGCGTCGAAGCTTTCGGGAGCCTCTTACAGGGAATGGTTGCAGTTCGGAATTGGAGACTGTGCTGGCAAACGTCAGCAGCTCCTCTCCCTCAGAGGGCTCTTGGTGTGCCGACTCCTAACAGCGAGCACGGTCCCCAGCTCGTGAACGGTCCCATTGCGAGCCGGTCTCGTCCGTGAAAGAGCCACGTGAGGCTGAGCTCCAAGAGTCGGGCTCCACACCTGGAGCCTTTGGGACAGGGCAGTCCTGAGCCGATGTGCCCACCAGGGGACGTGACCAAAGTTTACGTACCACAGGAAAGCGCATCAATGCCTCGTGTTCTCTCCATGAAATGAACGTGAGCTTGAAGGGTGATGCGTCAGCGTGCACCGTGAACAGCTCGCTGGTACGTCTGTCTTTGCCCCCTCTCACGGTCTCACGCACCCGGGCTCAGTTCCGTGCAGGAATGCTGAGTGGGAGCGCCAGCCTCGCTTCTGGACTCGAAAGCCTTCCACCCCCTAATGGCAGGTTGTGTGTGTCTCTCACGTGGGGGGAGGAATGAGGTCGCCCACAGAGGTTCTGCCATGAAAGATCTAAAGACGCACGCTGCTGAGGAGCTTGTTCCTCATGGAGCGTCCCCGAAGGCCAGAAGAATGCCGAAGGTCTCTTTCAAAGCTGCCGGACGCTCTGCCGTTCTAGGCCTGAGATAAGGACCTTGTGACGGCACTGTAACCCCGCGAGATTCAGGAGACATCGCCAGTGCGAGTGGCAATCCGGAAGGAAGAACCTTCAAGGCGGAGTGTCCTTTCCTGTACAAAACGGCGCCCAAGTGGCTGAGGCAGGGAGCATTTTCCTTCACAGAACCAGCATCCTCGTATGCCTGTGGGTTACTCTAAAGAAACGACACTGTGAGCAACCTCTTCGAAAAGGCCTTCGCAAGCGACTTGGAGACAACAGCAGCGCAGTGGAGGCACAGACCATTGTCCTAGAGAGCAGCACAGTGTCTCTAGCAGCGATCGCTTCCCGGAGGATACTTAAGCCACACCGAGATTCCAGCAGGGAGTTTTGCCTTATAGCAGTACAACTCACTCAAGAAAGAGGGATGAGGTGTAGGGGTAATCTACGTGCGCTCACGCTCTGTGTCCCCGAGAAGGTTTCACGGAGCAGAATGCATCACCGACCGCTACCACGTGTGTGCACCAAAGAAGCCCTGTGCCGTGGGTGTTCTCAGGCCGACAGCGAAGACCTAGGTGTGTGCTGCACCCGCGCCCGGTGGTTCACACGTTGCGTGACCCTGTGCCTTTTGAAGATGCTCAGAGCGGGTGGCACCTGCGTGCTGCGAGCGCAAGAGGTGTAGAGTGTAAAGGCCTTTCACACTGGAGGAAGGGCTTGCATCTCATGGAGAAAATGTGTACGTCGCCCGGGAGATGGAGGCGCGCTCTTGACACCATTTCCTCTGCCCATTTCAAACACAAGTGTTTGTACTCGATCTGGGCTGCCTGGTGAAATGCTCGGCAGTCCGCGTCACCCTGAGCACCTTTCCTGAAGTTTGATTCGTAGCTGGGTAAACTCGGGCTTCAGAGGCTTAGATGAGACCAAACGTGTTCAGCTTGTGGCGAAAGCCTTTGACCAGAGGCATATGTGCTTGTGCTTGGGGCAAGGGCTAGGCAAGAATGTTTACACACTGGGTTTTTATCTTTACCCTAAGCTGTCCCTTTTGGCTGCAGCAGGCGGAGAGAACCCGCGGAGAGAGAACAGCTGCGAAGTGGATGCACACAACAGTCACCTCGATACCAGCCCCGGGCTCCCAAGCAACGATCCTTCCCCGCAGGGTACTTAACCCACCCAGGGATTCAAGCAGGGAGTTCGCCTTGTCCAACTCGCACAGGAGACTGGCATGAGATGTAGGGCTCATCTACTTGCGTTCACACTACGTGGCCCGGAGAAGTTCTCACGGAGCCGAATCCAGCACCCTTCCTCCACCACGTGTGTACACAAAGGAGCGCTGGGCAGTGGGTGTTCTCAGGCCAAGAGAGAAGCCCTTGTTCTGTGCTGCACCTGCTGGGTGGTTCAAAGGCTTTCTGACCTTCCTGCTCTGGAAGATTTTTAGAGCTGAGGTTACGCCTGGGCTGCGAAAGCAGAGAGGCGTAGAGGCCTTTCACACTGAAGGCGGGGGCCTGTTTCCCATGGGGAAAGTGTACGTCACCCAACCCCCACTCCCACCCCACCCCACCCCACCCCACCCCACTCCAACCCACCCCCAGCTGGAGGCGTGCGGGTTGACACCATTTTGTCCTGCCCATGGAAAATACAAAGAGGCGTACACGATTTGGGCTGTCTGGTGAGAGAATTTTCAATCGGCGGCACCCTGAGTACCTTTCCCGAAGTTTGCTTCCTAGCTGGTTAAACTCGGCATTCAGAGGCGAGATGAGAACAAACTTGCTCCGCGTGCGGCGAAGTGCCCTGATGACCTGCCCTAAATGTTTGAGCTTCTGGCCAGCGTCAGGCAAGTACTTTGACACGTAGGAGTCTCACTTTTACTCCAAGCTGTCCCTGTTGGCTGAAGCAGTCGGCGTGTCTGTATCGCAGCCTGGGAGGCCGGGCGTTGGGGGAGTCTGCCAAGTGACTGGCCTCCATTTATAGCTAACTGAGAAACTGCGTCGAAGCTTTCGGGAGCCTCTTACAGGGAATGGTTGCAGTTCGGAATTGGAGACTGTGCTGGCAAACGTCAGCAGCTCCTCTCCCTCGGAGGGCTCTTGGTGTGCCGACTCCTAACAGCCAGCACGGTCCCCAGCTCGTGAACGGTCCCATTGCGAGCCGGTCTCGTCCGTGAAAGAGCCACGTGAGGCTGAGCTCCAAGAGTCGGGCTCCACACCTGGAGCCTTTGGGACAGGGCAGTCCTGAGCCGATGTGCCCACCAGGGGACGCGACCAAAGTTTACGTACCACAGGAAAGCGCATCAAGGCCTCGTGTTCTCTCCATGAAATGAACGTGAGCTTGAAGGGTGATGCGTCAGCGTGCACCGTGAACAGCTCGCTGGTACGCCTGTCTTTGCCCCCTCTCAGGGTCTCACGCACCCGGGCTCAGTTCCGTGCAGGAATGCTGAGTGGGAGCGCCAGCCTCGCTTCTGGACTCGAAAGCCTTCCACCCCCTAATGGCAGGTTGTGTGTGTCTCTCACGTGGGGGGAGGAATGAGGTCGCCCACAGAGGTTCTGCCATGAAAGATCTAAAGACGCACGCTGCTGAGGAGCTTGTTCCTCATGGAGCGTCCCCGAAGGCCAGAAGAATGCCGAAGGTCTCTTTCAAAGCTGCCGGACGCTCTGCCGTTCTAGGCCTGAGATAAGGACCTTGTGACGGCACTGTAACCCCGCGAGATTCAGGAGACATCGCCAGTGCGAGTGGCAATCCGGAAGGAAGAACCTTCAAGGCGGAGTGTCCTTTCCTGTACAAAACGGCGCCCAAGTGGCTGAGGCAGGGAGCATTTTCCTTCACAGAACCGGCATCCTCGTATGCCTGTGGGTTACTCTAAAGAAACGACACTGTGAGCAACCTCTTCGAAAAGGCCTTCGCAAGCGACTTGGAGACAACAGCAGCGCAGTGGAGGCACAGACCATTGTCCTAGAGAGCAGCACAGTGTCTCTAGCAGCGATCGCTTCCCGGAGGATACTTAAGCCACACCGAGATTCCAGCAGGGAGTTTTGCCTTATAGCAGTACAACTCACTCAAGAAAGAGGGATGAGGTGTAGGGGTAATCTACGTGCGCTCACGCTCTGTGTCCCCGAGAAGGTTTCACGGAGCAGAATGCATCACCGACCGCTACCACGTGTGTGCACCAAAGAAGCCCTGTGCCGTGGGTGTTCTCAGGCCGACAGCGAAGACCTAGGTGTGTGCTGCACCCGCGCCCGGTGGTTCACACGTTGCGTGACCCTGTGCCTTTTGAAGATGCTCAGAGCGGGTGGCACCTGCGTGCTGCGAGCGCAAGAGGTGTAGAGTGTAAAGGCCTTTCACACTGGAGGAAAGGCTTGCATCTCATGGAGAAAATGTGTACGTCGCCCGGGAGATGGAGGCGCGCTCTTGACACCATTTCCTCTGCCCGTTTCAAACACAAGTGTTTGTACTCGATCTGGGCTGCCTGGTGAAACGCTCGGCAGTCCGCATCACCCTGAGCACCTTTCCTGAAGTTTGATTCGTAGCTGGGTAAACTCGGGCTTCAGAGGCTTAGATGAGACCAAACGTGTTCAGCTTGTGGCGAAAGCCTTTGACCAGAGGCATATGTGCTTGTGCTTGGGGCAAGGGCTAGGCAAGAATGTTTACACACTGGGTTTTTATCTTTACCCTAAGCTGTCCCTTTTGGCTGCAGCAGGCGGAGAGAACCCGCGGAGAGAGAACAGCTGCGAAGTGGATGCACACAACAGTCACCTCGATACCAGCCCCGGGCTCCCAAGCAACGATCCTTCCCCGCAGGGTACTTAACCCACCCAGGGATTCAAGCAGGGAGTTCGCCTTGTCCAACTCGCACAGGAGACTGGCATGAGATGTAGGGCTCATCTACTTGCGTTCACACTACGTGGCCCGGAGAAGTTCTCACGGAGCCGAATCCAGCACCCTTCCTCCACCACGTGTGTACACAAAGGAGCGCTGGGCAGTGGGTGTTCTCAGGCCAAGAGAGAAGCCCTTGTTCTGTGCTGCACCTGCTGGGTGGTTCAAAGGCTTTCTGACCTTCCTGCTCTGGAAGCTTTTCAGAGCTGAGGCTACGCCTGGGCTGCGAAAGCAGAGAGGCGTAGAGGCCTTTCACACTGAAGGCGTGGGCCTGTTTCCCATGGGGAAAGTGTACGTCACCCAACCCCCAGTCCCACCCCACCCCACCCCACCCCACCCCACTCCAACCCACCCCCAGCTGGAGGCGTAAGGGTTGACACCATTTTGTCCTGCCCATGGAAAATACAAAGAGGCGTACACGATTTGGGCTGTCTGGTGAGAGAATTTTGAATCGGCGGCACCCTGAGTACCTTTCCCGAAGTTTGCTTCCTAGCTGGTTAAACTCGGCATTCAGAGGCGAGATGAGAACAAAGTTGCTCCGCGTGCGGCGAAGTGCCCTGATGACCTGCCCTAAATATTTGAGCTTCTGGCCAGCGTCAGGCAAGTACTTTGACACGTAGGAGTCTCACTTTTACTCCAAGATGTCCCTGTTGGCTGAAGCAGTCGGCGTGTCTGTATCGCAGCCTGGGAGGCCGGGCGTTGGGGGAGTCTGCCAAGTGACTGGCCTCCATTTATAGCTAACTGAGAAACTGCGTCGAAGCTTTCGGGAGCCTCTTACAGGGAATGGTTGCAGTTCGGAATTGGAGACTGTGCTGGCAAACGTCAGCAGCTCCTCTCCCTCAGAGGGCTCTTGGTGTGCCGACTCCTAACAGCGAGCACGGTCCCCAGCTCGTGAACGGTCCCATTGCAAGCCGGTCTCGTCCGTGAAAGAGCCACGTGAGGCTGAGCTCCAAGAGTCGGGCTCCACACCTGGAGCCTTTGGGACAGGGCAGTCCTGAGCCGATGTGTCCACCAGGGGACGCGACCAAAGTTTACGTACCACAGGAAAGCGCATCAATGCCTCGTGTTCTCTCCATGAAATGAACGTGAGCTTGAAGGGTGATGCGTCAGCGTGCACCGTGAACAGCTCGCTGGTACGCCTGTCTTTGCCCCCTCTCACGGTCTCACGCACCCGGGCTCAGTTCCGTGCAGGAATGCTGAGTGGGAGCGCCAGCCTCGCTTCTGGACTCGAAAGCCTTCCACCCCCTAATGGCAGGTTGTGTGTGTCTCTCACGTGGGGGGAGGAATGAGGTCGCCCACAGAGGTTCTGCCATGAAAGATCTAAAGACGCACGCTGCTGAGGAGCTTGTTCCTCATGGAGCGTCCCCGAAGGCCAGAAGAATGCCGAAGGTCTCTTTCAAAGCTGCCGGACGCTCTGCCGTTCTAGGCCTGAGATAAGGACCTTGTGACGGCACTGTAACCCCGCGAGATTCAGGAGACATCGCCAGTGCGAGTGGCAATCCGGAAGGAAGAACCTTCAAGGCGGAGTGTCCTTTCCTGTACAAAACGGCGCCCAAGTGGCTGAGGCAGGGAGCATTTTCCTTCACAGAACCGGCATCCTCGTATGCCTGTGGGTTACTCTAAAGAAACGACACTGTGAGCAACCTCTTCAAAAAGGCCTTCGCAAGCGACTTGGAGACAACAGCAGCGCAGTGGAGGCACAGACCATTGTCCTAGAGAGCAGCACAGTGTCTCTAGCAGCGATCGCTTCCCGGAGGATACTTAAGCCACACCGAGATTCCAGCAGGGAGTTTTGCCTTATAGCAGTACAACTCACTCAAGAAAGAGGGATGAGGTGTAGGGGTAATCTACGTGCGCTCACGCTCTGTGTCCCCGAGAAGGTTTCACGGAGCAGAATGCATCACCGACCGCTACCACGTGTGTGCACCAAAGAAGCCCTGTGCCGTGGGTGTTCTCAGGCCGACAGCGAAGACCTAGGTGTGTGCTGCACCCGCGCCCGGTGGTTCACACGTTGCGTGACCCTGTGCCTTTTGAAGATGCTCAGAGCGGGTGGCACCTGCGTGCTGCGAGCGCAAGAGGTGTAGAGTGTAAAGGCCTTTCACACTGGAGGAAGGGCTTGCATCTCATGGAGAAAATGTGTACGTCGCCCGGGAGATGGAGGCGCGCTCTTGACACCATTTCCTCTGCCCATTTCAAACACAAGTGTTTGTACTCGATCTGGGCTGCCTGGTGAAATGCTCGGCAGTCCGCATCACCCTGAGCACCTTTCCTGAAGTTTGATTCGTAGCTGGGTAAAATCGGGCTTCAGAGGCTTAGATGAGACCAAACGTGTTCAGCTTGTGGCGAAAGCCTTTGACCAGAGGCATATGTGCTTGTGCTTGGGGCAAGGGCTAGGCAAGAATGTTTACACACTGGGTTTTTATCTTTACCCTAAGCTGTCCCTTTTGGCTGCAGCAGGCGGAGAGAACCCGCGGAGAGAGAACAGCTGCGAAGTGGATGCACACAACAGTCACCTCGATACCAGCCCCGGGCTCCCAAGCAACGATCCTTCCCCGCAGGGTACTTAACCCACCCAGGGATTCAAGCAGGGAGTTCGCCTTGTCCAACTCGCACAGGAGACTGGCATGAGATGTAGGGCTCATCTACTTGCGTTCACACTACGTGGCCCGGAGAAGTTCTCACGGAGCCGAATCCAGCACCCTTCCTCCACCACGTGTGTACACAAAGGAGCGCTGGTCAGTGGGTGTTCTCAGGCCAAGAGAGAAGCCCTTGTTCTGTGCTGCACCTGCTGGGTGGTTCAAAGGCTTTCTGACCTTCCTGCTCTGGAAGATTTTTAGAGCTGAGGTTACGCCTGGGCTGCGAAAGCAGAGAGGCGTAGAGGCCTTTCACACTGAAGGCGGGGGCCTGTTTCCCATGGGGAAAGTGTACGTCACCCAACCCCCACTCCCACCCCACCCCACCCCACCCCACCCCACTCCAACCCACCCCCAGCTGGAGGCGTGCGGGTTGACACCATTTTGTCCTGCCCATGGAAAATACAAAGAGGCGTACACGATTTGGGCTGTGTGGTGAGAGAATTTTCAATCGGCGGCACCCTGAGTACCTTTCCCGAAGTTTGCTTCCTAGCTGGTTAAACTCGGCATTCAGAGGCGAGATGAGAACAAACTTGCTCCGCGTGCGGCGAAGTGCCCTGATGACCTGCCCTAAATGTTTGAGCTTCTGGCCAGCGTCAGGCAAGTACTTTGACACGTAGGAGTCTCACTTTTACTCCAAGCTGTCCCTGTTGGCTGAAGCAGTCGGCGTGTCTGTATCGCAGCCTGGGAGGCCGGGCGTTGGGGGAGTCTGCCAAGTGACTGGCCTCCATTTATAGCTAACTGAGAAACTGCGTCGAAGCTTTCGGGAGCCTCTTACAGGGAATGGTTGCAGTTCGGAATTGGAGACTGTGCTGGCAAACGTCAGCAGCTCCTCTCCCTCGGAGGGCTCTTGGTGTGCCGACTCCTAACAGCCAGCATGGTACCCAGCTCGTGAACGGTCCCATTGCGAGCCGGTCTCGTCCGTGAAAGAGCCACGTGAGGCTGAGCTCCAAGAGTCGGGCTCCACACCTGGAGCCTTTGGGACAGGGCAGTCCTGAGCCGATGTGCCCACCAGGGGACGCGACCAAAGTTTACGTACCACAGGAAAGCGCATCAAGGCCTCGTGTTCTCTCCATGAAATGAACGTGAGCTTGAAGGGTGATGCGTCAGCGTGCACCGTGAACAGCTCGCTGGTACGCCTGTCTTTGCCCCCTCTCAGGGTCTCACGCACCCGGGCTCAGTTCCGTGCAGGAATGCTGAGTGGGAGCGCCAGCCTCGCTTCTGGACTCGAAAGCCTTCCACCCCCTAATGGCAGGTTGTGTGTGTCTCTCACGTGGGGGGAGGAATGAGGTCGCCCACAGAGGTTCTGCCATGAAAGATCTAAAGACGCACGCTGCTGAGGAGCTTGTTCCTCATGGAGCGTCCCCGAAGGCCAGAAGAATGCCGAAGGTCTCTTTCAAAGCTGCCGGACGCTCTGCCGTTCTAGGCCTGAGATAAGGACCTTGTGACGGCACTGTAACCCCGCGAGATTCAGGAGACATCGCCAGTGCGAGTGGCAATCCGGAAGGAAGAACCTTCAAGGCGGAGTGTCCTTTCCTGTACAAAACGGCGCCCAAGTGGCTGAGGCAGGGAGCATTTTCCTTCACAGAACCGGCATCCTCGTATGCCTGTGGGTTACTCTAAAGAAACGACACTGTGAGCAACCTCTTCGAAAAGGCCTTCGCAAGCGACTTGGAGACAACAGCAGCGCAGTGGAGGCACAGACCATTGTCCTAGAGAGCAGCACAGTGTCTCTAGCAGCGATCGCTTCCCGGAGGATACTTAAGCCACACCGAGATTCCAGCAGGGAGTTTTGCCTTATAGCAGTACAACTCACTCAAGAAAGAGGGATGAGGTGTAGGGGTAATCTACGTGCGCTCACGCTCTGTGTCCCCGAGAAGGTTTCACGGAGCAGAATGCATCACCGACCGCTACCACGTGTGTGCACCAAAGAAGCCCTGTGCCGTGGGTGTTCTCAGGCCGACAGCGAAGACCTAGGTGTGTGCTGCACCCGCGCCCGGTGGTTCACACGTTGCGTGACCCTGTGCCTTTTGAAGATGCTCAGAGCGGGTGGCACCTGCGTGCTGCGAGCGCAAGAGGTGTAGAGTGTAAAGGCCTTTCACACTGGAGGAAAGGCTTGCATCTCATGGAGAAAATGTGTACGTCGCCCGGGAGATGGAGGCGCGCTCTTGACACCATTTCCTCTGCCCGTTTCAAACACAAGTGTTTGTACTCGATCTGGGCTGCCTGGTGAAACGCTCGGCAGTCCGCATCACCCTGAGCACCTTTCCTGAAGTTTGATTCGTAGCTGGGTAAACTCGGGCTTCAGAGGCTTAGATGAGACCAAACGTGTTCAGCTTGTGGCGAAAGCCTTTGACCAGAGGCATATGTGCTTGTGCTTGGGGCAAGGGCTAGGCAAGAATGTTTACACACTGGGTTTTTATCTTTACCCTAAGCTGTCCCTTTTGGCTGCAGCAGGCGGAGAGAACCCGCGGAGAGAGAACAGCTGCGAAGTGGATGCACACAACAGTCACCTCGATACCAGCCCCGGGCTCCCAAGCAACGATCCTTCCCCGCAGGGTACTTAACCCACCCAGGGATTCAAGCAGGGAGTTCGCCTTGTCCAACTCGCACAGGAGACTGGCATGAGATGTAGGGCTCATCTACTTGCGTTCACACTACGTGGCCCGGAGAAGTTCTCACGGAGCCGAATCCAGCACCCTTCCTCCACCACGTGTGTACACAAAGGAGCGCTGGGCAGTGGGTGTTCTCAGGCCAAGAGAGAAGCCCTTGTTCTGTGCTGCACCTGCTGGGTGGTTCAAAGGCTTTCTGACCTTCCTGCTCTGGAAGCTTTTCAGAGCTGAGGCTACGCCTGGGCTGCGAAAGCAGAGAGGCGTAGAGGCCTTTCACACTGAAGGCGTGGGCCTGTTTCCCATGGGGAAAGTGTACGTCACCCAACCCCCACTCCCACCCCACCCCACCCCACCCCACCCCACTCCAACCCACCCCCAGCTGGAGGCGTGCGGGTTGACACCATTTTGTCCTGCCCATGGAAAATACAAAGAGGCGTACACGATTTGGGCTGTCTGGTGAGAGAATTTTCAATCGGCGGCACCCTGAGTACCTTTCCCGAAGTTTGCTTCCTAGCTGGTTAAACTCGGCATTCAGAGGCGAGATGAGAACAAACTTGCTCCGCGTGCGGCGAAGTGCCCTGATGACCTGCCCTAAATGTTTGAGCTTCTGGCCAGTGTCAGGCAAGTACTTTGACACGTAGGAGTCTCACTTTTACTCCAAGCTGTCCCTGTTGGCTGAAGCAGTCGGCGTGTCTGTATCGCAGCCTGGGAGGCCGGGCGTTGGGGGAGTCTGCCAAGTGACTGGCCTCCATTTATAGCTAACTGAGAAACTGCGTCGAAGTTTTTGGGAGCCTCTTACAGGGAATGGTTGCAGTTCGGAATTGGAGACTGTGCTGGCAAACGTCAGCAGCTCCTCTCCCTCGGAGGGCTCTTGGTGTGCCGACTCCTAACAGCCAGCACGGTCCCCAGCTCGTGAATGGTCCCATTGCGAGCCAGTCTCGTCCGTGAAAGAGCCACGTGAGGCTGAGCTCCAAGAGTCGGGCTCCACACCTGGAGCCTTTGGGACAGGGCAGTCCTGAGCCGATGTGCCCACCAGGGGAAGCGACCAAAATTTACGTACCACAGGAAAGCATATCAAGGCCTCGTGTTCTCTCCATGAAATGAACGTGAGCTTGAAGGGTGATGCGTCAGCGTGCACCGTGAACAGCTCGCTGGTACGCCTGTCTTTGCCTCCTCTCACGGTCACACGCACCCGGGCTCAGTTCCGTGAAGGAATGCTGAGTGGGAGCGCCAGCCTCGCTTCTGGACTCGAAAGCCTTCCACCCCCTAATGGCAGGTTGTGTGTGTCTCTCACATGGGGGGAGGAATGAGGTCGCCCACAGAGGTTCTGCCATGAAAGATCTAAAGACGCACGCTGCTGAGGAGCTTGTTCCTCATGGAGCGTCCCTGAAGGCCAGAAGAATGCCGAAGGTCTCTTTCAAAGCTGCTGGACGCTCTGCCATTCTAGGCCTGAGATAAGGACCTTGTGACGGCACTGTAACCCCGCGAGATTCAGGAGACATCGCCAGTGCGAGTGGCAATCCAGAAGGAAGAACCTTCAAGGCGGAGTGTCCTTTCCTGTACAAAACGGCGCCCAAGTGGCTGAGGCAGGGAGCATTTTCCTTCACAGAACCGGCATCCTCGTATGCCTGTGGGTTACTCTAAAGAAACGACACTGTGAGCAACCTCTTCGAAAAGGCCTTCGCAAGCGACTTGGAGACAACAGCAGCGCAGTGGAGGCACAGACCATTGTCCTAGAGAGCAGCACAGTGTCTCTAGCAGCGATCGCTTCCCGGAGGATACTTAAGCCACACCGAGATTCCAGCAGGGAGTTTTGCCTTATAGCAGTACAACTCACTCAAGAAAGAGGGATGAGGTGTAGGGCTAATCTACGTGCGCTCACGCTCTGTGTCCCCGAGAAGGTTTCACGGAGCAGAATGCATCACCGACCGCTACCACGTGTGTGCACCAAAGAAGCCCTGTGCCGTGGGTGTTCTCAGGCCGACAGCGAAGACCTAGGTGTGTGCTGCACCCGCGCCCGGTGGTTCACACGTTGCGTGACCCTGTGCCTTTTGAAGATGCTCAGAGTGGGTGGCACCTGCGTGCTGCGAGCGCAAGAGGTGTAGAGTGTAAAGGCCTTTCACACTGGAGGAAAGGCTTGCATCTCATGGAGAAAATGTGTACGTCGCCCGGGAGATGGAGGCGCGCTCTTGACACCATTTCCTCTGCCCGTTTCAAACACAAGTGTTTGTACTCGATCTGGGCTGCCTGGTGAAACGCTCGGCAGTCCGCATCACCCTGAGCACCTTTCCTGAAGTTTGATTCGTAGCTGGGTAAACTCGGGCTTCAGAGGCTTAGATGAGACCAAACGTGTTCAGCTTGTGGCGAAAGCCTTTGACCAGAGGCATATGTGCTTGTGCTTGGGGCAAGGGCTAGGCAAGAATGTTTACACACTGGGTTTTTATCTTTACCCTAAGCTGTCCCTTTTGGCTGCAGCAGGCGGAGAGAACCCGCGGAGAGAGAACAGCTGCGAAGTGGATGCACACAACAGTCACCTCGATACCAGCCCCGGGCTCCCAAGCAACGATACTTCCCCGCAGGGTACTTAACCCACCCAGGGATTCAAGCAGGGAGTTCGCCTTGTCCAACTCGCACAGGAGACTGGCATGAGATGTAGGGCTCATCTACTTGCGTTCACACTACGTGGCCCGGAGAAGTTCTCACGGAGCCGAATCCAGCACCCTTCCTCCACCACGTGTGTACACAAAGGAGCGCTGGGCAGTGGGTGTTCTCAGGCCAAGAGAGAAGCCCTTGTTCTGTGCTGCACCTGCTGGGTGGTTCAAAGGCTTTCTGACCTTCCTGCTCTGGAAGATTTTCAGAGCTGAGGCTACGCCTGGGCTGCGAAAGCAGAGAGGTGTAGAGGCCTTTCACACTGAAGGCGGGGGCCTGTTTCCCATGGGGAAAGTGTACGTCACCCAACCCCCACTCCCACCCCACCCCACCCCACCCCACCCCACTCCAACCCACCCCCAGCTGGAGGCATAAGGGTTGACACCATTTTGTCCTGCCCATGGAAAATACAAAGAGGCGTACACGATTTGGGCTGTCTGGTGAGAGAATTTTCAATCGGCGGCACCCTGAGTACCTTTCCCGAAGTTTGCTTCCTAGCTGGTTAAACTCGGCATTCAGAGGCGAGATGAGAACAAACTTGCTCCGCGTGCGGCGAAGTGCCCTGATGACCTGCCCTAAATGTTTGAGCTTCTGGCCAGTGTCAGGCAAGTACTTTGACACGTAGGAGTCTCACTTTTACTCCAAGCTGTCCCTGTTGGCTGAAGCAGTCGGCGTGTCTGTATCGCAGCCTGGGAGGCCGGGCGTTGGGGGAGTCTGCCAAGTGACTGGCCTCCATTTATAGCTAACTGAGAAACTGCGTCGAAGCTTTCGGGAGCCTCTTACAGGGAATGGTTGCAGTTCGGAATTGGAGACTGTGCTGGCAAATGTCAGAAGCTCCTCTCCCTTGGAGGGCTCTTGGTGTGCCGACTCCTAACAGCCAGCACGGTCCCCAGCTCGTGAACGGTCCCATTGTGAGCCGGTCTCGTCCGTGAAAGAGCCACGTGAGGCTGAGCTCCAAGAGTCGGGCTCCACACCTGGAGCCTTTGGGACAGGGCAGTCCTGAGTCGATTTGCCCACCAGGGGACGCGACCAAAGTTTACGTACCACAGGAAAGCGCATCAAGGCCTCGTGTTCTCTCCATGAAATGAACGTGAGCTTGAAGGGTGATGCGTCAGCGTGCACCATGAACAGCTCGCTGGTACGCCTGTCTTTGCCCCCTCTCACGGTCTCACGCACCCGGGCTCAGTTCCGTGCAGGAATGCTGAGTGGGAGCGCCAGCCTTGCTTCTGGACTCGAAAGCCTTCCACCCCTTAATGGCAGGTTGTGTGTGTCTCTCACGTGGGGGGAGGAATGAGGTCGCCCACAGAGGTTCTGCCATGAAAGATCTAAAGACGCACGCTGCTGAGGAGCTTGTTCCTCATGGAGCGTCCCCGAAGGTCAGAAGAATGCCGAAGGTCTCTTTCAAAGCTGCCGGACGCTCTGCCGTTCTAGGCCTGAGATAAGGACCTTGTGACGGCACTGTAACCCCGCGAGATTCAGGAGACATCGCCAGTGCGAGTGGCAATCCGGAAGGAAGAACCTTCAAGGCGGAGTGTCCTTTCCTGTACAAAACGGCGCCCAAGTGCCTGAGGCAGGGAGCATTTTCCTTCACAGAACCGGCATCCTCGTATGCCTGTGGGTTACTCTAAAGAAACGACACTGTGAGCAACCTCTTCGAAAAGGCCTTCGCAAGCGACTTGGAGACAACAGCAGCGCAGTGGAGGCACAGACCATTGTCCTAGAGAGCAGCACAGTGTCTCTAGCAGCGATCGCTTCCCGGAGGATACTTAAGCCACACCGAGATTCCAGCAGGGAGTTTTGCCTTATAGCAGTACAACTCACTCAAGAAAGAGGGATGAGGTGTAGGGCTAATCTACGTGCGCTCACGCTCTGTGTCCCCGAGAAGGTTTCACGGAGCAGAATGCATCACCGACCGCTACCACGTGTGTGCACCAAAGAAGCCCTGTGCCTTGGGTGTTCTCAGGCCGACAGCGAAGACCTAGGTGTGTGCTGTACCCGCGCCCGGTGGTTCACACGTTGCGTGACCCTGTGCCTTTTGAAGATGCTCAGAGCGGGTGGCACCTGCGTGCTGCGAGCGCAAGAGGTGTAGAGTGTAAAGGCCTTTCACACTGGAGGAAAGGCTTGCATCTCATGGAGAAAATGTGTACGTTGCCCGGGAGATGGAGGCGCGCTCTTGACACCATTTCCTCTGCCCGTTTCAAACACAAGTGTTTGTACTCGATCTGGGCTGCCTGGTGAAACACTCGGCAGTCCGCATCACCCTGAGCACATTTCCTGAAGTTTGATTCGTAGCTGGGTAAACTCGGGCTTCAGAGGCTTAGATGAGACCAAACGTGTTCAGCTTGTGGCGAAAGCCTTTGACCAGAGGCATATGTGCTTGTGCTTGGGGCGAGGGCTAGGCAAGAACGTTTACACCCTGGGTTTTTATCTTTACCCTAAGCTGTCCCTTTTGGCTGCAGCAGGCAGAGAGAATGCGCGGAGAGAGAACAGCTGCGAAGTGGATGCACACAACAGTCACCTCGATACCAGCCCCGGGCTCCCAAGCAACGATCCTTCCCCGCAGGGTACTTAACACACCCAGGGATTCAAGCAGGGAGTTCGCCTTGTCCAACTCGCACAGGAGACTGGCATGAGATGTAGGGCTCATCTACTTGCGTTCACACTACGTGGCCTGGAGAAGTTCTCATGGAGCCGAATCCAGCACCCTTCCTCCACCACGTGTGTACACAAAGGAGCGCTGGGCAGTGGGTGTTCTCAGGCCAAGAGAGAAGCCCTTGTTCTGTGCTGCACCTGCTGGGTGGTTCAAAGGTTTTCTGACCTTCCTGCTCTGGAAGCTTTTCAGAGCTGAGGCTACGCCTGGGCTGCGAAAGCAGAGAGGCGTAGAGGCCTTTCACACTGAAGGCGTGGGCCTGTTTCCCATGGGGAAAGTGTACGTCGCCCAACCCCCACTCCCACCCCACCCCACCCCACCCCACCCCACTCCAACCCAACCCCAGCTGGAGGCGTGCGGGTTGACACCATTTTGTCCTGCCCATGGAAAATACAAAGAGGCGTACACGATTTGGGCTGTCTGGTGAAAGAATTTTGAATCGGCGGCACCCTGAGTACCTTTCCCGAAGTTTGCTTCCTAGCTGGTTAAACTCGGCATTCAGAGGCGAGATGAGAACAAACTTGCTCCGCGTGCGGCGAAGTGCCTTGATGCCCTGCCCTAAATGTTTGAGCTTCTGGCCAGCGTCAGGCAAGTACTTTGACACGTAGGAGTCTCACTTTTACTCCAAGCTGTCCCTGTTGGCTGAAGCAGTCGGTGTGTCTGTATCGCAGCCTGGGAGGCCGGGCGTTGGGGGAGTCTGCCAAGTGACTGGCCTCCATTTATAGCTAACTGAGAAACTGCGTCGAAGCTTTCGGGAGCCTCTTACAGGGAATGGTTGCAGTTCGGAATTGGAGACTGTGCTGGCAAACGTCAGCAGCTCCTCTCCCTCGGAGGGCTCTTGGTGTGCCGACTCCTAACAGCCAGCATGGTACCCAGCTCGTGAACGGTCCCATTGCGAGCCGGTCTCGTCCGTGAAAGAGCCACGTGAGGCTGAGCTCCAAGAGTCGGGCTCCACACCTGGAGCCTTTGGGACAGGGCAGTCCTGAGCCGATGTGCCCACCAGGGGACGCGACCAAAGTTTACGTACCACAGGAAAGCGCATCAAGGCCTCGTGTTCTCTCCATGAAATGAACGTGAGCTTGAAGGGTGATGCGTCAGCGTGCACCGTGAACAGCTCGCTGGTACGCCTGTCTTTGCCCCCTCTCAGGGTCTCACGCACCCGGGCTCAGTTCCGTGCAGGAATGCTGAGTGGGAGCGCCAGCCTCGCTTCTGGACTCGAAAGCCTTCCACCCCCTAATGGCAGGTTGTGTGTGTCTCTCACGTGGGGGGAGGAATGAGGTCGCCCACAGAGGTTCTGCCATGAAAGATCTAAAGACGCACGCTGCTGAGGAGCTTGTTCCTCATGGAGCGTCCCCGAAGGCCAGAAGAATGCCGAAGGTCTCTTTCAAAGCTGCCGGACGCTCTGCCGTTCTAGGCCTGAGATAAGGACCTTGTGACGGCACTGTAACCCCGCGAGATTCAGGAGACATCGCCAGTGCGAGTGGCAATCCGGAAGGAAGAACCTTCAAGGCGGAGTGTCCTTTCCTGTACAAAACGGCGCCCAAGTGCCTGAGGCAGGGAGCATTTTCCTTCACAGAACCGGCATCCTCGTATGCCTGTGGGTTACTCTAAAGAAACGACACTGTGAGCAACCTCTTCGAAAAGGCCTTCGCAAGCGACTTGGAGACAACAGCAGCGCAGTGGAGGCACAGACCATTGTCCTAGAGAGCAGCACAGTGTCTCTAGCAGCGATCGCTTCCCGGAGGATACTTAAGCCACACCGAGATTCCAGCAGGGAGTTTTGACTTATAGCAGTACAACTCACTCAAGAAAGAGGGATGAGGTGTAGGGCTAATCTACGTGCGCTCACGCTCTGTGTCCCCGAGAAGGTTTCACGGAGCAGAATGCATCACCGACCGCTACCACGTGTGTGCACCAAAGAAGCCCTGTGCCGTGGGTGTTCTCAGGCCGACAGCGAAGACCTAGGTGTGTGCTGCACCCGCGCCCGGTGGTTCACACGTTGCGTGACCCTGTGCCTTTTGAAGATGCTCAGAGCGGGTGGCACCTGCGTGCTGCGAGTGCAAGAGGTGTAGAGTGTAAAGGCCTTTCACACTGGAGGAAAGGCTTGCATCTCATGGAGAAAATGTGTACGTCGCCCGGGAGATGGAGGCGCGCTCTTGACACCATTTCCTCTGCCCGTTTCAAACACAAGTGTTTGTACTCGATCTGGGCTGCCTGGTGAAACGCTTGGCAGTCCGCATCACCCTGAGCACCTTTCCTGAAGTTTGATTCGTAGCTGGGTAAACTCGGGCTTCAGAGGCTTAGATGAGACCAAACGTGTTCAGCTTGTGGCGAAAGCCTTTGACCAGAGGCATATGTGCTTGTGCTTGGGGCGAGGGCTAGGCAAGAACGTTTACACACTGGGTTTTTATCTTTACCCTAAGCTGTCCCTTTTGGCTGCAGCAGGCAGAGAGAACCCGCGGAGAGAGAACAGCTGTGAAGTGGATGCACAGAACAGTCACCTCGATACCAGCCCCGGGCTCCCAAGCAACGATCCTTCCCCGCAGGGTACTTAACCCACCCCGGGATTCAAGCAGGGAGTTCGCCTTGTCCAACTCGCACAGGAGACTGGCATGAGATGTAGGGCTCATCTACTTGCGTTCACACTACGTGGCCTGGAGAAGTTCTCACGGAGCCAAATCCAGGACCCTTCCTCCACCACGTGTGTACACAAAGGAGCGCTGGGCAGTGGGTGTTCTCAGGCCAAGAGAGAAGCCCTTGTTCTGTGCTGCACCTGCTGGGTGGTTCAAAGGTTTTCTGACCTTCCTGCTCTGGAAGCTTTTCAGAGCTGAGGCTACGCCTGGGCTGCGAAAGCAGAGAGGCGTAGAGGCCTTTCACACTGAAGGCGTGGGCCTGTTTCCCATGGGGAAAGTGTACGTCGCCCAACCCCCACTCCCACCCCACCCCACCCCACCCCACCCCACTCCAACCCAACCCCAGCTGGAGGCGTACGGGTTGACACCATTTTGTCCTGCCCATGGAAAATACAAAGAGGCGTACACGATTTGGGCTGTCTGGTGAAAGAATTTTGAATCGGCGGCACCCTGGGTACCTTTCCCGAAGTTTGCTTCCTAGCTGGTTAAACTCGGCATTCAGAGGCGAGATGAGAACAAACTTGCTCCGCGTGCGGCGAAGTGCCTTGATGCCCTGCCCTAAATGTTTGAGCTTCTGGCCAGCGTCAGGCAAGTACTTTGACACGTAGGAGTCTCACTTTTACTCCAAGCTGTCCCTGTTGGCTGAAGCAGTCGGCATGTCTGTATCGCAGCCTGGGAGGCCGGGCATTGGGGGAGTCTGCCAAGTGACTGGCCTCCATTTATAGCTAACTGAGAAACTGCGTCGAAGCTTTCGGGAGCCTCTTACAGGGAATGGTTGCAGTTCGGAATTGGAGACTGTGCTGGCAAACGTCAGCAGCTCCTCTCCCTCGGAGGGCTCTTGGTGTGCCGACTCCTAACAGCCAGCATGGTACCCAGCTCGTGAACGGTCCCATTGCGAGCCGGTCTCGTCCGTGAAAGAGCCACGTGAGGCTGAGCTCCAAGAGTCGGGCTCCACACCTGGAGCCTTTGGGACAGGGCAGTCCTGAGCCGATGTGCCCACCAGGGGACGCGACCAAAGTTTACGTACCACAGGAAAGCGCATCAAGGCCTCATGTTCTCTCCATGAAATGAACGTGAGCTTGAAGGGTGATGCGTCAGAGTGCACCGTGAACAGCTCGCTGGTACGCCTGTCTTTGCCCCCTCTCACGGTCTCACGCACCCGGGCTCAGTTCCGTGCAGGAATGCTGAGTGGGAGCGCCAGCCTCGCTTCTGGACTCGAAAGCCTTCCACCCCCTAATGGCAGGTTGTGTGTGTCTCTCACGTGGGGGGAGGAATGAGGTCGCCCACAGAGGTTCTGCCATGAAAGATCTAAAGACGCACGCTGCTGAGGAGCTTGTTCCTCATGGAGCGTCCCCGAAGGCCAGAAGAATGCCGAAGGTCTCTTTCAAAGCTGCCGGACGCTCTGCCATTCTAGGCCTGAGATAAGGACCTTGTGACGGCACTGTAACCCCGCGAGATTCAGGAGACATCGCCAGTGCGAGTGGCAATCCGGAAGGAAGAACCTTCAAGGCGGAGTGTCCTTTCCTGTACAAAACGGCGCCCAAGTGGCTGAGGCAGGGAGCATTTTCCTTCACAGAACCGGCATCCTCGTATGCCTGTGGGTTACTCTAAAGAAACGACACTGTGAGCAACCTCTTCGAAAAGGCCTTCGCAAGCGACTTGGAGACAACAGCAGCGCAGTGGAGGCACAGACCATTGTCCTAGAGAGCAGCACAGTGTCTCTAGCAGCGATCGCTTCCCGGAGGATACTTAAGCCACACCGAGATTCCAGCAGGGAGTTTTGCCTTATAGCAGTACAACTCACTCAAGAAAGAGGGATGAGGTGTAGGGCTAATCTACGTGCGCTCACGCTCTGTGTCCCCGAGAAGGTTTCACGGAGCAGAATGCATCACCGACCGCTACCACGTGTGTGCACCAAAGAAGCCCTGTGCCGTGGGTGTTCTCAGGCCGACAGCGAAGACCTAGGTGTGTGCTGCACCCGCGCCCGGTGGTTCACACGTTGCGTGACCCTGTGCCTTTTGAAGATGCTCAGAGCGGGTGGCACCTGCGTGCTGCGAGCGCAAGAGGTGTAGAGTGTAAAGGCCTTTCACACTGGAGGAAAGGCTTGCATCTCATGGAGAAAATGTGTACGTCGCCCGGGAGATGGAGGCGCGCTCTTGACACCATTTCCTCTGCCCGTTTCAAACACAAGTGTTTGTACTCGATCTGGGCTGCCTGGTGAAACGCTTGGCAGTCCGCATCACCCTGAGCACCTTTCCTGAAGTTTGATTCGTAGCTGGGTAAACTCGGGCTTCAGAGGCTTAGATGAGACCAAACGTGTTCAGCTTGTGGCGAAAGACTTTGACCAGAGGCATATGTGCTTGTGCTTGGGGCGAGGGCTAGGCAAGAACGTTTACACACTGGGTTTTTATCTTTACCCTAAGCTGTCCCTTTTGGCTGCAGCAGGCGGAGAGAACCCGCGGAGAGAGAACAGCTGCGAAGTGGATGCACAGAACAGTCACCTCGATACCAGCCCCGGGCTCCCAAGCAATGATCCTTCCCCGCAGGGTACTTAACACACCCCGGGATTCAAGCAGGGAGTTCGCCTTGTCCAACTCGCACAGGAGACTGGCATGAGATGTAGGGCTCATCTACTTGCGTTCACACTACGTGGCCCGGAGAAGTTCTCACGGAGCCGAATCCAGCACCCTTCCTCCACCACGTGTGTACACAAAGGAGCGCTGGGCAGTGGGTGTTCTCAGGCCAAGAGAGAAGCCCTTGTTCTGTGCTGCACCTGCTGGGTGGTTCAAAGGTTTTCTGACCTTCCTTCTCTGGAAGCTTTTCAGAGCTGAGGGTACGCCTGGGCTGCGAAAGCAGAGAGGCGTAGAGGCCTTTCACACTGAAGGCGTGGGCCTGTTTCCCATGGGGAAAGTGTACGTCGCCCAACCCCCACTCCCACCCCACCCCACCCCACCCCACCCCAATCCAACCCACCCCCAGCTGGAGGCGTGCGGGTTGACACCATTTTGTCCTGCCCATGGAAAATACAAAGAGGCGTACACGATTTGGGCTGTCTGGTGAAAGAATTTTGAATCGGCGGCACCCTGAGTACCTTTCCCGAAGTTTGCTTCCTAGCTGGTTAAACTCGGCATTCAGAAGTGAGATGAGAACAAACTTGCTCCGCGTGCGGCGAAGTGCCCTGATGCCCTGCCCTAAATGTTTGAGCTTCTGGCCAGCGTCAGGCAAGTACTTTGACACGTAGGAGTCTCACTTTTACTCCAAGCTGTCCCTGTTGGCTGAAGCAGTCGGCGTGTCTGTATCGCAGCCTGAGAGGCCGGGCGTTGGGGGAGTCTGCCAAGTGACTGGCCTCCATTTATAGCTAACTGAGAAACTGCGTCGAAGCTTTCGGGAGCCTCTTACAGGGAATGGTTGCAGTTCGGAATTGGAGACTGTGCTGGCAAACGTCAGCAGCTCCTCTCCCTCAGAGGGCTCTTGGTGTGCCGACTCCTAACAGCCAGCATGGTACCCAGCTCGTGAACGGTCCCATTGCGAGCCGGTCTCGTCCGTGAAAGAGCCACGTGAGGCTGAGCTCCAAGAGTCGGGCTCCACACCTGGAGCCTTTGGGACAGGGCAGTCCTGAGCCGATGTGCCCACCAGGGGACGCGACCAAAGTTTACGTACCACAGGAAAGCGCATCAAGGCCTCGTGTTCTCTCCATGAAATGAACGTGAGCTTGAAGGGTGATGCGTCAGAGTGCACCGTGAACAGCTCGCTGGTACGCCTGTCTTTGCCCCCTCTCACGGTCTCACGCACCCGGGCTCAGTTCCGTGCAGGAATGCTGAGTGGGAGCGCCAGCCTCGCTTCTGGACTCGAAAGCCTTCCACCCCCTAATGGCAGGTTGTGTGTGTCTCTCACGTGGGGGGAGGAATGAGGTCGCCCACAGAGGTTCTGCCATGAAAGATCTAAAGACGCACGCTGCTGAGGAGCTTGTTCCTCATGGAGCGTCCCCGAAGGCCAGAAGAATGCCGAAGGTCTCTTTCAAAGCTGCCGGACGCTCTGCCATTCTAGGCCTGAGATAAGGACCTTGTGACGGCACTGTAACCCCGCGAGATTCAGGAGACATCGCCAGTGTGAGTGGCAATCCGGAAGGAAGAACCTTCAAGGCGGAGTGTCCTTTCCTGTACAAAACGGCGCCCAAGTGGCTGAGGCAGGGAGCATTTTCCTTCACAGAACCGGCATCCTCGTATGCCTGTGGGTTACTCTAAAGAAACGACACTGTGAGCAACCTCTTCGAAAAGGCCTTCGCAAGCGACTTGGAGACAACAGCAGCGCAGTGGAGGCACAGACCATTGTCCTAGAGAGCAGCACAGTGTCTCTAGCAGCGATCGCTTCCCGGAGGATACTTAAGCCACACCGAGATTCCAGCAGGGAGTTTTGCCTTATAGCAGTACAACTCACTCAAGAAAGAGGGATGAGGTGTAGGGCTAATCTACGTGCGCTCACGCTCTGTGTCCCCGAGAAGGTTTCACGGAGCAGAATGCATCACCGACCGCTACCACGTGTGTGCACCAAAGAAGCCCTGTGCCGTGGGTGTTCTCAGGCCGACAGCGAAGACCTAGGTGTGTGCTGCACCCGCGCCCGGTGGTTCACACGTTGCGTGACCCTGTGCCTTTTGAAGATGCTCAGAGCGGGTGGCACCTGCGTGCTGCGAGCGCAAGAGGTGTAGAGTGTAAAGGCCTTTCACACTGGAGGAAAGGCTTGCATCTCATGGAGAAAATGTGTACGTCGCCCGGGAGATGGAGGCGCGCTCTTGACACCATTTCCTCTGCCCGTTTCAAACACAAGTGTTTGTACTCGATCTGGGCTGCCTGGTGAAACGCTTGGCAGTCCGCATCACCCTGAGCACCTTTCCTGAAGTTTGATTCGTAGCTGGGTAAACTCGGGCTTCAGAGGCTTAGATGAGACCAAACGTGTTCAGCTTGTGGCGAAAGCCTTTGACCAGAGGCATATGTGCTTGTGCTTGGGGCGAGGGCTAGGCAAGAACGTTTACATACTGGGTTTTTATCTTTACCCTAAGCTGTCCCTTTTGGCTGCAGCAGGCGGAGAGAACCCGCGGAGAGAGAACAGCTGCGAAGTGGATGCACAGAACAGTCACCTCGATACCAGCCCCGGGCTCCCAAGCAACGATCCTTCCCCGCAGGGTACTTAACACACCCCGGGATTCAAGCAGGGAGTTCGCCTTGTCCAACTCGCACAGGAGACTGGCATGAGATGTAGGGCTCATCTACTTGCGTTCACACTACGTGGCCCGGAGAAGTTCTCACGGAGCCGAATCCAGCACCCTTCCTCCACCACGTGTGTACACAAAGGAGCGCTGGGCAGTGGGTGTTCTCAGGCCAAGAGAGAAGCCCTTGTTCTGTGCTGCACCTGCTGGGTGGTTCAAAGGTTTTCTGACCTTCCTTCTCTGGAAGCTTTTCAGAGCTGAGGGTACGCCTGGGCTGCGAAAGCAGAGAGGCGTAGAGGCCTTTCACACTGAAGGCGTGGGCCTGTTTCCCATGGGGAAAGTGTACGTCGCCCAACCCCCACTCCCACCCCACCCCACCCCACCCCACCCCAATCCAACCCACCCCCAGCTGGAGGCGTGCGGGTTGACACCATTTTGTCCTGCCCATGGAAAATACAAAGAGGCGTACACGATTTGGGCTGTCTGGTGAGAGAATTTTCAATCGGCGGCACCCTGAGTACCTTTCCCGAAGTTTGCTTCCTAGCTGGTTAAACTCGGCATTTAGAGGTGAGATGAGAAAAAACTTGCTCCGCATGCGGCGAAGTGCCCTGATGCCCTGCCCTAAATGTTTGAGCTTCTGGCCAGCGTCAGGCAAGTACTTTGACACGTAGGAGTCTCACTTTTACTCCAAGCTGTCCCTGTTGGCTGAAGCAGTCGGCGTGTCTGTATCGCAGCCTGGGAGGCCGGGCGTTGGGGGAGTCTGCCAAGTGACTGGCCTCCATTTATAGCTAACTGAGAAACTGCGTCGAAGCTTTCGGGAGCCTCTTACAGGGAATGGTTGCAGTTCGGAATTGGAGACTGTGCTGGCAAACGTCAGCAGCTCCTCTCCCTCGGAGGGCTCTTGGTGTGCCGACTCCTAACAGCCAGCACGGTCCACAGCTCGTGAACGGTCCCATTGCGAGCCGGTCTCGTCCGTGAAAGAGCCACGTGAGGCTGAGCTCCAAGAGTCGGGCTCCACACCTGGAGCCTTTGGGACAGGGCAGTCCTGAGCCGATGTGCCCACCAGGGGATGCGACCAAAGTTTACGTACCACAGGAAAGCGCATCAAGGCCTCGTGTTCTCTCCATGAAATGAACGTGAGCTTGAAGGGTGATGCGTCAGCGTGCACCGTGAACAGCTCGCTGGTACGCCTGTCTTTGCCCCCTCTCACGGTCTCACGCACCCGGGCTCAGTTCCGTGCAGGAATGCTGAGTGGGAGCGCCAGCCTCGCTTCTGGACTCGAAAGCCTTCCACCCCCTAATGGCAGGTTGTGTGTGTCTCTCACGTGGGGGGAGGAATGAGGTCGCCCACAGAGGTACTGCCATGAAAGATCTAAAGACGCACGCTGCTGAGGAGCTTGTTCCTCATGGAGCGTCCCCGAAGGCCAGAAGAATGCCGAAGGTCTCTTTCAAAGCTGCCGGACGCTCTGCCGTTCTAGGCCTGAGATAAGGACCTTGTGACGGCACTGTAACCCCGCGAGATTCAGGAGACATCGCCAGTGCGAGTGGCAATCCGGAAGGAAGAACCTTCAAGGCGGAGTGTCCTTTCCTGTACAAAACGGCGCCCAAGTGGCTGAGGCAGGGAGCATTTTCCTTCACAGAACCGGCATCCTCGTATGCCTGTGGGTTACTCTAAAGAAACGACACTGTGAGCAACCTCTTCGAAAAGGCCTTCGCAAGCGACTTGGAGACAACAGCAGCGCAGTGGAGGCACAGACCATTGTACTAGAGAGCAGCACAGTGTCTCTAGCAGCGATCGCTTCCCGGAGGATACTTAAGCCACACCGAGATTCCAGCAGGGAGTTTTGCCTTATAGCAGTACAACTCAATCAAGAAAGAGGGATGAGGTGTAGGGCTAATCTACGTGCGCTCTCGCTCTGTGTCCCCGAGAAGGTTTCACGGAGCAGAATGCATCACCGACCACTACCACGTGTGTGCACCAAAGAAGCCCTGTGCCGTGGGTGTTCTCAGGCCGACAGCGAAGACCTAGGTGTGTGCTGCACCCGCGCCCGGTGGTTCACACGTTGCGTGACCCTGTGCCTTTTGAAGATGCTCAGAGCGGGTGGCACCTGCGTGCTGCGAGCGCAAGAGGTGTAGAGTGTAAAGGCCTTTCACACTGGAGGAAAGGCTTGCATCTCATGGAGAAAATGTGTACGTCGCCCGGGAGATGGAGGCGCGCTCTTGACACCATTTCCTCTGCCCGTTTCAAACACAAGTGTTTGTACTCGATCTGGGCTCCCTGGTGAAACGGTTGGCAGTCCGCATCACCCTGAGCACCTTTCCTGAAGTTTGATTCGTAGCTGGGTAAACTCGGGCTTCAGAGGCTTAGATGAGACCAAACGTGTTCAGCTTGTGGCGAAAGCCTTTGACCAGAGGCATATGTGCTTGTGCTTGGGGCGAGGGCTAGGCAAGAACGTTTACACCCTGGGTTTTTATCTTTACCCTAAGCTGTCCCTTTTGGCTGCAGCAGGCGGAGAGAACCCGCGGAGAGAGAACAGCTGCGAAGTGGATGCACACAACAGTCACCTCGATACCAGCCCCGGGCTCCCAAGCAACGATCCTTCCCCGCAGGGTACTTAACCCACCCAGGGATTCAAGCAGGGAGTTCGTCTTGTCCAACTCGCACAGGAGACTGGCATGAGATGTAGGGCTCATCTACTTGCGTTCACACTACGTGGCCCGGAGAAGTTCTCACGGAGCCGAATCCAGCACCCTTCCTCCACCACGTGTGTACACAAAGGAGCGCTGGGCAGTGGGTGTTCTCAGGCCAAGAGAGAAGCCCTTGTTCTGTGCTGCACCTGCTGGGTGGTTCAAAGGTTTTCTGACCTTCCTGCTCTGGAAGCTTTTCAGAGCTGAGGCTACGCCTGGGCTGCGAAAGCAGAGAGGCGTAGAGGCCTTTCACACTGAAGGCGTGGGCCTGTTTCCCATGGGGAAAGTGTACGTCACCCAACCCCCACTCCCACCCCACCCCACCCCACCCCACCCCACTCCAACCCACCCCCAGCTGGAGGCGTGCGGGTTGACACCATTTTGTCCTGCCCATGGAAAATACAAAGAGGCGTACACGATTTGGGCTGTCTGGTGAAAGAATTTTGAATCGGCGGCACCCTGAGTACCTTTCCCGAAGTTTGCTTCCTAGCTGGTTAAACTCGGCATTCAGAGGCGAGATGAGAACAAACTTGCTCCGCGTGCGGCGAAGTGCCCTGATGACCTGCCCTAAATGTTTGAGCTTCTGGCCAGCGTCAGGCAAGTACTTTGACACGTAGGAGTCTCACTTTTACTCCAAGATGTCCCTGTTGGCTGAAGCAGTCGGCGTGTCTGTATCGCAGCCTGGGAGGCCGGGCGTTGGGGGAGTCTGCCAAGTGACTGGCCTCCATTTATAGCTAACTGAGAAACTGCGTCGAAGCTTTCGGGAGCCTCTTACAGGGAATGGTTGCAGTTCGGAATTGGAGACTGTGCTGGCAAACGTCAGCAGCTCCTCTCCCTCGGAGGGCTCTTGGTGTGCTGACTCCTAACAGCCAGCACGGTCCCCAGCTCGTGATGGGTCCCATTGCGAGCCGGTCTCGTCCGTGAAAGAGCCACGTGAGGCTGAGCTCCAAGAGTCGGGCTCCACACCTGGAGCCTTTGGGACAGGGCAGTCCTGAGCCGATGTGCCCACCAGGGGACGCGACAAAAGTTTACGTACCACAGGAAAGCGCATCAAGGCCTCGTGTTCATTCCATGAAATGAACGTGAGCTTGAAGGGTGATGCGTCAGCGTGCACCGTGAACAGCTCGCTGGTACGCCTGTCTTTGCCCCCTCTCACGGTCTCACGCACCCGGGCTCAGTTCCGTGCAGGAATGCTGAGTGGGAGCGCCAGCCTCGCTTCTGGACTCGAAAGCCTTCCACCCCCTAATGGCAGGTTGTGTGTGTCTCTCACGTGGGGGGAGGAATGAGGTCGCCCACAGAGGTTCTGCCATGAAAGATCTAAAGACGCACGCTGCTGAGGAGCTTGTTCCTCATGGAGCGTCCCCGAAGGCCAGAAGAATGCCGAAGGTCTCTTTCAAAGCTGCCGGACGCTCTGCCGTTCTAGGCCTGAGATAAGGACCTTGTGACGGCCCTGTAACCCCGCGAGATTCAGGAGACATCGCCAGTGCGAGTGGCAATCCGGAAGGAAGAACCTTCAAGGCGGAGTGTCCTTTCCTGTACAAAACGGCGCCCAAGTGGCTGAGGCAGGGAGCATTTTCCTTCACAGAACCGGCATCCTCGTATGCCTGTGGGTTACTCTAAAGAAACGACACTGTGAGCAACCTCTTCGAAAAGGCCTTCGCAAGCGACTTGGAGACAACAGCAGCGCAGTGGAGGCACAGACCATTGTCCTAGAGAGCAGCACAGTGTCTCTAGCAGCGATCGCTTCCCGGAGGATAATTAAGCCACACCGAGATTCCAGCAGGGAGTTTTGCCTTATAGCAGTACAACTCACTCAAGAAAGAGGGATGAGGTGTAGGGCTAATCTACGTGCACTCACGCTCTGTGTCTCCGAGAAGGTTTCACGGAGCAGAATGCATCACCGACCGCTACCACGTGTGTGCACCAAAGAAGCCCTGTGCCGTGGGTGTTCTCAGGCCGACAGCGAAGACCTAGGTGTGTGCTGCACCCGCGCCCGGTGGTTCACACGTTGCGTGACCCTGTGCCTTTTGAAGATGCTCAGAGCGGGTGGCACCTGCGTGCTGCGAGCGCAAGAGGTGTAGAGTGTAAAGGCCTTTCACACTGGAGGAAAGGCTTGCATCTCATGGAGAAAATGTGTACGTCGCCCGGGAGATGGAGGCGCGCTCTTGACACCATTTCCTCTGCCCGTTTCAAACACAAGTGTTTGTACTCGATCTGGGCTGCCTGGTGAAACGCTCGGCAGTCCGCATCACCGTGAGCACCTTTCCTGAAGTTTGATTCGTAGCTGGGTAAACTCGGGCTTCAGAGGCTTAGATGAGACCAAACGTGTTCAGCTTGTGGCGAAAGCCTTTGACCAGAGGCATATGTGCTTGTGCTTGGGGCAAGGGCTAGGCAAGAACGTTTACACACTGGGTTTTTATCTTTACCCTAAGCTGTCCCTTTTGGCTGCAGCAGGCAGAGAGAATGCGCGGAGAGAGAACAGCTGCGAAGTGGATGCACACAACAGTCACCTCGATACCAGCCCCGGGCTCCCAAGCAACGATCCTTCCCCGCAGGGTACTTAACCCACCCAGGGATTCAAGCAGGGAGTTCGCCTTGTCCAACTCGCACAGGAGACTGGCATGAGATGTAGGGCTCATCTACTTGCGTTCACACTACGTGGCCCGGAGAAGTTCTCACGGAGCCGAATCCAGCACACTTCCTCCACCACGTGTGTACACAAAGGAGCGCTGGGCAGTGGGTGTTCTCAGGCCAAGAGAGAAGCCCTTGTTCTGTGCTGCACCTGCTGGGTGGTTCAAATGTTTTCTGACCTTCCTGCTCTGGAAGCTTTTCAGAGCTGAGGCTACGCCTAGGCTGCGAAAGCAGAGAGGCGTAGAGGCCTTTCACACTGAAGGCGTGGGCCTGTTTCCCATGGGGAAAGTGTACGTCACCCAACCCCCACTCCCACACCACCCCACACCACCCCACCCCACTCCAACCCACCCCCAGCTGGAGGCGTACGGGTTGACACCATTTTGTCCTGCCCATGGAAAATACAAAGAGGCGTACACGATTTGGGCTGTCTGGTGAGAGAATTTTGAATCGGCGGCACCCTGAGTACCTTTCCCGAAGTTTGCTTCCTAGCTGGTTAAACTCGGCATTCAGAGGCGAGATGAGAACAAACTTGCTCCGCGTGCGGCGAAGTGCCTTGATGCCCTGCCCTAAATGTTTGAGCTTCTGGCCAGCGTCAGGCAAGTACTTTGACACGTAGGAGTCTCACTTTTACTCCAAGCTGTCCCTGTTGGCTGAAGCAGTCGGCGTGTCTGTATCGCAGCCTGGGAGGCCGGGCGTTGGGGGAGTCTGCCAAGTGACTGGCCTCCATTTATAGCTAACTGAGAAACTGCGTCGAAGCTTTCGGGAGCCTCTTACAGGGAATGGTTGCAGTTCGGAATTGGAGACTGTGCTGGCAAACGTCAGCAACTCCTCTCCCTCGGAGGGCTCTTGGTGTGCTGACTCCTAACAGCCAGCACGGTCCCCAGCTCGTGAACGGTCCCATTGTGAGCCGGTCTCGTCCGTGAAAGAGCCACGTGAGGCTGAGCTCCAAGAGTCGGGCTCCACACCTGGAGCCTTTGGGACAGGGCAGTCCTGAGCCGATGTGCCCACCAGGGGACGCGACCAAAGTTTACGTACCACAGGAAAGCGCATCAAGGCCTCGTGTTCTCTCCATGAAATGAACGTGAGCTTGAAGGGTGATGCGTCAGCGTGCACCGTGAACAGCTCGCTGGTACGCCTGTCTTTGCCCCCTCTCACGGTCTCACGCACCCGGGCTCAGTTCCGTGCAGGAATGCTGAGTGGGAGCGCCAGCCTCGCTTCTGGACTCGAAAGCCTTCCACCCCTTAATGGCAGGTTGTGTGTGTCTCTCACGTGGGGGGAGGAATGAGGTCGCCCACAGAGGTTCTGCCATGAAAGATCTAAAGACGCACGCTGCTGAGGAGCTTGTTCCTCATGGAGCGTCCCCGAAGGCCAGAAGAATGCCGAAGGTCTCTTTCAAAGCTGCCGGACGCTCTGCCGTTCTAGGCCTGAGATAAGGACCTTGTGACGGCACTGTAACCCCGCGAGATTCAGGAGACATCGCCAGTGCGAGTGGCAATCCAGAAGGAAGAACCTTCAAGGCGGAGTGTCCTTTCCTGTACAAAACGGCGCCCAAGTGGCTGAGGCAGGGAGCATTTTCCTTCACAGAACCGGCATCCTCGTATGCCTGTGGGTTACTCTAAAGAAACGACACTGTGAGCAACCTCTTCGAAAAGGCCTTCGCAAGCGACTTGGAGACAACAGCAGCGCAGTGGAGGCACAGACCATTGTCCTAGAGAGCAGCACAGTGTCTCTAGCAGCGATCGCTTCCCGGAGGATACTTAAGCCACACCGAGATTCCAGCAGGGAGTTTTGCCTTATAGCAGTACAACTCACTCAAGAAAGAGGGATGAGGTGTAGGGCTAATCTACGTGCGCTCACGCTCTGTGTCACCGAGAAGGTTTCACGGAGCAGAATGCATCACCGACCGCTACCACGTGTGTGCACCAAAGAAGCCCTGTGCCGTGGGTGTTCTCAGGCCGACAGCGAAGACCTAGGTGTGTGCTGCACCCGCGCCCGGTGGTTCACACGTTGCGTGACCCTGTGCCTTTTGAAGATGCTCAGAGCGGGTGGCACCTGCATGCTGCGAGCGCAAGAGGTGTAGAGTGTAAAGGCCTTTCACACTGGAGGAAAGGCTTGCATCTCATGGAGAAAATGTGTACGTCGCCCGGGAGATGGAGGCGCGCTCTTGACACCATTTCCTCTGCCCGTTTCAAACACAAGTGTTTGTAATCGATCTGGGCTGCCTGGTGAAACGCTTGGCAGTCCGCATCACCCTGAGCACCTTTCCTGAAGTTTGATTCATAGCTGGGTAAACTCGGGCTTCAGAGGCTTAGATGAGACCAAACGTGTTCAGCTTGTGGCGAAAGCCTTTGTCCAGAGGCATATAAGCTTGTGCTTGGGGCGAGGGCTAGGCAAGAACGTTTACACACTGGGTTTTTATCTTTACCCTAAGCTGTCCCTTTTGGCTGCAGCAGGCAGAGAGAACCCGCGGAGAGAGAACAGCTGCGAAGTGGATGCACACAACAGTCACCTCGATACCAGCCCTGGGCTCCCAAGCAATGATCCTTCCCCGCAGGGTACTTAACCCACCCAGGGATTCAAGCAGGGAGTTCGCCTTGTCCAACTCGCACAGGAGACTGGCATGAGATGTAGGGCTCATCTACTTACGTTCACACTACGTGGCCCGGAGAAGTTCTCATGGAGCCGAATCCAGCACCCTTCCTCCACCACGTGTGTACACAAAAGAGCGCTGGGCAGTGGGTGTTCTCAGGCCAAGAGAGAAGCCCTTGTTCTGTGCTGCACCTGCTGGGTGGTTCAAAGGTTTTCTGACCTTCCTGCTCTGGAAGCTTTTCAGAGCTGAGGCTACGCCTGGGCTGCGAAAGCAGAGAGGCGTAGAGACCTTTCACACTGAAGGCGTGGGCCTGTTTCCCATGGGGAAAGTGTACGTCGCCCAACCCCCACTCCCACCCAACCCCACCCCACCCCACCCCACTCCAACCCACCCCCAGCTGGAGGCGTGCGGGTTGACACCATTTTGTCCTGCCCATGGAAAATACAAAGAGGCGTACACGATTTGGGCTGTCTGGTGAGAGAATTTTGAATCGGCGGCACCCTGAGTACCTTTCCCGAAGTTTGCTTCCTAGCTGGTTAAACTCGGCATTCAGAGGCGAGATGAGAACAAACTTGCTCCGCGTGCGGCGAAGTGCCCTGATGCCCTGCCCTAAATGTTTGAGCTTCTGGCCAGCGTCAGGCAAGTACTTTGACACGTAGGAGTCTCACTTTTACTCCAAGCTGTCCCTGTTGGCTGAAGCAGTCGGCGTGTCTGTATCGCAGCCTGGGAGGCCGGGCGTTGGGGGAGTCTGCCAAGTGACTGGCCTCCATTTATAGCTAACTGAGAAACTGCGTCGAAGCTTTCGGGAGCCTCTTACAGGGAATGGTTGCAGTTCGGAATTGGAGACTGTGCTGGCAAACGTCAGCAGCTCCTCTCCCTCGGAGGGCTCTTGGTGTGCCGACTCCTAACAGCCAGCACGGTCCCCAGCTCGTGAACGGTCCCATCGCGAGCCGGTCTCGTCCATGAAAGAGCCACGTGAGGCTGAGCTCCAAGAGTCAGGCTCCACACCTGGAGCCTTTGGGACAGGGCAGTCCTGAGCCGATGTGCCCACCAGGGGACGCGACCAAAGTTTACGTACCACAGGAAAGCGCATCAAGGCCTCGTGTTCTCTCCATGAAATGAACGTGAGCTTGAAGGGTGATGCGTCAGCGTGCACCGTGAACAGCTCGCTGGTACGCCTGTCTTTGCCCCCTCTCACGGTCTCACGCACCCGGGCTCAGTTCCGTGCAGGAATGCTGAGTGGGAGCGCCAGCCTCGCTTCTGGACTCGAAAGCCTTCGACCCCCTAATGGCAGGTTGTGTGTGTCTCTCACGTGGGGGGAGGAATGAGGTCGCCCACAGAGGTTCTGCCATGAAAGATCTAAAGACGCACGCTGCTGAGGAGCTTGTTCCTCATGGAGCGTCCCCGAAGGCCAGAAGAATGCCGAAGGTCTCTTTCAAAGCTGCCGGACGCTCTGCCGTTCTAGGCCTGAGATAAGGACCTTGTGACGGCACTGTAACCCCGCGAGATTCAGGAGACATCGCCAGTGCGAGTGGCAATCCGGAAGGAAGAACCTTCAAGGCGGAGTGTCCTTTCCTGTACAAAACGGCGCCCAAGTGGCTGAGGCAGGGAGCATTTTCCTTCACAGAACAGGCATCCTCGTATGCCTGTGGGTTACTCTAAAGAAACGACACTGTGAGCAACCTCTTCGAAAAGGCCTTCGCAAGCGACTTGGAGACAACAGCAGCGCAGTGGAGGCACAGACCGTTGTCCTAGAGAGCAGCACAGTGTCTCTAGCAGCGATCGCTTCCTGGAGGATACTTAAGCCACACCGAGATTCCAGCAGGGAGTTTTGCCTTGTAGCAGTACAACTCACTCAAGAAAGAGGGATGAGGTGTAGGGCTAATCTACGTGCGCTCACGCTCTGTGTCCCCGAGAAGGTTTCACGGAGCAGAATGCATCACCGACCGCTACCACGTGTGTGCACCAAAGAAGCCCTGTGCCGTGGGTGTTCTCAGGCCGACAGCGAAGACCTAGGTGTGTGCTGCACCCGCGCCCGGTGGTTCACACGTTGCGTGACCCTGTGCCTTTTGAAGATGCTCAGAGCGGGTGGCACCTGCGTGCTGCGAGCGCAAGAGGTGTAGAGTGTAAAGGCCTTTCACACTGGAGGAAAGGCTTGCATCTCATGGAGAAAATGTGTACGTCGCCCGGGAGATGGAGGCGCGCTCTTGACACCATTTCCTCTGCCTGTTTCAAACACAAGTGTTTGTACTCGATCTGGGCTGCCTGGTGAAACGCTTGGCAGTCCGCATCACCCTGAGCACCTTTCCTGAAGTTTGATTCGTAGCTGGGTAAACTCGGGCTTCAGAGGCTTAGATGAGACCAAACGTGTTCAGCTTGTGGCGAAAGCCTTTGACCAGAGGCATATGTGCTTGTGCTTGGGGCGAGGGCTAGGCAAGAACGTTTACACACTGGGTTTTTATCTTTACCCTAAGCTGTCCCTTTTGGCTGCAGCAGGCGGAGAGAACCCGCGGAGAGAGAACAGCTGCGAAGTGGATGCACACAACAGTCACCTCGATACCAGCCCCGGGCTCCCAAGCAACGATCCTTCCCCGCAGGGTACTTAACCCACCCAGGGATTCAAGCAGGGAGTTCGCCTTGTCCAACTCGCACAGGAGACTGGCATGAGATGTAGGGCTCATCTACTTGCGTTCACACTACGTGGCCCGGAGAAGTTCTCACGGAGCCGAATCCAGCACCCTTCCTCCACCACGTGTGTACACAAAGGAGCGCTGGGCAGTGGGTGTTCTCAGGCCAAGAGAGAAGCCCTTGTTCTGTGCTGCACCTGCTGGGTGGTTCAAAGGTTTTCTGACCTTCCTGCTCTGGAAGCTTTTCAGAGCTGAGGCTACGCCTGGGCTGCGAAAGCAGAGAGGCGTAGAGGCCTTTCACACTGAAGGCGTGGGCCTGTTTCCCATGGGGAAAGTGTACGTCGCCCAACCCCCACTCCCACCCCACCCCACCCCACCCCACCCCACTCCAACCCACCCCCAGCTGGAGGCGTGCGGGTTGATACCATTTTGTCCTGCCCATGGAAAATACAAAGAGGCATACACGATTTGGGCTGTCTGGTGAAAGAATTTTGAATCGGCGGCACCCTGAGTACCTTTCCCGAAGTTTGCTTCCTAGCTGGTTAAACTCGGCATTCAGAGGCGAGATGAGAACAAACTTGCTCCGCGTGCGGCGAAGTGCCCTGATGCCCTGCCCTAAATGTTTGAGCTTCTGGCCAGCGTCAGGCAAGTACTTTGACACGTAGGAGTCTCCCTTTTACTCCAAGCTGTCCCTGTTGGCTGAAGCAGTCGGCGTGTCTGTATCGCAGCCTGGGAGGCCGGGCGTTGGGGGAGTCTGCCAAGTGACTGGCCTCCATTTATAGCTAACTGAGAAACTGCGTCGAAGCTTTCGGGAGCCTCTTACAGGGAATGGTTGCAGTTCGGAATTGGAGACTGTGCTGGCAAACGTCAGCAGCTCCTCTCCCTCGGAGGGCTCTTGGTGTGCCGACTCCTAACAGCCAGCACGGTCCCCAGCTCGTGAACGGTCCCATTGCGAGCCGGTCTCGTCCGTGAAAGAGCCACGTGAGGCTGAGCTCCAAGAGTCGGGCTCCACACCTGGAGCCTTTGGGACAGGGCAGTCCTGAGCTGATGTGCCCACCAGGGGACGCGACCAAAGTTTACGTACCACAGGAAAGCGCATCAAGGCCTCGTGTTCTCTCCATGAAATGAACGTGAGCTTGAAGGGTGATGCGTCAGCGTGCACCGTGAACAGCTCGCTGGTACGCCTGTCTTTGCCCCCTCTCACGGTCTCACGCACCCGGGCTCAGTTCCGTGCAGGAATGCTGAGTGGGAGCGCCAGCCTCGCTTCTGGACTCGAAAGCCTTCCACCCCCTAATGGCAGGTTGTGTGTGTCTCTCACGTGGGGGGAGGAATGAGGTCGCCCACAGAGGTTCTGCCATGAAAGATCTAAAGACGCACGCTGCTGAGGAGCTTGTTCCTCATGGAGCGTCCCCGAAGGCCAGAAGAATGCCGAAGGTCTCTTTCAAAGCTGCCGGACGCTCTGCCGTTCTAGGCCTGAGATACGGACCTTGTGACGGCACTGTAACCCCGCGAGATTCAGGAGACATCGCCAGTGCGAGTGGCAATCCGGAAGGAAGAACCTTCAAGGCGGAGTGTCCTTTCCTGTACAAAACGGCGCCCAAGTGGCTGAGGCAGGGAGCATTTTCCTTCACAGAACCGGCATCCTCGTATGCCTGTGGGTTACTCTAAAGAAACGACACTGTGAGCAACCTCTTCGAAAAGGCCTTCGCAAGCGACTTGGAGACAACAGCAGCGCGGTGGAGGCACAGACCATTGTCCTAGAGAGCAGCACAGTGTCTCTAGCAGCGATCGCTTCCCGGAGGATACTTAAGCCACACCGAGATTCCAGCAGGGAGTTTTGCCTTGTAGCAGTACAACTCACTCAAGAAAGAGGGATGAGGTGTAGGGCTAATCTATGTGCGCTCACGCTCTGGGTCCCCGAGAAGGTTTCACGGAGCAGAATGCATCACCGACCGCTACCACGTGTGTGCACCAAAGAAGCCCTGTGCCGTGGGTGTTCTCAGGCCGACAGCGAAGACCTAGGTGTGTGCTGCACCCGCGCCCGGTGGTTCACACGTTGCGTGACCCTGTGCCTTTTGAAGATGCTCAGAGCGGGTGACACCTGCATGCTGCGAGCGCAAGAGGTGTAGAGTGTAAAGGCCTTTCACACTGGAGGAAAGGCTTGCATCTAATGGAGAAAATGTGTACGTCGCCCGGGAGATGGAGGCGCGCTCTTGACACCATTTCCTCTGCCCGTTTCAAACACAAGTGTTTGTACTCGATCTGGGCTGCCTGGTGAAACGCTTGGCAGTCCGCATCACCCTGAGCACCTTTCCTGAAGTTTGATTCGTAGCTGGGTAAACTCGGGCTTCAGAGGCTTAGATGAGACCAAACGTGTTCAGCTTGTGGCGAAAGCCTTTGACCAGAGGCATATGTGCTTGTGCTTGGGGCGAGGGCTAGGCAAGAACGTTTACACACTGGGTTTTTATCTTTACCCTAAGCTGTCCCTTTTGGCTGCAGCAGGCGGAGAGAACCCGCGGAGAGAGAACAGCTGCGAAGTGGATGCACACAACAGTCACCTCGATACCAGCCCCGGGCTCCCAAGCAACGATCCTTCCCCGCAGGGTACTTAACCCACCCAGGGATTCAAGCAGGGAGTTCGCCTTGTCCAACTCGCACAGGAGACTGGCATGAGATGTAGGGCTCATCTACTTGCGTTCACACTACGTGGCCCGGAGAAGTTCTCACGGAGCCGAATCCAGCGCCCTTCCTCCACCACGTGTGTACACAAAGGAGCGCTGGGCAGTGGGTGTTCTCAGGCCAAGAGAGAAGCCCTTGTTCTGTGCTGCACCTGCTGGGTGGTTCAAAGGTTTTCTGACCTTCCTGCTCTGGAAGCTTTTCAGAGCTGAGGCTACGCCTGGGCTGCGAAAGCAGAGAGGCGTAGAGGCCTTTCACACTGAAGGCGTGGGCCTGTTTCCCATGGGGAAAGTGTACGTCACCCAACCCCCACTCCCACCCCACCCCACACCACCCCACCCCACTCCAACCCACCCCCAGCTGGAGGCGTGCGGGTTGACACCATTTTGTCCTGCCCATGGAAAATACAAAGAGGCGTACACGATTTGGGCTGTCTGGTGAAAGAATTTTGAATCGGCGGCACCCTGAGTACCTTTCCCGAAGTTTGCTTCCTAGCTGGTTAAACTCGGCATTCAGAGGCGAGATGAGAACAAACTTGCTCCTCGTGCGGCGAAGTGCCCTGATGCCCTGCCCTAAATGTTTGAGCTTCTGGCCAGCGTCAGGCAAGTACTTTGACACGTAGGAGTCTCACTTTTACTCCAAGCTGTCCCTGTTGGCTGAAGCAGTCGGCGTGTCTGTATCGCAGCCTGGGAGGCCGTGCGTTGGGGGAGTCTGCCAAGTGACTGGCCTCCATTTATAGCTAACTGAGAAACTGCGTCGAAGCTTTCGGGAGCCTCTTACAGGGAATGGTTGCAGTTCGGAATTGGAGACTGTGCTGGCAAACGTCAGCAGCTCCTCTCCCTCGGAGGGCTCTTGGTGTGCCGACTCCTAACAGCCAGCACGGTCCCCAGCTCGTGAACGGTCCCATTGCGAGCCGGTCTCGTCCGTGAAAGAGCCACGTGAGGCTGAGCTCCAAGAGTCGGGCTCCACACCTGGAGCCTTTGGGACAGGGCAGTCCTGAGCCGATGTGCCCACCAGGGGACGCGACCAAAGTTTACGTACCACAGGAAAGCGCATCAAGGCCTCGTGTTCTCTCCATGAAATGAACGTGAGCTTGAAGGGTGATGCGTCAGCGTGCACCGTGAACAGCTCGCTGGTACGCCTGTCTTTGCCCCCTCTCACGGTCTCACGCACCCGGGCTCAGTTCCGTGCAGGAATGCTGAGTGGGAGCGCCAGCCTCGCTTCTGGACTCGAAAGCCTTCCACCCCCTAATGGCAGGTTGTGTGTGTCTCTCACGTGGGGGGAGGAATGAGGTCGCCCACAGAGGTTCTGCCATGAAAGATCTAAAGACGCACGCTGCTGAGGAGCTTGTTCCTCATGGAGCGTCCCCGAAGGCCAGAAGAATGCCGAAGGTCTCTTTCAAAGCTGCCGGACGCTCTGCCGTTCTAGGCCTGAGATAAGGACCTTGTGACGGCACTGAAACCCCGCGAGATTCAGGAGACATCGCCAGTGCGAGTGGCAATCCGGAAGGAAGAACCTTCAAGGCGGAGTGTCCTTTCCTGTACAAAACGGCGCCCAAGTGGCTGAGGCAGGGAGCATTTTCCTTCACAGAACCGGCATCCTCGTATGCCTGTGGGTTACTCTAAAGAAACGACACTGTGAGCAACCTCTTCGAAAAGGCCTTCACAAGCGACTTGGAGACAACAGCAGCACGGTGGAGGCACAGACCATTGTCCTACAGAGCAGCACAGTGTCTCTAGCAGCGATCGCTTCCCGGAGGATACTTAAGCCACACCGAGATTCCAGCAGGGAGTTTTGCCTTATAGCAGTACAACTCACTCAAGAAAGAGGGATGAGGTGTAGGGCTAATCTACGTGCGCTCACGCTCTGTGTCCCCGAGAAGGTTTCACGGAGCAGAATGCATCACCGACCGCTACCACGTGTGTGCACCAAAGAAGCCCTGTGCCGTGGGTGTTCTCAGGCCGACAGCGAAGACCTAGGTGTGTGCTGCACCCGCGCCCGGTGGTTCACACGTTGCGTGACCCTGTGCCTTTTGAAGACGCTCAGAGCAGGTGGCACCTGCGTGCTGCGAGCGCAAGAGGTGTAGAGTGTAAAGGCCTTTCACACTGGAGGAAAGGCTTGCATCTCATGGAGAAAATGAGTACGTCGCCCGGGAGATGGAGGCGCGCTCTTGACACCATTTCCTCTGCCCGTTTCAAACACAAGTGTTTGTACTCGATCTGGGCTGCCTGGTGAAACGCTTGGCAGTCCGCATCACCCTGAGCACCTTTCCTGAAGTTTGATTCGTAGCTGGGTAAACTCGGGCTTCAGAGGCTTAGATGAGACCAAATGTGTTCAGCTTGTGGCGAAAGCCTTTGACCAGAGGCGTATAAGCTTGTGCTTGGGGCGAGGGCTAGGCAAGAACGTTTACACACTGGGTTTTTATCTTTACCCTAAGCTGTCCCTTTTGGCTGCAGCAGGCGGAGGGAACCCGCGGAGAGAGAACAGCTGCGAAGTGGATGCACACAACAGTCACCTCGATACCAGCCCCGGGCTCCCAAGCAACGATCCTTCCCCGCAGGGTACTTAACCCACCCAGGGATTCAAGCAGGGAGTTCGCCTTGTCCAACTCGCACAGGAGACTGGCATGAGATGTAGGGCTCATCTACTTGCGTTCACACTACGTGGCCCGGAGAAGTTCTCACGGAGCCGAATCCATCACCCTTCCTCCACCACGTGTGTACACAAAGGAGCGCTGGGCAGTGGGTGTTCTCAGGCCAAGAGAGAAGCCCTTGTTCTGTGCTGCACCTGCTGGGTGGTTCAAAGGTTTTCTGACCTTCCTGCTCTGGAAGCTTTTCAGAGCTGAGGCTACGCCTGGGCTGCGAAAGCAGAGAGGCGTAGAGGCCTTTCACACTGAAGACGTGGGCCTGTTTCCCATGGGGAAAGTGTACGTCGCCCAACCCCCACTCCCACCCCACCCCACCCCACCCCACCCCACTCCAACCCACCCCCAGCTGGAGGCGTGCGGGTTGACACCATTTTGTCCTGCCCATGGAAAATACAAAGAGGCGTACACGTTTTGGGCTGTCTGGTGAAAGAATTTTGAATCGGCGGCACCCTGAGTACCTTTCCCGAAGTTTGCTTCCTAGCTGGTTAAACTCGGCATTCAGAGGCGAGATGAGAACAAACTTGCTCCGCGTGCGGCGAAGTGCCTTGATGCCCTGCCCTAAATGTTTGAGCTTCTGGCCAGCGTCAGGCAAGTACTTTGACACGTAGGAGTCTCACTTTTACTCCAAGCTGTCCCTGTAGGCTGAAGCAGTCACCGTGTCTGTATCGCAGCCTGGGAGGCCGGGCGTTGGGGGAGTCTGCCAAGTGACTGGCCTCCATTTATAGCTAACTGAGAAACTGCGTCGAAGCTTTCGGGAGCCTCTTACAGGGAATGGTTGCAGTTCGGAATTGGAGACTGTGCTGGCAAACGTCAGCAGCTCCTCTCCCTCGGAGGGCTCTTGGTGTGCCGACTCCTAACAGCCAGCACGGTCCCCAGCTCGTGAACGGTCCCATTGCGTGCCGGTCTCGTCCGTGAAAGAGCCACGTGAGGCTGAGCTCCAAGAGTCGGGCTCCACACCTGGAGCCTTTGGGACAGGGCAGTCCTGAGCCGATGTGCCCACCAGGGGACGCGACCAAAGTTTACGTACCACAGGAAAGCGCATCAAGGCCTCGTGTTCTCTCCATGAAATGAACGTGAGCTTGAAGGGTGATGCGTCAGCGTGCACCGTGAACAGCTCGCTGGTACGCCTGTCTTTGCCCTCTCTCACGGTCTCACGCACCCGGGCTCAGTTCCGTGCAGGAATGCTGAGTGGGAGCGCCAGCCTCGCTTCTGGACTCGAAAGCCTTCCACCCCCTAATGGCAGGTTGTGTGTGTCTCTCACGTGGGGGGAGGAATGAAGTCGCCCACAGAGGTTCTGCCATGAAAGATCTAAAGACGCACGATGCTGAGGAGCTTTTTCCTCATGGAGCGTCCCCGAAGGCCAGAAGAATGCCGAAGGTCTCTTTCAAAGCTGCCGGACGCTCTGCCGTTCTAGGCCTGAGATAAGGACCTTGTGACGGCACTGTAACCCCGCGAGATTCAGGAGACATCGCCAGTGCGAGTGGCAATCCGGAAGGAAGAACCTTCAAGGCGGAGTGTCCTTTCCTGTACAAAACGGCGCCCAAGTGGCTGAGGCAGGGAGCATTTTCCTTCACAGAACCGGCATCCTCGTATGCCTGTGGGTTACTCTAAAGAAACGACACTGTGAGCAACCTCTTCGAAAAGGCCTTCGCAAGCGACTTGGAGACAACAGCAGCGCAGTGGAGGCACAGACCATTGTCCTAGAGAGCAGCACAGTGTCTCTAGCAGCGATCGCTTCCCGGAGGATACTTAAGCCACATCGAGATTCCAGCAGGGAGTTTTGCCTTATAGCAGTACAACTCACTCAAGAAAGAGGGATGAGGTGTAGGGCTAATCTACGTGCGCTCACGCTCTGTGTCCCCGAGAAGGTTTCACGGAGCAGAATGCATCACCGACCGCTACCACGTGTGTGCACCAAAGAAGCCCTGTGCCGTGGGTGTTCTCAGGCCGACAGCGAAGACCTAGGTGTGTGCTGCACCCGCGCCCGGTGGTTCACACGTTGCGTGACCCTGTGCCTTTTGAAGATGCTCAGAGCGGGTGGCACCTGCGTGCTGCGAGCGCAAGAGGTGTAGAGTGTAAAGGCCTTTCACACTGGAGGAAGGGCTTGCATTTCATGGAGAAAATGTGTACGTCGCCCGGGAGATGGAGGCGCGCTCTTGACACCATTTCCTCTGCCCGTTTCAAACACAAGTGTTTGTACTCGATCTGGGCTGCCTGGTGAAACGCTTGGCAGTCCGCATCACCCTGAGCACCTTTCCTGAAGTTTGATTCGTAGCTGGGTAAACTCGGGCTTCAGAGGCTTAGATGAGACCAAACGTGTTCAGCTTGTGGCGAAAGCCTTTGACCAGAGGCATATAAGCTTGTGCTTGGGGCGAGGGCTAGGCAAGAACGTTTACACACTGGGTTTTTATCTTTACCCTAAGCTGTCCCTTTTGGCTGCAGCAGGCGGAGAGAACCCGCGGAGAGAGAACAGCTGCGAAGTGGATGCACAGAACAGTCACTTCGATACCAGCCCCGGGCTCCCAAGCAACGATCCTTCCCCGCAGGGTACTTAACCCACCCAGGGATTCAAGCAGGGAGTTCGCCTTGTCCAACTCGCACAGGAGACTGGCATGAGATATAGGGCTCATCTACTTGCGTTCACACTACGTGGCTCATCTACTTGCGTTCACACTACGTTCTCACGGAGCCGAATCCAGCACCCTTCCTCCACCACGTGTGTACACAAAGGAGCGCTGGGCAGTGGGTGTTCTCAGGCCAAGAGAGAAGCCCTTGTTCTGTGCTGCACCTGCTGGGTGGTTCAAAGGTTTTCTGACCTTCCTGCTCTGGAAGCTTTTCAGAGCTGAGGCTACGCCTGGGCTGCGAAAGCAGAGAGGCGTAGAGGCCTTTCACACTGAAGGCGTGGGCCTGTTTCCCATGGGGAAAGTGTACGTCGCCCAACCCCCACTCCCACCCCACCCCACCCCACCCCACCCCACTCCAACCCACCCCCAGCTGGAGGCGTGCGGGTTGACACCATTTTGTCCTGCCCATGGAAAATACAAAGAGGCGTACACGATTTGGGCTGTCTGGTGAAAGAATTTTGAATCGGCGGCACCCTGAGTACCTTTCCCGAAGTTTGCTTCCTAGCTGGTTAAACTCGGCATTCAGAGGCGAGATGAGAACAAACTTGCTCCGCGTGCGGCGAAGTGCCCTGATGCCCTGCCCTCAATGTTTGAGCTTCTGGCCAGCGTCAGGCAAGTACTTTGACACGTAGGAATCTCCCTTTTACTCCAAGCTGTCCCTGTTGGCTGAAGCAGTCGGCGTGTCTGTATCGCAGCCTGGGAGGCCGGGCGTTGGGGGAGTCTGCCAAGTGACTGGCCTCCATTTATAGCTAACTGAGAAACTGCGTCGAAGCTTTCGGGAGCCTCTTACAGGGAATGGTTGCAGTTGGGAATTGGAGACTGTGCTGGCAAACGTCAGCAGCTCCTCTCCCTCGGAGGGCTCTTGGTGTGCCGACTCCTAACAGCCAGCACGGTCCCCAGCTCGTGAACGGTCCCATTGCGAGCCGGTCTCATCCGTGAAAGAGCCACGTGAGGCTGAGCTCCAAGAGTCGGGCTCCACACCTGGATCCTTTGGGACAGGGCAGTCCTGAGCCGATGTGCCCACCAGGGGACGCGACCAAAGTTTACGTACCACAGGAAAGCGCATCAAGGCCTCGTGTTCTCTCCATGAAATGAACGTGAGCTTGAAGGGTGATGCGTCAGCGTGCACCGTGAACAGCTCGCTGGTACGCCTGTCTTTGCCCCCTCTCACGGTCTCACGCACCCGGGCTCAGTTCCGTGCAGGAATGCTGAGTGGGAGCGCCAGCCTCGCTTCTGGACTCGAAAGCCTTCCACCCCCTAATGGCAGGTTGTGTGTGTCTCTCACGTGGGGGGAGGAATGAGGTCGCCCACAGAGGTTCTGCCATGAAAGATCTAAAGACGCACGCTGCTGAGGAGCTTGTTCCTCATGGAGCGTCCCCGAAGGCCAGAAGCATGCCGAAGGTCTCTTTCAAAGCTGCCGGACGCTCTGCCGTTCTAGGCCTGAGATAAGGACCTTGTGACGGCACTGTAACCCCGCGAGATTCAGGAGACATCGCCAGTGCGAGTGGCAATCCGGAAGGAAGAACCTTCAAGGCGGAGTGTCCTTTCCTGTACAAAACGGCGCCCAAGTGGCTGAGGCAGGGAGCATTTTCCTTCACAGAACCGGCATCCTCGTATGCCTGTGGGTTACTCTAAAGAAACGACACTGTGAGCAACCTCTTCGAAAAGGCCTTCGCAAGCGACTAGGAGACAACAGCAGCGCAGTGGAGGCACAGACCATTGTCCTAGAGAGCAGCACAGTGTCTCTAGCAGCGATCACTTCCCGGAGGATACTTAAGCCACACCGAGATTCCAGCAGGGAGTTTTGCCTTATAGCAGTACAACTCACTCAAGAAAGAGGGATGAGGTGTAGGGCTAATCTACGTGCGCTCACGCTCTGTGTCCCCGAGAAGGTTTCACGGAGCAGAATGCATCACCGACCGCTACCACGTGTGTGCACCAAAGAAGCCCTGTGTCGTGGGTGTTCTCAGGCCGACAGCGAAGACCTAGGTGTGTGCTGCACCCGCCCCCGGGGGTTCAAACGTTGCGTGACCCTGTGCCTTTTGAAGATGCTCAGAGCGGGTGGCACCTGCGTGCTGCGAGCGCAAGAGGTGTAGAGTGTAAAGGCCTTTCACACTGGAGGAAAGGCTTGCATCTCATGGAGAAAATGTGTACGTCGCCCGGGAGATGGAGGCGCGCTCTTGACACCATTTCCTCTGCCCGTTTAAAACACACGTGTTTGTACTCGATCTGGGCTGCCTGGTGAAACGCTTGGCAGTCCGCATCACCCTGAGCACCTTTCCTGAAGTTTGATTTGTAGCTGGGTGAACTCGGGCTTCAGAGGCTTAGATGAGAACAAACGTGTTCAGCTTGTGGCGAAAACCTTTGTCCAGAGGCACATAAGCTTGTGCTTGGGGCGAAGCCTAGGCAAGAACGTTTACACACTGGGTTTTTATCTTTACCCTAAGCTGTCCCTTTTGGCTGCAGCAGGTGGAGAGAACCCGCGGAGAGAGAACAGCTGCGAAGTGGATGCACACAACAGTCACCTCGATACCAGCCCCGGGCTCCCAAGCAACGATCCTTCCCCACAGGGTACTTAACCCACCCAGGGATTCAAGCAGGGAGTTCGCCTTGTCCAACTCGCACAGGAGACTGGCATGAGATGTAGGGCTCATCTACTTGCGTTCACACTACGTGGCTCATCTACTTGCGTTCACACTACGTTCTCACGGAGCCGAATCCAGCACCCTTCCTCCACCACGTGTGTACACAAAGGAGCGCTGGGCAGTGGGTGTTCTCAGGCCAAGAGAGAAGCCCTTGTTCTGTGCTGCACCTGCTGGGTGGTTCAAAGGTTTTCTGACCTTCCTGCTCTGGAAGCTTTTCAGAGCTGAGGCTACGCCTGGGCTGCAAAAGCAGAGAGGCGTAGAGGCCTTTCACACTGAAGGCGTGGGCCTGTTTCCCATGGGGAAAGTGTACGTCGCCCAACCCCCACTCCCACCCCACCCCACCCCACCCCACCCCACTCCAACCCACCCCCAGCTGGAGGCGTGCGGGTTGACACCATTTTGTCCTGCCCATGGAAAATACAAAGAGGCGTACACGATTTGGGCCGTCTGGTGAAAGAATTTTGAATCGGCGGCACCCTGAGTACCTTTCCCGAAGTTTGCTTCCTAGCTGGTTAAACTCGGCATTCAGAGGCGAGATGAGAACAAACTTGTTCCACGTGCGGCGAAGTGCCCTGATGCCCTGCCCTCAATGTTTGAGCTTCTGGCCAGCGTCAGGCAAGTACTTTGACACGTAGGAGTCTCACTTTTACTCCAAGCTGTCCCTGTTGGCTGAAGCAGTCGGCGTGTCTGTATCGCAGCCTGGGAGGCCGGGCGTTGGGGGAGTCTGCCAAGTGACTGGCCTCCATTTATAGCTAACTGAGAAACTGCGTCGAAGCTTTCGGGAGCCTCTTACAGGGAATGGTTGCAGTTGGGAATCGGAGACTGTGCTGGCAAACGTCAGCAGCTCCTCTCCCTCGGAGGGCTCTTGGTGTGCCGACTCCTAACAGCCAGCACGGTCCCCAGCTCGTGAACGGTCCCATTGCGAGCCGGTCTCGTCCGTGAAAGAGCCACGTGAGGCTGAGCTCCAAGAGTCGGGCTCCACACCTGGAGCCTTTGGGACAGGGCAGTCCTGAGCCGATGTGCCCACCAGGGGACGCGACCAAAGTTTACGTACCACAGGAAAGCGCATCAAGGCCTCGTGTTCTCTCCATGAAATGAACGTGAGCTTGAAGGGTGATGCGTCAGCGTGCACCGTGAACAGCTCGCTGGTACGCCTGTCTTTGCCCCCTCTCACGGTCTCACGCACCCGGGCTCAGTTCCGTGCAGGAATGCTGAGTGGGAGCGCCAGCCTCGCTTCTGGACTCGAAAGCCTTCCACCCCCTAATGGCAGGTTGTGTGTGTCTCTCACGTGGGGGGAGGAATGAGGTCGCCCACAGAGGTTCTGCCATGAAAGATCTAAAGACGCACGCTGCTGAGGAGCTTGTTCCTCATGGAGCGTCCCCGAAGGCCAGAAGCATGCCGAAGGTCTCTTTCAAAGCTGCCGGACGCTCTGCCGTTCTAGGCCTGAGATAAGGACCTTGTGACGGCACTGTAACCCCGCGAGATTCAGGAGACATCGCCAGTGCGAGTGGCAATCCGGAAGGAGGAACCTTCAAGGCGGAGTGTCCTTTCCTGTACAAAACGGCGCCCAAGTGGCTGAGGCAGGGAGCATTTTCCTTCACAGAACCGGCATCCTCGTATGCCTGTGGGTTACTCTAAAGAAACGACACTGTGAGCAACCTCTTCGAAAAGGCCTTCGCAAGCGACTTGGAGACAACAGCAGCGCAGTGGAGGCACAGACCATTGTCCTAGAGAGCAGCACAGTGTCTCTAGCAGCGATCGCTTCCCGGAGGATACTTAAGCCACACCGAGATTCCAGCAGGGAGTTTTGCTTTATAGCAGTACAACTCACTCAAGAAAGAGGGATGAGGTATAGGGCTAATCTACGTGCGCTCACGCTCTGTGTCCCCGAGAAGGTTTCACGGAGCAGAATGCATCACCGACCGCTACCACGTGTGTGCACCAAAGACGCCCTGTGCCGTGGGTGTTCTCAGGCCGACAGCGAAGACCTAGGTGTGTGCTGCACCCGCGCCCGGTGGTTCACACGTTGCGTGACCCTGTGCCTTTTGAAGATGCTCAGAGCGGGTGGCACCTGCGTGCTGCGAGCGCAAGAGGTGTAGAGTGTAAAGGCCTTTCACACTGGAGGAAAGGCTTGCATCTCATGGAGAAAATGTGTACGTCGCCCAGGAGATGGAGGCGCGCTCTTGACACCATTTCCTCTGCCCGTTTCAAACACAAGTGTTTGTACTCGATCTGGGCTGCCTGGTGAAACGCTTGGCAGTCCGCATCACCCTGAGCACCTTTCCTGAAGTTTGATTCGTAGCTGGGTAAACTCGGGCTTCAGAGGCTTAGATGAGACCAAACGTGTTCAGCTTGTGGCGAAAGCCTTTGACCAGAGGCATATAAGCTTGTGCTTGGGGCGAGGGCTAGGCAAGAACGTTTACACACTGGGTTTTTATCTTTACCCTAAGCTGTCCCTTTTGGCTGCAGCAGGCGGAGGGAACCCGCGGAGAGAGAACAGCTGCGAAGTGGATGCACACAACAGTCACCTCGATACCAGCCCCGGGCTCCCAAGCAACGATCCTTCCCCGCAGGGTACTTAACCCACCCAGGGATTCAAGCAGGGAGTTCGCCTTGTCCAACTCGCACAGGAGGCTGGCATGAGATGTAGGGCTCATCTACTTGCGTTCACACTACGTGGCCCGGAGAAGTTCTCACGGAGCCGAATCCAGCACCCTTCCTCCACCACGTGTGTACACAAAGGAGCGCTGGGCAGTGGGTGTTCTCAGGCCAAGAGAGAAGCCCTTGTTCTGTGCTGCACCTGCTGGGTGGTTCAAAGGTTTTCTGACCTTCCTGCTCTGGAAGCTTTTCAGAGCTGAGGCTACGCCTGGGCTGCGAAAGCAGAGAGGCGTAGAGGCCTTTCACACTGAAGGCGTGGGCCTGTTTCCCATGGAGAAAGTGTACGTCGCCCAACCACTATCCCCACCCCACCCCACCCCACCCCACCCCACTCCAACCCACCCCCAGCTGGAGGCGTGCGGGTTGACACCATTTTGTCCTGCCCATGGAAAATACAAAGAGGCGTACACAATTTGGGCCGTCTGGTGAAAGAATTTTGAATCGGCGGCACCCTGAGTACCTTTCCCGAAGTTTGCTTCCTAGCTGGTTAAACTCGGCATTCAGAGGCGAGATGAGAACAAACTTGCTCCGCGTGCGGCGAAGTGCCTTGATGCCCTGCCCTAAATGTTTGAGCTTCTGGCCAGCGTCAGGCAAGTACTTTGACACGTAGGAGTCTCACTTTTACTCCAAGCTGTCCCTGTTGGCTGAAGCAGTCGGCGTGTCTGTATCGCAGCCTGGGAGGCCGGGCGTTGGGGGAGTCTGCCAAGTGACTGGCCTCCATTTATAGCTAACTGAGAAACTGCGTCGAAGCTTTCGGGAGCCTCTTACAGGGAATGGTTGCAGTTGGGAATTGGAGACTGTGCTGGCAAAGGTCAGCAGCTCCTCTCCCTCGGAGGGCTCTTGGTGTGCCGACTCCTAACAGCCAGCACGGGCCCCAGCTCGTGAACGGTCCCATTGCGAGCCGGTCTCGTCCGTGAAAGAGCCACGTGAGGCTGAGCTCCAAGAGTCGGGCTCCACACCTGGAGCCTTTGGGACAGGGCAGTCCTGAGCCGATGTGCCCACCAGGGGACGCGACCAAAGTTTACGTACCACAGGAAAGCGCATCAAGGCCTCGTGTTCTCTCCATGAAATGAACGTGAGCTTGAAGGGTGATGCGTCAGCGTGCACCGTGAACAGCTCGCTGGTACGCCTGTCTTTGCCCCCTCTCACGGTCTCACGCACCCGGGCTCAGTTCCGTGCAGGAATGCTGAGTGGGAGCGCCAGCCTCGCTTCTGGACTCGAAAGCCTTCCACCCCCTAATGGCAGGTTGTGTGTGTCTCTCACGTGGGGGGAGGAATGAGGTCGCCCACAGAGGTTCTGCCATGAAAGATCTAAAGACGCACGCTGCTGAGGAGCTTGTTCCTCATGGAGCGTCCCCGAAGGCCAGAAGCATGCCGAAGGTCTCTTTCAAAGCTGCCGGATGCTCTGCCGTTCTAGGCCTGAGATAAGGACCTTGTGACGGCACTGTAACCCCGCGAGATTCAGGAGACATCGCCAGTGCGAGTGGTAATCCGGAAGGAAGAACCTTCAAGGTGGAGTGTCCTTTCCTGTACAAAATGGCGCCCAAGTGGCTGAGGCAGGGAGCATTTTCCTTCACAGAACCGGCATCCTCGTATGCCTGTGGGTTACTCTAAAGAAACGACACTGTGAGCAACCTCTTCGAAAAGGCCTTCGCAAGCGACTTGGAGACAACAGCAGCGCAGTGGAGGCACAGACCATTGTCCTAGAGAGCAGCACAGTGTCTCTAGCAGCGATCGCTTCCCGGAGGATACTTAAGCCACACCGAGATTCCAGCAGGGAGTTTTGCCTTATAGCAGTACAACTCACTCAAGAAAGAGGGATGAGGTGTAGGGCTAATCTACATGCGCTCATGCTCTGTGTCCCCGAGAAGGTTTCACGGAGCAGAATGCATCACCGACCGCTACCACGTGTGTGCACCAAAGAAGCCCTGTGCCGTGGGTGTTCTCAGGCCGACAGCAAAGACCTAGGTGTGTGCTGCACCCGTGCCCGGTGGTTCACACGTTGCGTGACCCTGTGCCTTTTGAAGATGCTCAGAGCGGGTGGCACCTGCGTGCTGCGAGCGCAAGAGGTGTAGAGTGTAAAGGCCTTTCACACTGGAGGAAAGGCTTGCATCTCATGGAGAAAATGTGTACGTCGCCCGGGAGATGGAGGCGCGCTCTTGACACCATTTCCTCTGCCCGTTTCAAACACAAGTGTTTGTACTCGATCTGGGCTGCCTGGTGAAACGCTTGGCAGTCCGCATCACCCTGAGCACCTTTCCTGAAGTTTGATTCGTAGCTGGGTAAACTCGGGCTTCAGAGGCTTAGATGAGACCAAACGTGTTCAGCTTGTGGCGAAAGCCTTTGACCAGAGGCATATAAGCTTGTGCTTGGGGCGAGGGCTAGGCAAGAACGTTTACACACTGGGTTTTTATCTTTACCCTAAGCTGTCCCTTTTGGCTGCAGCAGGCGGAGGGAACCCGCGGAGAGAGAACAGCTGCGAAGTGGATGCACACAACAGTCACCTCGATACCAGCCCCGGGCTCCCAAGCAACGATCCTTCCCCGCAGGGTACTTAACCCACCCAGGGATTCAAGCAGGGAGTTCGCCTTGTCCAACTCGCACAGGAGACTGGCATGAGATGTAGGGCTCATCTACTTGCGTTCACACTACATGGCCCGGAGAAGTTCTCACGGAGCCGAATCCAGCACCCTTCCTCCACCACGTGTGTACACAAAGGAGCACTGGGCAGTGGGTGTTCTCAGGCCAAGAGAGAAGCCCTTGTTCTGTGCTGCACCTGCTGGGTGGTTCAAAGGTTTTCTGACCTTCCTGCTCTGGAAGCTTTTCAGAGCTGAGGCTACGCCTGGGCTGCGAAAGCAGAGAGGCGTAGAGGCCTTTCACACTGAAGGCGTGGGCCTGTTTCCCATGGGGAAAGTGTACGTCGCCCAACCCCCACTCCCACCCCACCCCACCCCACCCCACCCCACTCCAACCCACCCCCAGCTGGAGGCGTGCGGGTTGACACCATTTTGTCCTGCCCATGGAAAATACAAAGAGGCGTACACGATTTGGGCCGTCTGGTGAAAGAATTTTGAATCGGCGGCACCCTGAGTACCTTTCCCGAAGTTTGCTTCCTAGCTGGTTAAACTCGGCATTCAGAGGCGAGATGAGAACAAACTTGCTCCGCGTGCGGCGAAGTGCCTTGATGCCCTGCCCTAAATGTTTGAGCTTCTGGCCAGCGTCAGGCAAGTACTTTGACACGTAGGAGTCTCACTTTTACTCCAAGCTGTCCCTGTTGGCTGAAGCAGTCGGCGTGTCTGTATCGCAGCCTGGGAGGCCGGGCGTTGGGGGAGTCTGCCAAGTGACTGGCCTCCATTTATAGCTAACTGAGAAACTGCGTCGAAGCTTTCGGGAGCCTCTTACAGGGAATGGTTGCAGTTGGGAATTGGAGACTGTGCTGGCAAAGGTCAGCAGCTCCTCTCCCTCGGAGGGCTCTTGGTGTGCCGACTCCTAACAGCCAGCACGGTCCCCAGCTCGTGAACGGTCCCATTGCGAGCCGGTCTCGTCCGTGAAAGAGCCACGTGAGGCTGAGCTCCAAGAGTCGGGCTCCACACCTGGAGCCTTTGGGACAGGGCAGTCCTGAGCCGATGTGCCCACCAGGGGACGCGACCAAAGTTTACGTACCACAGGAAAGCGCATCAAGGCCTCGTGTTCTCTCCATGAAATGAACGTGAGCTTGAAGGGTGATGCGTCAGCGTGCACCGTGAACAGCTCGCTGGTACGCCTGTCTTTGCCCCCTCTCACGGTCTCACGCACCCGGGCTCAGTTCCGTGCAGGAATGCTGAGTGGGAGCGCCAGCCTCGCTTCTGGACTCGAAAGCCTTCCACCCCCTAATGGCAGGTTGTGTGTGTCTCTCACGTGGGGGGAGGAATGAGGTCGCCCACAGAGGTTCTGCCATGAAAGATCTAAAGACGCACGCTGCTGAGGAGCTTGTTCCTCATGGAGCGTCCCTGAAGGCCAGAAGCATGCCGAAGGTCTCTTTCAAAGCTGCCGGATGCTCTGCCGTTCTAGGCCTGAGATAAGGACCTTGTGACGGCACTGTAACCCCGCGAGATTCAGGAGACATCGCCAGTGCGAGTGGTAATCCGGAAGGAAGAACCTTCAAGGCGGAGTGTCCTTTCCTGTACAAAATGGCGCCCAAGTGGCTGAGGCAGGGAGCATTTTCCTTCACAGAACCGGCATCCTCGTATGCCTGTGGGTTACTCTAAAGAAACGACACTGTGAGCAACCTCTTCGAAAAGGCCTTCGCAAGCGACTTGGAGACAACAGCAGCGCAGTGGAGGCACAGACCATTGTCCTAGAGAGCAGCACAGTGTCTCTAGCAGCGATCGCTTCCCGGAGGATACTTAAGCCACACCGAGATTCCAGCAGGGAGTTTTGCCTTATAGCAGTACAACTCACTCAAGAAAGAGGGATGAGGTGTAGGGCTAATCTACGTGCGCTCATGCTCTGTGTCCCCGAGAAGGTTTCACGGAGCAGAATGCATCACCGACCGCTACCACGTGTGTGCACAAAAGAAGCCCTGTGCCGTGGGTGTTCTCAGGCCGACAGCGAAGACCTAGGTGTGTGCTGCACCCGCGCCCGGTGGTTCACACGTTGCGTGACCCTGTGCCTTTTGAAGATGCTCAGAGCGGGTGGCACCTGCGTGCTGCGAGTGCAAGAGGTGTAGAGTGTAAAGGCCTTTCACACTGGAGGAAAGGCTTGCATCTCATGGAGAAAATGTGTACGTCGCCCGGGAGATGGAGGCGCGCTCTTGACACCATTTCCTCTGCCCGTTTCAAACACAAGTGTTTGTACTCGATCTGGGCTGCCTGGTGAAACGCTTGGCAGTCCGCATCACCCTGAGCACCTTTCCTGAAGTTTGATTCGTAGCTGGGTAAACTCGGGCTTCAGAGGCTTAGATGAGACCAAACGTGTTCAGCTTGTGGCGAAAGCCTTTGACCAGAGGCATATAAGCTTGTGCTTGGGGCGAGGGCTAGGCAAGAACGTTTACACACTGGGTTTTTATCTTTACCCTAAGCTGTCCCTTTTGGCTGCAGCAGGTGGAGGGAACCCGCGGAGAGAGAACAGCTGCGAAGTGGATGCACACAACAGTCACCTCGATACCAGCCCCGGGCTCCCAAGCAACGATCCTTCCCCGCAGGGTACTTAACCCACCCAGGGATTCAAGCAGGGAGTTCGCCTTGTCCAACTCGCACAGGAGACTGGCATGAGATGTAGGGCTCATCTACTTGCGTTCACACTACGTGGCCCGGAGAAGTTCTCACGGAGCCGAATCCAGCACCCTTCCTCCACCACGTGTGTACACAAAGGAGCGCTGGGCAGTGGGTGTTCTCAGGCCAAGAGAGAAGCCCTTGTTCTGTGCTGCACCTGCTGGGTGGTTCAAAGGTTTTCTGACCTTCCTGCTCTGGAAGCTTTTCAGAGCTGAGGCTACGCCTGGGCTGCGAAAGCAGAGAGGCGTAGAGGCCTTTCACACTGAAGGCGTGGGCCTGTTTCCCATGGGGAAAGTGTACGTCGCCCAACCCCCACTCCCACCCCACCCCACCCCACTCCAACCCACCCCCAGCTGGAGGCGTGCGGGTTGACACCATTTTGTCCTGCCCATGGAAAATACAAAGAGGCGTACACGATTTGGGCTGTCTGGTGAAAGAATTTTGAATCGGCGGCACCCTGAGTACCTTTCCCGAAGTTTGCTTCCTAGCTGGTTAAACTCGGCATTCAGAGGCGAGATGAGAACAAACTTGCTCCGCGTGCGGCGAAGTGCCCTGATGCCCTGCCCCAAATGTTTGAGTTTCTGGCCAGCGTCAGGCAAGTACTTTGACACGTAGGAGTCTCACTTTTACTCCAAGCTGTCCCTGTTGGCTGAAGCAGTCGGCGTGTCTGTATCGCAGCCTGGGAGGCCGGGCGTTGGGGGAGTCTGCCAAGTGACTGGCCTCCATTTATAGCTAACTGAGAAACTGCGTCGAAGCTTTCGGGAGCCTCTTACAGGGAATGGTTGCAGTTGGGAATTGGAGACTGTGCTGGCAAACGTCAGCAGCTCCTCTCCCTCGGAGGGCTCTTGGTGTGCCGACTCCTAACAGCCAGCACGGTCCCCAGCTCGTGAACGGTCCCATTGCGAGCCGGTCTCGTCCGTGAAAGAGCCACGTGAGGCTGAGCTCCAAGAGTCGGGCTCCACACCTGGAGCCTTTGGGACAGGGCAGTCCTGAGCCGATGTGCCCACCAGGGGACGCGACCAAAGTTTACGTACCACAGGAAAGCGCAATCAAGGCCTCGTGTTCTCTCCATGAAATGAACGTGAGCTTGAAGGGTGATGCGTCAGTGTGCACCATGAACAGCTCGCTGGTACACCTGTCTTTGCCCCCTCTCACGGTCTCACGCACCCGGGCTCAGTTCCGTGCAGGAATGCTGAGTGGGAGCGCCAGCCTCGCTTCTGGACTCGAAAGCCTTCCACCCCCTAATGGCAGGTTGTGTGTGTCTCTCACGTGGGGGGAGGAATGAGGTCGCCCACAGAGGTTCTGCCATGAAAGATCTAAAGACGCACGCTGCTGAGGAGCTTGTTCCTCATGGAGCGTCCCCGAAGGCCAGAAGCATGCCGAAGGTCTCTTTCAAAGCTGCCGGACGCTCTGCCGTTCTGGGCCTGAGATAAGGACCTTGTGACGGCACTGTAACCCCGCGAGATTCAGGACACATCGCCAGTGCGAGTGGCAATCCGGAAGGAAGAACCTTCAAGGCGGAGTGTCCTTTCCTGTACAAAACGGCGCCCAAGTGGCTGAGGCAGGGAGCATTTTCCTTCACAGAACCGGCATCCTCGTATGCCTGTGGGTTACTCTAAAGAAACAACACTGTGAGCAACCTCTTCGAAAAGGCCTTCGCAAGCGACTTGGAGACAACAGCAGCGCAGTGGAGGCACAGACCATTGTCCTAGAGAGCAGCACAGTGTCTCTAGCAGCGATCGCTTCCCGGAGGATACTTAAGCCACACCGAGATTCCAGCAGGGAGTTTTGCCTTATAGCAGTACAACTCACTCAAGAAAGAGGGATGAGGTGTAGGGTTAATCTACGTGCGCTCACGCTCTGTGTCCCCGAGAAGGTTTCACGGAGCAGAATGCATCACCGACCGCTACCACGTGTGTGCACCAAAGAAGCCCTGTGCTGTGGGTGTTCTCAGGCCGACAGCGAAGACCTAGGTGTGTGCTGCACCCGCGCCCGGTGGTTCACACGTTGCGTGACCCTGTGCCTTTTGAAGATGCTCAGAGCGGGTGGCACCTGCGTGCTGCGAGCGCAAGAGGTGTAGAGTGTAAAGGCCTTTCACACTGGAGGAAAGGCTTGCATCTCATGGAGAAAATGTGTACGTCGCCCGGGAGATGGAGGCGCGCTCTTGACACCATTTCCTCTGCCCGTTTCAAACACAAGTGTTTGTACTCGATCTGGGCTGCCTGGTGAAACGCTTGGCAGTCCGCATCACCCTGAGCACCTTTCCTGAAGTTTGATTCGTAGCTGGGTAAACTCGGGCTTCAGAGGCTTAGATGAGACCAAACGTGTTCAGCTTGTGGCGAAAGCCTTTGACCAGAGGCATATGTGCTTGTGCTTGGGGCGAGGGCTAGGCAAGAACGTTTACACACTGGGTTTTTATCTTTACCCTAAGCTGTCCCTTTTGGCTGCAGCAGGCGGAGGGAACCCGCGGAGAGAGAACAGCTGCGAAGTGGATGCACACAACAGTCACCTCGATACCAGCCCCGGGCTCCCAAGCAACGATCCTTCCCCACAGGGTAGTTAACCCACCCAGGGATTCAAGCAGGGAGTTCGCCTTGTCCAACTCGCACAGGAGACTGGCATGAGATGTAGGGCTCATCTACTTGCGTTCACACTACGTGGCCCGGAGAAGTTCTCACGGAGCCGAATCCAGCACCCTTCCTCCACCACGTGTGTACACAAAGGAGCGCTGGGCAGTGGGTGTTCTCAGGCCAAGAGAGAAGCCCTTGTTCTGTGCTGCACCTGCTGGGTGGTTCAAAGGTTTTCTGACCTTCCTGCTCTGGAAGCTTTTCAGAGCTGAGGCTACGCCTGGGCTGCGAAAGCAGAGAGGCGTAGAGGCCTTTCACACTGAAGGCGTGGGCCTGTTTCCCATGGGGAAAGTGTACGTCGCCCAACCCCCACTCCCACCCCACCCCACCCCACTCCAACCCACCCCCAGCTGGAGGCGTGCGGGTTGACACCATTTTGTCCTGCCCATGGAAAATACAAAGAGGCGTACACGATTTGGGCCGTCTGGTGAAAGAATTTTGAATCGGCGGCACCCTGAGTACCTTTCCCGAAGTTTGCTTCCTAGCTGGTTAAACTCGGCATTCAGAGGCGAGATGAGAACAAACTTGCTCCGCGTGCAGCGAAGTGCCCTGATGCCCTGCCCTAAATGTTTGAGCTTCTGGCCAGCGTCAGGCAAGTACTTTGACACGTAGGAGTCTCACTTTTACTCCAAGCTGTCCCTGTTGGCTGAAGCAGTCGGCGTGTCTGTATCGCAGCCTGGGAGGCTGGGCATTGGGGGAGTCTGCCAAGTGACTGGCCTCCATTTATAGCTAACTGAGAAACTGCGTCGAAGCTTTCGGGAGCCTCTTACAGGGAATGGTTGCAGTTGGGAATTGGAGACTGTGCTGGCAAACGTCAGCAGCTCCTCTCCCTCGGAGGGCTCTTGGTGTGCCGACTCCTAACAGCCAGCACGGTCCCCAGCTCGTGAACGGTCCCATTGCGAGCCGGTCTCGTCCGTGAAAGAGCCACGTGAGGCTGAGCTCCAAGAGTCGGGCTCCACACCTGGAGCCTTTGGGACAGGGCAGTCCTGAGCCGATGTGCCCACCAGGGGACGCGACCAAAGTTTACGTACCACAGGAAAGCACATCAAGGCCTCGTGTTCTCTCCATGAAATGAACGTGAGCTTGAAGGGTGATGCGTCAGCGTGCACCGTGAACAGCTCGCTGGTACTCCTGTCTTTGCCCCCTCTCACGGTCTCACGCACCCGGGCTCAGTTCCGTGCAGGAATGCTGAGTGGGAGCGCCAGCCTCGCTTCTGGACTCGAAAGCCTTCCACCCCCTAATGGCAGGTTGTGTGTGTCTCTCACGTGGGGGGAGGAATGAGGTCGCCCACAGAGGTTCTGCCATGAAAGATCTAAAGACGCACGCTGCTGAGGAGCTTGTTCCTCATGGAGCGTCCCCGAAGGCCAGAAGCATGCCGAAGGTCTCTTTCAAAGCTGCCGGACGCTCTGCCGTTCTAGGCCTGAGATAAGGACCTTGTGACGGCACTGTAACCCCGCGAGATTCAGGAGACATCGCCAGTGCGAGTGGCAATCCGGAAGGAGGAACCTTCAAGGCGGAGTGTCCTTTCCTGTACAAAACGGCGCCCAAGTGGCTGAGGCAGGGAGCATTTTCCTTCATAGAACCGGCATCCTCGTATGCCTGTGGGTTACTCTAAAGAAACGACACTGTGAGCAACCTCTTCGAAAAGGCCTTCGCAAGCGACTTGGAGACAACAGCAGCGCAGTGGAGGCACAGACCATTGTCCTAGAGAGCAGCACAGTGTCTCTAGCAGCGATCGCTTCCCGGAGGATACTTAAGCCACACCGAGATTCCAGCAGGGAGTTTTGCCTTATAGCAGTACAACTCACTCAAGAAAGAGGGATGAGGTGTAGGGCTAATCTACGTGCGCTCACGCTCTGTGGCCCCGAGAAGGTTTCACGGAGCAGAATGCATCACCGACCGCTACCACGTGTGTGCACCAAAGAAGCCCTGTGCTGTGGGTGTTCTCAGGCCGACAGCGAAGACCTAGGTGTGTGCTGCACCCGCGCCCGGTGGTTCACACGTTGCGTGGCCCTGTGCCTTTTGAAGATGCTCAGAGCGGGTGGCACCTGCGTGCTGCGAGCGCAAGAGGTGTAGAGTGTAAAGGCCTTTCACACTGGAGGAAAGGCTTGCATCTCATGGAGAAAATGTGTACGTCGCCCGGGAGATGGAGGCGCGCTCTTGACACCATTTCCTCTGCCCGTTTCAAACACAAGTGTTTGTACTCGATCTGGGCTGCCTGGTGAAACGCTTGGCAGTCCGCATCACCCTGAGCACCTTTCCTGAAGTTTGATTCGTAGCTGGGTAAACTCGGGCTTCAGAGGCTTAGATGAGACCAAACGTGTTCAGCTTGTGGCGAAAGCCTTTGACCAGAGGCATATGTGCTTGTGCTTGGGGCGAGGGCTAGGCAAGAACGTTTACACACTGGGTTTTTATCTTTACCCTAAGCTGTCCCTTTTGGCTGCAGCAGGCGGAGGGAACCCGCGGAGAGAGAACAGCTGCGAAGTGGATGCACACAACAGTCACCTCGATACCAGCCCCGGGCTCCCAAGCAACGATCCTTCCCCGCAGGGTACTTAACCCACCCAGGGATTCAAGCAGGGAGTTCGCCTTGTCCAACTCGCACAGGAGACTGGCATGAGATGTAGGGCTCATCTACTTGCGTTCACACTACGTGGCCCGGAGAAGTTCTCACGGAGCCGAATCCAGCACCCTTCCTCCACCACGTGTGTACACAAAGGAGCGCTGGGCAGTGGGTGTTCTCAGGCCAAGAGAGAAGCCCTTGTTCTGTGCTGCACCTGCTGGGTGGTTCAAAGGTTTTCTGACCTTCCTGCTCTGGAAGCTTTTCAGAGCTGAGGCTACGCCTGGGCTGCGAAAGCAGAGAGGCGTAGAGGCCTTTCACACTGAAGGCGTGGGCCTGTTTCCCATGGGGAAAGTGTACGTCGCCCAACCCCCACTCCCACCCCACCCCACCCCACCCCACCCCACTCCAACACACCCCCAGCTGGAGGCGTGCGGGTTGACACCATTTTGTCCTGCCCATGGAAAATACAAAGAGGCGTACACGATTTGGGCCGTCTGGTGAAAGAATTTTGAATCGGCGGCACCCTGAGTACCTTTCCCGAAGTTTGCTTCCTAGCTGGTTAAACTCGGCATTCAGAGGCGAGATGAGAACAAACTTGCTCCGCGTGCGGCGAAGTGCCCTGATGCCCTGCCCTAAATGTTTGAGCTTCTGGCCAGCGTCAGGCAAGTACTTTGACACGTAGGAGTCTCACTTTTACTCCAAGCTGTCCCTGTTGGCTGAAGCAGTCGGCATGTCTGTATCGCAGCCTGGGAGGCCGGGCGTTGGGGGAGTCTGCCAAGTGACTGGCCTCCATTTATAGCTAACTGAGAAACTGCGTCGAAGCTTTCGGGAGCCTCTTACAGGGAATGGTTGCAGTTGGGAATTGGAGACGGTGCTGGCAAACGTCAGCAGCTCCTCTCCCTCGGAGGGCTCTTGGTGTGCCGACTCCTAACAGCCAGCACGGTCCCCAGCTCGTGAACGGTCCCATTGCGAGCCGGTCTCGTCCGTGAAAGAGCCACGTGAGGCTGAGCTCCAAGAGTCGGGCTCCACACCTGGAGCCTTTGGGACAGGGCAGTCCTGAGCCGATGTGCCCACCAGGGGACGCGACCAAAGTTTACGTACCACAGGAAAGCGCATCAAGGCCTCGTGTTCTCTCCATGAAATGAACGTGAGCTTGAAGGGTGATGCGTCAGCGTGCACCGTGAACAGCTCGCTGGTACGCCTGTCTTTGCCCCCTCTCACGGTCTCACGCACCCGGGCTCAGTTCCGTGCAGGAATGCTGAGTGGGAGCGCCAGCCTCGCTTCTGGACTCGAAAGCCTTCCACCCCCTAATGGCAGGTTGTGTGTGTCTCTCACGTGGGGGGAGGAATGAGGTCGCCCACAGAGGTTCTGCCATGAAAGATCTAAAGACGCACGCTGCTGAGGAGCTTGTTCCTCATGGAGCGTCCCCGAAGGCCAGAAGCATGCCGAAGGTCTCTTTCAAAGCTGCCGGACGCTCTGCCGTTCTAGGCCTGAGATAAGGACCTTGTGACGGCACTGTAACCCCGCGAGATTCAGGAGACATCGCCAGTGCGAGTGGCAATCCGGAAGGAGGAACCTTCAAGGCGGAGTGTCCTTTCCTGTACAAAACGGCGCCCAAGTGGCTGAGGCAGGGAGCATTTTCCTTCACAGAACCGGCATCCTCGTATGCCTGTGGGTTACTCTAAAGAAACGACACTGTGAGCAACCTCTTCGAAAAGGCCTTCGCAAGCGACTTGGAGACAACAGCAGCGCAGTGGAGGCACAGACCATTGTCCTAGAGAGCAGCACAGTGTCTCTAGCAGCGATCGCTTCCCGGAGGATACTGAAGCCACACCGAGATTCCAGCAGGGAGTTTTGCCTTATAGCAGTACAACTCACTCAAGAAAGAGGGATGAGGTGTAGGGCTAATCTACGTGCGCTCACGCTCTGTGTCCCCGAGAAGGTTTCACGGAGCAGAATGCATCACCGACCGCTACCACGTGTGTGCACCAAAGAAGCCCTGTGCTGTGGGTGTTCTCAGGCCGACAGCGAAGACCTAGGTGTGTGCTGCACCCGCGCCCGGTGGTTCACACGTTGCGTGACCCTGTGCCTTTTGAAGATGCTCAGAGCGGGTGGCACCTGCGTGCTGCGAGCGCAAGAGGTGTAGAGTGTAAAGGCCTTTCACACTGGAGGAAAGGCTTGCATCTCATGGAGAAAATGTGTACGTCGCCCGGGAGATGGAGGCGCGCTCTTGACACCATTTCCTCTTCCCGTTTCAAACACAAGTGTTTGTACTCGATCTGGGCTGCCTGGTGAAACGCTTGGCAGTCCGCATCACCCTGAGCACCTTTCCTGAAGTTTGATTCGTAGCTGGGTAAACTCGGGCTTCAGAGGCTTAGATGAGACCAAACGTGTTCAGCTTGTGGCGAAAGCCTTTGACCAGAGGCATATGTGCTTGTGCTTGGGGCGAGGGCTAGGCAAGAACGTTTACACACTGGGTTTTTATCTTTACCCTAAGCTGTCCCTTTTGGCTGCAGCAGGCGGAGGGAACCCGCGGAGAGAGAACAGCTGCGAAGTGGATGCACACAACAGTCACCTCGATACCAGCCCCGGGCTCCCAAGCAACGATCCTTCCCCGCAGGGTACTTAACCCACCCAGGGATTCAAGCAGGGAGTTCGCCTTGTCCAACTCGCACAGGAGACTGGCATGAGATGTAGGGCTCATCTACTTGCGTTCACACTACGTGGCCCGGAGAAGTTCTCACGGAGCCGAATCCAGCACCCTTCCTCCACCACGTGTGTACACAAAGGAGCGCTGGGCAGTGGGTGTTCTCAGGCCAAGAGAGAAGCCCTTGTTCTGTGCTGCACCTGCTGGGTGGTTCAAAGGTTTTCTGACCTTCCTGCTCTGGAAGCTTTTCAGAGCTGAGGCTACGCCTGGGCTGCGAAAGCAGAGAGGCGTAGAGGCCTTTCACACTGAAGGCGTGGGCCTGTTTCCCATGGGGAAAGTGTACGTCGCCCAACCCCCACTCCCACCCCACCCCACCCCACTCCAACCCACCCCCAGCTGGAGGCGTGCGGGTTGACACCATTTTGTCCTGCCCATGGAAAATACAAAGAGGCGTACACGATTTGGGCCGTCTGGTGAAAGAATTTTGAATCGGCGGCACCCTGAGTACCTTTCCCGAAGTTTGCTTCCTAGCTGGTTAAACTCGGCATTCAGAGGCGAGATGAGAACAAACTTGCTCCGCGTGCGGCGAAGTGCCTTGATGCCCTGCCCTAAATGTTTGAGCTTCTGGCCAGCGTCAGGCAAGTACTTTGACACGTAGGAGTCTCACTTTTACTCCAAGCTGTCCCTGTTGGCTGAAGCAGTCGGCGTGTCTGTATCGCAGCCTGGGAGGCCGGGCGTTGGGGGAGTCTGCCAAGTGACTGGCCTCCATTTATAGCTAACTGAGAAACTGCGTCGAAGCTTTCGGGAGCCTCTTACAGGGAATGGTTGCAGTTGGGAATTGGAGACTGTGCTGGCAAAGGTCAGCAGCTCCTCTCCCTCGGAGGGCTCTTGGTGTGCCGACTCCTAACAGCCAGCACGGGCCCCAGCTCGTGAACGGTCCCATTGCGAGCCGGTCTCGTCCGTGAAAGAGCCACGTGAGGCTGAGCTCCAAGAGTCGGGCTCCACACCTGGAGCCTTTGGGACAGGGCAGTCCTGAGCCGATGTGCCCACCAGGGGACGCGACCAAAGTTTACGTACCACAGGAAAGCGCATCAAGGCCTCGTGTTCTCTCCATGAAATGAACGTGAGCTTGAAGGGTGATGCGTCAGCGTGCACCGTGAACAGCTCGCTGGTACGCCTGTCTTTGCCCCCTCTCACGGTCTCACGCACCCGGGCTCAGTTCCGTGCAGGAATGCTGAGTGGGAGCGCCAGCCTCGCTTCTGGACTCGAAAGCCTTCCACCCCCTAATGGCAGGTTGTGTGTGTCTCTCACGTGGGGGGAGGAATGAGGTCGCCCACAGAGGTTCTGCCATGAAAGATCTAAAGACGCACGCTGCTGAGGAGCTTGTTCCTCATGGAGCATCCCCGAAGGCCAGAAGCATGCCGAAGGTCTCTTTCAAAGCTGCCGGATGCTCTGCCGTTCTAGGCCTGAGATAAGGACCTTGTGACGGCACTGTAACCCCGCGAGATTCAGGAGACATCGCCAGTGTGAGTGGTAATCCGGAAGGAAGAACCTTCAAGGCGGAGTGTCCTTTCCTGTACAAAATGGCGCCCAAGTGGCTGAGGCAGGGAGCATTTTCCTTCACAGAACCGGCATCCTCGTATGCCTGTGGGTTACTCTAAAGAAACGACACTGTGAGCAACCTCTTCGAAAAGGCCTTCGCAAGCGACTTGGAGACAACAGCAGCGCAGTGGAGGCACAGACCATTGTCCTAGAGAGCAGCACAGTGTCTCTAGCAGCGATCACTTCCCGGAGGATACTTAAGCCACACCGAGATTCCAGCAGGGAGTTTTGCCTTATAGCAGTACAACTCACTCAAGAAAGAGGGATGAGGTGTAGGGCTAATCTACGTGCGCTCATGCTCTGTGTCCCCGAGAAGGTTTCACGGAGCAGAATGCATCACCGACCGCTACCACGTGTGTGCACCAAAGAAGCCCTGTGCCGTGGGTGTTCTCAGGCTGACAGCGAAGACCTAGGTGTGTGCTGCACCCGCGCCCGGTGGTTCACACGTTGCGTGACCCTGTGCCTTTTGAAGATGCTCAGAGCGGGTGGCACCTGCGTGCTGCGAGCGCAAGAGGTGTAGAGTGTAAAGGCCTTTCACACTGGAGGAAAGGCTTGCATCTCATGGAGAAAATGTGTACGTCGCCCGGGAGATGGAGGCGCGCTCTTGACACCATTTCCTCTGCCCGTTTCAAACACAAGTGTTTGTACTCGATCTGGGCTGCCTGGTGAAACGCTTGGCAGTCCGCATCACCCTGAGCACCTTTCCTGAAGTTTGATTCGTAGCTGGGTAAACTCGGGCTTCAGAGGCTTAGATGAGACCAAACGTGTTCAGCTTGTGGCGAAAGCCTTTGACCAGAGGCATATAAGCTTGTGCTTGGGGCGAGGGCTAGGCAAGAACGTTTACACACTGGGTTTTTATCTTTACCCTAAGCTGTCCCTTTTGGCTGCAGCAGGCGGAGGGAACCCGCGGAGAGAGAACAGCTGCGAAGTGGATGCACACAACAGTCACCTCGATACCAGCCCCGGGCTCCCAAGCAACGATCCTTCCCCGCAGGGTACTTAACCCACCCAGGGATTCAAGCAGGGAGTTCGCCTTGTCCAACTCGCACAGGAGACTGGCATGAGATGTAGGGCTCATCTACTTGCGTTCACACTACATGGCCCGGAGAAGTTCTCACGGAGCCGAATCCAGCACCCTTCCTCCACCACGTGTGTACACAAAGGAGCACTGGGCAGTGGGTGTTCTCAGGCCAAGAGAGAAGCCCTTGTTCTGTGCTGCACCTGCTGGGTGGTTCAAAGGTTTTCTGACCTTCCTGCTCTGGAAGCTTTTCAGAGCTGAGGCTACGCCTGGGCTGCGAAAGCAGAGAGGCGTAGAGGCCTTTCACACTGAAGGCGTGGGCCTGTTTCCCATGGGGAAAGTGTACGTCGCCCAACCCCCACTCCCACCCCACCCCACCCCACCCCACCCCACTCCAACCCACCCCCAGCTGGAGGCGTGCGGGTTGACACCATTTTGTCCTGCCCATGGAAAATACAAAGAGGCGTACACGATTTGGGCCGTCTGGTGAAAGAATTTTGAATCGGCGGCACCCTGAGTACCTTTCCCGAAGTTTGCTTCCTAGCTGGTTAAACTCGGCATTCAGAGGCGAGATGAGAACAAACTTGCTCCGCGTGCGGCGAAGTGCCTTGATGCCCTGCCCTAAATGTTTGAGCTTCTGGCCAGCGTCAGGCAAGTACTTTGACACGTAGGAGTCTCACTTTTACTCCAAGCTGTCCCTGTTGGCTGAAGCAGTCGGCGTGTCTGTATCGCAGCCTGGGAGGCCGGGCGTTGGGGGAGTCTGCCAAGTGACTGGCCTCCATTTATAGCTAACTGAGAAACTGCGTCGAAGCTTTCGGGAGCCTCTTACAGGGAATGGTTGCAGTTGGGAATTGGAGACTGTGCTGGCAAAGGTCAGCAGCTCCTCTCCCTCGGAGGGCTCTTGGTGTGCCGACTCCTAACAGCCAGCACGGGCCCCAGCTCGTGAACGGTCCCATTGCGAGCCGGTCTCGTCCGTGAAAGAGCCACGTGAGGCTGAGCTCCAAGAGTCGGGCTCCACACCTGGAGCCTTTGGGACAGGGCAGTCCTGAGCCGATGTGCCCACCAGGGGACGCGACCAAAGTTTACGTACCACAGGAAAGCGCATCAAGGCCTCGTGTTCTCTCCATGAAATGAACGTGAGCTTGAAGGGTGATGCGTCAGCGTGCACCGTGAACAGCTCGCTGGTACGCCTGTCTTTGCCCCCTCTCACGGTCTCACGCACCCGGGCTCAGTTCCGTGCAGGAATGCTGAGTGGGAGCGCCAGCCTCGCTTCTGGACTCGAAAGCCTTCCACCCCCTAATGGCAGGTTGTGTGTGTCTCTCACGTGGGGGGAGGAATGAGGTCGCCCACAGAGGTTCTGCCATGAAAGATCTAAAGACGCACGCTGCTGAGGAGCTTGTTCCTCATGGAGCGTCCCCGAAGGCCAGAAGCATGCCGAAGGTCTCTTTCAAAGCTGCCGGATGCTCTGCCGTTCTAGGCCTGAGATAAGGACCTTGTGACGGCACTGTAACCCCGCGAGATTCAGGAGACATCGCCAGTGCGAGTGGTAATCCGGAAGGAAGAACCTTCAAGGCGGAGTGTCCTTTCCTGTACAAAATGGCGCCCAAGTGGCTGAGGCAGGGAGCATTTTCCTTCACAGAACCGGCATCCTCGTATGCCTGTGGGTTACTCTAAAGAAACGACACTGTGAGCAACCTCTTCAAAAAGGCCTTCGCAAGCGACTTGGAGACAACAGCAGCGCAGTGGAGGCACAGACCATTGTCCTAGAGAGCAGCACAGTGTCTCTAGCAGCGATCGCTTCCCGGAGGATACTTAAGCCACACCGAGATTCCAACAGGGAGTTTTGCCTTATAGCAGTACAACTCACTCAAGAAAGAGGGATGAGGTGTAGGGCTAATCTACGTGCGCTCACGCTCTGTGTCCCCGAGAAGGTTTCACGGAGCAGAATGCATCACCGACCGCTACCACGTGTGTGCACCAAAGAAGCCCTGTGCCGTGAGTGTTCTCAGGCCAACAGCGAAGACCTAGGTGTGTGCTGCACCCGCGCCCGGTGGTTCACACGTTGCGTGACCCTGTGCCTTTTGAAGATGCTCAGAGCGGGTGGCACCTGCGTGCTGCGAGCGCAAGAGGTGTAGAGTGTAAAGGCCTTTCACACTGGAGGAAAGGCTTGCATCTCATGGAGAAAATGTGTACGTCGCCCGGGAGATGAAGGCGCGCTCTTGACACCATTTCCTCTGCCTGTTTCAAACACAAGTGTTTGTACTCGATCTGGGCTGCCTGGTGAAACGCTTGGCAGTCCGCATCACCCTGAGCACCTTTCCTGAAGTTTGATTCGTAGCTGGGTAAACTCGGGCTTCAGAGGCTTAGATGAGACCAAACGTGTTCAGCTTGTGGCGAAAGCCTTTGACCAGAGGCATATAAGCTTGTGCTTGGGGCGAGGGCTAGGCAAGAACGTTTACACACTGGGTTTTTATCTTTACCCTAAGCTGTCCCTTTTGGCTGCAGCAGGTGGAGGGAACCCGCGGAGAGAGAACAGCTGCGAAGTGGATGCACACAACAGTCACCTCGATACCAGTCCCGGGCTCCCAAGCAACGATCCTTCCCCGCAGGGTACTTAACCCACCCAGGGATTCAAGCAGGGAGTTCGCCTTGTCCAACTCGCACAGGAGACTGGCATGAGATGTAGGGCTCATCTACTTGCGTTCACACTACGTGGCCCGGAGAAGTTCTCACGGAGCCGAATCCAGCACCCTTCCTCCACCACGTGTGTACACAATGGAGCGCTGGGCAGTGGGTGTTCTCAGGCCAAGAGAGAAGCCCTTGTTCTGTGCTGCACCTGCTGGGTGGTTCAAAGGTTTTCTGACCTTCCTGCTCTGGAAGCTTTTCAGAGCTGAGGCTACGCCTGGGCTGCGAAAGCAGAGAGGCGTAGAGGCCTTTCACACTGAAGGCGTGGGCCTGTTTCCCATGGGGAAAGTGTACGTCGCCCAACCCCCACTCCCACCCCACCCCACCCCACTCCAACCCACCCCCAGCTGGAGGCGTGCGGGTTGACACCATTTTGTCCTGCCCATGGAAAATACAAAGAGGCGTACACGATTTGGGCTGTCTGGTGAAAGAATTTTGAATCGGCGGCACCCTGAGTACCTTTCCCGAAGTTTGCTTCCTAGCTGGTTAAACTCGGCATTTAGAGGCGAGATGAGAACAAACTTGCTCCGCGTGCGGCGAAGTGCCCTGATGCCCTGCCCCAAATGTTTGAGTTTCTGGCCAGCGTCAGGCAAGTACTTTGACACGTAGGAGTCTCACTTTTACTCCAAGCTGTCCCTGTTGGCTGAAGCAGTCGGCGTGTCTGTATCGCAGCCTGGGAGGCCGGGCGTTGGGGGAGTCTGCCAAGTGACTGGCCTCCATTTATAGCTAACTGAGAAACTGCGTCGAAGCTTTCGGGAGCCTCTTACAGGGAATGGTTGCAGTTGGGAATTGGAGACTGTGCTGGCAAACGTCAGCAGCTCCTCTCCCTCGGAGGGCTCTTGGTGTGCCGACTCCTAACAGCCAGCACGGTCCCCAGCTCGTGAACGGTCCCATTGCGAGCCGGTCTCGTCCGTGAAAGAGCCACGTGAGGCTGAGCTCCAAGAGTCGGGCTCCACACCTGGAGCCTTTGGGACAGGGCAGTCCTGAGCCGATGTGCCCACCAGGGGACGCGACCAAAGTTTACGTACCACAGGAAAGCGCATCAAGGCCTCGTGTTCTCTCCATGAAATGAACGTGAGCTTGAAGGGTGATGCGTCAGTGTGCACCGTGAACAGCTCGCTGGTACACCTGTCTTTGCCCCCTCTCACGGTCTCACGCACCCGGGCTCAGTTCCGTGCAGGAATGCTGAGTGGGAGCGCCAGCCTCGCTTCTGGACTCGAAAGCCTTCCACCCCCTAATGGCAGGTTGTGTGTGTCTCTCACGTGGGGGGAGGAATGAGGTCGCCCACAGAGGTTCTGCCATGAAAGATCTAAAGACGCACGCTGCTGAGGAGCTTGTTCCTCATGGAGCGTCCCCGAAGGCCAGAAGAATGCCGAAGGTCTCTTTCAAAGCTGCCGGACGCTCTGCCGTTCTGGGCCTGAGATAAGGACCTTGTGACGGCACTGTAACCCCGCGAGATTCAGGACACATCGCCAGTGCGAGTGGCAATCCGGAAGGAAGAACCTTCAAGGCGGAGTGTCCTTTCCTGTACAAAACGGCGCCCAAGTGGCTGAGGCAGGGAGCATTTTCCTTCACAGAACCGGCATCCTCGTATGCCTGTGGGTTACTCTAAAGAAACAACACTGTGAGCAACCTCTTCGAAAAGGCCTTCGCAAGCGACTTGGAGACAACAGCAGCGCAGTGGAGGCACAGACCATTGTCCTAGAGAGCAGCACAGTGTCTCTAGCAGCGATCGCTTCCCGGAGGATACTTAAGCCACACCGAGATTCCAGCAGGGAGTTTTGCCTTATAGCAGTACAACTCACTCAAGAAAGAGGGATGAGGTGTAGGGCTAATCTACGTGCGCTCACGCTCTGTGTCCCCGAGAAGGTTTCACGGAGCAGAATGCATCACCGACCGCTACCACGTGTGTGCACCAAAGAAGCCCTGTGCTGTGGGTGTTCTCAGGCCGACAGCGAAGACCTAGGTGTGTGCTGCACCCGCACCCGGTGGTTCACACGTTGCGTGACCCTGTGCCTTTTGAAGATGCTCAGAGCGGGTGGCACCTGCGTGCTGCGAGCGCAAGAGGTGTAGAGTGTAAAGGCCTTTCACACTGGAGGAAAGGCTTGCATCTCATGGAGAAAATGTGTACGTCGCCCGGGAGATGGAGGCGCACTCTTGACACCATTTCCTCTGCCCGTTTCAAACACAAGTGTTTGTACTCGATCTGGGCTGCCTGGTGAAACGCTTGGCAGTCCGCATCACCCTGAGCACCTTTCCTGAAGTTTGATTCGTAGCTGGGTAAACTCGGGCTTCAGAGGCTTAGATGAGACCAAACGTGTTCAGCTTGTGGCGAAAGCCTTTGACCAGAGGCATATGTGCTTGTGCTTGGGGTGAGGGCTAGGCAAGAACGTTTACACACTGGGTTTTTATCTTTACCCTAAGCTGTCCCTTTTGGCTGCAGCAGGCGGAGGGAACCCGCGGAGAGAGAACAGCTGCGAAGTGGATGCACACAACAGTCACCTCGATACCAGCCCCGGGCTCCCAAGCAACGATCCTTCCCCACAGGGTAGTTAACCCACCCAGGGATTCAAGCAGGGAGTTCGCCTTGTCCAACTCGCACAGGAGACTGGCATGAGATGTAGGGCTCATCTACTTGCGTTCACACTACGTGGCCCGGAGAAGTTCTCACGGAGCCGAATCCAGCACCCTTCCTCCACCACGTGTGTACACAAAGGAGCGCTGGGCAGTGGGTGTTCTCAGGCCAAGAGAGAAGCCCTTGTTCTGTGCTGCACCTGCTGGGTGGTTCAAAGGTTTTCTGACCTTCCTGCTCTGGAAGCTTTTCAGAGCTGAGGCTACGCCTGGGCTGCGAAAGCAGAGAGGCGTAGAGGCCTTTCACACTGAAGGCGTGGGCCTGTTTCCCATGGGGAAAGTGTACGTCGCCCAACCCCCACTCCCACCCCACCCCACCCCACTCCAACCCACCCCCAGCTGGAGGCGTGCGGGTTGACACCATTTTGTCCTGCCCATGGAAAATACAAAGAGGCGTACACGATTTGGGCCGTCTGGTGAAAGAATTTTGAATCGGCGGCACCCTGAGTACCTTTCCCGAAGTTTGCTTCCTAGCTGGTTAAACTCGGCATTCAGAGGCGAGATGAGAACAAACTTGCTCCGCGTGCAGCGAAGTGCCCTGATGCCCTGCCCTAAATGTTTGAGCTTCTGGCCAGCGTCAGGCAAGTACTTTGACACGTAGGAGTCTCACTTTTACTCCAAGCTGTCCCTGTTGGCTGAAGCAGTCGGCGTGTCTGTATCGCAGCCTGGGAGGCCGGGCATTGGGGGAGTCTGCCAAGTGACTGGCCTCCATTTATAGCTAACTGAGAAACTGCGTCGAAGCTTTCGGGAGCCTCTTACAGGGAATGGTTGCAGTTGGGAATTGGAGACTGTGCTGGCAAACGTCAGCAGCTCCTCTCCCTCGGAGGGCTCTTGGTGTGCCGACTCCTAACAGCCAGCACGGTCCCCAGCTCGTGAACGGTCCCATTGCGAGCCGGTCTCGTCCGTGAAAGAGCCACGTGAGGCTGAGCTCCAAGAGTCGGGCTCCACACCTGGAGCCTTTGGGACAGGGCAGTCCTGAGCCGATGTGCCCACCAGGGGACGCGACCAAAGTTTACGTACCACAGGAAAGCACATCAAGGCCTCGTGTTCTCTCCATGAAATGAACGTGAGCTTGAAGGGTGATGCGTCAGCGTGCACCGTGAACAGCTCGCTGGTACGCCTGTCTTTGCCCCCTCTCACGGTCTCACGCACCCGGGCTCAGTTCCGTGCAGGAATGCTGAGTGGGAGCGCCAGCCTCGCTTCTGGACTCGAAAGCCTTCCACCCCCTAATGGCAGGTTGTGTGTGTCTCTCACGTGGGGGGAGGAATGAGGTCGCCCACAGAGGTTCTGCCATGAAAGATCTAAAGACGCACGCTGCTGAGGAGCTTGTTCCTCATGGAGCGTCCCCGAAGGCCAGAAGCATGCCGAAGGTCTCTTTCAAAGCTGCCGGATGCTCTGCCGTTCTAGGCCTGAGATAAGGACCTTGTGACGGCACTGTAACCCCGCGAGATTCAGGAGACATCGCCAGTGCGAGTGGTAATCCGGAAGGAAGAACCTTCAAGGCGGAGTGTCCTTTCCTGTACAAAATGGCGCCCAAGTGGCTGAGGCAGGGAGCATTTTCCTTCACAGAACCGGCATCCTCGTATGCCTGTGGGTTACTCTAAAGAAACGACACTGTGAGCAACCTCTTCAAAAAGGCCTTCGCAAGCGACTTGGAGACAACAGCAGCGCAGTGGAGGCACAGACCATTGTCCTAGAGAGCAGCACAGTGTCTCTAGCAGCGATCGCTTCCCGGAGGATACTTAAGCCACACCGAGATTCCAACAGGGAGTTTTGCCTTATAGCAGTACAACTCACTCAAGAAAGAGGGATGAGGTGTAGGGCTAATCTACGTGCGCTCACGCTCTGTGTCCCCGAGAAGGTTTCACGGAGCAGAATGCATCACCGACCGCTACCACGTGTGTGCACCAAAGAAGCCCTGTGCCGTGAGTGTTCTCAGGCCAACAGCGAAGACCTAGGTGTGTGCTGCACCCGCGCCCGGTGGTTCACACGTTGCGTGACCCTGTGCCTTTTGAAGATGCTCAGAGCGGGTGGCACCTGCGTGCTGCGAGCGCAAGAGGTGTAGAGTGTAAAGGCCTTTCACACTGGAGGAAAGGCTTGCATCTCATGGAGAAAATGTGTACGTCGCCCGGGAGATGAAGGCGCGCTCTTGACACCATTTCCTCTGCCCGTTTCAAACACAAGTGTTTGTACTCGATCTGGGCTGCCTGGTGAAACGCTTGGCAGTCCGCATCACCCTGAGCACCTTTCCTGAAGTTTGATTCGTAGCTGGGTAAACTCGGGCTTCAGAGGCTTAGATGAGACCAAACGTGTTCAGCTTGTGGCGAAAGCCTTTGACCAGAGGCATATAAGCTTGTGCTTGGGGCGAGGGCTAGGCAAGAACGTTTACACACTGGGTTTTTATCTTTACCCTAAGCTGTCCCTTTTGGCTGCAGCAGGTGGAGGGAACCCGCGGAGAGAGAACAGCTGCGAAGTGGATGCACACAACAGTCACCTCGATACCAGCCCCGGGCTCCCAAGCAACGATCCTTCCCCGCAGGGTACTTAACCCACCCAGGGATTCAAGCAGGGAGTTCGCCTTGTCCAACTCGCACAGGAGACTGGCATGAGATGTAGGGCTCATCTACTTGCGTTCACACTACGTGGCCCGGAGAAGTTCTCACGGAGCCGAATCCAGCACCCTTCCTCCACCACGTGTGTACACAAAGGAGCGCTGGGCAGTGGGTGTTCTCAGGCCAAGAGAGAAGCCCTTGTTCTGTGCTGCACCTGCTGGGTGGTTCAAAGGTTTTCTGACCTTCCTGCTCTGGAAGCTTTTCAGAGCTGAGGCTACGCCTGGTCTGCGAAAGCAGAGAGGCGTAGAGGCCTTTCACACTGAAGGCGTGGGCCTGTTTCCCATGGGGAAAGTGTACGTCGCCCAACCCCCACTCCCACCCCACCCCACCCCACCCCACCCCACTCCAACACACCCCCAGCTGGAGGCGTGCGGGTTGACACCATTTTGTCCTGCCCATGGAAAATACAAAGAGGCGTACACGATTTGGGCCGTCTGGTGAAAGAATTTTGAATCGGCGGCACCCTGAGTACCTTTCCCGAAGTTTGCTTCCTAGCTGGTTAAACTCGGCATTCAGAGGCGAGATGAGAACAAACTTGCTCCGCGTGCGGCGAAGTGCCCTGATGCCCTGCCCTAAATGTTTGAGCTTCTGGCCAGCGTCAGGCAAGTACTTTGACACGTAGGAGTCTCACTTTTACTCCAAGCTGTCCCTGTTGGCTGAAGCAGTCGGCATGTCTGTATCGCAGCCTGGGAGGCCGGGCGTTGGGGGAGTCTGCCAAGTGACTGGCCTCCATTTATAGCTAACTGAGAAACTGCGTCGAAGCTTTCGGGAGCCTCTTACAGGGAATGGTTGCAGTTCGGAATTGGAGACTCTGCTGGCAAACGTCAGCAGCTCCTCTCCCTCGGAGGGCTCTTGGTGTGCCGACTCCTAACAGCCAGCACGGTCCCCAGCTCGTGAACGGTCCCATTGCGAGCCGGTCTCGTCTGTGAAAGAGCCACGTGAGGCTGAGCTCCAAGAGTCGGGCTCCACACCTGGAGCCTTTGGGACAGGGCAGTCCTGAGCCGATGTGCCCACCAGGGGACGCGACCAAAGTTTACGTACCACAGGAAAGCGCATCAAGGCCTCGTGTTCTCTCCATGAAATGAACGTGAGCTTGAAGGGTGATGCGTCAGCGTGCACCGTGAACAGCTCGCTGGTACGCCTGTCTTTGCCCCCTCTCACGGTCTCACGCACCCGGGCTCAGTTCCGTGCAGGAATGCTGAGTGGGAGCGCCAGCCTCGCTTCTGGACTCGAAAGCCTTCCACCCCCTAATGGCAGGTTGTGTGTGTCTCTCACGTGGGGGGAGGAATGAGGTCGCCCACAGAGGTTTTGCCATGAAAGATCTAAAGACGCACGCTGCTGAGGAGCTTGTTCCTCATGGAGCGTCCCCGAAGGCCAGAAGCATGCCGAAGGTCTCTTTCAAAGCTGCCGGACGCTCTGCCGTTCTAGGCCTGAGATAAGGACCTTGTGACGGCACTGTAACCCCGCGAGATTCAGGAGACATCGCCAGTGCGAGTGGCAATCCGGAAGGAGGAACCTTCAAGGCGGAGTGTCCTTTCCTGTACAAAACGGCGCCCAAGTGGCTGAGGCAGGGAGCATTTTCCTTCACAGAACCGGCATCCTCGTATGCCTGTGGGTTACTCTAAAGAAACGACACTGTGAGCAACCTCTTCGAAAAGGCCTTCGCAAGCGACTTGGAGACAACAGCAGCGCAGTGGAGGCACAGACCATTGTCCTAGAGAGCAGCACAGTGTCTCTAGCAGCGATCGCTTCCCGGAGGATACTTAAGCCACACCGATGTTCCAGCAGGGAGTTTTGCCTTATAGCAGTACAACTCACTCAAGAAAGAGGGATGAGGTGTAGGGCTAATCTACGTGCGCTCACGCTCTGTGTCCCCGAGAAGGTTTCACGGAGCAGAATGCATCACCGACTGCTACCACGTGTGTGCACCAAAGAAGCCCTGTGCTGTGGGTGTTCTCAGGCCGACAGCGAAGACCTAGGTGTGTGCTGCACCCGCGCCCGGTGGTTCACACGTTGCGTGACCCTGTGCCTTTTGAAGATGCTCAGAGCGGGTGGCACCTGCGTGCTGCGAGCGCAAGAGGTGTAGAGTGTAAAGGCCTTTCACACTGGAGGAAAGGCTTGCATCTCATGGAGAAAATGTGTACGTCGCCCGGGAGATGGAGGCGCGCTCTTGACACCATTTCCTCTGCCCGTTTCAAACACAAGTGTTTGTACTCGATCTGGGCTGCCTGGTGAAACGCTTGGCAGTCCGCATCACCCTGAGCACCTTTCCTGAAGTTTGATTCGTAGCTGGGTAAACTCGGGCTTCAGAGGCTTAGATGAGACCAAACGTGTTCAGCTTGTGGCGAAAGCCTTTGACCAGAGGCATATGTGCTTGTGCTTGGGGCAAGGGCTAGGCAAGAACGTTTACACACTGGGTTTTTATCTTTACCCTAAGCTGTCCCTTTTGGCTGCAGCAGGCGGAGGGAACCCGCGGAGAGAGAACAGCTGCGAAGTGGATGCACACAACAGTCACCTCGATACCAGCCCCGAGTTCCCAAGCAACGATCCTTCCCCGCAGGGTAGTTAACCCACCCAGGGATTCAAGCAGGGAGTTCGCCTTGTCCAACTCGCACAGGAGACTGGCATGAGATGTAGGGCTCATCTACTTGCGTTCACACTACGTGGCCCGGAGAAGTTCTCACGGAGCCGAATCCAGCACCCTTCCTCCACCACGTGTGTACACAAAGGAGCGCTGGGCAGTGGGTGTTCTCAGGCCAAGAGAGAAGCCCTTGTTCTGTGCTGCACCTGCTGGGTGGTTCAAAGGTTTTCTGACCTTCCTGCTCTGGAAGCTTTTCAGAGCTGAGGCTATGCCTGGGCTGCGAAAGCAGAGAGGCGTAGAGGCCTTTCACACTGAAGGCGTGGGCCTGTTTCCCATGGGGAAAGTGTACGTCGCCCAACCCCCACTCCCACCCCACCCCACCCCACTCCAACCCACCCCCAGCTGGAGGCGTGCGGGTTGACACCATTTTGTCCTGCCCATGGAAAATACAAAGAGGCGTACACGATTTGGGCCGTCTGGTGAAAGAATTTTGAATCGGCGGCACCCTGAGTACCTTTCCCGAAGTTTGCTTCCTAGCTGGTTAAACTCGGCATTCAGAGGCGAGATGAGAACAAACTTGCTCCGCGTGCGGCGAAGTGCCCTGATGCCCTGCCCTAAATGTTTGAGCTTCTGGCCAGCGTCAGGCAAGTACTTTGACACGTAGGAGTCTCACTTTTACTCCAAGCTGTCCCTGTTGGCTGAAGCAGTCGGCGTGTCTGTATCGCAGCCTGGGAGGCCGGGCGTTGGGGGAGTCTGCCAAGTGACTGGCCTCCATTTATAGCTAACTGAGAAACTGCGTCGAAGCTTTCGGGAGCCTCTTACAGGGAATGGTTGCAGTTGGGAATTGGAGACTGTGCTGGCAAACGTCAGCAGCTCCTCTCCCTCGGAGGGCTCTTGGTGTGCCGATTCCTAACAGCCAGCACGGTCCCCAGCTCGTGAACGGTCCCATTGCGAGCCGGTCTCGTCCGTGAAAGAGCCACGTGAGGCTGAGCTCCAAGAGTCGGGCTCCACACCTGGAGCCTTTGGGACAGGGCAGTCCTGAGCCGATGTGCCCACCAGGGGACGCGACCAAAGTTTACGTACCACAGGAAAGCGCATCAAGGCCTCGTGTTCTCTCCATGAAATGAACGTGAGCTTGAAGGGTGATGCGTCAGCGTGCACCGTGAACAGCTCGCTGGTACTCCTGTCTTTGCCCCCTCTCACGGTCTCACGCACCCGGGCTCAGTTCCGTGCAGGAATGCTGAGTGGGAGCGCCAGCCTCGCTTCTGGACTCGAAAGCCTTCCACCCCCTAATGGCAGGTTGTGTGTGTCTCTCACGTGGGGGGAGGAATGAGGTCGCCCACAGAGGTTCTGCCATGAAAGATCTAAAGACGCACGCTGCTGAGGAGCTTGTTCCTCATGGAGCGTCCCCGAAGGCCAGAAGCATGCCGAAGGTCTCTTTCAAAGCTGCCGGACGCTCTGCCGTTCTAGGCCTGAGATAAGGACCTTGTGACGGCACTGTAACCCCGCGAGATTCAGGAGACATCGCCAGTGCGAGTGGCAATCCGGAAGGAGGAACCTTCAAGGCGGAGTGTCCTTTCCTGTACAAAACGGCGCCCAAGTGGCTGAGGCAGGGAGCATTTTCCTTCACAGAACCGGCATCCTCGTATGCCTGTGGGTTACTCTAAAGAAACGACACTGTGAGCAACCTCTTCGAAAAGGCCTTCGCAAGCGACTTGGAGACAACAGCAGCGCAGTGGAGGCACAGACCATTGTCCTAGAGAGCAGCACAGTGTCTCTAGCAGCGATCGCTTCCCGGAGGATACTTAAGCCACACCGAGATTCCAGCAGGGAGTTTTGCCTTATAGCAGTACAACTCACTCAAGAAAGAGGGATGAGGTGTAGGGCTAATCTACGTGCGCTCACGCTCTGTGTCCCCGAGAAGGTTTCACGGAGCAGAATGCATCACCGACCGCTACCACGTGTGTGCACCAAAGAAGCCCTGTGCTGTGGGTGTTCTCAGGCCGACAGCGAAGACCTAGGTGTGTGCTGCACCCGCGCCCGGTGGTTCACACGTTGCGTGACCCTGTGCCTTTTGAAGATGCTCAGAGCGGGTGGCACCTGCGTGCTGCGAGCGCAAGAGGTGTAGAGTGTAAAGGCCTTTCACACTGGAGGAAAGGCTTGCATCTCATGGAGAAAATGTGTACGTCGCCCGGGAGATGGAGGCGCGCTCTTGACACCATTTCCTCTGCCCGTTTCAAACACAAGTGTTTGTACTCGATCTGGGCTGCCTGGTGAAACGCTTGGCAGTCCGCATCACCCTGAGCACCTTTCCTGAAGTTTGATTCGTAGCTGGGTAAACTCGGGCTTCAGAGGCTTAGATGAGACCAAACGTGTTCAGCTTGTGGCGAAAGCCTTTGACCAGAGGCATATGTGCTTGTGCTTGGGGCGAGGGCTAGGCAAGAACGTTTACACACTGGGTTTTTATCTTTACCCTAAGCTGTCCCTTTTGGCTGCAGCAGGCGGAGGGAACCCGCGGAGAGAGAACAGCTGCGAAGTGGATGCACACAACAGTCACCTCGATACCAGCCCCGGGCTCCCAAGCAACGATCCTTCCCCGCAGGGTACTTAACCCACCCAGGGATTCAAGCAGGGAGTTCGCCTTGTCCAACTCGCACAGGAGACTGGCATGAGATGTAGGGCTCATCTACTTGCGTTCACACTACGTGGCCCGGAGAAGTTCTCACGGAGCCGAATCCAGCACCCTTCCTCCACCACGTGTGTACACAAAGGAGCGCTGGGCAGTGGGTGTTCTCAGGCCAAGAGAGAAGCCCTTGTTCTGTGCTGCACCTGCTGGGTGGTTCAAAGGTTTTCTGACCTTCCTGCTCTGGAAGCTTTTCAGAGCTGAGGCTACGCCTGGGCTGCGAAAGCAGAGAGGTGTAGAGGCCTTTCACACTGAAGGCGTGGGCCTGTTTCCCATGGGGAAAGTGTACGTCGCCCAACCCCCACTCCCACCCCACCCCACCCCACTCCAACCCACCCCCAGCTGGAGGCGTGCGGGTTGACACCATTTTGTCCTGCCCATGGAAAATACAAAGAGGCGTACACGATTTGGGCCTTCTGGTGAAAGAATTTTGAATCGGCGGCACCCTGAGTACCTTTCCCGAAGTTTGCTTCCTAGCTGGTTAAACTCGGCATTCAGAGGCGAGATGAGAACAAACTTGCTCCGCGTGCGGCGAAGTGCCCTGATGCCCTGCCCTAAATGTTTGAGCTTCTGGCCAGCGTCAGGCAAGTACTTTGACACGTAGGAGTCTCACTTTTACTCCAAGCTGTCCCTGTTGGCTGAAGCAGTCGGCGTGTCTGTATCGCAGCCTGGGAGGCCGGGCGTTGGGGGAGTCTGCCAAGTGACTGGCCTCCATTTATAGCTAACTGAGAAACTGCGTCGAAGCTTTCGGGAGCCTCTTACAGGGAATGGTTGCAGTTGGGAATTGGAGACTGTGCTGGCAAACGTCAGCAGCTCCTCTCCCTCGGAGGGCTCTTGGTGTGCCGACTCCTAACAGCCAGCACGGTCCCCAGCTCGTGAACGGTCCCATTGCGAGCCGGTCTCGTCCGTGAAAGAGCCACGTGAGGCTGAGCTCCAAGAGTCGGGCTCCACACCTGGAGCCTTTGGGACAGGGCAGTCCTGAGCCGATGTGCCCACCAGGGGACGCGACCAAAGTTTACGTACCACAGGAAAGCGCATCAAGGCCTCGTGTTCTCTCCATGAAATGAACGTGAGCTTGAAGGGTGATGCGTCAGCGTGCACCGTGAACAGCTCGCTGGTACTCCTGTCTTTGCCCCCTCTCACGGTCTCACGCACCCGGGCTCAGTTCCGTGCAGGAATGCTGAGTGGGAGCGCCAGCCTCGCTTCTGGACTCGAAAGCCTTCCACCCCCTAATGGCAGGTTGTGTGTGTCTCTCACGTGGGGGGAGGAATGAGGTCGCCCACAGAGGTTCTGCCATGAAAGATCTAAAGACGCACGCTGCTGAGGAGCTTGTTCCTCATGGAGCGTCCCCGAAGGCCAGAAGCATGCCGAAGGTCTCTTTCAAAGCTGCCGGACGCTCTGCCGTTCTAGGCCTGAGATAAGGACCTTGTGACGGCACTGTAACCCCGCGAGATTCAGGAGACATCGCCAGTGCGAGTGGCAATCCGGAAGGAGGAACCTTCAAGGCGGAGTGTCCTTTCCTGTACAAAACGGCGCCCAAGTGGCTGAGGCAGGGAGCATTTTCCTTCACAGAACCGGCATCATCGTATGCCTGTGGGTTACTCTAAAGAAACGACACTGTGAGCAACCTCTTCGAAAAGGCCTTCGCAAGCGACTTGGAGACAACAGGAGCGCAGTGGAGGCACAGACCATTGTCCTAGAGAGCAGCACAGTGTCTCTAGCAGCGATCGCTTCCCGGAGGATACTTAAGCCACACCGAGATTCCAGCAGGGAGTTTTGCCTTATAGCAGTACAACTCACTCAAGAAAGAGGGATGAGGTGTAGGGCTAATCTACGTGCGCTCACGCTCTGTGTCCCCGAGAAGGTTTCACGGAGCAGAATGCATCACCGACCGCTACCACGTGTGTGCACCAAAGAAGCCCTGTGCTGTGGGTGTTCTCAGGCCGACAGCGAAGACCTAGGTGTGTGCTGCACCCGCGCCCGGTGGTTCACACGTTGCGTGACCCTGTGCCTTTTGAAGATGCTCAGAGCGGGTGGCACCTGCGTGCTGCGAGCGCAAGAGGTGTAGAGTGTAAAGGCCTTTCACACTGGAGGAAAGGCTTGCATCTCATGGAGAAAATGTGTACGTCGCCCGGGAGATGGAGGCGCGCTCTTGACACCATTTCCTCTGCCCGTTTCAAACACAAGTGTTTGTACTCGATCTGGGCTGCCTGGTGAAACGCTTGGCAGTCCGCATCACCCTGAGCACCTTTCCTGAAGTTTGATTCGTAGCTGGGTAAACTCGGGCTTCAGAGGCTTAGATGAGACCAAACGTGTTCAGCTTGTGGCGAAAGCCTTTGACCAGAGGCATATGTGCTTGTGCTTGGGGCGAGGGCTAGGCAAGAACGTTTACACACTGGGTTTTTATCTTTACCCTAAGCTGTCCCTTTTGGCTGCAGCAGGCGGAGGGAACCCGCGGAGAGAGAACAGCTGCGAAGTGGATGCACACAACAGTCACCTCGATACCAGCCCCGGGCTCCCAAGCAACGATCCTTCCCCGCAGGGTACTTAACCCACCCAGGGATTCAAGCAGGGAGTTCGCCTTGTCCAACTCGCACAGGAGACTGGCATGAGATGTAGGGCTCATCTACTTGCGTTCACACTACGTGGCCCGGAGAAGTTCTCACGGAGCCGAATCCAGCACCCTTCCTCCACCACGTGTGTACACAAAGGAGCGCTGGGCAGTGGGTGTTCTCAGGCCAAGAGAGAAGCCCTTGTTCTGTGCTGCACCTGCTGGGTGGTTCAAAGGTTTTCTGACCTTCCTGCTCTGGAAGCTTTTCAGAGCTGAGGCTACGCCTGGGCTGCGAAAGCAGAGAGACGTAGAGGCCTTTCACACTGAAGGCGTGGGCCTGTTTCCCATGGGGAAAGTGTACGTCGCCCAACCCCCACTCCCACCCCACCCCACCCCACCCCACCCCACTCCAACCCACCCCCAGCTGGAGGCGTGCGGGTTGACACCATTTTGTCCTGCTCATGGAAAATACAAAGAGGCGTACACGATTTGGGCCGTCTGGTGAAAGAATTTTGAATCGGCGGCACCCTGAGTACCTTTCCCGAAGTTTGCTTCCTAGCTGGTTAAACTCGGCATTCAGAGGCGAGATGAGAACAAACTTGCTCCGCGTGCGGCGAAGTGCCCTGATGCCCTGCCCTAAATGTTTGAGCTTCTGGCCAGCGTCAGGCAAGTACTTTGACACGTAGGAGTCTCCCTTTTACTCCAAGCTGTCCCTGTTGGCTGAAGCAGTCGGCGTGTCTGTATCGCAGCCTGGGAGGCCGGGCGTTGGGGGAGTCTGCCAAGTGACTGGCCTCCATTTATAGCTAACTGAGAAACTGCGTCGAAGCTTTCGGGAGCCTCTTACAGGGAATGGTTGCAGTTGGGAATTGGAGACTGTGCTGGCAAACGTCAGCAGCTCCTCTCCCTCGGAGGGCTCTTGGTGTGCCGACTCCTAACAGCCAGCACGGTCCCCAGCTCGTGAACGGTCCCATTGCGAGCCGGTCTCGTCCGTGAAAGAGCCACGTGAGGCTGAGCTCCAAGAGTCGGGCTCCACACCTGGAGCCTTTGGGACAGGGCAGTCCTGAGCCGATGTGCCCACCAGGGGACGCGACCAAAGTTTACGTACCACAGGAAAGCGCATCAAGGCCTCGTGTTCTCTCCATGAAATGAACGTGAGCTTGAAGGGTGATGCGTCAGCGTGCACCGTGAACAGCTCGCTGGTACGCCTGTCTTTGCCCCCTCTCACGGTCTCACGCACCCGGGCTCAGTTCCGTGCAGGAATGCTGAGTGGGAGCGCCAGCCTTGCTTCCTGACTCGAAAGCCTTCCACCCCCTAATGGCAGGTTGTGTGTGTCTCTCACGTGGGGGGAGGAATGAGGTCGCCCACAGAGGTTCTGCCATGAAAGATCTAAAGACGCACGCTGCTGAGGAGCTTGTTCCTCATGGAGCGTCCCCGAAGGCCAGAAGCATGCCGAAGGTCTCTTTCAAAGCTGCCGGACGCTCTGCCGTTCTAGGCCTGAGATAAGGACCTTGTGACGGCACTGTAACCCCGCGAGATTCAGGAGACATCGCCAGTGCGAGTGGCAATCCGGAAGGAAGAACCTTCAAGGCGGAGTGTCCTTTCCTGTACAAAACGGCGCCCAAGTGGCTGAGGCAGGGAGCATTTTCCTTCACAGAACCGGCATCCTCGTATGCCTGTGGGTTACTCTAAAGAAACGACACTGTGAGCAACCTCTTCGAAAAGGCCTTCGCAAGCGACTTGGAGACAACAGGAGCGCAGTGGAGGCACAGACCATTGTCCTAGAGAGCAGCACAGTGTCTCTAGCAGCGATCGCTTCCCGGAGGATACTTAAGCCACACCGAGATTCCAGCAGGGAGTTTTGCCTTATAGCAGTACAACTCACTCAAGAAAGAGGGATGAGGTGTAGGGCTAATCTACGTGCGCTCACGCTCTGTGTCCCCGAGAAGGTTTCACGGAGCAGAATGCATCACCGACCGCTACCACGTGTGTGCACCAAAGAAGCCCTGTGCTGTGGGTGTTCTCAGGCCGACAGCGAAGACCTAGGTGTGTGCTGCACCCGCGCCCGGTGGTTCACACGTTGCGTGACCCTGTGCCTTTTGAAGATGCTCAGAGCGGGTGGCACCTGCGTGCTGCGAGCGCAAGAGGTGTAGAGTGTAAAGGCCTTTCACACTGGAGGAAAGGCTTGCATCTCATGGAGAAAATGTGTACGTCGCCCGGGAGATGGAGGCGCGCTCTTGACACCATTTCCTCTGCCCGTTTCAAACACAAGTGTTTGTACTCGATCTGGGCTGCCTGGTGAAACGCTTGGCAGTCCGCATCACCCTGAGCACCTTTCCTGAAGTTTGATTCGTAGCTGGGTAAACTCGGGCTTCAGAGGCTTAGATGAGACCAAACGTGTTCAGCTTGTGGCGAAAGCCTTTGACCAGAGGCATATGTGCTTGTGCTTGGGGCGAGGGCTAGGCAAGAACGTTTACACACTGGGTTTTTATCTTTACCCTAAGCTGTCCCTTTTGGCTGCAGCAGGCGGAGGGAACCCGCGGAGAGAGAACAGCTGCGAAGTGGATGCACACAACAGTCACCTCGATACCAGCCCCGGGCTCCCAAGCAACGATCCTTCCCCGCAGGGTACTTAACCCACCCAGGGATTCAAGCAGGGAGTTCGCCTTGTCCAACTCGCACAGGAGACTGGCATGAGATGTAGGGCTCATCTACTTGCGTTCACACTACGTGGCCCGGAGAAGTTCTCACGGAGCCGAATCCAGCACCCTTCCTCCACCACGTGTGTACACAAAGGAGCGCTGGGCAGTGGGTGTTCTCAGGCCAAGAGAGAAGCCCTTGTTCTGTGCTGCACCTGCTGGGTGGTTCAAAGGTTTTCTGACCTTCCTGCTCTGGAAGCTTTTCAGAGCTGAGGCTACGCCTGGGCTGCGAAAGCAGAGAGACGTAGAGGCCTTTCACACTGAAGGCGTGGGCCTGTTTCCCATGGGGAAAGTGTACGTCGCCCAACCCCCACTCCCACCCCACCCCACCCCACCCCACCCCACTCCAACCCACCCCCAGCTGGAGGCGTGCGGGTTGACACCATTTTGTCCTGCTCATGGAAAATACAAAGAGGCGTACACGATTTGGGCCGTCTGGTGAAAGAATTTTGAATCGGCGGCACCCTGAGTACCTTTCCCGAAGTTTGCTTCCTAGCTGGTTAAACTCGGCATTCAGAGGCGAGATGAGAACAAACTTGCTCCGCGTGCGGCGAAGTGCCCTGATGCCCTGCCCTAAATGTTTGAGCTTCTGGCCAGCGTCAGGCAAGTACTTTGACACGTAGGAGTCTCCCTTTTACTCCAAGCTGTCCCTGTTGGCTGAAGCAGTCGGCGTGTCTGTATCGCAGCCTGGGAGGCCGGGCGTTGGGGGAGTCTGCCAAGTGACTGGCCTCCATTTATAGCTAACTGAGAAACTGCGTCGAAGCTTTCGGGAGCCTCTTACAGGGAATGGTTGCAGTTGGGAATTGGAGACTGTGCTGGCAAACGTCAGCAGCTCCTCTCCCTCGGAGGGCTCTTGGTGTGCCGACTCCTAACAGCCAGCACGGTCCCCAGCTCGTGAACGGTCCCATTGCGAGCCGGTCTCGTCCGTGAAAGAGCCACGTGAGGCTGAGCTCCAAGAGTCGGGCTCCACACCTGGAGCCTTTGGGACAGGGCAGTCCTGAGCCGATGTGCCCACCAGGGGACGCGACCAAAGTTTACGTACCACAGGAAAGCGCATCAAGGCCTCGTGTTCTCTCCATGAAATGAACGTGAGCTTGAAGGGTGATGCGTCAGCGTGCACCGTGAACAGCTCGCTGGTACGCCTGTCTTTGCCCCCTCTCACGGTCTCACGCACCCGGGCTCAGTTCCGTGCAGGAATGCTGAGTGGGAGCGCCAGCCTTGCTTCCTGACTCGAAAGCCTTCCACCCCCTAATGGCAGGTTGTGTGTGTCTCTCACGTGGGGGGAGGAATGAGGTCGCCCACAGAGGTTCTGCCATGAAAGATCTAAAGACGCACGCTGCTGAGGAGCTTGTTCCTCATGGAGCGTCCCCGAAGGCCAGAAGCATGCCGAAGGTCTCTTTCAAAGCTGCCGGACGCTCTGCCGTTCTAGGCCTGAGATAAGGACCTTGTGACGGCACTGTAACCCCGCGAGATTCAGGAGACATCGCCAGTGCGAGTGGCAATCCGGAAGGAAGAACCTTCAAGGCGGAGTGTCCTTTCCTGTACAAAACGGCGCCCAAGTGGCTGAGGCAGGGAGCATTTTCCTTCACAGAACCGGCATCCTCGTATGCCTGTGGGTTACTCTAAAGAAACGACACTGTGAGCAACCTCTTCGAAAAGGCCTTCGCAAGCGACTTGGAGACAACAGGAGCGCAGTGGAGGCACAGACCATTGTCCTAGAGAGCAGCACAGTGTCTCTAGCAGCGATCGCTTCCCGGAGGATACTTAAGCCACACCGAGATTCCAGCAGGGAGTTTTGCCTTATAGCAGTACAACTCACTCAAGAAAGAGGGATGAGGTGTAGGGCTAATCTACGTGCGCTCACGCTCTGTGTCCCCGAGAAGGTTTCACGGAGCAGAATGCATCACCGACCGCTACCACGTGTGTGCACCAAAGAAGCCCTGTGCCGTGGGTGTTCTCAGGCCGACAGCGAAGACCTAGGTGTGTGCTGCACCCGCGCCCGGTGGTTCACACGTTGCGTGACCCTGTGCCTTTTGAAGATGCTCAGAGCGGGTGGCACCTGCGTGCTGCGAGCGCAAGAGGTGTAGAGTGTAAAGGCCTTTCACACTGGAGGAAAGGCTTGCATCTCATGGAGAAAATGTGTACGTCGCCCGGGAGATGGAGGCGCGCTCTTGACACCATTTCCTCTGCCCGTTTCAAACACAAGTGTTTGTACTCGATCTGGGCTGCCTGGTGAAACGCTTGGCAGTCCGCATCACCCTGAGCACCTTTCCTGAAGTTTGATTCGTAGCTGGGTAAACTCGGGCTTCAGAGGCTTAGATGAGACCAAACGTGTTCAGCTTGTGGCGAAAGCCTTTGACCAGAGGCATATGTGCTTGTGCTTGGGGCGAGGGCTAGGCAAGAACGTTTACACACTGGGTTTTTATCTTTACCCTAAGCTGTCCCTTTTGGCTGCAGCAGGCGGAGGGAACCCGCGGAGAGAGAACAGCTGCGAAGTGGATGCACACAACAGTCACCTCGATACCAGCCCCGGGCTCCCAAGCAACGATCCTTCCCCGCAGGGTACTTAACCCACCCAGGGATTCAAGCAGGGAGTTCGCCTTGTCCAACTCGCACAGGAGACTGGCATGAGATGTAGGGCTCATCTACTTGCGTTCACACTACGTGGCCCGGAGAAGTTCTCACGGAGCCGAATCCAGCACCCTTCCTCCACCACGTGTGTACACAAAGGAGCGCTGGGCAGTGGGTGTTCTCAGGCCAAGAGAGAAGCCCTTGTTCTGTGCTGCACCTGCTGGGTGGTTCAAAGGTTTTCTGACCTTCCTGCTCTGGAAGCTTTTCAGAGCTGAGGCTATGCCTGGGCTGCGAAAGCAGAGAGGCGTAGAGGCCTTTCACACTGAAGGCGTGGGCCTGTTTCCCATGGGGAAAGTGTACGTCGCCCAACCCCCACTCCCACCCCACCCCACCCCACCCCACCCCACTCCAACCCACCCCCAGCTGGAGGCGTGCGGGTTGACACCATTTTGTCCTGCCCATGGAAAATACAAAGAGGCGTACACGATTTGGGCTGTCTGGTGAGAGAATTTTGAATCGGCGGCACCCTGAGTACCTTTCCCGAAGTTTGCTTCCTAGCTGGTTAAACTCGGCATTCAGAGGCGAGATGAGAACAAACTTGCTCCGCGTGCGGCGAAGTGCCCTGATGCCCTGCCCTAAATGTTTGAGCTTCTGGCCAGCGTCAGGAAAGTACTTTGACACGTAGGAGTCTCACTTTTACTCCAAGCTGTCCCTGTTGGCTGAAGCAGTCGGCGTGTCTGTATCGCAGCCTGGGAGGCCGGGCGTTGGGGGAGTCTGCCAAGTGACTGGCCTCCATTTATAGCTAACTGAGAAACTGCGTCGAAGCTTTCGGGAGCCTCTTACAGGGAATGGTTGCAGTTCGGAATTGGAGACTGTGCTGGCAAACGTCAGCAGCTCCTCTCCCTCGGAGTGCTCTTGGTGTGCCGACTCCTAACAGCCAGCACAGTCCCCAGCTCGTGAACGGTCCCATTGCGAGCCGGTCTCGTCCATGAAAGAGCCACGTGCGGCTGAGCTCCAAGAGTCGGGCTCCACACCTGGAGCCTTTGGGACAGGGCAGTCCTGAGCCGATGTGCCCACCAGGGGACGCGACCAAAGTTTACGTACCACAGGAAAGCGCATCAAGGCCTCGTGTTCTCTCCATGAAATGAACGTGAGCTTGAAGGGTGATGCGTCAGCGTGCACCGTGAACAGCTCGCTGGTACGCCTGTCTTTGCCCCCTCTCACGGTCTCACGCACCCGGGCTCAGTTCCGTGCAGGAATGCTGAGTGGGAGCGCCAGCCTCGCTTCTGGACTCGAAAGCCTTCCACCCCCTAATGGCAGGTTGTGTGTGTCTCTCACGTGGGGGGAGGAATGAGGTCGCCCACAGAGGTTCTGCCATGAAAGATCTAAAGACGCACGCTGCTGAGGAGCTTGTTCCTCATGGAGCGTCCCCGAAGGCCAGAAGCATGCCGAAGGTCTCTTTCAAAGCTGCCGGACGCTCTGCCGTTCTAGGCCTGAGATAAGGACCTTGCGACGGCACTGTAACCCCGCGAGATTCAGGAGACATCGCCAGTGCGAGTGGCAATCCGGAAGGAGGAACCTTCAAGGCGGAGTGTCCTTTCCTGTACAAAACGGCGCCCAAGTGGCTGAGGCAGGGAGCATTTTCCTTCACAGAACCGGCATCATCGTATGCCTGTGGGTTACTCTAAAGAAACGACACTGTGAGCAACCTCTTCGAAAAGGCCTTCGCAAGCGACTTGGAGACAACAGGAGCGCAGTGGAGGCACAGACCATTGTCCTAGAGAGCAGCACAGTGTCTCTAGCAGCGATCGCTTCCCGGAGGATACTTAAGCCACACCGAGATTCCAGCAGGGAGTTTTGCCTTATAGCAGTACAACTCACTCAAGAAAGAGGGATGAGGTGTAGGGCTAATCTACGTGCGCTCACGCTCTGTGTCCCCGAGAAGGTTTCACGGAGCAGAATGCATCACCGACCGCTACCACGTGTGTGCACCAAAGAAGCCCTGTGCTGTGGGTGTTCTCAGGCCGACAGCGAAGACCTAGGTGTGTGCTGCACCCGCGCCCGGTGGTTCACACGTTGCGTGACCCTGTGCCTTTTGAAGATGCTCAGAGCGGGTGGCACCTGCGTGCTGCGAGCGCAAGAGGTGTAGAGTGTAAAGGCCTTTCACACTGGAGGAAAGGCTTGCATCTCATGGAGAAAATGTGTACGTCGCCCGGGAGATGGAGGCGCGCTCTTGACACCATTTCCTCTGCCCGTTTCAAACACAAGTGTTTGTACTCGATCTGGGCTGCCTGGTGAAACGCTTGGCAGTCCGCATCACCCTGAGCACCTTTCCTGAAGTTTGATTCGTAGCTGGGTAAACTCGGGCTTCAGAGGCTTAGATGAGACCAAACGTGTTCAGCTTGTGGCGAAAGCCTTTGACCAGAGGCATATGTGCTTGTGCTTGGGGCGAGGGCTAGGCAAGAACGTTTACACACTGGGTTTTTATCTTTACCCTAAGCTGTCCCTTTTGGCTGCAGCAGGCGGAGGGAACCCGCGGAGAGAGAACAGCTGCGAAGTGGATGCACACAACAGTCACCTCGATACCAGCCCCGGGCTCCCAAGCAACGATCCTTCCCCGCAGGGTACTTAACCCACCCAGGGATTCAAGCAGGGAGTTCGCCTTGTCCAACTCGCACAGGAGACTGGCATGAGATGTAGGGCTCATCTACTTGCGTTCACACTACGTGGCCCGGAGAAGTTCTCACGGAGCCGAATCCAGCACCCTTCCTCCACCACGTGTGTACACAAAGGAGCGCTGGGCAGTGGGTGTTCTCAGGCCAAGAGAGAAGCCCTTGTTCTGTGCTGCACCTGCTGGGTGGTTCAAAGGTTTTCTGACCTTCCTGCTCTGGAAGCTTTTCAGAGCTGAGGCTACGCCTGGGCTGCGAAAGCAGAGAGGCGTAGAGGCCTTTCACACTGAAGGCGTGGGCCTGTTTCCCATGGGGAAAGTGTACGTCGCCCAACCCCCACTCCCACCCCACCCCACCCCACCCCACCCCACTCCAACCCACCCCCAGCTGGAGGCGTGCGGGTTGACACCATTTTGTCCTGCTCATGGAAAATACAAAGAGGCGTACACGATTTGGGCCGTCTGGTGAAAGAATTTTGAATCGGCGGCACCCTGAGTACCTTTCCCGAAGTTTGCTTCCTAGCTGGTTAAACTCGGCATTCAGAGGCGAGATGAGAACAAACTTGCTCCGCGTGCGGCGAAGTGCCCTGATGCCCTGCCCTAAATGTTTGAGCTTCTGGCCAGCGTCAGGCAAGTACTTTGACACGTAGGAGTCTCCCTTTTACTCCAAGCTGTCCCTGTTGGCTGAAGCAGTCGGCGTGTCTGTATCGCAGCCTGGGAGGCCGGGCGTTGGGGGAGTCTGCCAAGTGACTGGCCTCCATTTATAGCTAACTGAGAAACTGCGTCGAAGCTTTCGGGAGCCTCTTACAGGGAATGGTTGCAGTTGGGAATTGGAGACTGTGCTGGCAAACGTCAGCAGCTCCTCTCCCTCGGAGGGCTCTTGGTGTGCCGACTCCTAACAGCCAGCACGGTCCCCAGCTCGTGAACGGTCCCATTGCGAGCCGGTCTCGTCCGTGAAAGAGCCACGTGAGGCTGAGCTCCAAGAGTCGGGCTCCACACCTGGAGCCTTTGGGACAGGGCAGTCCTGAGCCGATGTGCCCACCAGGGGACGCGACCAAAGTTTACGTACCACAGGAAAGCGCATCAAGGCCTCGTGTTCTCTCCATGAAATGAACGTGAGCTTGAAGGGTGATGCGTCAGCGTGCACCGTGAACAGCTCGCTGGTACGCCTGTCTTTGCCCCCTCTCACGGTCTCACGCACCCGGGCTCAGTTCCGTGCAGGAATGCTGAGTGGGAGCGCCAGCCTTGCTTCCTGACTCGAAAGCCTTCCACCCCCTAATGGCAGGTTGTGTGTGTCTCTCACGTGGGGGGAGGAATGAGGTCGCCCACAGAGGTTCTGCCATGAAAGATCTAAAGACGCACGCTGCTGAGGAGCTTGTTCCTCATGGAGCGTCCCCGAAGGCCAGAAGCATGCCGAAGGTCTCTTTCAAAGCTGCCGGACGCTCTGCCGTTCTAGGCCTGAGATAAGGACCTTGTGACGGCACTGTAACCCCGCGAGATTCAGGAGACATCGCCAGTGCGAGTGGCAATCCGGAAGGAAGAACCTTCAAGGCGGAGTGTCCTTTCCTGTACAAAACGGCGCCCAAGTGGCTGAGGCAGGGAGCATTTTCCTTCACAGAACCGGCATCCTCGTATGCCTGTGGGTTACTCTAAAGAAACGACACTGTGAGCAACCTCTTCGAAAAGGCCTTCGCAAGCGACTTGGAGACAACAGGAGCGCAGTGGAGGCACAGACCATTGTCCTAGAGAGCAGCACAGTGTCTCTAGCAGCGATCGCTTCCCGGAGGATACTTAAGCCACACCGAGATTCCAGCAGGGAGTTTTGCCTTATAGCAGTACAACTCACTCAAGAAAGAGGGATGAGGTGTAGGGCTAATCTACGTGCGCTCACGCTCTGTGTCCCCGAGAAGGTTTCACGGAGCAGAATGCATCACCGACCGCTACCACGTGTGTGCACCAAAGAAGCCCTGTGCCGTGGGTGTTCTCAGGCCGACAGCGAAGACCTAGGTGTGTGCTGCACCCGCCCCCGGTGGTTCACACGTTGCGTGACCCTGTGCCTTTTGAAGATGCTCAGAGCGGGTGGCACCTGCGTGCTGCGAGCGCAAGAGGTGTAGAGTGTAAAGGCCTTTCACACTGGAGGAAAGGCTTGCATCTCATGGAGAAAATGTGTACGTCGCCCGGGAGATGGAGGCGCGCTCTTGACACCATTTCCTCTGCCCGTTTCAAACACAAGTGTTTGTACTCGATCTGGGCTGCCTGGTGAAACGCTTGGCAGTCCGCATCACCCTGAGCACCTTTCCTGAAGTTTGATTCGTAGCTGGGTAAACTCGGGCTTCAGAGGCTTAGATGAGACCAAACGTGTTCAGCTTGTGGCGAAAGCCTTTGACCAGAGGCATATGTGCTTGTGCTTGGGGCGAGGGCTAGGCAAGAACGTTTACACACTGGGTTTTTATCTTTACCCTAAGCTGTCCCTTTTGGCTGCAGCAGGCGGAGGGAACCCGCGGAGAGAGAACAGCTGCGAAGTGGATGCACACAACAGTCACCTCGATACCAGCCCCGGGCTCCCAAGCAACGATCCTTCCCCGCAGGGTACTTAACCCACCCAGGGATTCAAGCAGGGAGTTCGCCTTGTCCAACTCGCACAGGAGACTGGCATGAGATGTAGGGCTCATCTACTTGCGTTCACACTACGTGGCCCGGAGAAGTTCTCACGGAGCCGAATCCAGCACCCTTCCTCCACCACGTGTGTACACAAAGGAGCGCTGGGCAGTGGGTGTTCTCAGGCCAAGAGAGAAGCCCTTGTTCTGTGCTGCACCTGCTGGGTGGTTCAAAGGTTTTCTGACCTTCCTGCTCTGGAAGCTTTTCAGAGCTGAGGCTATGCCTGGGCTGCGAAAGCAGAGAGGCGTAGAGGCCTTTCACACTGAAGGCGTGGGCCTGTTTCCCATGGGGAAAGTGTACGTCGCCCAACCCCCACTCCCACCCCACCCCACCCCACCCCACCCCACTCCAACCCACCCCCAGCTGGAGGCGTGCGGGTTGACACCATTTTGTCCTGCCCATGGAAAATACAAAGAGGCGTACACGATTTGGGCTGTCTGGTGAGAGAATTTTGAATCGGCGGCACCCTGAGTACCTTTCCCGAAGTTTGCTTCCTAGCTGGTTAAACTCGGCATTCAGAGGCGAGATGAGAACAAACTTGCTCCGCGTGCGGCGAAGTGCCCTGATGCCCTGCCCTAAATGTTTGAGCTTCTGGCCAGCGTCAGGAAAGTACTTTGACACGTAGGAGTCTCACTTTTACTCCAAGCTGTCCCTGTTGGCTGAAGCAGTCGGCGTGTCTGTATCGCAGCCTGGGAGGCCGGGCGTTGGGGGAGTCTGCCAAGTGACTGGCCTCCATTTATAGCTAACTGAGAAACTGCGTCGAAGCTTTCGGGAGCCTCTTACAGGGAATGGTTGCAGTTCGGAATTGGAGACTGTGCTGGCAAACGTCAGCAGCTCCTCTCCCTCGGAGTGCTCTTGGTGTGCCGACTCCTAACAGCCAGCACAGTCCCCAGCTCGTGAACGGTCCCATTGCGAGCCGGTCTCGTCCATGAAAGAGCCACGTGCGGCTGAGCTCCAAGAGTCGGGCTCCACACCTGGAGCCTTTGGGACAGGGCAGTCCTGAGCCGATGTGCCCACCAGGGGACGCGACCAAAGTTTACGTACCACAGGAAAGCGCATCAAGGCCTCGTGTTCTCTCCATGAAATGAACGTGAGCTTGAAGGGTGATGCGTCAGCGTGCACCGTGAACAGCTCGCTGGTACGCCTGTCTTTGCCCCCTCTCACGGTCTCACGCACCCGGGCTCAGTTCCGTGCAGGAATGCTGAGTGGGAGCGCCAGCCTCACTTCTGGACTCGAAAGCCTTCCACCCCCTAATGGCAGGTTGTGTGTGTCTCTCACGTGGGGGGAGGAATGAGGTCGCCCACAGAGGTTCTGCCATGAAAGATCTAAAGACGCACGCTGCTGAGGAGCTTGTTCCTCATGGAGCGTCCCCGAAGGCCAGAAGCATGCCGAAGGTCTCTTTCAAAGCTGCCGGACGCTCTGCCGTTCTAGGCCTGAGATAAGGACCTTGTGACGGCACTGTAACCCCGCGAGATTCAGGAGACATCGCCAGTGCGAGTGGCAATCCGGAAGGAGGAACCTTCAAGGCGGAGTGTCCTTTCCTGTACAAAACGGCGCCCAAGTGGCTGAGGCAGGGAGCATTTTCCTTCACAGAACCGGCATCCTCGTATGCCTGTGGGTTACTCTAAAGAAACGACACTGTGAGCAACCTCTTCGAAAAGGCCTTCGCAAGCGACTTGGAGACAACAGCAGCGCAGTGGAGGCACAGACCATTGTCCTAGAGAGCAGCACAGTGTCTCTAGCAGCGATCGCTTCCCGGAGGATACTTAAGCCACACCGAGATTCCAGCAGGGAATTTTGCCTTATAGCAGTACAACTCACTCAAGAAAGAGGGATGAGGTGTAGGGCTAATCTACGTGCGCTCACGCTCTGTGTCCCCGAGAAGGTTTCACGGAGCAGAATGCATCACCGACCGCTACCACGTGTGTGCACCAAAGAAGCCCTGTGCCGTGGGTGTTCTCAGGCCGACAGCGAAGACCTAGGTGTGTGCTGCACCCGCGCCCGGTGGTTCACACGTTGCGTGACCCTGTGCCTTTTGAAGATGCTCAGAGCGGGTGGCACCTGCGTGCTGCGAGCGCAAGAGGTGTAGAGTGTAAAGGCCTTTCACACTGGAGGAAAGGCTTGCATCTCATGGAGAAAATGTGTACGTCGCCCGGGAGATGGAGGCGCGCTCTTGACACCATTTCCTCTGCCCGTTTCAAACACAAGTGTTTGTACTCGATCTGGGCTGCCTGGTGAAACGCTTGGCAGTCCGCATCACCCTGAGCACCTTTCCTGAAGTTTGATTCGTAGCTGGGTAAACTCGGGCTTCAGAGGCTTAGATGAGACCAAACGTGTTCAGCTTGTGGCGAAAGCCTTTGACCAGAGGCATATGTGCTTGTGCTTGGGGCGAGGGCTAGGCAAGAACGTTTACACACTGGGTTTTTATCTTTACCCTAAGCTGTCCCTTTTGGCTGCAGCAGGCGGAGGGAACCCGCGGAGAGAGAACAGCTGCGAAGTGGATGCACACAACAGTCACCTCGATACCAGCCCCGGGCTCCCAAGCAACGATCCTTCCCCGCAGGGTACTTAACCCACCCAGGGATTCAAGCAGGGAGTTCGCCTTGTCCAACTCGCACAGGAGACTGGCATGAGATGTAGGGCTCATCTACTTGCGTTCACACTACGTGGCCCGGAGAAGTTCTCACGGAGCCGAATCCAGCACCCTTCCTCCACCACGTGTGTACACAAAGGAGCGCTGGGCAGTGGGTGTTCTCAGGCCAAGAGAGAAGCCCTTGTTCTGTGCTGCACCTGCTGGGTGGTTCAAAGGTTTTCTGACCTTCCTGCTCTGGAAGCTTTTCAGAGCTGAGGCTACGCCTGGGCTGCGAAAGCAGAGAGGCGTAGAGGCCTTTCACACTGAAGGCGTGGGCCTGTTTCCCATGGGGAAAGTGTACGTCGCCCAACCCCCACTCCCACCCCACCCCACCCCACTCCAACCCACCCCCAGCTGGAGGCGTGCGGGTTGACACCATTTTGTCCTGCCCATGGAAAATACAAAGAGGCGTACACGATTTGGGCCGTCTGGTGAAAGAATTTTGAATCGGCGGCACCCTGAGTACCTTTCCCGAAGTTTGCTTCCTAGCTGGTTAAACTCGGCATTCAGAGGCGAGATGAGAACAAACTTGCTCCGCGTGCGGCGAAGTGCCCTGATGCCCTGCCCTAAATGTTTGAGCTTCTGGCCAGCGTCAGGCAAGTACTTTGACACGTAGGAGTCTCACTTTTACTCCAAGCTGTCCCTGTTGGCTGAAGCAGTCGGCGTGTCTGTATCGCAGCCTGGGAGGCCGGGCGTTGGGGGAGTCTGCCAAGTGACTGGCCTCCATTTATAGCTAACTGAGAAACTGCGTCGAAGCTTTCGGGAGCCTCTTACAGGGAATGGTTGCAGTTGGGAATTGGAGACTGTGCTGGCAAACGTCAGCAGCTCCTCTCCCTCGGAGGGCTCTTGGTGTGCCGACTCCTAACAGCCAGCACGGTCCCCAGCTCGTGAACGGTCCCATTGCGAGCCGGTCTCGTCCGTGAAAGAGCCACGTGAGGCTGAGCTCCAAGAGTCGGGCTCCACACCTGGAGCCTTTGGGACAGGGCAGTCCTGAGCCGATGTGCCCACCAGGGGACGCGACCAAAGTTTACGTACCACAGGAAAGCGCATCAAGGCCTCGTGTTCTCTCCATGAAATGAACGTGAGCTTGAAGGGTGATGCGTCAGCGTGCACCGTGAACAGCTCGCTGGTACTCCTGTCTTTGCCCCCTCTCACGGTCTCACGCACCCGGGCTCAGTTCCGTGCAGGAATGCTGAGTGGGAGCGCCAGCCTCGCTTCTGGACTCGAAAGCCTTCCACCCCCTAATGGCAGGTTGTGTGTGTCTCTCACGTGGGGGGAGGAATGAGGTCGCCCACAGAGGTTCTGCCATGAAAGATCTAAAGACGCACGCTGCTGAGGAGCTTGTTCCTCATGGAGCGTCCCCGAAGGCCAGAAGCATGCCGAAGGTCTCTTTCAAAGCTGCCGGACGCTCTGCCGTTCTAGGCCTGAGATAAGGACCTTGTGACGGCACTGTAACCCCGCGAAATTCAGGAGACATCGCCAGTGCGAGTGGCAATCCGGAAGGAGGAACCTTCAAGGCGGAGTGTCCTTTCCTGTACAAAACGGCGCCCAAGTGGCTGAGGCAGGGAGCATTTTCCTTCACAGAACCGGCATCCTCGTATGCCTGTGGGTTACTCTAAAGAAACGACACTGTGAGCAACCTCTTCGAAAAGGCCTTCGCAAGCGACTTGGAGACAACAGCAGCGCAGTGGAGGCACAGACCATTGTCCTAGAGAGCAGCACAGTGTCTCTAGCAGCGATCGCTTCCCGGAGGATACTTAAGCCACACCGAGATTCCAGCAGGGAGTTTTGCCTTATAGCAGTACAACTCACTCAAGAAAGAGGGATGAGGTGTAGGGCTAATCTACGTGCGCTCACGCTCTGTGTCCCCGAGAAGGTTTCACGGAGCAGAATGCATCACCGACCGCTACCACGTGTGTGCACCAAAGAAGCCCTGTGCTGTGGGTGTTCTCAGGCCGACAGCGAAGACCTAGGTGTGTGCTGCACCCGCGTCCGGTGGTTCACACGTTGCGTGACCCTGTGCCTTTTGAAGATGCTCAGAGCGGGTGGCACCTGCGTGCTGCGAGCGCAAGAGGTGTAGAGTGTAAAGGCCTTTCACACTGGAGGAAAGGCTTGCATCTCATGGAGAAAATGTGTACGTCGCCCGGGAGATGGAGGCGCGCTCTTGACACCATTTCCTCTGCCCGTTTCAAACACAAGTGTTTGTACTCGATCTGGGCTGCCTGGTGAAACGCTTGGCAGTCCGCATCACCCTGAGCACCTTTCCTGAAGTTTGATTCGTAGCTGGGTAAACTCGGGCTTCAGAGGATTAGATGAGACCAAACGTGTTCAGCTTGTGGCGAAAGCCTTTGACCAGAGGCATATGTGCTTGTGCTTGGGGCGAGGGCTAGGCAAGAACGTTTACACACTGGGTTTTTATCTTTACCCTAAGCTGTCCCTTTTGGCTGCAGCAGGCGGAGGGAACCCGCGGAGAGAGAACAGCTGCGAAGTGGATGCATACAACAGTCACCTCGATACCAGCCCCGGGCTCCCAAGCAACGATCCTTCCCCGCAGGGTACTTAACCCACCCAGGGATTCAAGCAGGGAGTTCGCCTTGTCCAACTCGCACAGGAGACTGGCATGAGATGTAGGGCTCATCTACTTGCGTTCACACTACGTGGCCCGGAGAAGTTCTCACGGAGCCGAATCCAGCACCCTTCCTCCACCACGTGTGTACACAAAGGAGCGCTGGGCAGTGGGTGTTCTCAGGCCAAGAGAGAAGCCCTTGTTCTGTGCTGCACCTGCTGGGTGGTTCAAAGGTTTTCTGACCTTCCTGCTCTGGAAGCTTTTCAGAGCTGAGGCTACGCCTGGGCTGCGAAAGCAGAGAGGCGTAGAGGCCTTTCACACTGAAGGCGTGGGCCTGTTTCCCATGGGGAAAGTGTACGTCGCCCAACCCCCACTCCCACCCCACCCCACCCCACTCCAACCCACCCCCAGCTGGAGGCGTGCGGGTTGACACCATTTTGTCCTGCCCATGGAAAATACAAAGAGGCGTACACGATTTGGGCCGTCTGGTGAAAGAATTTTGAATCGGCGGCACCCTGAGTACCTTTCCCGAAGTTTGCTTCCTAGCTGGTTAAACTCGGCATTCAGAGGCGAGATGAGAACAAACTTGCTCCGCGTGCGGCGAAGTGCCCTGATGCCCTGCCCTAAATGTTTGAGCTTCTGGCCAGCGTCAGGCAAGTACTTTGACACGTAGGAGTCTCACTTTTACTCCAAGCTGTCCCTGTTGGCTGAAGCAGTCGGCGTGTCTGTATCGCAGCCTGGGAGGCCGGGCGTTGGGGGAGTCTGCCAAGTGACTGGCCTCCATTTATAGCTAACTGAGAAACTGCGTCGAAGCTTTCGGGAGCCTCTTACAGGGAATGGTTGCAGTTGGGAATCGGAGACTGTGCTGGCAAACGTCAGCAGCTCCTCTCCCTCGGAGTGCTCTTGGTGTGCCGACTCCTAACAGCCAGCACGGTCCCCAGCTCGTGAACGGTCCCATTGCGAGCCGGTCTCGTCCGTGAAAGAGCCACGTGAGGCTGAGCTCCAAGAGTCGGGCTCCACACCTGGAGCCTTTGGGACAGGGCAGTCCTGAGCCGATGTGCCCACCAGGGGACGCGACCAAAGTTTACGTACCACAGGAAAGCGCATCAAGGCCTCGTGTTCTCTCCATGAAATGAACGTGAGCTTGAAGGGTGATGCGTCAGCGTGAACCGTGAACAGCTCGCTGGTACTCCTGTCTTTGCCCCCTCTCACGGTCTCACGCACCCGGGCTCAGTTCCGTGCAGGAATGCTGAGTGGGAGCGCCAGCCTCGCTTCTGGACTCGAAAGCCTTCCACCCCCTAATGGCAGGTTGTGTGTGTCTCTCACGTGGGGGGAGGAATGAGGTCGCCCACAGAGGTTCTGCCATGAAAGATCTAAAGACGCACGCTGCTGAGGAGCTTGTTCCTCATGGAGCGTCCCCGAAGGCCAGAAGCATGCCGAAGGTCTCTTTCAAAGCTGCCGGACGCTCTGCCGTTCTAGGCCTGAGATAAGGACCTTGTGACGGCACTGTAACCCCGCGAGATTCAGGAGACATCGCCAGTGCGAGTGGCAATCCGGAAGGAGGAACCTTCAAGGCGGAGTGTCCTTTCCTGTACAAAACGGCGCCCAAGTGGCTGAGGCAGGGAGCATTTTCCTTCACAGAACCGGCATCCTCGTATGCCTGTGGGTTACTCTAAAGAAACGACACTGTGAGCAACCTCTTCGAAAAGGCCTTCGCAAGCGACTTGGAGACAACAGCAGCGCAGTGGAGGCACAGACCATTGTCCTAGAGAGCAGCACAGTGTCTCTAGCAGCGATCGCTTCCCGGAGGATACTTAAGCCACACCGAGATTCCAGCAGGGAGTTTTGCCTTATAGCAGTACAACTCACTCAAGAAAGAGGGATGAGGTGTAGGGCTAATCTACGTGCGCTCACGCTCTGTGTCCCCGAGAAGGTTTCACGGAGCAGAATGCATCACCGACCGCTACCACGTGTGTGCACCAAAGAAGCCCTGTGCTGTGGGTGTTCTCAGGCCGACAGCGAAGACCTAGGTGTGTGCTGCACCCGCGTCCGGTGGTTCACACGTTGCGTGACCCTGTGCCTTTTGAAGATGCTCAGAGCGGGTGGCACCTGCGTGCTGCGAGCGCAAGAGGTGTAGAGTGTAAAGGCCTTTCACACTGGAGGAAAGGCTTGCATCTCATGGAGAAAATGTGTACGTCGCCCGGGAGATGGAGGCGCGCTCTTGACACCATTTCCTCTGCCCGTTTCAAACACAAGTGTTTGTACTCGATCTGGGCTGCCTGGTGAAACGCTTGGCAGTCCGCATCACCCTGAGCACCTTTCCTGAAGTTTGATTCGTAGCTGGGTAAACTCGGGCTTCAGAGGCTTAGATGAGACCAAACGTGTTCAGCTTGTGGCGAAAGCCTTTGACCAGAGGCATATGTGCTTGTGCTTGGGGCGAGGGCTAGGCAAGAACGTTTACACACTGGGTTTTTATCTTTACCCTAAGCTGTCCCTTTTGGCTGCAGCAGGCGGAGGGAACCCGCGGAGAGAGAACAGCTGCGAAGTGGATGCATACAACAGTCACCTCGATACCAGCCCCGGGCTCCCAAGCAATGATCCTTCCCCGCAGGGTACTTAACCCACCCAGGGATTCAAGCAGGGAGTTCGCCTTGTCCAACTCGCACAGGAGACTGGCATGAGATGTAGGGCTCATCTACTTGCGTTCACACTACGTGGCCCGGAGAAGTTCTCACGGAGCCGAATCCAGCACCCTTCCTCCACCACGTGTGTACACAAAGGAGCGCTGGGCAGTGGGTGTTCTCAGGCCAAGAGAGAAGCCCTTGTTCTGTGCTGCACCTGCTGGGTGGTTCAAAGGTTTTCTGACCTTCCTGCTCTGGAAGCTTTTCAGAGCTGAGGCTACGCCTGGGCTGCGAAAGCAGAGAGGCGTAGAGGCCTTTCACACTGAAGGCGTGGGCCTGTTTCCCATGGGGAAAGTGTACGGCGCCCAACCCCCACTCCCACCCCACCCCACCCCACTCCAACCCACCCCCAGCTGGAGGCGTGCGGGTTGACACCATTTTGTCCTGCCCATGGAAAATACAAAGAGGCGTACACGATTTGGGCCGTCTGGTGAAAGAATTTTGAATCGGCGGCACCCTGAGTACCTTTCCCGAAGTTTGCTTCCTAGCTGGTTAAACTCGGCATTCAGAGGCGAGATGAGAACAAACTTGCTCCGCGTGCGGCGAAGTGCCCTGATGCCCTGCCCTAAATGTTTCAGCTTCTGGCCAGCGTCAGGCAAGTACTTTGACACGTAGGAGTCTCCCTTTTACTCCAAGCTGTCCCTGTTGGCTGAAGCAGTCGGCGTGTCTGTATCGCAGCCTGGGAGGCCGGGCGTTGGGGGAGTCTGCCAAGTGACTGGCCTCCATTTATAGCTAACTGAGAAACTGCGTCGAAGCTTTCGGGAGCCTCTTACAGGGAATGGTTGCAGTTGGGAATCGGAGACTGTGCTGGCAAACGTCAGCAGCTCCTCTCCCTCGGAGGGCTCTTGGTGTGCCGACTCCTAACAGCCAGCACGGTCCCCAGCTCGTGAACGGTCCCATTGCGAGCCGGTCTCGTCCGTGAAAGAGCCACGTGAGGCTGAGCTCCAAGAGTCGGGCTCCACACCTGGAGCCTTTGGGACAGGGCAGTCCTGAGCCGATGTGCCCACCAGGGGACGCGACCAAAGTTTACGTACCACAGGAAAGCGCATCAAGGCCTCGTGTTCTCTCCATGAAATGAACGTGAGCTTGAAGGGTGATGCGTCAGCGTGCACCGTGAACAGCTCGCTGGTACTCCTGTCTTTGCCCCCTCTCACGGTCTCACGCACCCGGGCTCAGTTCCGTGCAGGAATGCTGAGTGGGAGCGCCAGCCTCGCTTCTGGACTCGAAAGCCTTCCACCCCCTAAAGGCAGGTTGTGTGTGTCTCTCACGTGGGGGGAGGAATGAGGTCGCCCACAGAGGTTCTGCCATGAAAGATCTAAAGACGCACGCTGCTGAGGAGCTTGTTCCTCATGGAGCGTCCCCGAAGGCCAGAAGCATGCCGAAGGTCTCTTTCAAAGCTGCCGGACGCTCTGCCGTTCTAGGCCTGAGATAAGGACCTTGTGATGGCACTGTAACCCCGCGAGATTCAGGAGACATCGCCAGTGCGAGTGGCAATCCGGAAGGAGGAACCTTCAAGGCGGAGTGTCCTTTCCTGTACAAAACGGCGCCCAAGTGGCTGAGGCAGGGAGCATTTTCCTTCACAGAACCGGCATCCTCGTATGCCTGTGGGTTACTCTAAAGAAACGACACTGTGAGCAACCTCTTCGAAAAGGCCTTCGCAAGCGACTTGGAGACAACAGCAGCGCAGTGGAGACACAGACCATTGTCCTAGAGAGCAGCACAGTGTCTCTAGCAGCGATCGCTTCCCGGAGGATACTTAAGCCACACCGAGATTCCAGCAGGGAGTTTTGCCTTATAGCAGTACAACTCACTCAAGAAAGAGGGATGAGGTGTAGGGCTAATCTACGTGCGCTCACGCTCTGTGTCCCCGAGAAGGTTTCACGGAGCAGAATGCATCACTGACCGCTACCACGTGTGTGAACCAAAGAAGCCCTGTGCTGTGGGTGTTCTCAGGCCGACAGCGAAGACCTAGGTGTGTGCTGCACCCGCGCCCGGTGGTTCACACGTTGCGTGACCCTGTGCCTTTTGAAGATGCTCAGAGCGGGTGGCACCTGCGTGCTGCGAGCGCAAGAGGTGTAGAGTGTAAAGGCCTTTCACACTGGAGGAAAGGCTTGCATCTCATGGAGAAAATGTGTACGTCGCCCGGGAGATGGAGGCGCGCTCTTGACACCATTTCCTCTGCGCGTTTCAAACACAAGTGTTTGTACTCGATCTGGGCTGCCTGGTGAAACGCTTGGCAGTCCGCATCACCCTGAGCACCTTTCCTGAAGTTTGATTCGTAGCTGGGTAAACTCGGGCTTCAGAGGCTTAGATGAGACCAAACGTGTTCAGCTTGTGGCGAAAGCCTTTGACCAGAGGCATATGTGCTTGTGCTTGGGGTGAGGGCTAGGCAAGAACGTTTACACACTGGGTTTTTATCTTTACCCTAAGCTGTCCCTTTTGGCTGCAGCAGGCGGAGGGAACCCGCGGAGAGAGAACAGCTGCGAAGTGGATGCACACAACAGTCACCTCGATACCAGCCCCGGGCTCCCAAGCAACGATCCTTCCCCGCAGGGTACTTAACCCACCCAGGGATTCAAGCAGGGAGTTCGCCTTGTCCAACTCGCACAGGAGACTGGCATGAGATGTAGGGCTCATCTACTTGCGTTCACACTACGTGGCCCGGAGAAGTTCTCACGGAGCCGAATCCAGCACCCTTCCTCCACCACGTGTGTACACAAAGGAGCGCTGGGCAGTGGGTGTTCTCAGGCCAAGAGAGAAGCCCTTGTTCTGTGCTGCACCTGCTGGGTGGTTCAAAGGTTTTCTGACCTTCCTGCTCTGGAAGCTTTTCAGAGCTGAGGCTACGCCTGGGCTGCGAAAGCAGAGAGGCGTAGAGGCCTTTCACACTGAAGGCGTGGGCCTGTTTCCCATGGGGAAAGTGTACGTCGCCCAACCCCCACTCCCACCCCACCCCACCCCACCCCACCCCACTCCAACCCACCCCCAGCTGGAGGCGTGCGGGTTGACACCATTTTGTCCTGCTCATGGAAAATACAAAGAGGCGTACACGATTTGGGCCGTCTGGTGAAAGAATTTTGAATCGGCGGCACCCTGAGTACCTTTCCCGAAGTTTGCTTCCTAGCTGGTTAAACTCGGCATTCAGAGGCGAGATGAGAACAAACTTGCTCCGCGTGCGGCGAAGTGCCCTGATGCCCTGCCCTAAATGTTTGAGCTTCTGGCCAGCGTCAGGCAAGTACTTTGACACGTAGGAGTCTCCCTTTTACTCCAAGCTGTCCCTGTTGGCTGAAGCAGTCGGCGTGTCTGTATCGCAGCCTGGGAGGCCGGGCGTTGGGGGAGTCTGCCAAGTGACTGGCCTCCATTTATAGCTAACTGAGAAACTGCGTCGAAGCTTTCGGGAGCCTCTTAAAGGGAATGGTTGCAGTTCGGAATTGGAGACTGTGCTGGCAAACGTCAGCAGCTCCTCTCCCTCGGAGGGCTCTTGGTGTGCCGACTCCTAACAGCCAGCACGGTCCCCAGCTCGTGAACGGTCCCATTGCGAGCCGGTCTCGTCCGTGAAAGAGCCACGTGAGGCTGAGCTCCAAGAGTCGGGCTCCACACCTGGAGCCTTTGGGACAGGGCAGTCCTGAGCCGATGTGCCCACCAGGGGACGCGACCAAAGTTTACGTACCACAGGAAAGCGCATCAAGGCCTCGTGTTCTCTCCATGAAATGAACGTGAGCTTGAAGGGTGATGCGTCAGCGTGCACCGTGAACAGCTCGCTGGTACGCCTGTCTTTGTCCCCTCTCACGGTCTCACGCACCCGGGCTCAGTTCCGTGCAGGAATGCTGAGTGGGAGCGCCAGCCTCGCTTCTGGACTCGAAAGCCTTCCACCCCCTAATGGCAGGTTGTGTGTGTCTCTCACGTGGGGGGAGGAATGAGGTCGCCCACAGAGGTTCTGCCATGAAAGATCTAAAGACGCACGCTGCTGAGGAGCTTGTTCCTCATGGAGCGTCCCCGAAGGCCAGAAGCATGCCGAAGTTCTCTTTTAAAGCTGCCGGACGCTCTGCCGTTCTAGGCCTGAGATAAGGACCTTGTGACGGCACTGTAACCCCGCGAGATTCAGGAGACATCGCCAGTGCGAGTGGCAATCCGGAAGGAAGAACCTTCAAGGCGGAGTGTCCTTTCCTGTACAAAACGGCACCCAAGTGGCTGAGGCAGGGAGCATTTTCCTTCACAGAACCGGCATCCTCGTATGCCTGTGGGTTACTCTAAAGAAACGACACTGTGAGCAACCTCTTCGAAAAGGCCTTCGCAAGCGACTTGGAGACAACAGCAGCGCAGTGGAGGCACAGACCATTGTCCTAGAGAGCAGCACAGTGTCTCTAGCAGCGATCGCTTCCCGGAGGATACTTAAGCCACACCGAGATTCCAGCAGGGAGTTTTGCCTTATAGCAGTACAACTCACTCAAGAAAGAGGGATGAGGTGTAGGGCTAATCTACGTGCGCTCACGCTCTGTGTCCCCGAGAAGGTTTCACGGAGCAGAATGCATCACTGACCGCTACCACGTGTGTGAACCAAAGAAGCCCTGTGCTGTGGGTGTTCTCAGGCCGACAGTGAAGACCTAGGTGTGTGCTGCACCCGCGCCCGGTGGTTCACACGTTGCGTGACCCTGTGCCTTTTGAAGATGCTCAGAGCGGGTGGCACCTGCGTGCTGCGAGCGCAAGAGGTGTAGAGTGTAAAGGCCTTTCACACTGGAGGAAAGGCTTGCATCTCATGGAGAAAATGTGTACGTCGCCCGGGAGATGGAGGCGCGCTCTTGACACCATTTCCTCTGCCCGTTTCAAACACAAGTGTTTGTACTCGATCTGGGCTGCCTGGTGAAACGCTTGGCAGTCCGCATCACCCTGAGCACCTTTCCTGAAGTTTGATTCGTAGCTGGGTAAACTCGGGCTTCAGAGGCTTAGATGAGACCAAACGTGTTCAGCTTGTGGCGAAAGCCTTTGACCAGAGGCATATGTGCTTGTGCTTGGGGCGAGGGCTAGGCAAGAACGTTTACACACTGGGTTTTTATCTTTACCCTAAGCTGTCCCTTTTGGCTGCAGCAGGTGGAGGGAACCCACGGAGAGAGAACAGCTGCGAAGTGGATGCACACAACAGTCACCTCGATACCAGCCCCGGGCTCCCAAGCAACGATCCTTCCCCGCAGGGTACTTAACCCACCCAGGGATTCAAGCAGGGAGTTCGCCTTGTCCAACTCGCACAGGAGACTGGCATGAGATGTAGGGCTCATCTACTTGCGTTCACACTACGTGGCCCGGAGAAGTTCTCACGGAGCCGAATCCAGCACCCTTCCTCCACCACGTGTGTACACAAAGGAGCGCTGGGCAGTGGGTGTTCTCAGGCCAAGAGAGAAGCCCTTGTTCTGTGCTGCACCTGCTGGGTGGTTCAAAGGTTTTCTGACCTTCCTGCTCTGGAAGCTTTTCAGAGCTGAGGCTACGCCTGGGCTGCGAAAGCAGAGAGGCGTAGAGGCCTTTCACACTGAAGGCGTGGGCCTGTTTCCCATGGGGAAAGTGTACGTCGCCCAACCCCCACTCCCACCCCACCCCACCCCACCCCACCCCACTCCAACCCACCCCCAGCTGGAGGCGTGCGGGTTGACACCATTTTGTCCTGCCCATGGAAAATACAAAGAGGCGTACACGATTTGGGCTGTCTGGTGAGAGAATTTTGAATCGGCGGCACCCTGAGTACCTTTCCCGAAGTTTGCTTCCTAGCTGGTTAAACTCGGCATTCAGAGGCGAGATGAGAACAAACTTGCTCCGCGTGCGGCAAAGTGCCCTGATGCCCTGCCCTAAATGTTTGAGCTTCTGGCCAGCGTCAGGCAAGTACTTTGACACGTAGGAGTCTCCCTTTTACTCCAAGCTGTCCCTGTTGGCTGAAGCAGTCGGCGTGTCTGTATCGCAGCCTGGGAGGCCGGGCGTTGGGGGAGTCTGCCAAGTGACTGGCCTCCATTTATAGCTAACTGAGAAACTGCGTCGAAGCTTTCGGGAGCCTCTTACAGGGAATGGTTGCAGTTGGGAATTGGAGACTGTGCTGGCAAACGTCAGCAGCTCCTCTCCCTCGGAGTGCTCTTGGTGTGCCGACTCCTAACAGCCAGCACAGTCCCCAGCTTGTGAACGGTCCCATTGTGAGCCGGTCTCGTCCATGAAAGAGCCACGTGCGGCTGAGCTCAAAGAGTCGGGCTCCACACCTGGAGCCTTTGGGACAGGGCAGTCCTGAGCCGATGTGCCCACCAGGGGACGCGACCAAAGTTTACGTACCACAGGAAAGCGCATCAAGGCCTCGTGTTCTCTCCATGAAATGAACGTGAGCTTGAAGGGTGATGCGTCAGCGTGCACCGTGAACAGCTCGCTGGTACGCCTGTCTTTGCCCCCTCTCACGGTCTCACGCACCCGGGCTCAGTTCCGTGCAGGAATGCTGAGTGGGAGCGCCAGCCTCGCTTCTGGACTCGAAAGCCTTCCACCCCCTAATGGCAGGTTGTGTGTGTCTCTCACGTGGGGGGAGGAATGAGGTCGCCCACAGAGGTTCTGCCATGAAAGATCTAAAGACACACGCTGCTGAGGAGCTTGTTCCTCATGGAGCGTCCCCGAAGGCCAGAAGCATGCCGAAGGTCTCTTTCAAAGCTGCCGGACGCTCTGCCGTTCTAGGCCTGAGATAAGGACCTTGTGACGGCACTGTAACCCCGCGAGATTCAGGAGACATCGCCAGTGCGAGTGACAATCCGGAAGGAGGAACCTTCAAGGCGGAGTGTCCTTTCCTGTACAAAACGGCGCCCAAGTGGCTGAGGCAGGGAGCATTTTCCTTCACAGAACCGGCATCCTCGTATGCCTGTGGGTTACTCTAAAGAAACGACACTGTGAGCAACCTCTTCGAAAAGGCCTTCGCAAGCGACTTGGAGACAACAGCAGCGCAGTGGAGGCACAGACCATTGTCCTAGAGAGCAGCACAGTGTCTCTAGCAGCGATCGCTTCCCGGAGGATACTTAAGCCACACCGAGATTCCAGCAGGGAGTTTTGCCTTATAGCAGTACAACTCACTCAAGAAAGAGGGATGAGGTGTAGGGCTAATCTACGTGCGCTCACGCTCTGTGTCCCCGAGAAGGTTTCACGGAGCAGAATGCATCACCGACCGCTACCACGTGTGTGCACCAAAGAAGCCCTGTGCCGTGGGTGTTCTCAGGCCGACAGCGAAGACCTAGGTGTGTGCTGCACCCGCGCCCGGTGGTTCACACGTTGCGTGACCCTGTGCCTTTTGAAGATGCTCAGAGCGGGTGGCACCTGCGTGCTGCGAGCGCAAGAGGTGTAGAGTGTAAAGGCCTTTCACACTGGAGGAAAGGCTTGCATCTCATGGAGAAAATGTGTACGTCGCCCGGGAGATGGAGGCGCGCTCTTGACACCATTTCCTCTGCCCGTTTCAAACACAAGTGTTTGTACTCGATCTGGGCTGCCTGGTGAAACGCTTGGCAGTCCGCATCACCCTGAGCACCTTTCCTGAAGTTTGATTCGTAGCTGGGTAAACTCGGGCTTCAGAGGCTTAGATGAGACCAAACGTGTTCAGCTTGTGGCGAAAGCCTTTGACCAGAGGCATATGTGCTTGTGCTTGGGGCGAGGGCTAGGCAAGAACGTTTACACACTGGGTTTTTATCTTTACCCTAAGCTGTCCCTTTTGGCTGCAGCAGGCGGAGGGAACCCGCGGAGAGAGAACAGCTGCGAAGTGGATGCACACAACAGTCACCTCGATACCAGCCCCGGGCTCCCAAGCAACGATCCTTCCCCGCAGGGTACTTAACCCACCCAGGGATTCAAGCAGGGAGTTCACCTTGTCCAACTCGCACAGGAGACTGGCATGAGATGTAGGGCTCATCTACTTGCGTTCACACTACGTGGCCCGGAGAAGTTCTCACGGAGCCGAATCCAGCACCCTTCCTCCACCACGTGTGTACACAAAGGAGCGCTGGGCAGTGGGTGTTCTCAGGCCAAGAGAGAAGCCCTTGTTCTGTGCTGCACCTGCTGGGTGGTTCAAAGGTTTTCTGACCTTCCTGCTCTGGAAGCTTTTCAGAGCTGAGGCTACGCCTGGGCTGCGAAAGCAGAGAGGCGTAGAGGCCTTTCACACTGAAGGCGTGGGCCTGTTTCCCATTGGGAAAGTGTACGTCGCCCAACCCCCACTCCCACCCCACCCCACCCCACTCCAACCCACCCCCAGCTGGAGGCGTGCGGGTTGACACCATTTTGTCCTGCCCATGGAAAATACAAAGAGGCGTACACGATTTGGGCCGTCTGGTGAAAGAATTTTGAATCGGCGGCACCCTGAGTACCTTTCCCGAAGTTTGCTTCCTAGCTGGTTAAACTCGGCATTCAGAGGCGAGATGAGAACAAACTTGCTCCGCGTGCGGCGAAGTGCCCTGATGCCCTGCCCTAAATGTTTGAGCTTCTGGCCAGCGTCAGGCAAGTACTTTGACACGTAGGAGTCTCACTTTTACTCCAAGCTGTCCCTGTTGGCTGAAGCAGTCGGCGTGTCTGTATCGCAGCCTGGGAGGCCGGGCGTTGGGGGAGTCTGCCAAGTGACTGGCCTCCATTTATAGCTAACTGAGAAACTGCGTCGAAGCTTTCGGGAGCCTCTTACAGGGAATGGTTGCAGTTGGGAATTGGAGACTGTGCTGGCAAACGTCAGCAGCTCCTCTCCCTCGGAGGGCTCTTGGTGTGCCGACTCCTAACAGCCAGCACGGTCCCCAGCTCGTGAACGGTCCCATTGCGAGCCGGTCTCGTCCGTGAAAGAGCCACGTGAGGCTGAGCTCCAAGAGTCGGGCTCCACACCTGGAGCCTTTGGGACAGGGCAGTCCTGAGCCGATGTGCCCACCAGGGGACGCGACCAAAGTTTACGTACCACAGGAAAGCGCATCAAGGCCTCGTGTTCTCTCCATGAAATGAACGTGAGCTTGAAGGGTGATGCGTCAGCGTGCACCGTGAACAGCTCGCTGGTACTCCTGTCTTTGCCCCCTCTCACGGTCTCACGCACCCGGGCTCAGTTCCGTGCAGGAATGCTGAGTGGGAGCGCCAGCCTCGCTTCTGGACTCGAAAGCCTTCCACCCCCTAATGGCAGGTTGTGTGTGTCTCTCACGTGGGGGGAGGAATGAGGTCGCCCACAGAGGTTCTGCCATGAAAGATCTAAAGACGCACGCTGCTGAGGAGCTTGTTCCTCATGGAGCGTCCCCGAAGGCCAGAAGCATGCCGAAGGTCTCTTTCAAAGCTGCCGGACGCTCTGCCGTTCTAGGCCTGAGATAAGGACCTTGTGACGGCACTGTAACCCCGCGAGATTCAGGAGACATCGCCAGTGCGAGTGGCAATCCGGAAGGAGGAACCTTCAAGGCGGAGTGTCCTTTCCTGTACAAAACGGCGCCCAAGTGGCTGAGGCAGGGAGCATTTTCCTTCACAGAACCGGCATCCTCGTATGCCTGTGGGTTACTCTAAAGAAACGACACTGTGAGCAACCTCTTCGAAAAGGCCTTCGCAAGCGACTTGGAGACAACAGCAGCGCAGTGGAGGCACAGACCATTGTCCTAGAGAGCAGCACAGTGTCTCTAGCAGCGATCGCTTCCCGGAGGATACTTAAGCCACACCGAGATTCCAGCAGGGAGTTTTGCCTTATAGCAGTACAACTCACTCAAGAAAGAGGGATGAGGTGTAGGGCTAATCTACGTGCGCTCACGCTCTGTGTCCCCGAGAAGGTTTCACGGAGCAGAATGCATCACCGACCGCTACCACGTGTGTGCACCAAAGAAGCCCTGTGCCGTGGGTGTTCTCAGGCCGACAGCGAAGACCTAGGTGTGTGCTGCACCCGCGCCCGGTGGTTCACACGTTGCGTGACCCTGTGCCTTTTGAAGATGCTCAGAGCGGGTGGCACCTGCGTGCTGCGAGCGCAAGAGGTGTAGAGTGTAAAGGCCTTTCACACTGGAGGAAAGGCTTGCATCTCATGGAGAAAATGTGTACGTCGCCCGGGAGATGGAGGCGCGCTCTTGACACCATTTCCTCTGCCCGTTTCAAACACAAGTGTTTGTACTCGATCTGGGCTGCCTGGTGAAACGCTTGGCAGTCCGCATCACCCTGAGCACCTTTCCTGAAGTTTGATTCGTAGCTGGGTAAACTCGGGCTTCAGAGGCTTAGATGAGACCAAACGTGTTCAGCTTGTGGCGAAAGCCTTTGACCAGAGGCATATGTGCTTGTGCTTGGGGCGAGGGCTAGGCAAGAACGTTTACACACTGGGTTTTTATCTTTACCCTAAGCTGTCCCTTTTGGCTGCAGCAGGCGGAGGGAACCCGCGGAGAGAGAACAGCTGCGAAGTGGATGCACACAACAGTCACCTCGATACCAGCCCCGGGCTCCCAAGCAACGATCCTTCCCCGCAGGGTACTTAACCCACCCAGGGATTCAAGCAGGGAGTTCACCTTGTCCAACTCGCACAGGAGACTGGCATGAGATGTAGGGCTCATCTACTTGCGTTCACACTACGTGGCCCGGAGAAGTTCTCACGGAGCCGAATCCAGCACCCTTCCTCCACCACGTGTGTACACAAAGGAGCGCTGGGCAGTGGGTGTTCTCAGGCCAAGAGAGAAGCCCTTGTTCTGTGCTGCACCTGCTGGGTGGTTCAAAGGTTTTCTGACCTTCCTGCTCTGGAAGCTTTTCAGAGCTGAGGCTACGCCTGGGCTGCGAAAGCAGAGAGGCGTAGAGGCCTTTCACACTGAAGGCGTGGGCCTGTTTCCCATTGGGAAAGTGTACGTCGCCCAACCCCCACTCCCACCCCACCCCACCCCACTCCAACCCACCCCCAGCTGGAGGCGTGCGGGTTGACACCATTTTGTCCTGCCCATGGAAAATACAAAGAGGCGTACACGATTTGGGCCGTCTGGTGAAAGAATTTTGAATCGGCGGCACCCTGAGTACCTTTCCCGAAGTTTGCTTCCTAGCTGGTTAAACTCGGCATTCAGAGGCGAGATGAGAACAAACTTGCTCCGCGTGCGGCGAAGTGCCCTGATGCCCTGCCCTAAATGTTTGAGCTTCTGGCCAGCGTCAGGCAAGTACTTTGACACGTAGGAGTCTCACTTTTACTCCAAGCTGTCCCTGTTGGCTGAAGCAGTCGGCGTGTCTGTATCGCAGCCTGGGAGGCCGGGCGTTGGGGGAGTCTGCCAAGTGACTGGCCTCCATTTATAGCTAACTGAGAAACTGCGTCGAAGCTTTCGGGAGCCTCTTACAGGGAATGGTTGCAGTTGGGAATTGGAGACTGTGCTGGCAAACGTCAGCAGCTCCTCTCCCTCGGAGGGCTCTTGGTGTGCCGACTCCTAACAGCCAGCACGGTCCCCAGCTCGTGAACGGTCCCATTGCGAGCCGGTCTCGTCCGTGAAAGAGCCACGTGAGGCTGAGCTCCAAGAGTCGGGCTCCACACCTGGAGCCTTTGGGACAGGGCAGTCCTGAGCCGATGTGCCCACCAGGGGACGCGACCAAAGTTTACGTACCACAGGAAAGCGCATCAAGGCCTCGTGTTCTCTCCATGAAATGAACGTGAGCTTGAAGGGTGATGCGTCAGCGTGCACCGTGAACAGCTCGCTGGTACTCCTGTCTTTGCCCCCTCTCACGGTCTCACGCACCCGGGCTCAGTTCCGTGCAGGAATGCTGAGTGGGAGCGCCAGCCTCACTTCTGGACTCGAAAGCCTTCCACCCCCTAATGGCAGGTTGTGTGTGTCTCTCACGTGGGGGGAGGAATGAGGTCGCCCACAGAGGTTCTGCCATGAAAGATCTAAAGACGCACGCTGCTGAGGAGCTTGTTCCTCATGGAGCGTCCCCGAAGGCCAGAAGCATGCCGAAGGTCTCTTTCAAAGCTGCCGGACGCTCTGCCGTTCTAGGCCTGAGATAAGGACCTTGTGACGGCACTGTAACCCCGCGAGATTCAGGAGACATCGCCAGTGCGAGTGGCAATCCGGAAGGAGGAACCTTCAAGGCGGAGTGTCCTTTCCTGTACAAAACGGCGCCCAAGTGGCTGAGGCAGGGAGCATTTTCCTTCACAGAACCGGCATCCTCGTATGCCTGTGGGTTACTCTAAAGAAACGACACTGTGAGCAACCTCTTCGAAAAGGCCTTCGCAAGCGACTTGGAGACAACAGCAGCGCAGTGGAGGCACAGACCATTGTCCTAGAGAGCAGCACAGTGTCTCTAGCAGCGATCGCTTCCCGGAGGATACTTAAGCCACACCGAGATTCCAGCAGGGAGTTTTGCCTTATAGCAGTACAACTCACTCAAGAAAGAGGGATGAGGTGTAGGGCTAATCTACGTGCGCTCACGCTCTGTGTCCCCGAGAAGGTTTCACGGAGCAGAATGCATCACCGACCGCTACCACGTGTGTGCACCAAAGAAGCCCTGTGCTGTGGGTGTTCTCAGGCCGACAGCGAAGACCTAGGTGTGTGCTGCACCCGCGCCCGGTGGTTCACACGTTGCGTGACCCTGTGCCTTTTGAAGATGCTCAGAGCGGGTGGCACCTGCGTGCTGCGAGCGCAAGAGGTGTAGAGTGTAAAGGCCTTTCACACTGGAGGAAAGGCTTGCATCTCATGGAGAAAATGTGTACGTCGCCCGGGAGATGGAGGTGCGCTCTTGACACCATTTCCTCTGCCCGTTTCAAACACAAGTGTTTGTACTCGATCTGGGCTGCCTGGTGAAACGCTTGGCAGTCCGCATCACCCTGAGCACCTTTCCTGAAGTTTGATTCGTAGCTGGGTAAACTCGGGCTTCAGAGGCTTAGATGAGACCAAACGTGTTCAGCTTGTGGCGAAAGCCTTTGACCAGAGGCATATGTGCTTGTGCTTGGGGCGAGGGCTAGGCAAGAACGTTTACACACTGGGTTTTTATCTTTACCCTAAGCTGTCCCTTTTGGCTGCAGCAGGCGGAGGGAACCCGCGGAGAGAGAACAGCTGCGAAGTGGATGCACACAACAGTCACCTCGATACCAGCCCCGGGCTCCCAAGCAACGATCCTTCCCCGCAGGGTACTTAACCCACCCAGGGATTCAAGCAGGGAGTTCGCCTTGTCCAACTCGCACAGGAGACTGGCATGAGATGTAGGGCTCATCTACTTGCGTTCACACTACGTGGCCCGGAGAAGTTCTCACGGAGCCGAATCCAGCACCCTTCCTCCACCACGTGTGTACACAAAGGAGCGCTGGGCAGTGGGTGTTCTCAGGCCAAGAGAGAAGCCCTTGTTCTGTGCTGCACCTGCTGGGTGGTTCAAAGGTTTTCTGACCTTCCTGCTCTGGAAGCTTTTCAGAGCTGAGGCTACGCCTGGGCTGCGAAAGCAGAGAGGCGTAGAGGCCTTTCACACTGAAGGCGTGGGCCTGTTTCCCATGGGGAAAGTGTACGTCACCCAACCCCCACTCCCACCCCACCCCACCCCACCCCACCCCACTCCAACCCACCCCCAGCTGGAGGCGTGCGGGTTGACACCATTTTGTCCTGCTCATGGAAAATACAAAGAGGCGTACACGATTTGGGCCGTCTGGTGAAAGAATTTTGAATCGGCGGCACCCTGAGTACCTTTCCCGAAGTTTGCTTCCTTGCTGGTTAAACTCGGCATTCAGAGGCGAGATGAGAACAAACTTGCTCCGCGTGCGGCGAAGTGCCCTGATGCCCTGCCCTAAATGTTTGAGCTTCTGGCCAGCGTCAGGCAAGTACTTTGACACGTAGGAGTCTCCCTTTTACTCCAAGCTGTCCCTGTTGGCTGAAGCAGTCGGCGTGTCTGTATCGCAGCCTGGGAGGCCGGGCGTTGGGGGAGTCTGCCAAGTGACTGGCCTCCATTTATAGCTAACTGAGAAACTGCGTCGAAGCTTTCGGGAGCCTCTTACAGGGAATGGTTGCAGTTGGGAATTGGAGACTGTGCTGGCAAACGTCAGCAGCTCCTCTCCCTCGGAGGGCTCTTGGTGTGCCGACTCCTAACAGCCAGCACGGTCCCCAGCTCGTGAACGGTCCCATTGCGAGCCGGTCTCGTCCGTGAAAGAGCCACGTGAGGCTGAGCTCCAAGAGTCGGGCTCCACACCTGGAGCCTTTGGGACAGGGCAGTCCTGAGCCGATGTGCCCACCAGGGGACGCGACCAAAGTTTACGTACCACAGGAAAGCGCATCAAGGCCTCGTGTTCTCTCCATGAAATGAACGTGAGCTTGAAGGGTGATGCGTCAGCGTGCACCGTGAACAGCTCGCTGGTACGCCTGTCTTTGCCCCCTCTCACGGTCTCACGCACCCGGGCTCAGTTCCGTGCAGGAATGCTGAGTGGGAGCGCCAGCCTCGCTTCTGGACTCGAAAGCCTTCCACCCCCTAATGGCAGGTTGTGTGTGTCTCTCACGTGGGGGGAGGAATGAGGTCGCCCACAGAGGTTCTGCCATGAAAGATCTAAAGACGCACGCTGCTGAGGAGCTTGTTCCTCATGGAGCGTCCCCGAAGGCCAGAAGCATGCCGAAGGTCTCTTTCAAAGCTGCCGGACGCTCTGCCGTTCTAGGCCTGAGATAAGGACCTTGTGACGGCACTGTAACCCCGCGAGATTCAGGAGACATCGCCAGTGCGAGTGGCAATCCGGAAGGAAGAACCTTCAAGGCGGAGTGTCCTTTCCTGTACAAAACGGCGCCCAAGTGGCTGAGGCAGGGAGCATTTTCCTTCACAGAACCGGCATCCTCGTATGCCTGTGGGTTACTCTAAAGAAACGACACTGTGAGCAACCTCTTCGAAAAGGCCTTCGCAAGCGACTTGGAGACAACAGCAGCGCAGTGGAGGCACAGACCATTGTCCTAGAGAGCAGCACAGTGTCTCTAGCAGCGATCGCTTCCCGGAGGATACTTAAGCCACACCGAGATTCCAGCAGGGAGTTTTGCCTTATAGCAGTACAACTCACTCAAGAAAGAGGGATGAGGTGTAGGGCTAATCTACGTGCGCTCACGCTCTGTGTCCCCGAGAAGGTTTCACGGAGCAGAATGCATCACCGACCGCTACCACGTGTGTGCACCAAAGAAGCCCTGTGCCGTGGGTGTTCTCAGGCCGACAGCGAAGACCTAGGTGTGTGCTGCACCCGCGCCCGGTGGTTCACACGTTGCGTGACCCTGTGCCTTTTGAAGATGCTCAGAGCGGGTGGCACCTGCGTGCTGCGAGCGCAAGAGGTGTAGAGTGTAAAGGCCTTTCACACTGGAGGAAAGGCTTGCATCTCATGGAGAAAATGTGTACGTCGCCCGGGAGATGGAGGCGCGCTCTTGACACCATTTCCTCTGCCCGTTTCAAACACAAGTGTTTGTACTCGATCTGGGCTGCCTGGTGAAACGCTTGGCAGTCCGCATCACCCTGAGCACCTTTCCTGAAGTTTGATTCGTAGCTGGGTAAACTCGGGCTTCAGAGGCTTAGATGAGACCAAACGTGTTCAGCTTGTGGCGAAAGCCTTTGACCAGAGGCATATGTGCTTGTGCTTGGGGCGAGGGCTAGGCAAGAACGTTTACACACTGGGTTTTTATCTTTACCCTAAGCTGTCCCTTTTGGCTGCAGCAGGCGGAGGGAACCCGCGGAGAGAGAACAGCTGCGAAGTGGATGCACACAACAGTCACCTCGATACCAGCCCCGGGCTCCCAAGCAACGATCCTTCCCCGCAGGGTACTTAACCCACCCAGGGATTCAAGCAGGGAGTTCGCCTTGTCCAACTCGCACAGGAGACTGGCATGAGATGTAGGGCTCATCTACTTGCGTTCACACTACGTGGCCCGGAGAAGTTCTCACGGAGCCGAATCCAGCACCCTTCCTCCACCACGTGTGTACACAAAGGAGCGCTGGGCAGTGGGTGTTCTCCGGCCAAGAGAGAAGCCCTTGTTCTGTGCTGCACCTGCTGGGTGGTTCAAAGGTTTTCTGACCTTCCTGCTCTGGAAGCTTTTCAGAGCTGAGGCTATGCCTGGGCTGCGAAAGCAGAGAGGCGTAGAGGCCTTTCACACTGAAGGCGTGGGCCTGTTTCCCATGGGGAAAGTGTACGTCGCCCAACCCCCACTCTCACCCCACCCCACCCCACCCCACCCCACTCCAACCCACCCCCAGCTGGAGGCGTGCGGGTTGACACCATTTTGTCCTGCCCATGGAAAATACAAAGAGGCGTACACGATTTGGGCTGTCTGGTGAGAGAATTTTGAATCGGCGGCACCCTGAGTACCTTTCCCGAAGTTTGCTTCCTAGCTGGTTAAACTCGGCATTCAGAGGCGAGATGAGAACAAACTTGCTCCGCGTGCGGCGAAGTGCCCTGATGCCCTGCCCTAAATGTTTGAGCTTCTGGCCAGCGTCAGGAAAGTACTTTGACACGTAGGAGTCTCCCTTTTACTCCAAGCTGTCCCTGTTCGCTGGAGCAGTCGGCGTGTCTGTATCGCAGCCTGGGAGGCCGGGCGTTGGGGGAGTCTGCCAAGTGACTGGCCTCCATTTATAGCTAACTGAGAAACTGCGTCGAAGCTTTCGGGAGCCTCTTACAGGGAATGGTTGCAGTTCGGAATTGGAGACTGTGCTGGCAAACGTCAGCAGCTCCTCTCCCTCGGAGTGCTCTTGGTGTGCCGACTCCTAACAGCCAGCACAGTCCCCAGCTCGTGAACGGTCCCATTGCGAGCCGGTCTCGTCCATGAAAGAGCCACGTGCGGCTGAGCTCCAAGAGTCGGGCTCCACACCTGGAGCCTTTGGGACAGGGCAGTCCTGAGCCGATGTGCCCACCAGGGGACGCGACCAAAGTTTACGTACCACAGGAAAGCGCATCAAGGCCTCGTGTTCTCTCCATGAAATGAACGTGAGCTTGAAGGGTGATGCGTCAGCGTGCACCGTGAACAGCTCGCTGGTACGCCTGTCTTTGCCCCCTCTCACGGTCTCACGCACCCGGGCTCAGTTCCGTGCAGGAATGCTGAGTGGGAGCGCCAGCCTCGCTTCTGGACTCTAAAGCCTTCCACCCCCTAATGGCAGGTTGTGTGTGTCTCTCACGTGGGGGGAGGAATGAGGTCGCCCACAGAGGTTCTGCCATGAAAGATCTAAAGACGCACGCTGCTGAGGAGCTTGTTCCTCATGGAGCGTCCCCGAAGGCCAGAAGCATGCCGAAGGTCTCTTTCAAAGCTGCCGGACGCTCTGCCGTTCTAGGCCTGAGATAAGGACCTTGTGACGGCACTGTAACCCCGCGAGATTCAGGAGACATCGCCAGTGCGAGTGGCAATCCGGAAGGAGGAACCTTCAAGGCGGAGTGTCCTTTCCTGTACAAAACGGCGCCCAAGTGGCTGAGGCAGGGAGCATTTTCCTTCACAGAACCGGCATCCTCGTATGCCTGTGGGTTACTCTAAAGAAACGACACTGTGAGCAACCTCTTCGAAAAGGCCTTCGCAAGCGACTTGGAGACAACAGCAGCGCAGTGGAGGCACAGACCATTGTCCTAGAGAGCAGCACAGTGTCTCTAGCAGCGATCGCTTCCCGGAGGATACTTAAGCCACACCGAGATTCCAGCAGGGAGTTTTGCCTTATAGCAGTACAACTCACTCAAGAAAGAGGGATGAGGTGTAGGGCTAATCTACGTGCGCTCACGCTCTGTGTCCCCGAGAAGGTTTCACGGAGCAGAATGCATCACCGACCGCTACCACGTGTGTGCACCAAAGAAGCCCTGTGCCGTGGGTGTTCTCAGGCCGACAGCGAAGACCTAGGTGTGTGCTGCACCCGCGCCCGGTGGTTCACACGTTGCGTGACCCTGTGCCTTTTGAAGATGCTCAGAGCGGGTGGCACCTGCGTGCTGCGAGCGCAAGAGGTGTAGAGTGTAAAGGCCTTTCACACTGGAGGAAAGGCTTGCATCTCATGGAGAAAATGTGTACGTCGCCCGGGAGATGGAGGCGCGCTCTTGACACCATTTCCTCTGCCCGTTTCAAACACAAGTGTTTGTACTCGATCTGGGCTGCCTGGTGAAACGCTTGGCAGTCCGCATCACCCTGAGCACCTTTCCTGAATTTTGATTCGAAGCTGGGTAAACTCGGGCTTCAGAGGCTTAGATGAGACCAAACGTGTTCAGCTTGTGGCGAAAGCCTTTGACCAGAGGCATATGTGCTTGTGCTTGGGGTGAGGGCTAGGCAAGAACGTTTACACACTGGGTTTTTATCTTTACCCTAAGCTGTCCCTTTTGGCTGCAGCAGGCGGAGGGAACCCGCGGAGAGAGAACAGCTGCGAAGTGGATGCACACAACAGTCACCTCGATACCAGCCCCGGGCTCCCAAGCAACGATCCTTCCCCGCAGGGTACTTAACCCACCCAGGGATTCAAGCAGGGAGTTCGCCTTGTCCAACTCGCACAGGAGACTGGCATGAGATGTAGGGCTCATCTACTTGCGTTCACACTACGTGGCCCGGAGAAGTTCTCACGGAGCCGAATCCAGCACCCTTCCTCCACCACGTGTGTACACAAAGGAGCGCTGGGCAGTGGGTGTTCTCAGGCCAAGAGAGAAGCCCTTGTTCTGTGCTGCACCTGCTGGGTGGTTCAAAGGTTTTCTGACCTTCCTGCTCTGGAAGCTTTTCAGAGCTGAGGCTACGCCTGGGCTGCGAAAGCAGAGAGGCGTAGAGGCCTTTCACACTGAAGGCGTGGGCCTGTTTCCCATGGGGAAAGTGTACGTCGCCCAACCCCCACTCCCACCCCACCCCACCCCACTCCAACCCACCCCCAGCTGGAGGCGTGCGGGTTGACACCATTTTGTCCTGCCCATGGAAAATACAAAGAGGCGTACACGATTTGGGCCGTCTGGTGAAAGAATTTTGAATCGGCGGCACCCTGAGTACCTTTCCCGAAGTTTGCTTCCTAGCTGGTTAAACTCGGCATTCAGAGGCGAGATGAGAACAAACTTGCTCCGCGTGCGGCGAAGTGCCCTGATGCCCTGCCCTAAATGTTTGAGCTTCTGGCCAGCGTCAGGCAAGTACTTTGACACGTAGGAGTCTCACTTTTACTCCAAGCTGTCCCTGTTGGCTGAAGCAGTCGGCGTGTCTGTATCGCAGCCTGGGAGGCCGGGCGTTGGGGGAGTCTGCCAAGTGACTGGCCTCCATTTATAGCTAACTGAGAAACTGCGTCGAAGCTTTCGGGAGCCTCTTACAGGGAATGGTTGCAGTTGGGAATTGGAGACTGTGCTGGCAAACGTCAGCAGCTCCTCTCCCTCGGAGGGCTCTTGGTGTGCCGACTCCTAACAGCCAGCACGGTCCCCAGCTCGTGAACGGTCCCATTGCGAGCCGGTCTCGTCCGTGAAAGAGCCACGTGAGGCTGAGCTCCAAGAGTCGGGCTCCACACCTGGAGCCTTTGGGACAGGGCAGTCCTGAGCCGATGTGCCCACCAGGGGACGCGACCAAAGTTTACGTACCACAGGAAAGCGCATCAAGGCCTCGTGTTCTCTCCATGAAATGAACGTGAGCTTGAAGGGTGATGCGTCAGCGTGCACCGTGAACAGCTCGCTGGTACTCCTGTCTTTGCCCCCTCTCACGGTCTCACGCACCCGGGCTCAGTTCCGTGCAGGAATGCTGAGTGGGAGCGCCAGCCTCGCTTCTGGACTCGAAAGCCTTCCACCCCCTTTTGGCAGGTTGTGTGTGTCTCTCACGTGGGGGGAGGAATGAGGTCGCCCACAGAGGTTCTGCCATGAAAGATCTAAAGACGCACGCTGCTGAGGAGCTTGTTCCTCATGGAGCGTCCCCGAAGGCCAGAAGCATGCCGAAGGTCTCTTTCAAAGCTGCCGGACGCTCTGCCGTTCTAGGCCTGAGATAAGGACCTTGTGACGGCACTGTAACCCCGCGAGATTCAGGAGACATCGCCAGTGCGAGTGGCAATCCGGAAGGAGGAACCTTCAAGGCGGAGTGTCCTTTCCTGTACAAAACGGCGCCCAAGTGGCTGAGTCAGGGAGCATTTTCCTTCACAGAACCGGCATCCTCGTATGCCTGTGGGTTACTCTAAAGAAACGACACTGTGAGCAACCTCTTCGAAAAGGCCTTCGCAAGCGACTTGGAGACAACAGCAGCGCAGTGGAGGCACAGACCATTGTCCTAGAGAGCAGCACAGTGTCTCTAGCAGCGATCGCTTCCCGGAGGATACTTAAGCCACACCGAGATTCCAGCAGGGAGTTTTGCCTTATAGCAGTACAACTCACTCAAGAAAGAGGGATGAGGTGTAGGGCTAATCTACGTGCGCTCACGCTCTGTGTCCCCGAGAAGGTTTCACGGAGCAGAATGCATCACCGACCGCTACCACGTGTGTGCACCAAAGAAGCCCTGTGCCGTGGGTGTTCTCAGGCCGACAGCGAAGACCTAGGTGTGTGCTGCACCCGCGTCCGGTGGTTCACACGTTGCGTGACCCTGTGCCTTTTGAAGATGCTCAGAGCGGGTGGCACCTGCGTGCTGCGAGCGCAAGAGGTGTAGAGTGTAAAGGCCTTTCACACTGGAGGAAAGGCTTGCATCTCATGGAGAAAATGTGTACGTCGCCCGGGAGATGGAGGCGCGCTCTTGACACCATTTCCTCTGCCCGTTTCAAACACAAGTGTTTGTACTCGATCTGGGCTGCCTGGTGAAACGCTTGGCAGTCCGCATCACCCTGAGCACCTTTCCTGAAGTTTGATTCGTAGCTGGGTAAACTCGGGCTTCAGAGGCTTAGATGAGACCAAACGTGTTCAGCTTGTGGCGAAAGCCTTTGACCAGAGGCATATGTGCTTGTGCTTGGGGCGAGGGCTAGGCAAGAACGTTTACACACTGGGTTTTTATCTTTACCCTAAGCTGTCCCTTTTGGCTGCAGCAGGCGGAGGGAACCCGCGGAGAGAGAACAGCTGCGAAGTGGATGCATACAACAGTCACCTCGATACCAGCCCCGGGCTCCCAAGCAACGATCCTTCCCCGCAGGGTACTTAACCCACCCAGGGATTCAAGCAGGGAGTTCGCCTTGTCCAACTCGCACAGGAGACTGGCATGAGATGTAGGGCTCATCTACTTGCGTTCACACTACGTGGCCCGGAGAAGTTCTCACGGAGCCGAATCCATCACCCTTCCTCCACCACGTGTGTACACAAAGGAGCGCTGGGCAGTGGGTGTTCTCAGGCCAAGAGAGAAGCCCTTGTTCTGTGCTGCACCTGCTGGGTGGTTCAAAGGTTTTCTGACCTTCCTGCTCTGGAAGCTTTTCAGAGCTGAGGCTACGCCTGGGCTGCGAAAGCAGAGAGGCGTAGAGGCCTTTCACACTGAAGGCGTGGGCCTGTTTCCCATGGGGAAAGTGTACGTCGCCCAACCCCCACTCCCACCCCACCCCACCCCACTCCAACCCACCCCTAGCTGGAGGCGTGCGGGTTGACACCATTTTGTCCTGCCCATGGAAAATACAAAGAGGCGTACACGATTTGGGCCGTCTGGTGAAAGAATTTTGAATCGGCGGCACCCTGAGTACCTTTCCCGAAGTTTGCTTCCTAGCTGGTTAAACTCGGCATTCAGAGGCGAGATGAGAACAAACTTGCTCCGCGTGCGGCGAAGTGCCCTGATGCCCTGCCCTAAATGTTTGAGCTTCTGGCCAGCGTCAGGCAAGTACTTTGACACGTAGGAGTCTCACTTTTACTCCAAGCTGTCCCTGTTGGCTGAAGCAGTCGGCGTGTCTGTATCGCAGCCTGGGAGGCCGGGCATTGGGGGAGTCTGCCAAGTGACTGGCCTCCATTTATAGCTAACTGAGAAACTGCGTCGAAGCTTTCGGGAGCCTCTTACAGGGAATGGTTGCAGTTGGGAATTGGAGACTGTGCTGGCAAACGTCAGCAGCTCCTCTCCCTCGGAGGGCTCTTGGTGTGCCGACTCCTAACAGCCAGCACGGTCCCCAGCTCGTGAACGGTCCCATTGCGAGCCGGTCTCGTCCGTGAAAGAGCCACGTGAGGCTGAGCTCCAAGAGTCGGGCTCCACACCTGGAGCCTTTGGGACAGGGCAGTCCTGAGCCGATGTGCCCACCAGGGGACGCGACCAAAGTTTACGTACCACAGGAAAGCGCATCAAGGCCTCGTGTTCTCTCCATGAAATGAACGTGAGCTTGAAGGGTGATGCGTCAGCGTGCACTGTGAACAGCTCGCTGGTACTCCTGTCTTTGCCCCCTCTCACGGTCACACGCACCCGGGCTCAGTTCCGTGCAGGAATGCTGAGTGGGAGCGCCAGCCTCGCTTCTGGACTCGAAAGCCTTCCACCCCCTAAAGGCAGGTTGTGTGTGTCTCTCACGTGGGGGGAGGAATGAGGTCGCCCACAGAGGTTCTGCCATGAAAGATCTAAAGACGCACGCTGCTGAGGAGCTTGTTCCTCATGGAGCGTCCCCGAAGGCCAGAAGCATGCCGAAGGTCTCTTTCAAAGCTGCCGGACGCTCTGCCGTTCTAGGCCTGAGATAAGGACCTTGTGATGGCACTGTAACCCCGCGAGATTCAGGAGACATCGCCAGTGCGAGTGGCAATCCGGAAGGAGGAACCTTCAAGGCGGAGTGTCCTTTCCTGTACAAAACGGCGCCCAAGTGGCTGAGGCAGGGAGCATTTTCCTTCACAGAACCGGCATCCTCGTATGCCTGTGGGTTACTCTAAAGAAACGACACTGTGAGCAACCTCTTCGAAAAGGCCTTCGCAAGCGACTTGGAGACAACAGCAGCGCAGTGGAGGCACAGACCATTGTCCTAGAGAGCAGCACAGTGTCTCTAGCAGCGATCGCTTCCCGGAGGATACTTAAGCCACACCGAGATTCCAGCAGGGAGTTTTGCCTTATAGCAGTACAACTCACTCAAGAAAGAGGGATGAGGTGTAGGGCTAATCTACGTGCGCTCACGCTCTGTGTCCCCGAGAAGGTTTCACGGAGCAGAATGCATCACTGACCGCTACCACGTGTGTGAACCAAAGAAGCCCTGTGCTGTGGGTGTTCTCAGGCCGACAGCGAAGACCTAGGTGTGTGCTGCACCCGCGCCCGGTGGTTCACACGTTGCGTGACCCTGTGCCTTTTGAAGATGCTCAGAGCGGGTGGCACCTGCATGCTGCGAGCGCAAGAGGTGTAGAGTGTAAAGGCCTTTCACACTGGAGGAAAGGCTTGCATCTCATGGAGAAAATGTGTACGTCGCCCGGGAGATGGAGGCGCGCTCTTGACACCATTTCCTCTGCCCGTTTCAAACACAAGTGTTTGTACTCGATCTGGGCTGCCTGGTGAAACGCTTGGCAGTCCGCATCACCCTGAGCACCTTTCCTGAAGTTTGATTCGTAGCTGGGTAAACTCGGGCTTCAGAGGCTTAGATGAGACCAAACGTGTTCAGCTTGTGGCGAAAGCCTTTGACCAGAGGCATATGTGCTTGTGCTTGGGGCGAGGGCTAGGCAAGAACGTTTACACACTGGGTTTTTATCTTTACCCTAAGCTGTCCCTTTTGGCTGCAGCAGGCGGAGGGAACCCGCGGAGAGAGAACAGCTGCGAAGTGGATGCACACAACAGTCACCTCGATACCAGCCCCGGGCTCCCAAGCAACGATCCTTCCCCGCAGGGTACTTAACCCACCCAGGGATTCAAGCAGGGAGTTCGCCTTGTCCAACTCGCACAGGAGACTGGCATGAGATGTAGGGCTCATCTACTTGCGTTCACACTACGTGGCCCGGAGAAGTTCTCACGGAGCCGAATCCAGCACCCTTCCTCCACCACGTGTGTACACAAAGGAGCGCTGGGCAGTGGGTGTTCTCAGGCCAAGAGAGAAGCCCTTGTTCTGTGCTGCACCTGCTGGGTGGTTCAAAGGTTTTCTGACCTTCCTGCTCTGGAAGCTTTTCAGAGCTGAGGCTACGCCTGGGCTGCGAAAGCAGAGAGGCGTAGAGGCCTTTCACACTGAAGGCGTGGGCCTGTTTCCCATGGGGAAAGTGTACGTCGCCCAACCCCCACTCCCACCCCACCCCACCCCACCCCACCCCACTCCAACCCACCCCCAGCTGGAGGCGTGCGGGTTGACACCATTTTGTCCTGCTCATGGAAAATACAAAGAGGCGTACACGATTTGGGCCGTCTGGTGAAAGAATTTTGAATCGGCGGCACCCTGAGTACCTTTCCCGAAGTTTGCTTCCTAGCTGGTTAAACTCGGCATTCAGAGGCGAGATGAGAACAAACTTGCTCCGCGTGCGGCGAAGTGCCCTGATGCCCTGCCCTAAATGTTTGAGCTTCTGGCCAGCGTCAGGCAAGTACTTTGACACGTAGGAGTCTCCCTTTTACTCCAAGCTGTCCCTGTTGGCTGAAGCAGTCGGCGTGTCTGTATCGCAGCCTGGGAGGCCGGGCGTTGGGGGAGTCTGCCAAGTGACTGGTCTCCATTTATAGCTAACTGAGAAACTGCGTCGAAGCTTTCGGGAGCCTCTTAAAGGGAATGGTTGCAGTTCGGAATTGGAGACTGTGCTGGCAAACGTCAGCAGCTCCTCTCCCTCGGAGGGCTCTTGGTGTGCCGACTCCTAACAGCCAGCACGGTCCCCAGCTCGTGAACGGTCCCATTGCGAGCCGGTCTCGTCCGTGAAAGAGCCACGTGAGGCTGAGCTCCAAGAGTCGGGCTCCACACCTGGAGCCTTTGGGACAGGGCAGTCCTGAGCCGATGTGCCCACCAGGGGACGCGACCAAAGTTTACGTACCACAGGAAAGCGCATCAAGGCCTCGTGTTCTCTCCATGAAATGAACGTGAGCTTGAAGGGTGATGCGTCAGCGTGCACCGTGAACAGCTCGCTGGTACGCCTGTCTTTGCCCCCTCTCACGGTCTCACGCACCCGGGCTCAGTTCCGTGCAGGAATGCTGAGTGGGAGCGCCAGCCTCGCTTCTGGACTCGAAAGCCTTCCACCCCCTAATGGCAGGTTGTGTGTGTCTCTCACGTGGGGGGAGGAATGAGGTCGCCCACAGAGGTTCTGCCATGAAAGATCTAAAGACGCACGCTGCTGAGGAGCTTGTTCCTCATGGAGCGTCCCCGAAGGCCAGAAGCATGCCGAAGGTCTCTTTCAAAGCTGCCGGACGCTCTGCCGTTCTAGGCCTGAGATAAGGACCTTGTGACGGCACTGTAACCCCGCGAGATTCAGGAGACATCGCCAGTGCGAGTGGCAATCCGGAAGGAGGAACCTTCAAGGCGGAGTGTCCTTTCCTGTACAAAACGGCGCCCAAGTGGCTGAGGCAGGGAGCATTTTCCTTCACAGAACCGGCATCCTCGTATGCCTGTGGGTTACTCTAAAGAAACGACACTGTGAGCAACCTCTTCGAAAAGGCCTTCGCAAGCGACTTGGAGACAACAGCAGCGCAGTGGAGGCACAGACCATTGTCCTAGAGAGCAGCACAGTGTCTCTAGCAGCGATCGCTTCCCGGAGGATACTTAAGCCACACCGAGATTCCAGCAGGGAGTTTTGCCTTATAGCAGTACAACTCACTCAAGAAAGAGGGATGAGGTGTAGGGCTAATCTACGTGCGCTCACGCTCTGTGTCCCCGAGAAGGTTTCACGGAGCAGAATGCATCACCGACCGCTACCACGTGTGTGCACCAAAGAAGCCCTGTGCTGTGGGTGTTCTCAGGCCGACAGCGAAGACCTAGGTGTGTGCTGCACCCGCGCCCGGTGGTTCACACGTTGCGTGACCCTGTGCCTTTTGAAGATGCTCAGAGCGGGTGGCACCTGCGTGCTGCGAGCGCAAGAGGTGTAGAGTGTAAAGGCCTTTCACACTGGAGGAAAGGCTTGCATCTCATGGAGAAAATGTGTACGTCGCCCGGGAGATGGAGGTGCGCTCTTGACACCATTTCCTCTGCCCGTTTCAAACACAAGTGTTTGTACTCGATCTGGGCTGCCTGGTGAAACGCTTGGCAGTCCGCATCACCCTGAGCACCTTTCCTGAAGTTTGATTCGTAGCTGGGTAAACTCGGGCTTCAGAGGCTTAGATGAGACCAAACGTGTTCAGCTTGTGGCGAAAGCCTTTGACCAGAGGCATATGTGCTTGTGCTTGGGGCGAGGGCTAGGCAAGAACGTTTACACACTGGGTTTTTATCTTTACCCTAAGCTGTCCCTTTTGGCTGCAGCAGGCGGAGGGAACCCGCGGAGAGAGAACAGCTGCGAAGTGGATGCACACAACAGTCACCTCGATACCAGCCCCGGGCTCCCAAGCAACGATCCTTCCCCGCAGGGTACTTAACCCACCCAGGGATTCAAGCAGGGAGTTCGCCTTGTCCAACTCGCACAGGAGACTGGCATGAGATGTAGGGCTCATCTACTTGCGTTCACACTACGTGGCCCGGAGAAGTTCTCACGGAGCCGAATCCAGCACCCTTCCTCCACCACGTGTGTACACAAAGGAGCGCTGGGCAGTGGGTGTTCTCAGGCCAAGAGAGAAGCCCTTGTTCTGTGCTGCACCTGCTGGGTGGTTCAAAGGTTTTCTGACCTTCCTGCTCTGGAAGCTTTTCAGAGCTGAGGCTACGCCTGGGCTGCGAAAGCAGAGAGGCGTAGAGGCCTTTCACACTGAAGGCGTGGGCCTGTTTCCCATGGGGAAAGTGTACGTCACCCAACCCCCACTCCCACCCCACCCCACCCCACCCCACCCCACTCCAACCCACCCCCAGCTGGAGGCGTGCGGGTTGACACCATTTTGTCCTGCTCATGGAAAATACAAAGAGGCGTACACGATTTGGGCCATCTGGTGAAAGAATTTTGAATCGGCGGCACCCTGAGTACCTTTCCCGAAGTTTGCTTCCTTGCTGGTTAAACTCGGCATTCAGAGGCGAGATGAGAACAAACTTGCTCCGCGTGCGGCGAAGTGCCCTGATGCCCTGCCCTAAATGTTTGAGCTTCTGGCCAGCGTCAGGCAAGTACTTTGACACGTAGGAGTCTCCCTTTTACTCCAAGCTGTCCCTGTTGGCTGAAGCAGTCGGCGTGTCTGTATCGCAGCCTGGGAGGCCGGGCGTTGGGGGAGTCTGCCAAGTGACTGGCCTCCATTTATAGCTAACTGAGAAACTGCGTCGAAGCTTTCGGGAGCCTCTTACAGGGAATGGTTGCAGTTGGGAATTGGAGACTGTGCTGGCAAACGTCAGCAGCTCCTCTCCCTCGGAGGGCTCTTGGTGTGCCGACTCCTAACAGCCAGCACGGTCCCCAGCTCGTGAACGGTCCCATTGCGAGCCGGTCTCGTCCGTGAAAGAGCCACGTGAGGCTGAGCTCCAAGAGTCGGGCTCCACACCTGGAGCCTTTGGGACAGGGCAGTCCTGAGCCGATGTGCCCACCAGGGGACGCGACCAAAGTTTACGTACCACAGGAAAGCGCATCAAGGCCTCGTGTTCTCTCCATGAAATGAACGTGAGCTTGAAGGGTGATGCGTCAGCGTGCACCGTGAACAGCTCGCTGGTACGCCTGTCTTTGCACCCTCTCACGGTCTCACGCACCCGGGCTCAGTTCCGTGCAGGAATGCTGAGTGGGAGCGCCAGCCTCGCTTCTGGACTCGAAAGCCTTCCACCCCCTAATGGCAGGTTGTGTGTGTCTCTCACGTGGGGGGAGGAATGAGGTCGCCCACAGAGGTTCTGCCATGAAAGATCTAAAGACGCACGCTGCTGAGGAGCTTGTTCCTCATGGAGCGTCCCCGAAGGCCAGAAGAATGCCAAAGGTCTCTTTCAAAGCTGCTGGACGCTCTGCCGTTCTAGGCCTGAGATAAGGACCTTGTGACGGCACTGTAACCCCGCGAGATTCAGGAGACATCGCCAGTGCGAGTGGCAATCCGGAAGGAAGAACCTTCAAGGCGGAGTGTCCTTTCCTGTACAAAACGGCGCCCAAGTGGCTGAGGCAGGGAGCATTTTCCTTCACAGAACCGGCATCCTCGTATGCCTGTGGGTTACTCTAAAGAAACGACACTGTGAGCAACCTCTTCGAAAAGGCCTTCGCAAGCGACTTGGAGACAACAGCAGCACAGTGGAGGCACAGACCATTGTCCTAGAGAGCAGCACAGTGTCTCTAGCAGCGATCGCTTCCCGGAGGATACTTAAGCCACACCGAGATTCCAGCAGGGAGTTTTGCCTTATAGCAGTACAACTCACTCAAGAAAGAGGGATGAGGTGTAGGGCTAATCTACGTGCGCTCACGCTCTGTGTCCCCGAGAAGGTTTCACGGAGCAGAATGCATCACCGACCGCTACCACGTGTGTGCACCAAAGAAGCCCTGTGCCGTGGGTGTTCTCAGGCCGACAGCGAAGACCTAGGTGTGTGCTGCACCCGCGCCCGGTGGTTCACACGTTGCATGACCCTGTGCCTTTTGAAGATGCTCAGAGCGGGTGGCACCTGCGTGCTGCGAGCGCAAGAGGTGTAGAGTGTAAAGGCCTTTCACACTGGAGGAAGGGCTTGCATCTCATGGAGAAAATGTGTACGTCGCCCGGGAGATGGAGGCGCGCTCTTGACACCATTTCCTCTGCCCGTTTCAAACACAAGTGTTTGTACTCGATCTGGGCTGCCTGGTGAAACGCTTGGCAGTCCGCATCACCCTGAGCACCTTTCCTGAAGTTTGATTCGTAGCTGGGTAAACTCGGGCTTCAGAGGCTTAGATGAGACCAAACGTGTTCAGCTTGTGGCAAAAGCCTTTGACCAGAGGCATATAAGGTTGTGCTTGGGGCGAGGGCTAGGCAAGAACGTTTACACACTGGGTTTTTATCTTTACCCTAAGCTGTCCCTTTTGGCTGCAGCAGGCGGAGAGAACCCGCGGAGAGAGAACAGCTGCGAAGTGGATGCACACAACAGTCACCTCGATACCAGCCCCGGGCTCCCAAGCAACGATCCTTCCCCGCAGGGTACTTAACCCACCCAGGGATTCAAGCAGGGAGTTCGCCTTGTCCAACTCGCACAGGAGACTGGCATGAGATGTAGGGCTCATCTACTTGCGTTCACACTACGTGGCCCGGAGAAGTTCTCACGGAGCCGAATGCAGCACCCTTCCTCCACCACGTGTGTACACAAAGGAGCGCTGGGCAGTGGGTGTTCTCAGGCCAAGAGAGAAGCCCTTGTTCTGTGCTGCACCTGCTGGGTGGTTCAAAGGTTTTCTGACCTTCCTGCTCTGGAAGCTTTTCAGAGCTGAGGCTATGCCTGGGCTGCGAAAGCAGAGAGGCGTAGAGGCCTTTCACACTGAAGGCGTGGGCCTGTTTCCCATGGGGAAAGTGTACGTCGCCCAACCCCCACTCCCACCCCACCCCACCCCACCCCACCCCACTCCAATCCACCCCCAGCTGGAGGCGTGCGGGTTGACACCATTTTGTCCTGCCCATGGAAAATACAAAGAGGCGTACACGATTTGGGCTGTCTGGTGAGAGAATTTTGAATCGGCGGCACCCTGAGTACCTTTCCCGAAGTTTGCTTCCTAGCTGGTTAAACTCAGCATTCAGAGGCGAGATGAGAACAAACTTGCTCCGCGTGCGGCGAAGTGCCTTGATGCCCTGCCCTAAATGTTTGAGCTTCTGGCCAGCGTCAGGCAAGTACTTTGACACGTAGGAGTCTCACTTTTACTCCAAGCTGTCCCTGTTGGCTGAAGCAGTCGGCGTGTCTGTATCGCAGCCTGGGAGGCCGGGCGTTGGGGGAGTCTGCCAAGTGACTGGCCTCCATTTATAGCTAACTGAGAAACTGCTTCGAAGCTTTCCGGAGCCTCTTACAGGGAATGGTTGCAGTTCGGAATTGGAGACTGTGCTGGCAAACGTCAGCAGCTCCTCTCCCTCAGAGGGCTCTTGGTGTGCCGACTCCTAACAGCCAGCATGGTCCCCAGCTCGTGAACGGTCCCATTGCGAGCCGGTCTCGTCCGTGAAAGAGCCACGTGAGGCTGATCTCCAAGAGTGGGGCTCCACACCTGGAGCCTTTGGGACAGGGCAGTCCTGAGCCGATGTGCCCACCAGGGGACGCGACCAAAGTTTACGTACCACAGGAAAGCGCATCAAGGCCTCGTGTTCTCTCCATGAAATGAACGTGAGCTTGAAGGGTGATGCGGCAGCGTGTACCGTGAACAGCTTGCTGGTACGCCTGTCTTTGCCCCCTCTCACGGTCTCACGCACCCGGGCTCAGTTCCGTGCAGGAATGCTGAGTGGGAGCGCCAGCCTCGCTTCTGGACTCGAAAGCCTTCCACCCCCTAATGGCAGGTTGTGTGTGTCTCTCACGTGGGGGGAGGAATGAGGTCGCCCACAGAGGTTCTGCCATGAAAGATCTAAAGACGCACGCTGCTGGGGAGCTTGTTCCTCATGGAGTGTCCCCGAAGGCCAGAAGAATGCCGAAGGTCTCTTTCAAAGCTGCCGGACGCTCTGCCGTTCTAGGCCTGAGATAAGGACCTTGTGACGGCACTGTAACCCCGCGAGATTCAGGAGACATCGCCAGTGCGAGTGGCAATCCGGAAGGAAGAACCTTCAAGGCGGAGTGTCCTTTCCTGTACAAAACTGCACCCAAGTGGCTGAGGCAGGGAGCATTTTCCTTCACAGAACCGGCATCCTCGTATGCCTGTGGGTTACTCTAAAGAAACGACACTGTGAGCAACCTCTTCGAAAAGGCCTTCGCAAGCGACTTGGAGACAACAGCAGCGCAGTGGAGGCACAGACCATTGTCCTAGAGAGCAGCACAGTGTCTCTAGCAGTGATCGCTTCCCGGAGGATACTTAAGCCACACCGAGATTCCAGCAGGGAGTTTTGCCTTATAGCAGTACAGCTCACTCAAGAAAGAGGGATGAGGTGTAGGGCTAATCTACGTGCGCTCACGCTCTGTGTCCCCGAGAAGGTTTCACAGAGCAGAATGCATCACCGACCGCTACCACGTGTGTGCACCAAAGAAGCCCTGTGCCGTGGGTGTTCTCAGGCCGACAGCGAAGACCTAGGTGTGTGCTGCACCTGCGCCCGGTGGTTCACACGTTGTGTGACCCTGTGCCTTTTGAAGACGCTCAGAGTGGGTGGCACCTGCGTGCTGCGAGCGCAAGAGGTGTAGAGTGTAAAGGCCTTTCACACTGGAGGAAAGGCTTGCATCTCATGGAGAAAATGTGTACGTCACCCGGGAGATGGAGGCGCGCTCTTGACACCATTTCCTCTGCCCGTTCAAACACAAGTGTTTGTACTCGATCTGGGCTGCCTGGTGAAACGCTTGGCAGTCCGCATCACCCTGAGCACCTTCCCTGAAGTTTGATTCGTAGCTGGGTAAACTCGGGCTTCAGAGGCTTAGAGGAGACCAAACGTGTTCAGCTTGTGGCGAAAGCCTTTGACCAGAGGCATATAAGCTTGTGCTTGGGGCGAGGGCTAGGCAAGAACGTTTACACACTGGGTTTTTATCTTTACCCTAAGCTGTCCCTTTTGGCTGCAGCAGGCGGAGGGAACCCGCGGAGAGAGAACAGCTGCGAAGTGGATGCACACAACAGTCACCTCGATACCAGCCCCGGGCTCCCAAGCAACGATCCTTCCCCGCAGGGTACTTAACCCACCCAGGGATTCAAGCAGGGAGTTCGCCTTGTCCAACTCGCACAGGAGACTGGCATGAGATGTAGGGCTCATCTACTTGCGTTCACACTACGTGGCCCGGAGAAGTTCTCACGGAGCCGAATCCAGCACCCTTCCTCCACCACGTGTGTACACAAAGGAGCGCTGGGCAGTGGGTGTTCTCAGGCCAAGAGAGAAGCCCTTGTTCTGTGCTGCACCTGCTGGGTGGTTCAAAGGTTTTCTGACCTTCCTGCTCTGGAAGATTTTCAGAGCTTAGGCTACGCCTGGGCTGCGAAAGCAGAGAGGCGTAGAGGCCTTTCACACTGAAGGCGTGGGCCTGTTTCCCATGGGGAAAGTGTACGTCGCCCAACCCCCACTCCCACCCCACCCCACTCCACCCCACCCCACTCCAACCCACCCCCAGCTGGAGGCGTGCGGGTTGACACCATTTTGTCCTGCCCATGGAAAATACAAAGAGGCGTACATGATTTGGGCTGTCTGGTGAGAGAATTTTGAATCGGCGGCACCCTGAGTACCTTTCCCGAAGTTTGCTTCCTAGCTGGTTAAACTCGGCATTCAGAGGCGAGATGAGAACAAACTTGCTCCGCGTGCGGCGAAGTGCCCTGATGCCCTGCCCTAAATGTTTGAGCTTCTGGCCAGCGTTAGGCAAGTACTTTGACACGTAGGAGTCTCACTTTTACTCCAAGCTGTCCCTGTTGGCTGAAGCAGTCGGCGTGTCTGTATCGCAGCCTGGGAGGCCGGGCGTTGGGGGAGTCTGCCAAGTGACTGGACTCCATTTATAGCTAACTGAGAAACTGTGTCGAAGCTTTCGGGAGCCTCTTACAGGGAATGGTTGCAGTTCGGAATTGGAGACTGTGCTGGCAAACGTCAGCAGCTCCTCTCCCTCGGAGGGCTCTTGGTGTGCGGACTCCTAACAGCCAGCACGGTCCCCAGCTCGTGAACGGTCCCATTGCGAGCCGGTCTCGTCCGTGAAAGAGCCACGTGAGGCTGAGCTCCAAGAGTCGGGCTCCACACCTGGAGCCTTTGGGACAGGGCAGTCCTGAGCCGATGTGCCCACCAGGGGACGCGACCAAAGTTTGCGTACCACAGGAAAGCGCATCAAGGCCTCGTGTTCTCTCCATGAAATGAACGTGAGCTTGAAGGGTGATGCGTCAGCGTGCACCGTGAACAGCTCGCTGGTACGCCTGTCTTTGCCCCCTCTCACGGTCTCACGCACCCGGGCTCAGTTCCGTGCAGGAATGCTGAGTGGGAGCGCCAGCCTCGCTTCTGGACTCGAAAGCCTTCCACCCCCTAATGGCAGGTTGTGTGTGTCTCTCACGTGGGGGGAGGAATGAGGTCGCCCACAGAGGTTCTGCCATGAAAGATCTAAAGACGCACGCTGCTGAGGAGCTTGTTCCTCATGGAGCGTCCCCGAGGGCCAGAAGCATGCCGAAGGTCTCTTTCAAAGCTGCCGGACGCTCTGCCGTTCTAGGCCTGAGATAAGGACCTTGTGACGGCACTGTAACCCCGCGAGATTCAGGAGACATCGCCAGTGCGAGTGGCAATCCAGAAGGAAGAACCTTCAAGGCGGAGTGTCCTTTCCTGTACAAAACGGCACCCAAGTGGCTGAGGAAGGGAGCATTTTCCTTCACAGAACCGGCATCCTCGTATGCCTGTGGGTTACTCTAAAGAAACGACACTGTGAGCAACCTCTTCGAAAAGGCCTTCGCAAGCGACTTGGAGACAACAGCAGCGCAGTGGAGGCACAGACCATTGTCCTAGAGAGCAGCACAGTGTCTCTAGCAGCGATCGCTTCCCGGAGGATACTTAAGCCACACCGAGATTCCAGCAGGGAGTTTTGCCTTATAGCAGTACAACTCACTCAAGAAAGAGGGATGAGGTGTAGGGCTAATCTACGTGCGCTCATGCTCTGTGTCCCCGAGAAGGTTTCACGGAGCAGAATGCATCACCGACCGCTACCACGTGTGGGCACCAAAGAAGCCCTGTGCCGTGGGTGTTCTCAGGCCGACAGCGAAGACCTAGGTGTGTGCTGCACCCGCGCCCGGTGGTTCACACGTTGCGTGACCCTGTGCCTTTTGAAGACGCTCAGAGCGGGTGGCACCTGCGTGCTGGGAGCGCAAGAGGTGTAGAGTGTAAAGGCCTTTCACACTGGAGGAAAGGCTTGCATCTCATGGAGAAAATGTGTACGTCGCCCGGGAGATGGAGGCGCGCTCTTGACACCATTTCCTCTGCCCGTTTCAAACACAAGTGTTTGTACTCGATCTGGGCTGCCTGGTGAAACGCTTGGCAGTCCGCATCACCCTGAGCACCTTTCCTGAAGTTTGATTCGTAGCTGGGTAAACTCGGGCTTCAGAGGCTTAGATGAGACCAAACGTGTTCAGCTTGTGGCGAAAGCCTTTGACCAGAGGCATATAAGCTTGTGCTTGGGGCGAGGGCTAGGCAAGAACGTTTACACACTGGGTTTTTATCTTTACCCTAAGCTGTCCCTTTTGGCTGCAGCAGGCGGAGAGAACCCGCGGAGAGAGAACAGCTGCGAAGTGGATGCACACAACAGTCACCTCGATACCAGCCCCGGGCTCCCAAGCAACGATCCTTCCCCGCAGGGTACTTAACCCACCCAGGGATTCAAGCAGGGAGTTCGCCTTGTCCAACTCGCACAGGAGACTGGCATGAGATGTAGGGCTCATCTACTTGCGTTCACACTACGTGGCCCGGAGAAGTTCTCACGGAGCCGAATCCAGCACCCTTCCTCCACCACGTGTGTACACAAAGGAGCGCTGGGCAGTGGGTGTTCTCAGGCCAAGAGAGAAGCCCTTGTTCTGTGCTGCACCTGCTGGGTGGTTCAAAGGTTTTCTGACCTTCCTGCTCTGGAAGCTTTTCAGAGCTGAGGCTACGCCTGGGCTGCGAAAGCAGAGAGGCGTAGAGGCCTTTCACACTGAAGGCGTGGGCCTGTTTCCCATGGGGAAAGTGTACGTCGCCCAACCCCCACTCCCACCCCACCCCACCCCACCCCACGCCACTCCAACCCACCCCCAGCTGGAGGCGTGCGGGTTGACACCATTTTGTCCTGCTATGGAAAATACAAAGAGGCGTACACGATTTGGGCTGTCTGGTGAGAGAATTTTGAATCGGCGGCACCCTGAGTACCTTTCCCGAAGTTTGCTTCCTAGCTGGTTAAACTCGGCATTCAGAGGCGAGATGAGAACAAACTTGCTCCGCGTGCAGCGAAGTGCCCTGATGCCCTGCCCTAAATGTTTGAGCTTCTGGCCAGCGTCAGGCAAGTACTTTGACACGTAGGAGTCTCACTTTTACTCCAAGCTGTCCCTGTTGGCTGAAGCAGTCGGCGTGTCTGTATCGCAGCCTGGGAGGCCGGGCGTTGGGGGAGTCTGCCAAGTGACTGGCCTCCATTTATAGCTAACTGAGAAACTGTGTCGAAGCTTTCGGGAGCCTCTTACAGGGAATGGTTGCAGTTGGGAATTGGAGACTGTGCTGGCAAACGTCAGCAGCTCCTCTCCCTCGGAGGGCTCTTGGTGTGCCGACTCCTAACAGCCAGCACGGTCCCCAGCTCGTGAACGGTCCCATTGCGTGCCGGTCTCGTCCGTGAAAGAGCCACGTGAGGCTGAGCTCCAAGAGTCGGGCTCCACACCTGGAGCCTTTGGGACAGGGCAGTCCTGAGCCGATGTGCCCACCAGGGGACGCGACCAAAGTTTACGTACCACAGGAAAGCGCATCAAGGCCTCGTGTTCTCTCCATGAAATGAACGTGAGCTTGAAGGGTGATGCGTCAGCGTGCACCGTGAACAGCTCGCTGGTACGCCTGTCTTTGCCCCCTCTCACGGTCTCACGCACCCGGGCTCAGTTCCGTGCAGGAATGCTGAGTGGGAGCGCCAGCCTCGCTTCTGGACTCGAAAGCCTTCCACCCCCTAATGGCAGGTTGTGTGTGTCTCTCACGTGGGGGGAGGAATGAGGTCGCCCACAGAGGTTCTGCCATGAAAGATCTAAAGACGCACGCTGCTGAGGAGCTTGTTCCTCATGGAGCGTCCCCGAAGGCCAGAAGAATGCCGAAGGTCTCTTTCAAAGCTGCCGGACGCTCTGCCGTTCTAGGCCTGAGATAAGGACCTTGTGACGGCACTGTAACCCCGCGAGATTCAGGAGTCATCGCCAGTGCGAGTGGCAATCCGGAAGGAAGAACCTTCAAGGCGGAGTGTCCTTTCCTGTACAAAACGGCGCCCAAGTGGCTGAGGCAGGGAGCATTTTCCTTCACAGAACCGGCATCCTCGTATGCCTGTGGGTTACTCTAAAGAAACGACACTGTGAGCAACCTCTTCGAAAAGGCCTTCGCAAGCGACTTGGAGACAACAGCAGCGCAGTGGAGGCACAGACCATTGTCCTAGAGAGCAGCACAGTGTCTCTAGCAGCGATCGCTTCCCGGAGGATACTTAAGCCACACCGAGATTCCAGCAGGGAGTTTTGCCTTATAGCAGTACAACTCACTCAAGAAAGAGGGATGAGGTGTAGGGCTAATCTACGTGCGCTCACGCTCTGTGTCCCCGAGAAGGTTTCACGGAGCAGAATGCATCACCGACCGCTACCACGTGTGTGCACCAAAGAAGCCCTGTGCCGTGGGTGTTCTCAGGCCGACAGCGAAGACCTAGGTGTGTGCTGCACCCGCGCCCGGTGGTTCACACGTTGCGTGACCCTGTGCCTTTTGAAGACGCTCAGAGCGGGTGGCACCTGCGTGCTGGGAGCGCAAGAGGTGTAGAGTGTAAAGGCCTTTCACACTGGAGGAAAGGCTTGCATCTCATGGAGAAAATGTGTACGTCGCCCGGGAGATGGAGGCGCGCTCTTGACACCATTTCCTCTGCCCGTTTCAAACCCAAGTGTTTGTACTCGATCTGGGCTGCCTGGTGAAACGCTTGGCAGTCCGCATCACCCTGAGCACCTTTCCTGAAGTTTGATTCGTAGCTGGGTAAACTCGTGCTTCAGAGGCTTAGATGAGACCAAACGTGTTCAGCTTGTGGCGAAAGCCTTTGACCAGAGGCATATAAGCTTGTGCTTGGGGCGAGGGCTAGGCAAGAACGTTTACACACTGGGTTTTTATCTTTACCCTAAGCTGTCCCTTTTGGCTGCAGCAGGCGGAGAGATCCCGCGGAGAGAGAACAGCTGAGAAATGGATGCACAGAACAGTCACCTCGATACCAGCCCTGGGCTCCCAAGCAACGATCCTTCCCCGCAGGGTACTTAACCCACCCAGGGATTCAAGCAGGGAGTTCGCCTTGTCCAACTCGCACAGGAGACTGGCATGAGATGTAGGGCTCATCTACTTGCGTTCACACTACGTGGCCCGGAGAAGTTCTCACGGAGCCGAATCCAGCACCCTTCCTCCACCACGTGTGTACACAAAGGAGCGCTGGGCAGTGGGTGTTCTCAGGCCAAGAGAGAAGCCCTTGTTCTGTGCTGCACCTGCTGGGTGGTTCAAAGGTTTTCTGACCTTCCTGCTCTGGAAGCTTTTCAGAGCTGAGGCTACGCCTGGGCTGCGAAAGCAGAGAGGCGTAGAGGCCTTTCACACTGAAGGTGTGGGCCTGTTTCCCATGGGGAAAGTGTACGTCGCCCAACCCCCACTCCCACCCCACCCCACCCCACCCCACACCACTCCAACCCACCCCCAGCTGGAGGCGTGCGGGTTGACACCATTTTGTCCTGCCCATGGAAAATACAAAGAGGCGTACACGATTTGGGCTGTCTGGTGAAAGAATTTTGAATCGGCGGCACCCTGAGTACCTTTCCCGAAGTTTGCTTCCTAGCTGGTTAAACTCGGCATTCAGAGGCGAGATGAGAACAAACTTGCTCCGCGTGCGGCGAAGTGCCCTGATACCCTGCCCTAAATGTTTGAGCTTCTGGCCAGCGTCAGGCAAGTACTTTGACACGTAGGATTCTCACTTTTACTCCAAGCTGTCCCTGTTGGCTGAAGCAGTCGGCGTGTCTGTATCACAGCCTGGGAGGCCGGGCATTGGGGGAGTCTGCCAAGTGACTGGCCTCCATTTATAGCTAACTGAGAAACTGCGTCGAAGCTTTCGGGAACCTCTTACGGGGAATGGTTGCAGTTCGGAATTGGAGACTGTGCTGGCAAACGTCAGCAGCTCCTCTCCCTCGGAGGGCTCTTGGTGTGCGGACTCCTAACAGCCAGCACGGTCCCCAGCTCGTGAACGGTCCCATTGCGAGCCGGTCTCGTCCGTGAAAGAGCCACGTGAGGCTCAGCTTCAAGAGTCGGGCTCCACACCAGGAGCCTTTGGGACAGGGCAGTCCTGAGCCGATGTGCCCACCAGGGGACGCGACCAAAGTTTACGTACCACAGGAAAGCGCATCAAGGCCTCGTGTTCTCTCCATGAAATGAACGTGAGCTTGAAGGGTGATGCGTCAGCGTGCACCGTGAACAGCTCGCTGGTACGCCTGTCTTTGCCCCCTCTCACGGTCTCACGCACCCGGGCTCAGTTCCGTGCAGGAATGCTGAGTGGGAGCGCCAGCCTCGCTTATGGACTCGAAAGCCTTCCACCCCCTAATGGCAGGTTGTGTGTGTCTCTCACGTGGGGGGAGGAATGAGGTCGCCCACAGAGGTTCTGCCATGAAAGATCTAAAGACGCACGCTGCTGAGGAGCTTGTTCCTCATGGAGCGTCCCCGAAGGCCAGAAGCATGCCGAAGGTCTCTTTCAAAGCTGCCGGACGCTCTGCCGTTCTAGGCCTGAGATAAGGACCTTGTGACGGCACTGTAACCCCGCGAGATTCAGGAGACATCGCCAGTGCGAGTGGCAATCCGGAAGGAAGAACCTTCAAGGCGGAGTGTCCTTTCCTGTACAAAACGGCGCCCAAGTGGCTGAGGCAGGGAGCATTTTCCTTCACAGAACCGGCATCCTCGTATGCCTGTGGGTTACTCTAAAGAAACGACACTGTGAGCAACCTCTTCAAAAAGGCCTACGCAAGCGACTTGGAGACAACAGCAGTGCAGTGGAGGCACAGACCATTGTCCTAGAGAGCAGCACAGTGTCTCTAGCAGCGATCGCTTCCCGGAGGATACTTAAGCCACACCGAGATTCCAGCAGGGAGTTTTGCCTTATAGCAGTACAACTCACTCAAGAAAGAGGGATGAGGTGTTGGGCTAATCTACGTGCGCTCACGCTCTGTGTCCCCGAGAAGGTTTCACGGAGCAGAATGCATCACCGACCGCTACCACGTGTGTGCACCAAAGAAGCCCTGTGCCGTGGGTGTTCTCAGGCCGACAGCGAAGACCTAGGTGTGTGCTGCACCCGCGCCCGGTGGTTCACACGTTGCGTGACCCTGTGCCTTTTGAAGACGCTCAGAGCGGGTGGCACCTGCGTGCTGCGAGCGCAAGAGGTGTAGAGTGTAAAGGCCTTTCACACTGGAGGAAAGGCTTGCATCTCATGGAGAAAATGTGTACGTCGTCCGGGAGATGGAGGCGCGCTGTTGACACCATTTCCTCTGCCCGTTTCAAACACAAGTGTTTGTACTCGATCTGGGCTGCCTGGTGAAACGCTTGGCAGTCCGCATCACCCTGAGCACCTTTCCTGAAGTTTGATTCGTAGCTGGGTAAACTCGGGCTTCAGAGGCTTAGATGAGACCAAACGTGTTCAGCTTGTGGCGAAAGCCTTTGACCAGAGGCATATGTGCTTGTGCTTGGGGCGAGGGCTAGGCAAGAACGTTTACACACTGGGTTTTTATCTTTACCCTAAGCTGTCCCTTTTGGCTGCAGCAGGCGGAGGGAACCCGCGGAGAGAGAACAGCTGCGAAGTGGATGCACACAACAGTCACCTCGATACCAGCCCCGGGCTCCCAAGCAACGATCCTTCCCCGCAGGGTACTTAACCCACCCAGGGATTCAAGCAGGGAGTTCGCCTTGTCCAACTCGCACAGGAGACTGGCATGAGATGTAGGGCTCATCTACTTGCGTTCACACTACGTGGCCCGGAGAAGTTCTCACGGAGCCGAATCCAGCACCCTTCCTCCACCACGTGTGTACACAAAGGAGCGCTGGGCAGTGGGTGTTCTCAGGCCAAGAGAGAAGCCCTTGTTCTGTGCTGCACCTGCTGGGTGGTTCAAAGGTTTTCTGACCTTCCTGCTCTGGAAGCTTTTCAGAGCTGAGGCTACGCCTGGGCTGCGAAAGCAGAGAGGCGTAGAGGCCTTTCACACTGAAGGCGTGGGCCTGTTTCCCATGGGGAAAGTGTACGTCACCCAACCCCCACTCCCACCCCACCCCACCCCACCCCACCCCACTCCAACCCACCCCCAGCTGGAGGCGTGCGGGTTGACACCATTTTGTCCTGCCCATGGAAAATACAAAGAGGCGTACACGGTTTGGGCTGTCTGGTGAAAGAATTTTGAATCGGCGGCACCCTGAGTACCTTTCCCGAAGTTTGCTTCCTAGCTGGTTAAACTCGGCATTCAGAGGCGAGATGAGAACAAACTTGCTCCGCGTGCGGCGAAGTGCCTTGATGCCCTGCCCTAAATGTTTGAGCTTCTGGCCAGCGTCAGGCAAGTACTTTGACACGTAGGAGTCTCACTTTTACTCCAAGCTGTCCCTGTTGGCTGAAGCAGTCGGCGTGTCAGTATCACAGCCTGGGAGGCCGGGCGTTGGGGGAGTCTGCCAAGTGACTGCCCTCCATTTATAGCTAACTGAGAAACTGCGTCGAAGCTTTCGGGAGCCTCTTACAGGGAATGGTTGCAGTTCGGAATTGGAGACTGTGCTGGCAAACGTCAGCAGCTCCTCTCCCTCGGAGGGCTCTTGGTGTGCCGACTCCTAACAGCCAGCACGGTCCCCAGCTCGTGAACGGTCCCATTGTGAGCCGGTCTCGTCCGTGAAAGAGCCACGTGAGGCTGAGCTCCAAGAATCGGGCTCCACACCTGGAGCCTTTGGGACAGGGCAGTCCTGAGCCGATGTGCCCACCAGGGGACGCGACCAAAGTTTACGTACCACAGGAAAGCGCATCAAGGCCTCGTGTTCTCTCCATGAAATGAACGTGAGCTTGAAGGGTGATGCGTCAGCGTGCACCGTGAACAGCTCGCTGGTACGCCTGTCTTTGCCCCCTCTCACGGTCTCACGCACCCGGGCTCAGTTCCGTGCAGGAATGCTGAGTGGGAGCGCCAGCCTCGCTTCTGGACTCGAAAGCCTTCCACCCCCTAATGGCAGGTTGTGTGTGTCTCTCACGTGGGGGGAGGAATGAGGTCGCCCACAGAGGTTCTGCCATGAAAGATCTAAAGACGCACGCTGCTGAGGAGCTTGTTCCTCATGGAGCGTCCCCGAAGGCCAGAAGAATGCCGAAGGTCTCTTTCAAAGCTGCCGGACGCTCTGCCGTTCTAGGCCTGAGATAAGGACCTTGTGACGGCACTGTAACCCCGCGAGATTCAGGAGACATCGCCAGTGCGAGTGGCAATCCGGAAGGAAGAACCTTCAAGGCGGAGTGTCCTTTCCTGTACAAAACGGCGCCCAAGTGGCTGAGGCAGGGAGCATTTTCCTTCACAGAACCGGCATCCTCGTATGCCTGTGGGTTACTCTAAAGAAACGACACTGTGAGCAACCTCTTCGAAAAGGCCTTCGCAAGCGACTTGGAGACAACAGCAGCGCAGTGGAGGCACAGACCATTGTACTAGAGAGCAGCACAGGGTCTCTAGCAGCGATCGCTTCCCGGAGCATACTTAAGCCACACCGAGATTCCAGCAGGGAGTTTTGCCTTATAGCAGTACAACTCACTCAAGAAAGAGGGATGAGGTGTAGGGCTAATCTAAGTGCGCTCACGCTCTGTGTCCCCGAGAAGGTTTCACGGAGCAGAATGCATCACCGACCGCTACCACGTGTGTGCACCAAAGAAGCCCTGTGCCGTGGGTGTTCTCAGGCCGACAGCGAAGACCTAGGTGTGTGCTGCACCCGCGCCCGGTGGTTCACACGTTGCGTGACCCTGTGCCTTTTGAAGACGCTCAGAGCGGGTGGCACCTGCGTGCTGCGAGCGCAAGAGGTGTAGAGTGTAAAGGCCTTTCACACTGGAGGAAAGGCTTGCATCTCATGGAGAAAATGTGTACGTCGCCCGGGAGATGGAGGCGCGCTCTTGACACCATTTCCTCTGCCCGTTTCAAACACAAGTGTTTGTACTCGATCTGGGCTGCCTGGTGAAACGCTTGGCAGTCCGCATCACCCTGAGCACCTTTCCTGAAGTTTGATTCGTAGCTGGGTAAACTCGGGCTTCAGAGGCTTAGATGAGACCAAACGTGTTCAGCTTGTGGTGAAAGCCTTTGACCAGAGGCATATAAGCTTGTGCTTGGGGCGAGGGCTAGGCAAGAACGTTTACACACTGGGTTTTTATCTTTACTCTAAGCTGTCCCTTTTGGCTGCAGCAGGCGGAGAGAACCCGCGGAGAGAGAACAGCTGCGAAGTGGATGCACACAACAGTCACCTCGATACCAGCCCCGGGCTCCCAAGCAACGATCCTTCCCCGCAGGGTACTTAACCCACCCAGGGATTCAAGCAGGGAGTTCGCCTTGTCCAACTCGCACAGGAGACTGGCATGAGATGTAGGGCTCATCTACTTGCGTTCACACTACGTGGCCCGGAGAAGTTCTCACGGAGCCGAATCCAGCACCCTTCCTCCACCACGTGTGTACACAAAGGAGCGCTGGGCAGTGGGTGTTCTCAGGCCAAGAGAGAATCCCTTGTTCTGTGCTGCACCTGCTGGGTGGTTCAAAGGTTTTCTGACCTTCCTGCTCTGGAAGCTTTTCAGAGCTGAGGCTACGCCTGGTCTGCGAAAGCAGAGAGGCGTAGAGGCCTTTCACACTGAAGGCGTGGGCCTGTTTCCCATGGGGAAAGTGTACGTCGCCCAACCCCCACTCCCACCCCACTCCCACCCCACCCCACCCCACTCCAACCCACCCCCAGCTGGAGGCGTGCGGGTTGACACCATTTTGTCCTGCCCATGGAAAATACAAAGAGGCGTACACGATTTGGGCCGTCTGGTGAAAGAATTTTGAATCGGCGGCACCCTGAGTACCTTTCCCGAAGTTTGCTTCCTAGCTGGTTAAACTCGGCATTCAGAGGCGAGATGAGAACAAACTTGCTCCGCATGCGGCGAAGTGCCTTGATGCCCTGCCCTAAATATTTGAGCTTCTGGCCAGCGTCAGGCAAGTACTTTGACACGTAGGAGTCTCACTTTTACTCCAAGCTGTCCCTGTTGGCTGAAGCAGTCGGCGTGTCTGTATCGCAGCCTGGGAGGCCGGGCGTTGGGGGAGTCTGCCAAGTGACTGGCCTCCATTTATAGCTAACTGAGAAACTGCGTCGAAGCTTTCGGGAGCCTCTTACAGGGAATGGTTGCAGTTGGGAATTGGAGACTGTGCTGGCAAACGTCAGCAGCTCCTCTCCCTCGGAGGGCTCTTGGTGTGCCGACTCCTAACAGCCAGCACGGTCCCCAGCTCGTGAACGGTCCCATTGCGAGCCGGTCTCGTCCGTGAAAGAGCCACGTGAGGCTGAGCTCCAAGAGTCGGGCTCCACACCTGGAGCCTTTGGGACAGGGCAGTCCTGAGCCGATGTGCCCACCAGGGGACGCGACCAAAGTTTACGTACCACAGGAAAGCGCATCAAGGCCTCGTGTTCTCTCCATGAAATGAACGTGAGCTTGAAGGGTGATGCGTCAGCGTGCACCGTGAACAGCTCGCTGGTACGCCTGTCTTTGCCCCCTCTCACGGTCTCACGCACCCGGGCTCAGTTCCGTGCAGGAATGCTGAGTGGGAGCGCCAGCCTCGCTTCTGGACTCGAAAGCCTTCCACCCCCTAATGGCAGGTTGTGTGTGTCTCTCACGTGGGGGGAGGAATGAGGTCGCCCACAGAAGTTCTGCCATGAAAGATCTAAAGACGCACGCTGCTGAGGAGCTTGTTCCTCATGGAGCGTCCCCGAAGGCCAGAAGCATGCCGAAGTTCTCTTTCAAAGCTGCCGGACGCTCTGCCGTTCTAGGCCTGAGATAAGGACCTTGTGACGGCACTGTAACCCCGCGAGATTCAGGAGACATCGCCAGTGCGAGTGGCAATCCGGAAGGAAGAACCTTCAAGGCGGAGTGTCCTTTCCTGTACAAAATGGCGCCCAAGTGGCTGAGGCAGGGAGCATTTTCCTTCACAGAACCGGCATCCTCGTATGCCTGTGGGTTACTCTAAAGAAACGACACTGTGAGCAACCTCTTCGAAAAGGCCTTCGCAAGCGACTTGGAGACAACAGCAGCGCAGTGGAGGCACAGACCATTGTCCTAGAGAGCAGCACAGTGTCTCTAGCAGCGATCGCTTCCCGGAGGATACTTAAGCCACACCGAGATTCCAGCAGGGAGTTTTGCCTTATAGCAGTACAACTCACTCAAGAAAGAGGGATGAGGTGTAGGGCTAATCTACGTGCGCTCACGCTCTGTGTCCCCGAGAAGGTTTCACGGAGCAGAATGCATCACCGACCGCTACCACGTGTGTGCACCAAAGAAGCCCTGTGCCGTGGGTGTTCTCAGGCCGACAGCGAAGACCTAGGTGTGTGCTGCACCCGCGCCCGGTGGTTCAAACGTTGTGTGACCCTGTGCCTTTTGAAGATGCTCAGAGCGGGTGGCACCTGCGTGCTGCGAGCGCAAGAGGTGTAGAGTGTAAAGGCCTTTCACACTGGAGGAAAGGCTTGCATCTCATGGAGAAAATGTGTACGTCGCCCGGGAGATGGAGGCGCGCTCTTGACACCATTTCCTCTGCCCGTTTCAAACACAAGTGTTTGTACTCGATCTGGGCTGCCTGGTGAAACGCTTGGCAGTCCGCATCACCCTGAGCACCTTTCCTGAAGTTTGATTCGTAGCTGGGTAAACTCGGGCTTCAGAGGCTTAGATGAGACCAAACGTGTTCAGCTTGTGGCGAAAGCCTTTGACCAGAGGCATATGTGCTTGTGCTTGGGGCGAGGGCTAGGCAAGAACGTTTACACACTGGGTTTTTATCTTTACCCTAAGCTGTCCCTTTTGGCTGCAGCAGGTGGAGGGAACCCGCGGAGAGAGAACAGCTGCGAAGTGGATGCACACAACAGTCACCTCGATACCAGCCCCGGGCTCCCAAGCAACGATCCTTCCCCGCAGGGTACTTAACCCACCCAGGGATTCAAGCAGGGAGTTCGCCTTGTCCAACTCGCACAGGAGACTGGCATGAGATGTAGGGCTCATCTACTTGCGTTCACACTACGTGGCCCGGAGAAGTTCTCACGGAGCCGAATCCAGCACCCTTCCTCCACCACGTGTGTACACAAAGGAGCGCTGGGCAGTGGGTGTTCTCAGGCCAAGAGAGAAGCCCTTGTTCTGTGCTGCACCTGCTGGGTGGTTCAAAGGTTTTCTGACCTTCCTGCTCTGGAAGCTTTTCAGAGCTGAGGCTACGCCTGGGCTGCGAAAGCAGAGAGGCGTAGAGGCCTTTCACACTGAAGGTGTGGGCCTGTTTCCATGGGGAAAGTGTACGTCGCCCAACCCCCACTCCCACCCCACCCCACCCCACCCCACCCCACTCCAACCCACCCCCAGCTGGAGGCGTGCGGGTTGACACCATTTTGTCCTGCCCATGGAAAATACAAAGAGGCGTACACGATTTGGGCCGTCTGGTGAGAGAATTTTGAATCGGCGGCACCCTGAGTACCTTTCCCGAAGTTTGCTTCCTAGCTGGTTAAACTCGGCATTCAGAGGCGAGATGAGAACAAACTTGCTCCGCGTGCGGCGAAGTGCCCTGATGCCCTGCCCTAAATGTTTGAGCTTCTGGCCAGCGTCAGGCAAGTACTTTGACACGTAGGAGTCTCACTTTTACTCCAAGCTGTCCCTGTTGGCTGAAGCAGTCGGCGTGTCTGTATCGCAGCCTGGGAGGCCGGGCGTTGGGGGAGTCTGCCAAGTGACTGGCCTCCATTTATAGCTAACTGAGAAACTGCGTCGAAGCTTTCGGGAGCCTCTTACAGGGAATGGTTGCAGTTGGGAATTGGAGACTGTGCTGGCAAACGTCAGCAGCTCCTCTCCCTCGGAGGGCTCTTGGTGTGCCGACTCCTAACAGCCAGCACGGTCCCCAGCTCGTGAACGGTCCCATTGCGAGCCGGTCTCGTCCGTGAAAGAGCCACGTGTGGCTGAGCTCCAAGAGTCGGGCTCCACACCTGGAGCCTTTGGGACAGGGCAGTCCTGAGCCGATGTGCCCACCAGGGGACGCGACCAAAGTTTACGTACCACAGGAAAGCGCATCAAGGCCTCGTGTTCTCTCCATGAAATGAACGTGAGCTTGAAGGGTGATGCGTCAGCGTGCACCGTGAACAGCTCGCTGGTACGCCTGACTTTGCCCCCTCTCACGGTCTCATGCACCCGGGCTCAGTTCCATGCAGGAATGCTGAGTGGGAGCGCCAGCCTCGCTTCTGGACTCGAAAGCCTTCCACCCCCTAATGGCAGGTTGTGTGTGTCTCTCACGTGGGGGGAGGAATGAGGTCGCCCACAGAGGTTCTGCCATGAAAGATCTAAAGACGCACGCTGCTGAGGAGCTTGTTCCTCATGGAGCGTCCCCGAAGGCCAGAAGCATGCCGAAGGTCTCTTTCAAAGCTGCCGGACGCTCTGCCGTTCTAGGCCTGAGATAAGGACCTTGTGACGGCACTGTAACCCCGCGAGATTCAGGAGACATCGCCAGTGCGAGTGGCATTCCGGAAGGAAGGACCTCCAAGGCGGAGTGTCCTTTCCTGTACAAAACGGCGCCCAAGTGGCTGAGGCAGGGAGCATTTTCCTTCACAGAACCGGCATCCTCGTATGCCTGTGGGTTACTCTAAAGAAACGACACTGTGAGCAACCTCTTCGAAAAGGCCTTCACAAGCCACTTGGAGACAACAGCAGCACAGTGGAGGCACAGACCATTGTCCTAGAGAGCAGCACAGTGTCTCTAGCAGCGATCGCTTCCCGGAGGATACTTAAGCCACACCGAGATTCCAGCAGGGAGTTTTGCCTTATAGCAGTACAACTCACTCAAGAAAGAGGGATGAGGTGTAGGGCTAATCTACGTGCGCTCACGCTCTGTGTCCCCGAGAAGGTTTCACGGAGCAGAATGCATCACCGACCGCTACCACGTGTGTGCACCAAAGAAGCCCTGTGCCGTGGGTGTTCTCAGGCCGACAGCGAAGACCTAGGTGTGTGCTGCACCCGCGCCCGGTGGTTCACACGTTGCGTGACCCTGTGCCTTTTGAAGATGCTCAGAGCGGGTGGCACCTGCGTGCTGCGAGCGCAAGAGGTGTAGAGTGTAAAGGCCTTTCACACTGGAGGAAAGGCTTGCATCTCATGGAGAAAATGTGTACGTCGCCCGGGAGATGGAGGCGCGCTCTTGACACCATTTCCTCTGCCCGTTTCAAACACAAGTGTTTGTACTCGATCTGGGCTGCCTGGTGAAACGCTTGGCAGTCCGCATCACCCTGAGCACCTTTCCTGAAGTTTGATTCGTAGCTGGGTAAACTCGGGCTTCAGAGGCTTAGATGAGACCAAACGTGTTCAGCTTGTGGCGAAAGCCTTTGACCAGAGGCATATGTGCTTGTGCTTGGGGCGAGGGCTAGGCAAGAACGTTTACACACTGGGTTTTTATCTTTACCCTAAGCTGTCCCTTTTGGCTGCAGCAGGTGGAGGGAACCCGCGGAGAGAGAACAGCTGCGAAGTGGATGCACACAACAGTCACCTCGATACCAGCCCCGGGCTCCCAAGCAACGATCCTTCCCCGCAGGGTACTTAACCCACCCAGGGATTCAAGCAGGGAGTTCGCCTTGTCCAACTCGCACAGGAGACTGGCATGAGATGTAGGGCTCATCTACTTGCGTTCACACTACGTGGCCCGGAGAAGTTCTCACGGAGCCGAATCCAGCACCCTTCCTCCACCACGTGTGTACACAAAGGAGCGCTGGGCAGTGGGTGTTCTCAGGCCAAGAGAGAAGCCCTTGTTCTGTGCTGCACCTGCTGGGTGGTTCAAAGGTTTTCTGACCTTCCTGCTCTGGAAGCTTTTCAGAGCTGAGGCTACGCCTGGGCTGCGAAAGCAGAGAGGCGTAGAGGCCTTTCACACTGAAGGCGTGGGCCTGTTTCCCATGGGGAAAGTGTACGTCGCCCAACCCCCACTCCCACCCCACCCCACCCCACCCCACCCCACTCCAACCCAACCCAAGCTGGAGGCGTGCGGGTTGACACCATTTTGTCCTGCCCATGGAAAATACAAAGAGGCGTACACGATTTGGGCTGTCTGGTGAAAGAATTTTGAATCGGCGGCACCCTGAGTACCTTTCCCGAAGTTTGCTTCCTAGCTGGTTAAACTCGGCATTCAGAGGCGAGATGAGAACAAACTTGCTCCGCGTGCGGCGAAGTGCCCTGATGCCCTGCCCTAAATGTTTGAGCTTCTGGCCAGCGTCAGGCAAGTACTTTGACACGTAGGAGTCTGCCTTTTACTCCAAGCTGTCCCTGTTGGCTGAAGCAGTTGGCGTGTCTATATCGCAGCCTGGGAGGCCGGGCGTTGGGGGAGTCTGCCAAGTGACTGGCCTCCATTTATAGCTAACTGAGAAACTGCGTCGAAGCTTTCGGGAGCCTCTTACAGGGAATGGTTGCAGTTCGGAATTGGAGACTCTGCTGGCAAACGTCAGCAGCTCCTCTCCCTCGGAGGGCCCTTGGTGTGCCGACTCCTAACAGCCAGCACGGTCCCCAGCTCGTGAACGGTCCCATTGCGAGCCGGTCTCGTCCGTGAAAGAGCCACGTGAGGCTGAGCTCCAAGAGTCGGGCTCCACACCTGGAGCCTTTGGGACAGGGCAGTCCTGAGCCGATGTGCCCACCAGGGGACGCGACCAAAGTTTACGTACCACAGGAAAGCGCATCAAGGCCTCGTGTTCTCTCCATGAAATGAACGTGAGCTTGAAGGGTGATGCGTCAGCGTGCACCGTGAACAGCTCGCTGGTACGCCTGTCTTTGCCCCCTCTCACGGTCTCACGCACCCGGGCTCAGTTCCGTGCAGGAATGCTGAGTGGGAGCGCCAGCCTCGCTTCTGGACTCGAAAGCCTTCCACCCCCTAATGGCAGGTTGTGTGTGTCTCTCACGTGGGGGGAGGAATGAGGTCGCCCACAGAGGTTCTGCCATGAAAGATCTAAAGACGCACGCTGCTGAGGAGCTTGTTCCTCATGGAGCGTCCCCGAAGGCCAGAAGCATGCCGAAGGTCTCTTTCAAAGCTGCCGGACGCTCTGCCGTTCTAGGCCTGAGATAAGGACCTTGTGACGGCACTGTAACCCCGCGAGATTCAGGAGACATCGCCAGTGCGAGTGGCAATCCGGAAGGAAGAACCTTCAAGGCGGAGTGTCCTTTCCTGTACAAAACGGCGCCCAAGTGGCTGAGGCAGGGAGCATTTTCCTTCACAGAACCGGCATCCTCGTATGCCTGTGGGTTACTCTAAAGAAACGACACTGTGAGCAACCTCTTCGAAAAGGCCTTCGCAAGCGACTTGGAGACAACAGCAGCACAGTGGAGGCACAGACCATTGTCCTAGAGAGCAGCACAGTGTCTCTAGCAGCGATCGCTTCCCGGAGGATACTTAAGCCACACCGAGATTCCAGCAGGGAGTTTTGCCTTATAGCAGTACAACTCACTCAAGAAAGAGGGATGAGGTGTAGGGCTAATCTAAGTGCGCTCACGCTCTGTGTCCCCGAGAAGGTTTCACGGAGCAGAATGCATCACCGACCGCTACCACGTGTGTGCACCAAAGAAGCCCTGTGCCGTGGGTGTTCTCAGGCCGACAGCGAAGACGTAGGTGTGTGCTGCACCCGCGCCCGGTGGTTCACACATTGCGTGACCCTGTGCCTTTTGAAGACGCTCAGAGTGGGTGGCACCTGCGTGCTGCGAGCGCAAGAGGTGTAGAGTGTAAAGGCCTTTCACACTGGAGGAAAGGCTTGCATCTCATGGAGAAAATGTGTACGTCGCCCGGGAGATGGAGGCGCGCTCTTGACACCATTTCCTCTGCCCGTTTCAAACACAAGTGTTTGTACTCGATCTGGGCTACCTGGTGAAACGCTTGGCAGTCCGCATCACCCTGAGCACCTTTCCTGAAGTTTGATTCGTAGCTGGGTAAACTCGGGCTTCAGAGGCTTAGATGAGACCAAACGTGTTCAGCTTGTGGCGAAAGCCTTTGACCAGAGGCATATGTGCTTGTGCTTGGGGCGAGGGCTAGGCAAGAACGTTTACACACTGGGTTTTTATCTTTACCCTAAGCTGTCCCTTTTGGCTGCAGCAGGCGGAGGGAACCCGCGGAGAGAGAACAGCTGCGAAGTGGATGCACACAACAGTCACCTCGATACCAGCCCCGGGCTCCCAAGCAACGATCCTTCCCCGCAGGGTACTTAACCCACCCAGGGATTCAAGCAGGGAGTTCGCCTTGTCCAACTCGCACAGGAGACTGGCATGAGATGTAGGGCTCATCTACTTGCGTTCACACTACGTGGCCCGGAGAAGTTCTCACGGAGCCGAATCCAGCACCCTTCCTCCACCACGTGTGTACACAAAGGAGCACTGGGCAGTGGGTGTTCTCAGGCCAAGAGAGAAGCCCTTGTTCTGTGCTGCACCTGCTGGGTGGTTCAAAGGTTTTCTGACCTTCCTGCTCTGGAAGCTTTTCAGAGCTGAGGCTACGCCTGGGCTGCGAAAGCAGAGAGGCGTAGAGGCCTTTCACACTGAAGGCGTGGGCCTGTTTCCCATGGGGAAAGTGTACGTCGCCCAACCCCCACTCCCACCCCACCCCACCCCACCCCACCCCACTCCAACCCACCCCCAGCTGGAGGCGTGCGGGTTGACACCATTTTGTCCTGCCCATGGAAAATACAAAGAGGCGTACACGATTTGGGCTGTCTGGTGAGAGAATTTTGAATCGGCGGCACCCTGAGTACCTTTCCCGAAGTTTGCTTCCTAGCTGGTTAAACTCGGCATTCAGAGGCGAGATGAGAACAAACTTGCTCCGCGTGCGGCGAAGTGCCCTGATGCCCTGCCCTAAATGTTTGAGCTTCTGGCCAGCGTCAGGCAAGTACTTTGACACGTAGGAGTCTCCCTTTTACTCCAAGCTGTCCCTGTTGGCTGAAGCAGTCGGCGTGTGTGTATCGCAGCCTGGGAGGCCGGGCGTTGGGGGAGTCTGCCAAGTGACTGGCCTCCATTTATAGCTAACTGAGAAACTGCGTCGAAGCTTTCGGGAGCCTCTTACAGGGAATGGTTGCAGTTCGGAATTGGAGACTGTGCTGGCAAACGTCAGCAGCTCCTCTCCCTCGGAGGGCTCTTGGTGTGCCAACTCCTAAAAGCCAGCACGGTCCCCAGCTCGTGAACGGTCCCATTGCGAGCCGGTCTCGTCCGTGAAAGAGCCACGTGAGGCTGAGCTCCAAGAGTCGGGCTCCACACCTGGAGCCTTTGGGACAGGGCAGTCCTGAGCCGATGTGCCCACCAGGGGACGCGACCAAAGTTTACGTACCACAGGAAAGCGCATCAAGGCCTCGTGTTCTCTCCATGAAATGAACGTGAGCTTGAAGGGTGATGCGTCAGCGTGCACCGTGAACAGCTCGCTGGTACGCCTGTCTTTGCCCCCTCTCACGGTCTCACGCACCCGGGCTCAGTTCCGTGCAGGAATGCTGAGTGGGAGCGCCAGCCTCGCTTCTGGACTCGAAAGCCTTCCACCCCCTAATGGCAGGTTGTGTGTGTCTCTCACATGGGGGGAGGAATGAGGTCGCCCACAGACGTTCTGCCATGAAAGATCTAAAGACGCACGCTGCTGAGGAGCTTGTTCCTCATGGAGCGTCCCCGAAGGCCAGAAGAATGCCGAAGGTCTCTTTCAAAGCTGCCGGACGCTCTGCCGTTCTAGGCCTGAGATAAGGACCTTGTGACGGCACTGTAACCCCGCGAGATTCAGGAGACATCGCCAGTGCGAGTGGCAATCCGGAAGGAAGAACCTTCAAGGCGGAGTGTCCTTTCCTGTACAAAACGGCGCCCAAGTGGCTGAGGCAGGGAGCATTTTCCTTCACAGAACCGGCATCCTCGTATGCCTGTGGGTTACTCTAAAGAAACGACACTGTGAGCAACCTCTTCGAAAAGGCCTTCGCAAGCGACTTGGAGACAACAGGAGCGCAGTGGAGGCACAGACCATTGTCCTAGAGAGCAGCACAGTGTCTCTAGCAGCGATCGCTTCCCGGAGGATACTTAAGCCACACCGAGATTCCAGCAGGGAGTTTTGCCTTATAGCAGTACAACTCACTCAAGAAAGAGGGATGAGGTGTAGGGCTAATCTACGTGCGCTCACGCTCTGTGTCCCCGAGAAGGTTTCACGGAGCAGAATGCATCACCGACCGCTACCACGTGTGTGCACCAAAGAAGCCCTGTGCCGTGGGTGTTCTCAGGCCAACAGCGAAGACCTAGGTGTGTGCTGCACCCGCGCCCGGTGGTTCACACGTTGCGTGACCCTGTGCCTTTTGAAGACGCTCAGAGCGGGTGGCACCTGCGTGCTGTGAGCGCAAGAGGTGTAGAGTGTAAAGGCCTTTCACACTGGAGGAAAGGCTTGCATCTCATGGAGAAAATGTGTACGTCGCCCGGGAGATGGAGGCGCGCTCTTGACACCATTTCCTCTGCCCGTTTCAAACACAAGTGTTTGTACTCGATCTGGGCTGCCTGGTGAAACGCTTGGCAGTCCGCATCACCCTGAGCACCTTTCCTGAAGTTTGATTCGTAGCTGGGTAAACTCGGGCTTCAGAGGCTTAGATGAGACCAAACGTGTTCAGCTTGTGGCGAAAGCCTTTGACCAGAGGCATATAAGCTTGTGCTTGGGGCGAGGGCTAGGCAAGAACGTTTACACACTGGGTTTTTATCTTTACACTAAGCTGTCCCTTTTGGCTGCAGCAGGCGGAGGGAACCCACGGAGAGAGAACAGCTGCGAAGTGGATGCACACAACAGTCACCTCGATACCAGCCCCGGGCTCCCAAGCAACGATCCTTCCCCGCAGGGTACTTAACCCACCCAGGGATTCAAGCAGGGAGTTCGCCTTGTCCAACTCGCACAGGAGACTGGCATGAGATGTAGGGCTCATCTACTTGCGTTCACACTACGTGGCCCGGAGAAGTTCTCACGGAGCCGAATCCAGCACCCTTCCTCCACCACGTGTGTACACAAAGGAGCGCTGGGCAGTGGGTGTTCTCAGGCCAAGAGAGAAGCCCTTGTTCTGTGCTGCACCTGCTGGGTGGTTCAAAGGTTTTCTGACCTTCCTGCTCTGGAAGCTTTTCAGAGCTGAGGCTACGCCTGGGCTGCGAAAGCAGAGAGGCGTAGAGGCCTTTCACACTGAAGGCGTGGGCCTGTTTCCCATGGGGAAAGTGTACGTCGCCCAACCCCCACTCCCACCCCACCCCACCCCACCCCACCCCACTCCAACCCACCCCCAGCTGGAGGCGTGCGGGTTGACACCATTTTGTCCTGCCCATGGCAAATACAAAGAGGCGTACACGATTTGGGCTGTCTGGTGAAAGAATTTTGAATCGGCGGCACCCTGAGTACCTTTCCCGAAGTTTGCTTCCTAGCTGGTTAAACTCGGCATTCAGAGGCGAGATGAGAACAAACTTGCTCCGCGTGCGGCGAAGTGCCCTGATGCCCTGCCCTAAATGTTTGAGCTTCTGGCCAGCGTCAGGCAAGTACTTTGACACATAGGAGTCTCCCTTTTACTCCAAGCTGTCCCTGTTGGCTGAAGCAGTTGGCGTGTCTGTATCGCAGCCTGGGAGGCCGGGCATTGGGGGAGTCTGCCAAGTGACTGGCCTCCATTTATAGCTAACTGAGAAACTGCGTCGAAGCTTTCGGGAGCCTCTTACAGGGAATGGTTGCAGTTCGGAATTGGAGACTCTGCTGGCAAACGTCAGCAGCTCCTCTCCCTCGGAGGGCCCTTGGTGTGCCGACTCCTAACAGCCAGCACGGTCCCCAGCTCGTGAACGGTCCCATTGCGAGCCGGTCTCGTCCGTGAAAGAGCCACGTGAGGCTGAGCTCCAAGAGTCGGGCTCCACACCTGGAGCCTTTGGGACAGGGCAGTCCTGAGCCGATGTGCCCACCAGGGGACGCGACCAAAGTTTACGTACCACAGGAAAGCGCATCAAGGCCTCGTGTTCTCTCCATGAAATGAACGTGAGCTTGAAGGGTGATGCGTCAGCGTGCACCGTGAACAGCTCGCTGGTACGCCTGTCTTTGCCCCCTCTCACGGTCTCACGCACCCGGGCTCAGTTCCGTGCAGGAATGCTGAGTGGGAGCGCCAGCCTCGCTTCTGGACTCGAAAGCCTTCCACCCCCTAATGGCAGGTTGTGTGTGTCTCTCACGTGGGGGGAGGAATGAGGTCGCCCACAGAGGTTCTGCCATGAAAGATCTAAAGACGCACGCTGCTGAGGAGCTTGTTCCTCATGGAGCGTCCCCGAAGGCCAGAAGAATGCCGAAGGTCTCTTTCAAAGCTGCCGGACGCTCTGCCGTTCTAGGCCTGAGATAAGGACCTTGTGACGGCACTGTAACCCCGCGAGATTCAGGAGACATCGCCAGTGCGAGTGGCAATCCGGAAGGAAGAACCTTCAAGGCGGAGTGTCCTTTCCTGTACAAAACGGCGCCCAAGTGGCTGAGGCAGGGAGCATTTTCCTTCACAGAACCGGCATCCTCGTATGCCTGTGGGTTACTCTAAAGAAACGACACTGTGAGCAACCTCTTCGAAAAGGCCTTCGCAAGCGACTTGGAGACAACAGCAGCGCAGTGGAGGCACAGACCATTGTCCTAGAGAGCAGCACAGTGTCTCTAGCAGCGATCGCTTCCCGGAGGATACTTAAGCCACACCGAGATTCCAGCAGGGAGTTTTGCCTTATAGCAGTACAACTCACTCAAGAAAGCGGGATGAGGTGTAGGGCTAATCTACGTGCGCTCACGCTCTGTGTCCCCGAGAAGGTTTCACGGAGCAGAATGCATCACCGACCGCTACCACGTGTGTGCACCAAAGAAGCCCTGTGCCGTGGGTGTTCTCAGGCCAACAGCGAAGACCTAGGTGTGTGCTGCACCCGCGCCCGGTGGTTCAAACGTTGTGTGACCCTGTGCCTTTTGAAGACGCTCAGAGCGGGTGGCACCTGCGTGCTGCGAGCGCAAGAGGTGTAGAGTGTAAAGGCCTTTCACACTGGAGGAAAGGCTTGCATCTCATGGAGAAAATGTGTACGTCGCCCGGGAGATGGAGGCGCGCTCTTGACACCATTTCCTCTGCCCGTTTCAAACACAAGTGTTTGTACTCGATCTGGGCTGCCTGGTGAAACGCTTGGCAGTCCGCATCACCCTGAGCACCTTTCCTGAAGTTTGATTCGTAGCTGGGTAAACTCGGGCTTCAGAGGCTTAGATGAGACCAAACGTGTTCAGCTTGTGGTGAAAGCCTTTGACCAGAGGCATATAAGCTTGTGCTTGGGGCGAGGGCTAGGCAAGAATGTTTACACACTGGGTTTTTATCTTTACCCTAAGCTGTCCCTTTTGGCTGCAGCAGGCGGAGAGAACCCGCGGAGAGAGAACAGCTGCGAAGTGGATGCACACAACAGTCACCTCGATACCAGCCCCGGGCTCCCAAGCAATGATCCTTCCCCGCAGGGTACTTAACCCACCCAGGGATTCAAGCAGGGAGTTCGCCTTGTCCAACTCGCACAGGAGACTGGCATGAGATGTAGGGCTCATCTACTTGCGTTCACACTACGTGGCCCGGAGAAGTTCTCACGGAGCCGAATCCAGCACCCTTCCTCCACCACGTGTGTACACAAAGGAGCGCTGGGCAGTGGGTGTTCTCAGGCCAAGAGAGAAGCCCTTGTTCTGTGCTGCACCTGCTGGGTGGTTCAAAGGTTTTCTGACCTTCCTGCTCTGGAAGCTTTTCAGAGCTGAGGCTACGCCTGGGCTGCGAAAGCAGAGAGGCGTAGAGGCCTTTCACACTGAAGGCGTGGGCCTGTTTCCCATGGGGAAAGTGTACGTCGCCCAACCCCCACTCCCACCCCACCCCACCCCACCCCACCCCACTCCAACCCACCCCCAGCTGGAGGCGTGCGGGTTGACACCATTTTGTCCTGCCCATGGAAAATACAAAGAGGCGTACACGATTTGGGCTGTCTGGTGAGAGAATTTTGAATCGGCGGCACCCTGAGTACCTTTCCCGAAGTTTGCTTCCTAGCTGGTTAAACTCGGCATTCAGAGGCGAGATGAGAACAAACTTGCTCCGCGTGCGGCGAAGTGCCCTGATGCCCTGCCCTAAATGTTTGAGCTTCTGGCCAGCGTCAGGCAAGTACTTTGACACGTAGGAGTCTCACTTTTACTCCAAGCTGTCCCTGTTGGCTGAAGCAGTCGGCGTGTCTGTATCGCAGCCTGGGAGGCCGGGCGTTGGGGGAGTCTGCCAAGTGACTGGCCTCCATTTATAGGTAACTGAGAAACTGCGTCAAAGCTTTCGGGAGCCTCTTACAGGGAATGGTTGCAGTTGGGAATTGGAGACTGTGCTGGCAAACGTCAGCAGCTCCTCTCCCTCGGAGGGCTCTTGGTGTGCCAACTCCTAACAGCCAGCACGGTCCCCAGCTCGTTAACGGTCCCATTGCGAGCCGGTCTCGTCCGTGAAAGAGCCACGTGAGGCTGAGCTCCAAGAGTCGGGCTCCACACCTGGAGCCTTTGGGACAGGGCAGTCCTGAGCCGATGTGCCCACCAGGGGACGCGACCAAAGTTTACGTACCACAGGAAAGCGCATCAAGGCCTCGTGTTCTCTCCATGAAATGAACGTGAGCTTGAAGGGTGATACGTCAGCGTGCACCGTGAACAGCTCGCTGGTACGCCTGTCTTTGCCCCCTCTCACGGTCTCACGCACCCGGGCTCAGTTCAGTGCAAGAATGTTGAGTGGAGGTGCCAGCCTCGCTTCTGGACTCGAAAGCCTTCCACCCCCTAATGGCAGGTTGTGTGTGTCTCTCACGTGGGGGGAGGAATGAGGTCGCCCACAGAGGTTCTGCCATGAAAGATCTAAAGACGCACGCTGCTGAGGAGCTTGTTCCTCATGGAGCGTCCCCGAAGGCCAGAAGAATGCCGAAGGTCTCTTTCAAAGCTGCCGGACGCTCTGCCGTTCTAGTCCTGAGATAAGGACCTTGTGACGGCACTGTAACCCTGCGAGATTCAGGAGACATCGCCAGTGCGAGTGGCAATCCGGAAGGAAGAACCTTCAAGGCGGAGTGTCCTTTCCTGTACAAAACGGCGCCCAAGTGGCTGAGGCAGGGAGCATTTTCCTTCACAGAACCGGCATCCTCGTATGCCTGTGGGTTACTCTAAAGAAACGACACTGTGAGCAACCTCTTCGAAAAGGCCTTCGCAAGCGACTTGGAGACAACAGCAGCGCAGTGGAGGCACAGACCATTGTCCTAGAGAGCAGCACAGTGTCTCTAGCAGCGATCGCTTCCCGGAGGATACTTAAGCCACACCGAGATTCCAGCAGGGAGTTTTGCCTTATAGCAGTACAACTCACTCAAGAAAGAGGGATGAGGTGTAGGGCTAATCTACGTGCGCTCACGCTCTGTGTCCCCGAGAAGGTTTCACGGAGCAGAATGCATCACCGACCGCTACCACGTGTGTGCACCAAAGAAGCCCTGTGCCGTGGGTGTTCTCAGGCCGACAGCGAAGACCTAGGTGTGTGCTGCACCCGCGCCCGGTGGTTCACACGTTGCGTGACCCTGTGCCTTTTGAAGACGCTCAGAGCGGGTGGCACCTGCGTACTGCGAGCGCAAGAGGTGTAGAGTGTAAAGGCCTTTCACACTGGAGGAAAGGCTTGCATCTCATGGAGAAAATGTGTACGTTGCCCGGGAGATGGAGGTGCGCTCTTGACACCATTTCCTCTGACCGTTTCAAACACAAGTGTTTGTACTCGATCTGGGCTGCCTGGTGAAACGCTTGGCAGTCCGCATCACCCTGAGCACCTTTCCTGAAGTTTGATTCGTAGCTGGGTAAACTCGGGCTTCAGAGGCTTAGATGAGACCAAACGTGTTCAGCTTGTGGCGAAAGCCTTTGACCAGAGGCATATAAGCTTGTGCTTGGGGCGAGGGCTAGGCAAGAACGTTTACACACTGGGTTTTTATCTTTACCCTAAGCTGTCCCTTTTGGCTGCAGCAGGCGGAGGGAACCCGCGGAGAGAGAACAGCTGCGAAGTGGATGCACACAACAGTCACCTCGATACCAGCCCCGGGCTCCCAAGCAACGATCCTTCCCCGCAGGGTACTTAACCCACCCAGGGATTCAAGCAGGGAGTTCGCCTTGTCCAACTCGCACAGCAGACTGGCATGAGATGTAGGGCTCATCTACTTGCGTTCACACTACGTGGCCCGGAGAAGTTCTCACGGAGCCGAATCCAGCACCCTTCCTCCACCACGTGTGTACACAAAGGAGCGCTGGGCAGTGGGTATTCTCAGGCCAAGAGAGAAGCCCTTTTTCTGTGCTGCACCTGCTGGGTGGTTCAAAGGTTTTCTGACCTTCCTGCTCTGGAAGCTTTTCAGAGCTGAGGCTACGCCTGGGCTGCGAAAGCAGAGAGGCGTAGAGGCCTTTCACAATGAAGGCGTGGGCCTGTTTCCCATGGGGAAAGTGTACGTCGCCCAACCCCCACTCCCACCCCACCCCACCCTACTCCAACCCACCCCCAGCTGGAGGCGTGCGGGTTGACACCATTTTGTCCTGCCCATGGAAAATACAAAGAGGCGTACACGATTTGGGCTGTCTGGTGAGAGAATTTTGAATCGGCGGCACCCTGAGTACCTTTCCCGAAGTTTGCTTCCTAGCTGGTTAAACTCGGCATTCAGAGGCGAGATGAGAACAAAATTGCTCCGCGTGCGGCGAAGTGCCCTGATGCCCTGCCCTAAATGTTTGAGCTTCTGGCCAGCGTCAGGCAAGTACTTTGACACGTAGGAGTCTCACTTTTACTCCAAGCTGTCCCTGTTGGCTGAAGCAGTCGGCGTGTCTGTATCGCAGCCTGGGAGGCCGGGCGTTGGGGGAGTCTGCCAAGTGACTGGCCTCCATTTATAGCTAACTGAGAAACTGCGTCGAAGCTTTCGGGAGCCTCTTACAGGGAATGGTTGCAGTTCGGAATTGGAGACTCTGCTGGCAAACGTCAGCAGCTCCTCTCCCTCGGAGGGCTCTTGGTGTGCCGACTCCTAACAGCCAGCACGGTCCCCAGCTCGTGAACGGTCCCATTGCGAGCCGGTCTCGTCCGTGAAAGAGCCACGTGAGGCTGAGCTCCAAGAGTCGGGCTCCACACCTGGAGCCTTTGGGACAGGGCAGTCCTGAGCCGATGTGCCCACCAGGGGACGCGACCAAAGTTTACGTACCACAGGAAAGCGCATCAAGGCCTCGTGTTCTCTCCATGAAATGAACGTGAGCTTGAAGGGTGATGCGTCAGCGTGCACCGTGAACAGCTCGTTGGTACGCCTGTCTTTGCCCCCTCTCACGGTCTCACGCACCCGGGCTCAGTTCCGTGCAGGAATGCTGAGTGGGAGCGCCAGCCTCGCTTCTGGACTCGAAAGCCTTCCACCCCCTAATGGCAGGTTGTGTGTGTCTCTCACGTGGCGGGAGGAATGAGGTCGCCCACAGAGGTTCTGCCATGAAAGATCTAAAGACGCACGCTGCTGAGGAGCTTGTTCCTCATGGAGCGTCCCCGAAGGCCAGAAGAATGCCGAAGGTCTCTTTCAAAGCTGCCGGACGCTCTGCCGTTCTAGGCCTGAGATAAGGACCTTGTGACGGCACTGTAACCCCGCGAGATTCAGGAGACATCGCCAGTGCGAGTGGCAATCCGGAAGGAAGAACCTTCAAGGCGGAGTGTCCTTTCCTGTACAAAACGGCGCCCAAGTGGCTGAGGCAGGGAGCATTTTCCTTCACAGAACCGGCATCCTCGTATGCCTGTGGGTTACTCTAAAGAAACGACACTGTGAGCAACCTCTTCGAAAAGGCCTTCGCAAGCGACTTGGAGACAACAGCAGCGCAGTGGAGGCACAGACCATTGTCCTAGAGAGCAGCACAGTGTCTCTAGCAGCGATCGCTTCCCGGAGGATACTTAAGCCACACCGAGATTCCAGCAGGGAGTTTTGCCTTATAGCAGTACAACTCACTCAAGAAAGAGGGATGAGGTGTAGGGCTAATCTACGTGCGCTCACGCTCTGTGTCCCCGAGAAGGTTTCACGGAGCAGAATGCATCACCGACCGCTACCACGTGTGTGCACCAAAGAAGCCCTGTGCCGTGGGTGTTCTCAGGCCGACAGCGAAGACCTAGGTGTGTGCTGCACCCGCGCCCGCTGGTTCACACGTTGCGTGACCCTGTGCCTTTTGAAGACGCTCAGAGCGGGTGGCACCTGCGTGCTGCGAGCGCAAGAGGTGTAGAGTGTAAAGGCCTTTCACACTGGAGGAAAGGCTTGCATCTCATGGAGAAAATGTGTACGTCGCCCGGGAGATGGAGGCGCGCTCTTGACACCATTTCCTCTGCCCGTTTCAAACACAAGTGTTTGTACTCGATCTGGGCTGCCTGGTGAAACGCTTGGCAGTCCGCATCACCCTGAGCACCTTTCCTGAAGTTTGATTCGTAGCTGGGTAAACTCGGGCTTCAGAGGCTTAGATGAGACCAAACGTGTTCAGCTTGTGGCGAAAGCCTTTGACCAGAGGCATATAAGCTTGTGCTTGGGGCGAGGGCTAGGCAAGAACGTTTACACACTGGGTTTTTATCTTTACCCTAAGCTGTCCCTTTTGGCTGCAGCAGGCGGAGGGATCCCGCGGAGAGAGAACAGCTGCGAAGTGGATGCACACAACAGTCACCTCGATACCAGCCCCGGGCTCCCAAGCAACGATCCTTCCCCGCAGGGTACTTAACCCACCCAGGGATTCAAGCAGGGAGTTCGCCTTGTCCAACTCGCACAGCAGACTGGCATGAGATGTAGGGCTCATCTACTTGCGTTCACACTACGTGGCCCGGAGAAGTTCTCACGGAGCCGAATCCAGCACCCTTCCTCCACCACGTGTGTACACAAAGGAGCGCTGGGCAGTGGGTATTCTCAGGCCAAGAGAGAAGCCCTTGTTCTGTGCTGCACCTGCTGGGTGGTTCAAAGGTTTTCTGACCTTCCTGCTCTGGAAGCTTTTCAGAGCTGAGGCTACGCCTGGGCTGCGAAAGCAGAGAGGCGTAGAGGCCTTTCACACTGAAGGCGTGGGCCTGTTTCCCATGGGGAAAGTGTACGTCACCCAACCCCCACTCCCACCCCACCCCACCCCACCCCACCCCACTCCAACCCACCCCCAGCTGGAGGCGTGCGGGTTGACACCATTTTGTCCTGCCCATGGAAAATACAAAGAGGCGTACACGATTTGGGCTGTCTGGTGAGAGAATTTTGAATCGGCGGCACCCTGAGTACCTTTCCCGAAGTTTGCTTCCTAGCTGGTTAAACTCGGCATTCAGAGGCGAGATGAGAACAAACTTGCTCCGCGTGCGGCGAAGTGCCCTGATGCCCTGCCCTAAATGTTTGAGCTTCTGGCCAGCATCAGGCAAGTACTTTGACACGTAGGAGTCTCACTTTTACTCCAAGCTGTCCCTGTTGGCTGAAGCAGTCGGCGTGTCTGTATCGCAGCCTGGGAGGCCGGGCGTTGGGGGAGTCTGCCAAGTGACTGGCCTCCATTTATAGCTAACTGAGAAACTGCGTCGAAGCTTTCGGGAGCCTCTTACAGGGAATGGTTGCAGTTCGGAATTGGAGACTGTGCTGGCAAACGTCAGCAGCTCCTCTCCCTCGGAGGGCTCTTGGTGTGCCGACTCCTAACAGCCAGCACGGTCCCCAGCTCGTGAACAGTCCCATTGCGAGCCGGTCTCGTCCGTGAAAGAGCCACGTGAGGCTGAGCTCCAAGAGTCGGGCTCCACACCTGGAGCCTTTGGGACAGGGCAGTCCTGAGCCGATGTGCCCACCAGGGGATGCGACCAAAGTTTACGTACCACAGGAAAGCGCATCAAGGCCTCGTGTTCTCTCCATGAAATGAACGTGAGCTTGAAGGGTGATGCGTCAGCGTGCACCGTGAACAGCTCGCTCGTACGCCTGTCTTTGCCCCCTCTCACGGTCTCACGCACCCGGGCTCAGTTCCGTGCAGGAATGCTGAGTGGGAGCGCCAGCCTCGCTTCTGGACTCGAAAGCCTTCCACCCCCTAATGGCAGGTTGTGTGTGTCTCTCACGTGGGGGGAGGAATGAGGTCGCCCACAGAGGTTCTGCCATGAAAGATCTAAAGACGCACGCTGCTGAGGAGCTTGTTCCTCATGGAGCGTCCCCGAAGGCCAGAAGAATGCCGAAGGTCTCTTTCAAAGCTGCCAGACGCTCTGCCGTTCTAGGCCTGAGATAAGGACCTTGTGACGGCACTGTAACCCCGCGAGATTCAGGAGACATCGCCAGTGCGAGTGGCAATCCGGAAGGAAGAACCTTCAAGGCGGAGTGTCCTTTCCTGTACAAAACGGCGCCCAAGTGGCTGAGGCAGGGAGCATTTTCCTTCACAGAACCGGCATCCTCGTATGCCTGTGGGTTACTCTAAAGAAACGACACTGTGAGCAACCTCTTCGAAAAGGCCTTCGCAAGCGACTTGGAGACAACAGCAGCGCAGTGGAGGCACAGACCATTGTCCTAGAGAGCAGCACAGTGTCTCTAGCAGCGATCGCTTCCCAGAGGATACTTAAGCCACACCGAGATTCCAGCAGGGAGTTTTGCCTTATAGCAGTACAACTCACTCAAGAAAGAGGGATGAGGTGTAGGGCTAATCTACGTGCGCTCACGCTCTGTGTCCCCGAGAAGGTTTCACGGAGCAGAATGCATCACCGACCGCTACCACGTGTGTGCACCAAAGAAGCCCTGTGCCGTGGGTGTTCTCAGGCCGACAGCGAAGACCTAGGTGTGTGCTGCACCCGCGCCCGCTGGTTCACACGTTGCGTGACCCTGTGCCTTTTGAAGACGCTCAGAGCGGGTGGCACCTGCGTGCTGCGAGCGCAAGAGGTGTAGAGTGTAAAGGCCTTTCACACTGGAGGAAAGGCTTGCATCTCATGGAGAAAATGTGTACGTCGCCCGGGAGATGGAGGCGCGCTCTTGACACCATTTCCTCTGCCCGTTTCAAACACAAGTGTTTGTACTCGATCTGGGCTGCCTGGTGAAACGCTTGGCAGTCCGCATCACCCTGAGCACCTTTCCTGAAGTTTGATTCGTAGCTGGGTAAACTCGGGCTTCAGAGGCTTAGATGAGACCAAACGTGTTCAGCTTGTGGCGAAAGCCTTTGACCAGAGGCATATAAGCTTGTGCTTGGGGCGAGGGCTAGGCAAGAACGTTTACACACTGGGTTTTTATCTTTACCCTAAGCTGTCCCTTTTGGCTGCAGCAGGCGGAGGGAACCCGCGGAGAGAGAACAGCTGCGAAGTGGATGCACACAACAGTCACCTCGATACCAGCCCCGGGCTCCCAAGCAACGATCCTTCCCCGCAGGGTACTTAACCCACCCAGGGATTCAAGCAGGGAGTTCGCCTTGTCCAACTCGCACAGGAGACTGGCATGAGATGTAGGGCTCATCTAATTGCGTTCACACTACGTGGCCCGGAGAAGTTCTCACGGAGCCGAATCCAGCACCCTTCCTCCACCACGTGTGTACACAAAGGAGCGCTGGGCAGTGGGTATTCTCAGGCCAAGAGAGAAGCCCTTGTTCTGTGCTGCACCTGCTGGGTGGTTCAAAGGTTTTCTGACCTTCCTGCTCTGGAAGCTTTTCAGAGCTGAGGCTACGCCTGGGCTGCGAAAGCAGAGAGGCGTAGAGGCCTTTCACACTGAAGGCGTGGGCCTGTTTCCCATGGGGAAAGTGTACGTCGCCCAACCCCCACTCCCACCCCACCCCACCCTACTCCAACCCACCCCCAGCTGGAGGCGTGCGGGTTGACACCATTTTGTCCTGCCCATGGAAAATACAAAGAGGCGTACACGATTTGGGCTGTCTGGTGAGAGAATTTTGAATCGGCGGCACCCTGAGTACCTTTCCCGAAGTTTGCTTCCTAGCTGGTTAAACTCGGCATTCAGAGGCGAGATGAGAACAAACTTGCTCCGCGTGCGGCGAAGTGCCCTGATGCCCTGCCCTAAATGTTTGAGCTTCTGGCCAGCGTCAGGCAAGTACTTTGACACGTAGGAGTCTCACTTTTACTCCAAGCTGTCCCTGTTGGCTGAAGCAGTCGGCGTGTCTGTATCGCAGCCTGGGAGGCCGGGCGTTGGGGGAGTCTGCCAAGTGACTGGCCTCCATTTATAGCTAACTGAGAAACTGCGTCGAAGCTTTCGGGAGCCTCTTACAGGGAATGGTTGCAGTTCGGAATTGGAGACTGTGCTGGCAAACGTCAGCAGCTCCTCTCCCTCGGAGGGCTCTTGGTGTGCCGACTCCTAACAGCCAGCACGGTCCCCAGCTCGTGAACGGTCCCATTGCGAGCCGGTCTCGTCCGTGAAAGAGCCACGTGAGGCTGAGCTCCAAGAGTCGGGCTCCACACCTGGAGCCTTTGGGACAGGGCAGTCCTGAGCCGATGTGCCCACCAGGGGACGCGACCAAAGTTTACGTACCACAGGAAAGCGCATCAAGGCCTCGTGTTCTCTCCATGAAATGAACGTGAGCTTGAAGGGTGATGCGTCAGCGTGCACCGTGAACAGCTCGCTGGTACGCCTGTCTTTGCCCCCTCTCACGGTCTCACGCACCCGGGCTCAGTTCCATGCAGGAATGCTGAGTGGAGGCGCGAGCCTCGCTTCTGGACTCGAAAGCCTTCCACCCCCTAATGGCAGGTTGTGTGTGTCTCTCACGTGGGGGGAGGAATGAGGTCGCCCACAGAGGTTCTGCCATGAAAGATCTAAAGACGCACGCTGCTGAGGAGCTTGTTCCTCATGGAGCATCCCCGAAGGCCAGAAGAATGCCGAAGGTCTCTTTCAAAGCTGCCGGACGCTCTGCCGTTCTAGGCCTGAGATAAGGACCTTGTGACGGCACTATAACCCTGCGAGATTCAGGAGACATCGCCAGTGCGAGTGGCAATCCGGAAGGAAGAACCTTCAAGGCGGAGTGTCCTTTCCTGTACAAAACGGCGCCCAAGTGGCTGAGGCAGGGAGCATTTTCCTTCACAGAACCGGCATCCTCATATGCCTGTGGGTTACTCTAAAGAAACGACACTGTGAGCAACCTCTTCGAAAAGGCCTTCGCAAGCGACTTGGAGACAACAGCAGCGCAGTGGAGGCACAGACCATTGTCCTAGAGAGCAGCACAGTGTCTCTAGCAGCGATCGCTTCCCGGAGGATACTTAAGCCACACCGAGATTCCAGCAGGGAGTTTTGCCTTATAGCAGTACAACTCACTCAAGAAAGAGGGATGAGGTGTAGGGCTAATCTACGTGCGCTCACGCTCTGTGTCCCCGAGAAGGTTTCACGGAGCAGAATGCATCACCGACCGCTACCACGTGTGTGCACCAAAGAAGCCCTGTGCCGTGGGTGTTCTCAGGCCGACAGCGAAGACCTAGGTGTGTGCTGCACCCGCGCCCGCTGGTTCACACGTTGCGTGACCCTGTGCCTTTTGAAGATGCTCAGAGCGGGTGGCACCTGCGTGCTGCGAGCGCAAGAGGTGTAGAGTGTAAAGGCCTTTCACACTGTAGGAAAGGCTTGCATCTCATGGAGAAAATGTGTACGTCGCCCGGGAGATGGAGGCGCGCTCTTGACACCATTTCCTCTGCCCGTTTCAAACACAAGTGTTTGTACTCGATCTGGGCTGCCTGGTGAAACGCTTGGCAGTCCGCATCACCCTGAGCACCTTTCCTGAAGTTTGATTCGTAGCTGGGTAAACTCGGGCTTCAGAGGCTTAGATGAGACCAAACGTGTTCAGCTTGTGGCGAAAGCCTTTGACCAGAGGCATATAAGCTTGTGCTTGGGGCGAGGGCTAGGCAAGAACGTTTACACACTGGGTTTTTATCTTTACCCTAAGCTGTCCCTTTTGGCTGCAGCAGGCGGAGGGAACCCGCGGAGAGAGAACAGCTGCGAAGTGGATGCACACAACAGTCACCTCGATACCAGCCCCGGGCTCCCAAGCAACGATCCTTCCCCGCAGGGTACTTAACCCACCCAGGGATTCAAGCAGGGAGTTCGCCTTGTCCAACTCGCACAGCAGACTGGCATGAGATGTAGGGCTCATCTACTTGCGTTCACACTACGTGGCCCGGAGAAGTTCTCACGGAGCCGAATCCAGCACCCTTCCTCCACCACGTGTGTACACAAAGGAGCGCTGGGCAGTGGGTATTCTCAGGCCAAGAGAGAAGCCCTTGTTCTGTGCTGCACCTGCTGGGTGGTTCAAAGGTTTTCTGACCTTCCTGCTCTGGAAGCTTTTCAGAGCTGAGGCTATGCCTGGGCTGCGAAAGCAGAGAGGCGTAGAGGCCTTTCACACTGAAGGCGTGGGCCTGTTTCCCATGGGGAAAGTGTACGTCGCCCAAACCCCACTCCCACCCCACCCCACCCCACCCCACCCCACTCCAACCCACCCCCAGCTGGAGGCGTGCGGGTTGACACCATTTTGTCCTGCCCATGGAAAATACAAAGAGGCGTACACGATTTGGGCTGTCTGGTGAGAGAATTTTGAATCGGCGGCACCCTGAGTACCTTTCCCGAAGTTTGCTTCCTAGCTGGTTAAACTCGGCATTCAGAGGCGAGATGAGAACAAACTTGCTCTGCGTGCGGCGAAGTGCCCTGATGCCCTGCCCTAAATGTTTGAGCTTCTGGCCAGCGTCAGGCAAGTACTTTGACACGTAGGAGTCTCACTTTTACTCCAAGCTGTCCCTGTTGGCTGAAGCAGTCGGCGTGTCTGTATCGCAGCCTGGGAGGCCGGGCGTTGGGGGAGTCTGCCAAGTGACTGGCCTCCATTTATAGCTAACTGAGAAACTGCGTCGAAGCTTTCGGGAGCCTCTTACAGGGAATGGTTGCAGTTCGGAATTGGAGACTCTGCTGGCAAACGTCAGCAGCTCCTCTCCCTCGGAGGGCTCTTGGTGTGCTGACTCCTAACAGCCAGCACGGTCCCCAGCTCGTGAACGGTCCCATTGCGAGCCGGTCTCGTCCGTGAAAGAGCCACGTGAGGCTGAGCTCCAAGAGTCGGGCTCCACACCTGGAGCCTTTGGGACAGGGCAGTCCTGAGCCGATGTGCCCACCAGGGGACGCGACCAAAGTTTACGTACCACAGGAAAGCGCATCAAGGCCTCGTGTTCTCTCCATGAAATGAACGTGAGCTTGAAGGGTGATGCGTCAGCGTGCACCGTGAACAGCTCGCTGGTACGCCTGTCTTTGCCCCCTCTCACGGTCTCACGCACCCGGGCTCAGTTCCGTGCAGGAATGCTGAGTGGGAGCGCCAGCCTCGCTTCTGGACTCGAAAGCCTTCCACCCCCTAATGGCAGGTTGTGTGTGTCTCTCACGTGGGGGGAGGAATGAGGTCGCCCACAGAGGTTCTGCCATGAAAGATCTAAAGACGCACGCTGCTGAGGAGCTTGTTCCTCATGGAGCGTCCCCGAAGGCCAGAAGAATGCCGAAGGTCTCTTTCAAAGCTGCCAGACGCTCTGCCGTTCTAGGCCTGAGATAAGGACCTTGTGACGGCACTGTAACCCCGCGAGATTCAGGAGACATCGCCAGTGCGAGTGGCAATCCGGAAGGAAGAACCTTCAAGGCGGAGTGTCCTTTCCTGTACAAAACGGCGCCCAAGTGGCTGAGGCAGGGAGCATTTTCCTTCACAGAACCGGCATCCTCGTATGCCTGTGGGTTACTCTAAAGAAACGACACTGTGAGCAACCTCTTCGAAAAGGCCTTCGCAAGCGACTTGGAGACAACAGCAGCGCAGTGGAGGCACAGACCATTGTCCTAGAGAGCAGCACAGTGTCTCTAGCAGCGATCGCTTCCCGGAGGATACTTAAGCCACACCGAGATTCCAGCAGGGAGTTTTGCCTTATAGCAGTACAACTCACTCAAGAAAGAGGGATGAGGTGTAGGGCTAATCTACGTGCGCTCACGCTCTGTGACCCCGAGAAGGTTTCACGGAGCAGAATGCATCACCGACCGCTACCACGTGTGTGCACCAAAGAAGCCCTGTGCCGTGGGTGTTCTCAGGCCGACAGCGAAGACCTAGGTGTGTGCTGCACCCGCGCCCGGTGGTTCACACGTTGCGTGACCCTGTGCCTTTTGAAGACGCTCAGAGCGGGTGGCACCTGCGTGCTGCGAGCGCAAGAGGTGTAGAGTGTAAAGGCCTTTCACACTGGAGGAAAGGCTTGCATCTCATGGAGAAAATGTGTACGTCGCCCGGGAGATGGAGGCGCGCTCTTGACACCATTTCCTCTGCCCGTTTCAAACACAAGTGTTTGTACTCGATCTGGGCTGCCTGGTGAAACGCTTGGCAGTCCGCATCACCCTGAGCACCTTTCCTGAAGTTTGATTCGTAGCTGGGTATACTCGGGCTTCAGAGGCTTAGATGAGACCAAACGTGTTCAGCTTGTGGTGAAAGCCTTTGAGCAGAGGCATATAAGCTTGTGCTTGGGGCGAGGGCTAGGCAAGAACGTTTACACACTGGGTTTTTATCTTTACCCTAAGCTGTCCCTTTTGGCTGCAGCAGGTGGAGAGAACCCGCGGAGAGAGAAAAGCTGCGAAGTGGATGCACACAACAGTCACCTCGATACCAGCCCCGGGCTCCCAAGCAACGATCCTTCCCCGCAGGGTACTTAACCCACCCAGGGATTCAAGCAGGGAGTTCGCCTTGTCCAACTCGCACAGGAGACTGGCATGAGATGTAGGGCTCATCTACTTGCGTTCACACTACGTGGCCCGGAGAAGTTCTCACGGAGCCGAATCCAGCACCCTTCCTCCACCATGTGTGTACACAAAGGAGCGCTGGGCAGTGGGTGTTCTCAGGCCAAGAGAGAAGCCCTTGTTCTGTGCTGCACCTGCTGGGTGGTTCAAAGGTTTTCTGACCTTCCTGCTCTGGAAGCTTTTCAGAGCTGAGGCTACGCCTGGGCTGCGAAAGCAGAGAGGCGTAGAGGCCTTTCACACTGAAGGCGTGGGCCTGTTTCCCATGGGGAAAGTGTACGTCGCCCAACCCCCACTCCCACCCCACCCCACGCCACCCCACCCCACTCCAACCCACCCCCAGCTGGAGGCGTGCGGGTTGACACCATTTTGTCCTGCCCATGGAAAATACAAAGAGGCGTACACGATTTGGGCTGTCTGGTGAGAGAATTTTGAATCGGCGGCACCCTGAGTACCTTTCCCGAAGTTTGCTTCCTAGCTGGTTAAACTCGGCATTCAGAGGCGAGATGAGAACAAACTTGCTCCGCGTGCGGCGAAGTGCCCTGATGCCCTGCCCTAAATGTTTGAACTTCTGGCCAGCGTCAGGCAAGTACTTTGACACGTAGGAGTCTCCCTTTTACTCCAAGCTGTCCCTGTTGGCTGAAGCAGTCGGCGTGTCTGTATCGCAGCCTGGGAGGCCGGGCGTTGGGGGAGTCTGCCAAGTGACTGGCCTCCATTTATAGCTAACTGAGAAACTGCGTCGAAGCTTTCGGGAGCCTCTTACAGGGAATGGTTGCAGTTCGGAATTGGAGACTGTGCTGGCAAACGTCAGCAGCTCCTCTCCCTCGGAGGGCTCTTGGTGTGCCGACTCCTAACAGCCAGCACGGTCCCCAGCTCGTGAACGGTCCCATTGCGAGCCGGTCTCGTCCGTGAAAGAGCCACGTGAGGCTGAGCTCCAAGAGTCGGGCTCCACACCTGGAGCCTTTGGGACAGGGCAGTCCTGAGCCGATGTGCCCACCAGGGGACGCGACCAAAGTTTACGTACCACAGGAAAGCGCATCAAGGCCTCGTGTTCTCTCCATGAAATGAACGTGAGCTTGAAGGGTGATGCGTCAGCGTGCACCGTGAACAGCTCGCTGGTACGCCTGTCTTTGCCCCCTCTCACGGTCTCACGCACCCGGGCTCAGTTCCGTGCAGGAATGCTGAGTGGGAGCGCCAGCCTCGCTTCTGGACTCGAAAGCCTTCCACCCCCTAATGGCAGGTTGTGTGTGTCTCTCACGTGGGGGGAGGAATGAAGTCTCCCACAGAGGTTCTGCCATGAAAGATCTAAAGACGCAAGCTGCTGAGGAGCTTGTTCCTCATGGAGCGTCCCCGAAGGCCAGAAGCATGCCGAAGGTCTCTTTCAAAGCTGCCGGACGCTCTGCCGTTCTAGGCCTGAGATAAGGACCTTGTGACAGCACTGTAACCCCGCGAGATTCAGGAGACATCGCCAGTGCGAGTGGCAATCCGGAAGGAAGAACCTTCAAGGCGGAGTGTCCTTTCCTGTACAAAACGGCGCCCAAGTGGCTGAGGCAGGGAGCATTTTCCTTCACAGAACCGGCATCCTCGTATGCCTGTGGGTTACTCTAAAGAAACGACACTGTGAGCAACCTCTTCGAAAAGGCCTTCGCAAGCGACTTGGAGACAACAGCAGCGCAGTGGAGGCACAGACCATTGTCCTAGAGAGCAGCACAGTGTCTCTAGCAGCTATCGCTTCCCGGAGGATACTTAAGCCACACCGAGATTCCAGCAGGGAGTTTTGCCTTATAGCAGTACAACTCACTCAAGAAAGAGGGATGAGGTGTAGGGCTAATCTACGTGCGCTCACGCTCTGTGTCCCCGAGAAGGTTTCACGGAGCAGAATGCATCACCGACCGCTACCACGTGTGTGCAACAAAGAAGCCCTGTGCCGTGGGTGTTCTCAGGCCGACAGCGAAGACCTAGGTGTGTGCTGCACCCGCGCCCGGTGGTTCACACGTTGCGTGACCCTGTGCCTTTTGAAGACGCTCAGAGTGGGTGGCACCTGCGTGCTGCGAGCGCAAGAGGTGTAGAGTGTAAAGGCCTTTCACACTGGAGGAAAGGCTTGCATCTCATGGAGAAAATGTGTACGTCGCCCGGGAGATGGAGGCGCACTCTTGACACCATTTCCTCTCCCCGTTTCAAACACAAGTGTTTGTACTCGATCTGGGCTGCCTGGTGAAACGCTTGGCAGTCCGCATCACCCTGAGCACCTTTCCTGAAGTTTGATTCGTAGCTGGGTAAACTCGGGCTTCAGAGGCTTAGATGAGACCAAACGTGTTCAGCTTGTGGCGAAAGCCTTTGACCAGAGGCATATAAGCTTGTGCTTGGGGCGAGGGCTAGGCAAGAACGTTTACACACTGGGTTTTTATCTTTACCCTAAGCTGTCCCTTTTGGCTGCAGCAGGCGGAGAGAACCCGCGGAGAGAGAACAGCTGCGAAGTGGATGCACACAACAGTCACCTCGATACCAGCCCCGGGCTCCCAAGCAACGATCCTTCCCCGCAGGGTACTTAACCCACCCAGGGATTCAAGCAGGGAGTTCGCCTTGTCCAACTCGCACAGGAGACTGGCATGAGATGTAGGGCTCATCTACTTGCGTTCACACTACGTGGCCCGGAGAAGTTCTCACGGAGCCGAATCCAGCACCCTTCCTCCACCACGTGTGTACACAAAGGAGCGCTGGGCAGTGGGTGTTCTCAGGCCAAGAGAGAAGCCCTTGTTCTGTGCTGCACCTGCTGGGTGGTTCAAAGGTTTTCTGACCTTCCTGCTCTGGAAGCTTTTCAGAGCTGAGGCTACGCCTGGGCTGCGAAAGCAGAGAGGCGTAGAGGCCTTTCACACTGAAGGCGTGGGCCTGTTTCCCATGGGGAAAGTGTACGTCGCCCAACCCCCACTCCCACCCCACCCCACCCCACCCCACCCCACTCCAACCCACCCCCAGCTGGAGGCGTGCGGGTTGACACCATTTTGTCCTGCCCATGGAAAATACAAAGAGGCGTACACGATTTGGGCTGTCTGGTGAAAGAATTTTGAATCGGCGGCACCCTGAGTACCTTTCCCGAAGTTTGCTTCCTAGCTGGTTAAACTCGGCATTCAGAGGCGAGATGAGAACAAACTTGCTCCGCGTGCGGCGAAGTGCCCTGATGCCCTGCCCTAAATGTTTGAGCTTCTGGCCAGCGTCAGGCAAGTACTTTGACACGTAGGAGTCTCCCTTTTACTCCAAGCTGTCCCTGTTGGCTGAAGCAGTCGGCGTGTCTGTATCGCAGCCTGGGAGGCCGGGCGTTGGGGGAGTCTGCCAAGTGACTGGCCTCCATTTATAGCTAACTGAGAAACTGCGTCGAAGCTTTCGGGAGCCTCTTACAGGGAATGGTTGCAGTTCGGAATTGGAGACTCTGCTGGCAAACGTCAGCAGCTCCTCTCCCTCGGAGGGCTCTTGGTGTGCCGACTCCTAACAGCCAGCACGGTCCCCAGCTCGTGAACGGTCCCATTGCGAGCCGGTCTCGTCCGTGAAAGAGCCACGTGAGGCTGAGCTCCAAGAGTCGGGCTCCACACCTGGAGCCTTTGGGACAGGGCAGTCCTGAGCCGATGTGCCCACCAGGGGACGCGACCAAAGTTTACGTACCACAGGAAAGCGCATCAAGGCCTCGTGTTCTCTCCATGAAATGAACGTGAGCTTGAAGGGTGATGCGTCAGCGTGCACCGTGAACAGCTCGCTGGTACGCCTGTCTTTGCCCCCTCTCACGGTCTCACGCACCCGGGCTCAGTTCCGTGCAGGAATGCTGAGTGGGAGCGCCAGCCTCGCTTCTGGACTCGAAAGCCTTCCACCCCCTAATGGCAGGTTGTGTGTGTCTCTCACGTGGGGGGAGGAATGAGGTCGCCCACAGAGGTTCTGCCATGAAAGATCTAAAGACGCACGCTGCTGAGGAGCTTGTTCCTCATGGAGCGTCCCCGAAGGCCAGAAGAATGCCGAAGGTCTCTTTCAAAGCTGCCGGACGCTCTGCCGTTCTAGGCCTGAGATAAGGACCTTGTGACGGCACTGTAACCCCGCGAGATTCAGGAGACATCGCCAGTGCGAGTGGCAATCCGGAAGGAAGAACCTTCAAGGCGGAGTGTCCTTTCCTGTACAAAACGGCGCCCAAGTGGCTGAGGCAGGGAGCATTTTCCTTCACAGAACCGGCATCCTCGTATGCCTGTGGGTTACTCTAAAGAAACGACACTGTGAGCAACCTCTTCGAAAAGGCCTTCGCAAGTGACTTGGAGACAACAGCAGCGCAGTGGAGGCACAGACCATTGTCCTAGAGAGCAGCACAGTGTCTCTAGCAGCGATCGCTTCCCGGAGGATACTTAAGCCACACCGAGATTCCAGCAGGGAGTTTTGCCTTATAGCAGTACAACTCACTCAAGAAAGAGGGATGAGGTGTAGGGCTAATCTACGTGCGCTCACGCTCTGTGTCCCCGAGAAGGTTTCACGGAGCAGAATGCATCACCGACCGCTACCACGTGTGTGCACCAAAGAAGCCCTGTGCCGTGGGTGTTCTCAGGCCGACAGCGAAGACCTAGGTGTGTGCTGCACCCGCGCCCGGTGGTTCACACGTTGCGTGACCCTGTGCCTTTTGAAGACGCTCAGAGCGGGTGGCACCTGCGTGCTGCGAGCGCAAGAGGTGTAGAGTGTAAAGGCCTTTCACACTGGAGGAAAGGCTTGCATCTCATGGAGAAAATGTGTACGTCGCCCGGGAGATGGAGGCGCACTCTTGACACCATTTCCTCTGCCCGTTTCAAACACAAGTGTTTGTACTCGATCTGGGCTGCCTGGTGAAACGCTTGGCAGTCCGCATCACCCTGAGCACCTTTCCTGAAGTTTGATTCGTAGCTGGGTAAACTCGGGCTTCAGAGGCTTAGATGAGACCAAACGTGTTCAGCTTGTGGCGAAAGCCTTTGACCAGAGGCATATAAGCTTGTGCTTGGGGCGAGGGCTAGGCAAGAACGTTTACACACTGGGTTTTTATCTTTACCCTAAGCTGTCCCTTTTGGCTGCAGCAGGCGGAGAGAACCCGCGGAGAGAGAACAGCTGCGAAGTGGATGCACACAACAGTCACCTCGATACCAGCCCCGGGCTCCCAAGCAACGATCCTTCCCCGCAGGGTATTTAACCCACCCAGGGATTCAAGCAGGGAGTTCGCCTTGTCCAACTCGCACAGGAGACTGGCATGAGATGTAGGGCTCATCTACTTGCGTTCACACTACGTGGCCCGGAGAAGTTCTCACGGAGCCGAATCCAGCACCCTTCCTCCACCACGTGTGTACACAAAGGAGCGCTGGGCAGTGGGTGTTCTCAGGCCAAGAGAGAAGCCCTTGTTCTGTGCTGCACCTGCTGGGTGGTTCAAAGGCTTTCTGACCTTCCTGCTCTGGAAGCTTTTCAGAGCTGAGGCTACGCCTGGGCTGCGAAAGCAGAGAGGCGTAGAGGCCTTTCACACTGAAGGCGTGGGCCTGTTTCCCATGGGGAAAGTGTACGTCGCCCAACCCCCACTCCCACCTCACCCCACCCCACCCCACCCCACTCCAACCCACCCCCAGCTGGAGGCGTGCGGGTTGACACCATTTTGTCCTGCCCGTGGAAAATACAAAGAGGCGTACACGATTTGGGCTGTCTGGTGAAAGAATTTTGAATCGGCGGCACCCTGAGTACCTTTCCCGAAGTTTGCTTCCTAGCTGGTTAAACTCGGCATTCAGAGGCGAGATGAGAACAAACTTGCTCCGCGTGCGGCGAAGTGCCCTGATGCCCTGCCCTAAATGTTTGAGCTTCTGGCCAGCGTCAGGCAAGTACTTTGACACGTAGGAGTCTCACTTTTACTCTAAGCTGTCCCTGTTGGCTGAAGCAGTCGGCGTGTCTGTATCGCAGCCTGGGAGGCCGGGCGTTGGGGGAGTCTGCCAAGTGACTGGCCTCCATTTATAGCTAACTGAGAAACTGCGTCGAAGCTTTCGGGAGCCTCTTACAGGGAATGGTTGCAGTTCGGAATTGGAGACTGTGCTGGCAAACGTCAGCAGCTCCTCTCCCTTGGAGGGCTCTTGGTGTGCCGACTCCTAACAGCCAGCACGGTCCCCAGCTCGTGAACGGTCCCATTGCGAGCCGGTCTCGTCCGTGAAAGAGCCACGTGAGGCTGAGCTCCAAGAGTCGGGCTCCACACCTGGAGCCTTTGGGACAGGGCAGTCCTGAGCCGATGTGCCCACCAGGGGACGCGACCAAAGTTTACGTACCACAGGAAAGCGCATCAAGGCCTCGTGTTCTCTCCATGAAATGAACGTGAGCTTGAAGGGTGATGCGTCAGCGTGCACCGTGAACAGCTCGCTGGTACGCCTGTCTTTGCCCCCTCTCACGGTCTCACGCACCCGGGCTCAGTTCCGTGCAGGAATGCTGAGTGGGAGCGCCAGCCTCGCTTCTGGACTCGAAAGCCTTCCACCCCCTAATGGCAGGTTGTGTGTGTCTCTCACGTGGGGGGAGGAATGAGGTCGCCCACAGAGGTTCTGCCATGAAAGATCTAAAGACGCACGCTGCTGAGGAGCTTGTTCCTCATGGAGCGTCCCCGAAGGCCAGAAGAATGCCGAAGGTCTCTTTCAAAGCTGCCGGACGCTCTGCCGTTCTAGGCCTGAGATAAGGACCTTGTGACGGCACTGTAACCCCGCGAGATTCAGGAGACATCGCCAGTGCGAGTGGCAATCCGGAAGGAAGAACCTTCAAGGCGGAGTGTCCTTTCCTGTACATAACGGCGCCCAAGTGGCTAGGCAGGGAGCATTTTCCTTCACAGAACCGGCATCCTCGTATGCCTGTGGGTTACTCTAAAGAAACGACACTGTGAACAACCTCTTCGAAAAGGCCTTCGCAAGCGACTTGGAGACAACAGCAGCGCAGTGGAGGCACAGACCATTGTCCTAAGAGCAGCACAGTGTCTCTAGCAGCGATCGCTTCCCGGAGGATACTTAAGCCACACCGAGATTCCAGCAGGGAGTTTTGCCTTATAGCAGTACAACTCACTCAAGAAAGAGGGATGAGGTGTAGGGCTAATCTACGTGCGCTCACGCTCTGTGTCCCCGAGAAGGTTTCACGGAGCAGAATGCATCACCGACCGCTACCACGTGTGTGCACCAAAGAAGCCCTGTGCCGTGGGTGTTCTCAGGCCGACAGCGAAGACCTAGGTGTGTGCTGCACCCGCGCCCGGTGGTTCACACGTTGCGTGACCCTGTGCCTTTTGAAGATGCTCAGAGCGGGTGGCACCTGCGTGCTGTGAGCGCAAGAGGTGTAGAGTGTAAAGGCCTTTCACACTGGAGGAAAGGCTTGCATCTCATGGAGAAAATGTGTACGTCGCCCGGGAGACGGAGGCGCGCTGTTGACACCATTTCCTCTGCCCGTTTCAAACACAAGTGTTTGTACTCGATCTGGGCTGCCTGGTGAAACGCTTGGCAGTCCGCATCACCCTGAGCACCTTTCCTGAAGTTTGATTCGTAGCTGGGTAAACTCGGGCTTCAGAGGCTTAGATGAGACCAAACGTGTTCAGCTTGTGGCGAAAGCCTTTGACCAGAGGCATATAAGCTTGTGCTTGGGGCGAGGGCTAGGCAAGAACGTTTACACACTGGGTTTTTATCTTTACCCTAAGCTGTCCCTTTTGGCTGCAGCAGGCGGAGAGAACCCGCGGAGAGAGAACAGCTGCGAAGTGGATGCACACAACAGTCACCTCGATACCAGCCCCGGGCTCCCAAGCAACGATCCTTCCCCGCAGGGTACTTAACCCACCCAGGGATTCAAGCAGGGAGTTCGCCTTGTCCAACTCGCACAGGAGACTGGCATGAGATGTAGGGCTCATCTACTTGCGTTCACACTACGTGGCCCGGAGAAGTTCTCACGGAGCCGAATCCAGCACCCTTCCTCCACCACGTGTGTACACAAAGGAGCGCTGGGCAGTGGGTGTTCTCAGGCCAAGAGAGAAGCCCTTGTTCTGTGCTGCACCTGCTGGGTGGTTCAAAGGTTTTCTGACCTTCCTGCTCTGGAAGCTTTTCAGAGCTGAGGCTACGCCTGGGCTGCAAAAGCAGAGAGGCGTAGAGGCCTTTCACACTGAAGGCGTGGGCCTGTTTCCCATGGGGAAAGTGTACGTCGCCCAACCCCCACTCCCACCCCACCCCACCCCACCCCACCCCACTCCAACCCACCCCCAGCTGGAGGCGTGCGGGTTGACACCATTTTGTCCTGCCCGTGGAAAATACAAAGAGGCGTACACGATTTGGGCTGTCTGGTGAGATAATTTTGAATCGGCGGCACCCTGAGTACCTTTCCCGAAGTTTGCTTCCTAGCTGGTTAAACTCGGCATTCAGAGGCGAGATGAGAACAAACTTGCTCCGCGTGCGGCGAAGTGCCCTGATGCCCTGCCCTAAATGTTTGAGCTTCTGGCCAGCGTCAGGCAAGTACTTTGACACGTAGGAGTCTCACTTTTACTCCAAGCTGTCCCTGTTGGCTGAAGCAGTCGGCGTGTCTGTATCGCAGCCTGGGAGGCCGGGCGTTGGGGGAGTCTGCCAAGTGACTGGCCTCCATTTATAGCTAACTGAGAAACTGCGTCGAAGCTTTCGGGAGCCTCTTACAGGGAATGGTTGCAGTTCGGAATTGGAGACTGTGCTGGCAAACGTCAGCAGCTCCTCTCCCTCGGAGGGCTCTTGGTGTGCCGACTCCTAACAGCCAGCACGGTCCCCAGCTCGTGAACGGTCCCATTGCGAGCCGGTCTCGTCCGTGAAAGAGCCACGTGAGGCTGAGCTCCAAGAGTCGGGCTCCACACCTGGAGCCTTTGGGACAGGGCAGTCCTGAGCCGATGTGCCCACCAGGGGACGCGACCAAAGTTTACGTACCACAGGAAAGCGCATCAAGGCCTCGTGTTCTCTCCATGAAATGAACGTGAGCTTGAAGGGTGATGCGTCAGCGTGCACCGTGAACAGCTCGCTGGTACACCTGTCTTTGCCCCCTCTCACGGTCTCACGCACCCGGGCTCAGTTCCGTGCAGGAATGCTGAGTGGGAGCGCCAGCCTCGCTTCTGGACTCGAAAGCCTTCCACCCCCTAATGGCAGGTTGTGTGTGTCTCTCACGTGGGGGGAGGAATGAGGTCGCCCACAGAGGTTCTGCCATGAAAGATCTAAAGACGCACGCTGCTGAGGAGCTTGTTCCTCATGGAGCGTCCCCGAAGGCCAGAAGAATGCCGAAGGTCTCTTTCAAAGCTGCCGGACGCTCTGCCGTTCTAGGCCTGAGATAAGGACCTTGTGACGGCACTGTAACCCCGCGAGATTCAGGAGACATCGCCAGTGCGAGTGGCAATCCGGAAGGAAGAACCTTCAAGGCGGAGTGTCCTTTCCTGTACATAACGGCGCCCAAGTGGCTAGGCAGGGAGCATTTTCCTTCACAGAACCGGCATCCTCGTATGCCTGTGGGTTACTCTAAAGAAACGACACTGTGAACAACCTCTTCGAAAAGGCCTTCGCAAGCGACTTGGAGACAACAGCAGCGCAGTGGAGGCACAGACCATTGTCCTAAGAGCAGCACAGTGTCTCTAGCAGCGATCGCTTCCCGGAGGATACTTAAGCCACACCGAGATTCCAGCAGGGAGTTTTGCCTTATAGCAGTACAACTCACTCAAGAAAGAGGGATGAGGTGTAGGGCTAATCTACGTGCGCTCACGCTCTGTGTCCCCGAGAAGGTTTCACGGAGCAGAATGCATCACCGACCGCTACCACGTGTGTGCACCAAAGAAGCCCTGTGCCGTGGGTGTTCTCAGGCCGACAGCGAAGACCTAGGTGTGTGCTGCACCCGCGCCCGGTGGTTCACACGTTGCGTGACCCTGTGCCTTTTGAAGATGCTCAGAGCGGGTGGCACCTGCGTGCTGTGAGCGCAAGAGGTGTAGAGTGTAAAGGCCTTTCACACTGGAGGAAAGGCTTGCATCTCATGGAGAAAATGTGTACGTCGCCCGGGAGACGGAGGCGCGCTGTTGACACCATTTCCTCTGCCCGTTTCAAACACAAGTGTTTGTACTCGATCTGGGCTGCCTGGTGAAACGCTTGGCAGTCCGCATCACCCTGAGCACCTTTCCTGAAGTTTGATTCGTAGCTGGGTAAACTCGGGCTTCAGAGGCTTAGATGAGACCAAACGTGTTCAGCTTGTGGCGAAAGCCTTTGACCAGAGGCATATAAGCTTGTGCTTGGGGCGAGGGCTAGGCAAGAACGTTTACACACTGGGTTTTTATCTTTACCCTAAGCTGTCCCTTTTGGCTGCAGCAGGCGGAGAGAACCCGCGGAGAGAGAACAGCTGCGAAGTGGATGCACACAACAGTCACCTCGATACCAGCCCCGGGCTCCCAAGCAACGATCCTTCCCCGCAGGGTACTTAACCCACCCAGGGATTCAAGCAGGGAGTTCGCCTTGTCCAACTCGCACAGGAGACTGGCATGAGATGTAGGGCTCATCTACTTGCGTTCACACTACGTGGCCCGGAGAAGTTCTCACGGAGCCGAATCCAGCACCCTTCCTCCACCACGTGTGTACACAAAGGAGCGCTGGGCAGTGGGTGTTCTCAGGCCAAGAGAGAAGCCCTTGTTCTGTGCTGCACCTGCTGGGTGGTTCAAAGGTTTTCTGACCTTCCTGCTCTGGAAGCTTTTCAGAGCTGAGGCTACGCCTGGGCTGCAAAAGCAGAGAGGCGTAGAGGCCTTTCACACTGAAGGCGTGGGCCTGTTTCCCATGGGGAAAGTGTACGTCGCCCAACCCCCACTCCCACCCCACCCCACCCCACCCCACCCCACTCCAACCCACCCCCAGCTGGAGGCGTGCGGGTTGACACCATTTTGTCCTGCCCGTGGAAAATACAAAGAGGCGTACACGATTTGGGCTGTCTGGTGAGATAATTTTGAATCGGCGGCACCCTGAGTACCTTTCCCGAAGTTTGCTTCCTAGCTGGTTAAACTCGGCATTCAGAGGCGAGATGAGAACAAACTTGCTCCGCGTGCGGCGAAGTGCCCTGATGCCCTGCCCTAAATGTTTGAGCTTCTGGCCAGCGTCAGGCAAGTACTTTGACACGTAGGAGTCTCACTTTTACTCCAAGCTGTCCCTGTTGGCTGAAGCAGTCGGCGTGTCTGTATCGCAGCCTGGGAGGCCGGGCGTTGGGGGAGTCTGCCAAGTGACTGGCCTCCATTTATAGCTAACTGAGAAACTGCGTCGAAGCTTTCGGGAGCCTCTTACAGGGAATGGTTGCAGTTCGGAATTGGAGACTGTGCTGGCAAACGTCAGCAGCTCCTCTCCCTCGGAGGGCTCTTGGTGTGCCGACTCCTAACAGCCAGCACGGTCCCCAGCTCGTGAACGGTCCCATTGCGAGCCGGTCTCGTCCGTGAAAGAGCCACGTGAGGCTGAGCTCCAAGAGTCGGGCTCCACACCTGGAGCCTTTGGGACAGGGCAGTCCTGAGCCGATGTGCCCACCAGGGGACGCGACCAAAGTTTACGTACCACAGGAAAGCGCATCAAGGCCTCGTGTTCTCTCCATGAAATGAACGTGAGCTTGAAGGGTGATGCGTCAGCGTGCACCGTGAACAGCTCGCTGGTACGCCTGTCTTTGCCCCCTCTCACGGTCTCACGCACCCGGGCTCAGTTCCATGCAGGAATGCTGAGTGGGAGCGCCAGCCTCGCTTCTGGACTCGAAAGCCTTCCACCCCCTAATGGCAGGCTGTTTGTGTCTCTCACGTGGGGGGAGGAATGAGGTCGCCCACAGAGGTTCTGCCATGAAAGATCTAAAGACGCACGCTGCTGAGGAGCTTGTTCCTCATGGAGCGTCCCCGAAGGCCAGAAGAATGCCGAAGGTCTCTTTCAAAGCTGCCGGACGCTCTGCCGTTCTAGGCCTGAGATAAGGACCTTGTGACGGCACTGTAACCCCGCGAGATTCAGGAGACATCGCCAGTGCGAGTGGCAATCCGGAAGGAAGAACCTTCAAGGCGGAGTGTCCTTTCCTGTACAAAACGGCGCCCAAGTGGCTGAGGCAGGGAGCATTTTCCTTCACAGAACCGGCATCCTCGTATGCCTGTGGGTTACTCTAAAGAAACGACACTGTGAGCAACCTCTTCGAAAAGGCCTTCGCAAGCGACTTGGAGACAACAGCAGCGCAGTGGAGGCACAGACCATTGTCCTAGAGAGCAGCACAGTGTCTCTAGCAGCGATCGCTTCCCGGAGGATACTTAATCCACACCGAGATTCCAGCAGGGAGTTTTGCCTTATAGCAGTACAACTCACTCAAGAAAGAGGGATGAGGTGTAGGGCTAATCTACGTGCGCTCACGCTCTGTGTCCCCGAGAAGGTTTCACGGAGCAGAATGCATCACCGACCGCTACCACGTGTGTGCACCAAAGAAGCCCTGTGCCGTGGGTGTTCTCAGGCCGACAGCAAAGACCTAGGTGTGTGCTGCACCCGCGCCCGGTGGTTCACACGTTGCATGACCCTGTGCCTTTTGAAGATGCTCAGAGCGGGTGGCACCTGCGTGCTGCGAGCGCAAGAGGTGTAGAGTGTAAAGGCCTTTCACACTGGAGGAAAGGCTTGCATCTCATGGAGAAAATGTGTACGTCGCCCGGTAGACGGAGGCGCACTCTTGACACCATTTCCTCTGCCCGTTTCAAACACAAGTGTTTGTACTCGATCTGGGCTGCCTGGTGAAACGCTTGGCAGTCCGCATCACCCTGAGCACCTTTCCTGAAGTTTGATTCGTAGCTGGGTAAACTCGGGCTTCAGAGGCTTAGATGAGACCAAACGTGTTCAGCTTGTGGCGAAAGCCTTTGACCAGAGGCATATAAGCTTGTGCTTGGGGCGAGGGCTAGGCAAGAACGTTTACACACTGGGTTTTTAATCTTTACCCTAAGCTGTCCCTTTTGGCTGTAGCAGGCGGAGAGAACCCGCGGAGAGAGAACAGCTGCGAAGTGGATGCACACAACAGTCACCTCGATACCAGCCCCGGGCTCCCAAGCAACGATCCTTCCCTGCAGGGTACTTAACCCACCCAGGGATTCAAGCAGGGAGTTCGCCTTGTCCAACTCGCACAGGAGACTGGCATGAGATGTAGGGCTCATCTACTTGCGTTCACACTACGTGGCCCGGAGAAGTTCTCACGGAGCCGAATCCAGCACCCTTCCTCCACCACGTGTGTACACAAAGGAGCGCTGGGCAGTGGGTGTTCTCAGGCCAAGAGAGAAGCCCTTGTTCTGTGCTGCACCTGCTGGGTGGTTCAAAGGTTTTCTGACCTTCCTGCTCTGGAAGCTTTTCAGAGCTGAGGCTACGCCTGGGCTGCGAAAGCAGAGAGGCGTAGAGGCCTTTCACACTGAAGGCGTGGGCCTGTTTCCCATGGGGAAAGTGTACGTCGCCCAACCCCCACTCCCACCCCACCCCACCCCACCCCACCCCACTCCAACCCACCCCCAGCTGGAGGCGTGCGGGTTGACACCATTTTGTCCTGCCCATGGAAAATACAAAGAGGCGTACACGATTTGGGCTGTCTGGTGAGAGAATTTTGAATCGGCGGCACCCTGAGTACCTTTCCTGAAGTTTGCTTCCTAGCTGGTTAAACTCGGCATTCAGAGGCGAGATGAGAACAAACTTGCTCCGCGTGCGGCGAAGTGCCTTGATGCCCTGCCCTAAATGTTTGAGCTTCTGGCCAGCGTCAGGCAAGTACTTTGACACGTAGGAGTCTCACTTTTACTCCAAGCTGTCCCTGTTGGCTGAAGCAGTCGGCGTGTCTGTATCTCAGCCTGGGAGGCCGGGCGTTGGGGGAGTCTGCCAAGTGACTGGCCTCCATTTATAGCTAACTGAGAAACTGCGTGGAAGCTTTCGGGAGCCTCTTACAAGGAATGGTTGCAGTTCGGAATTGGAGACTGTGCTGGCAAACGTCAGCAGCTCCTCTCCCTCGGAGGGCTCTTGGTGTGCCGACTCCTACCAGCCAGCACGGTCCCCAGCTCGTGAACGGTCCCATTGCGAGCCGGTCTCATCCGTGAAAGAGCCACGTGAGGCTGAGCTCCAAGAGTCGGGCTCCACACCTGGAGCCTTTGGGACAGGGCAGTCCTGAGCCGATGTGCCCACCAGGGGACGCGACCAAAGTTTACGTACCACAGGAAAGCGCATCAAGGCCTCGTGTTCTCTCCATGAAATGAACGTGAGCTTGAAGGGTGATGCGTCAGCGTGCACCGTGAACAGCTCGCTCGTACGCCTGTCTTTGCCCCCTCTCACGGTCTCACGCACCCGGGCTCAGTTCCGTGCAGGAATGCTGAGTGGGAGCGCCAGCCTCGCTTCTGGACTCGAAAGCCTTCCACCCCCTAATGGCAGGTTGTGTGTGTCTCTCACGTGGGGGGAGGAATGAGGTCGCCCACAGAGGTTCTGCCATGAAAGATCTAAAGACGCACGCTGCTGAGGAGCTTGTTCCTCATGGAGCGTCCCCGAAGGCCAGAAGAATGCCGAAGGTCTCTTTCAAAGCTGCCGGACGCTCTGCCGTTCTAGGCCTGAGATAAGGACCTTGTGACGGCACTGTAACCCCGCGAGATTCAGGAGACATCGCCAGTGCGAGTGGCAATCCGGAAGGAAGAACCTTCAAGGCGGAGTGTCCTTTCCTGTACAAAACGGCGCCCAAGTGGCTGAGGCAGGGAGCATTTTCCTTCACAGAACCGGCATCCTCGTATGCCTGTGGGTTACTCTAAAGAAACGACACTGTGAGCAACCTCTTCGAAAAGGCCTTCGCAAGCGACTTGGAGACAACAGCAGCGCAGTGGAGGCACAGACCATTGTCCTAGAGAGCAGCACAGTGTCTCTAGCAGCGATCGCTTCTCGGAGGATACTTAAGCCACACCGAGATTCCAGCAGGGAGTTTTGCCTTATAGCAGTACAACTCACTCAAGAAAGAGGGATGAGGTGTAGGGCTAATCTACGTGCGCTCACGCTCTGTGTCCCCGAGAAGGTTTCACGGAGCAGAATGCATCACCGACCGCTACCACGTGTGTGCACCAAAGAAGCCCTGTGCCGTGGGTGTTCTCAGGCCGACAGCGAAGACCTAGGTGTGTGCTGCATCCGTGCCCGGTGGTTCACACGTTGCGTGACCCTGTGCCTTTTGAAGATGCTCAGAGCGGGTGGCACCTGCGTGCTGCGAGCGCAAGAGGTGTAGAGTGTAAAGGCCTTTCACACTGGAGGAAAGGCTTGCATCTCATGGAGAAAATGTGTACGTCGCCCGGGAGATGGAGGCGCGCTCTTGACACCATTTCCTCTGCCCGTTTAAAACACAAGTGTTGGTACTCGATCTGGGCTGCCTGGTGAAACGCTTGGCAGTCCGCATCACCCTGAGCACCTTTCCTGAAGTTTGATTCGTAGCTGGGTAAACTCGGGCTTCAGAGGCTTAGATGAGACCAAACGTGTTCAGCTTGTGGCGAAAGCCTTTGACCAGAGGCATATAAGCTTGTGCTTGGGGCGAGGGCTAGGCAAGAACGTTTACACACTGGGTTCTTATCTTTACCCTAAGCTGTCCCTTTTGGCTGCAGCAGGCGGAGAGAACCCGCGGAGAGAGTACATCTGCGAAGCGGATGCACACAACAGTCACCTCGATACCAGCCCCGGGCTCCCAAGCAACGATCCTTCCCCGCAGGGTACTTAACCCACCCAGGGATTCAAGCAGGGAGTTCGCCTTGTCCAACTCACACAGGAGACTGGCATGAGATGTAGGGCTCATCTACTTGAGTTCACACTACGTGGCCCGGAGAAGTTCTCACGGAGCCGAATCCAGCACCCTTCCTCCACCACGTGTGTACACAAAGGAGCGCTGGGCAGTGGGTGTTCTCAGGCCAAGAGAGAAGCCCTTGTTCTGTGCTGCACCTGCTGGGTGGTTCAAAGGTTTTCTGACCTTCCTGCTCTGGAAGCTTTTCAGAGCTGAGGCTACGCCTGGGCTGCGAAAGCAGAGAGGCGTAGAGGCCTTTCACACTGAAGGCGTGGGCCTGTTTCCCATGGGGAAAGTGTACGTCGCCCAACCCCCACTCCCACCCCACCCCACCCCACCCCACCCCACTCCAACCCACCCCCAGCTGGAGGCGTGCGGGTTGACACCATTTTGTCCTGCCCGTGGAAAATACAAAGAGGCGTACACGATTTGGGCTGTCTGGTGAAAGAATTTTGAATCGGCGGCACCCTGAGTACCTTTCCCGAAGTTTGCTTCCTAGCTGGTTAAACTCGGCATTCAGAGGCGAGATGAGAACAAACTTGCTCCGCGTGCGGCGAAGTGCCCTGATGCCCTGCCCTAAATGTTTGAGCTTCTGGCCAGCGTCAGGCAAGTACTTTGACACGTAGGAGTCTCACTTTTACACCAAGCTGTCCCTGTTGGCTGAAGCAGTCGGCGTGTCTGTATCGCAGCCTGGGAGGCCGGGCGTTGGGGGAGTCTGCCAAGTGACTGGCCTCCATTTATAGCTAACTGAGAAACTGCGTCGAAGCTTTCGGGAGCCTCTTACAGGGAATGGTTGCAGTTCGGAATTGGAGACTGTGCTGGCAAACGTCAGCAGCTCCTCTCCCTCGGAGGGCTCTTGGTGTGCCGACTCCTAACAGCCAGCACGGTCCCCAGCTCGTGAACGGTCCCATTGTGAGCCGGTCTCGTCCGTGAAAGAGCCACGTGAGGCTGAGCTCCAAGAGTCGGGCTCCACACCTGGAGCCTTTGGGACAGGGCAGTCCTGAGCCGATGTGCCCACCAGGGGACGCGACCAAAGTTTACGTACCACAGGAAAGCGCATGAAGGCCTCGTGTTCTCTCCATGAAGTGAACGTGAGCTTGAAGGGTGATGCGTCAGCGTGCACCGTGAACAGCTCGCTGGTACGCCTGTCTTTGCCCCCTCTCACGGTCTCACGCACCCGGGCTCAGTTCCGTGCAGGAATGCTGAGTAGGAGCGCCAGCCTCGCTTCTGGACTCGAAAGCCTTCCACCCCCTAATGACAGGTTGTGTGTGTCTCTCACGTGGGGGGAGGAATGAGGTCGCCCACAGAGGTTCTGCCATGAAAGATCTAAAGACGCACGCTGCTGAGGAGCTTGTTCCTCATGGAGCGTCCCCGAAGGCCAGAAGAATGCCGAAGGTCTCTTTCAAAGCTGCCGGACGCTCTGCCGTTCTAGGCCTGAGATAAGGACCTTGTGACGGCACTGTAACCCCGCGAGATTCAGGAGACATCGCCAGTGCGAGTGGCAATCCGGAAGGAAGAACCTTCAAGGCAGAGTGTCCTTTCCTGTACAAAACGGCGCCCAAGTGGCTGAGGCAGGGAGCATTTTCCTTCACAGAACCGGCATCCTCGTATGCCTGTGGGTTACTCTAAAGAAACGACACTGTGAGCAACCTCTTCGAAAAGGCCTTCGCAAGCGACTTGGAGACAACAGCAGCGCAGTGGAGGCACAGACCATTGTCCTAGAGAGCAGCACAGTGTCTCTAGCAGCGATCGCTTCCCGGAGGATACTTAAGCCACACCGAGATTCCAGCAGGGAGTTTTGCCTTATAGCAGTACAACTCACTGAAGAAAGAGGGATGAGGTGTAGGGCTAATCTACGTGCGCTCACGCTCTGTGTCCCCGAGAAGGTTTCATGGAGCAGAATGCATCACCGACCGCTACCACGTGTGTGCACCAAAGAAGCCCTGTGCATGGGTGTTCTCAGGCCGACAGCGAAGACCTAGGTGTGTGCTGCACCCGCGCCCGGTGGTTCACACGTTGCGTGACCCTGTGCCTTTTGAAGATGCTCAGAGCGGGTGGCACCTGCGTGCTGCGAGCGCAAGAGGTGTAGAGTGTAAAGGCCTTTCACACTGGAAGAAGGGCTTGCATCTCATGGAGAAAATGTGTACGTCGCCCGGGAGATGGAGGCGCGCTCTTGACACCATTTCCTCTGCCCGTTTCAAACACAAGTGTTTGTACTCGATCTGGGCTGCCTGGTGAAACGCTTGGCAGTCCGCATCACCCTGAGCACCTTTCCTGAAGTTTGATTCGTAGCTGGGTAAACTCGGGCTTCAGAGGCTTAGATGAGACCAAACGTGTTCAGCTTGTGGCGAAAGCCTTTGACCAGAGGCATATAAGCTTGTGCTTGGGGCGAGGGCTAGGCAAGAACGTTTACACACTGGGTTTTTATCTTTACCCTAAGCTGTCCCTTTTGGCTGCAGCAGGCGGAGAGAACCCGCGGAGAGAGAACAGCTGCGAAGTGGATGCACACAACAGTCACCTCGATACCAGCCCCGGGCTCCCAAGCAACGATCCTTCCCCGCAGGGTACTTAACCCACCCAGGGATTCAAGCAGGGAGTTCGCCTTGTCCAACTCGCACAGGACACTGGCATGAGATGTAGGGCTCATCTACTTGCGTTCACACTACGTGGCCCGGAGAAGTTCTCACGGAGCCGAATCCAGCACCCTTCCTCCACCACGTGTGTACACAAAGGAGCGCTGGGCAATGGGTGTTCTCAGGCCAAGAGAGAAGCCCTTGTTCTGTGCTGCACCTGCTGGGTGGTTCAAAGGTTTTCTGACCTTCCTGCTCTGGAAGCTTTTCAGAGCTGAGGCTACGCCTGGGCTGCGAAAGCAGAGCGGCGTAGAGGCCTTTCACACTGAAGGCGTGGGCCTGTTTCCCATGGGGAAAGTGTACGTCGCCCAACCCCCACTCCCACCCCACCCCACCCCACCCCACCCCACTCCAACCCACCCCCAGCTGGAGGCGTGCGGGTTGACACCATTTTGTCCTGCCCGTGGAAAATACAAAGAGGCGTACACGATTTGGGCTGTCTGGTGAAAGAATTTTGAATCGGCGGCACCCTGAGTACCTTTCCCGAAGTTTGCTTCCTAGCTGGTTAAACTCGGCATTCAGAGGCGAGATGAGAACAAACTTGCTCCGCGTGCGGCGAAGTGCCCTGATGCCCTGCCCTAAATGTTTGAGCTTCTGGCCAGCGTCAGGCAAGTACTTTGACACGTAGGAGTCTCACTTTTACTCCAAGCTGTCCCTGTTGGCTGAAGCAGTCGGCGTGTCTGTATCGCAGCCTGGGAGGCCGGGCGTTGGGGGAGTCTGCCAAGTGACTGGCCTCCATTTATAGCTAACTGAGAAACTGCGTCGAAGCTTTCGGGAGCCTCTTACAGGGAATGGTTGCAGTTCGGAATTGGAGACTGTGCTGGCAAACGTCAGCAGCTCCTTTCCCTCGGAGGGCTCTTGGTGTGCCGACTCCTAACAGCCAGCACGGTCCCCAGCTCGTGAACGGTCCCATTGTGAGCCGGTCTCGTCCGTGAAAGAGCCACGTGAGGCTGAGCTCCAAGAGTCGGGCTCCACACCTGGAGCCTTTGGGACAGGGCAGTCCTGAGCCGATGTGCCCACCAGGGGACGCGACCAAAGTTTACGTACCACAGGAAAGCGCATGAAGGCCTCGTGTTCTCTCCATGAAGTGAACGTGAGCTTGAAGGGTGATGCGTCAGCGTGCACCGTGAACAGCTCGCTGGTACGCCTGTCTTTGCCCCCTCTCATGGTCTCACGCACCCGGGCTCAGTTCCGTGCAGGAATGCTGAGTGGGAGCGCCAGCCTCGCTTCTGGACTCGAAAGCCTTCCACCCCCTAATGGCAGGTTGTGTGTGTCTCTCACGTGGGGGGAGGAATGAGGTCGCCCACAGAGGTTCTGCCATGAAAGATCTAAAGACGCACGCTGCTGAGGAGCTTGTTCCTCATGGAGCGTCCCCGAAGGCCAGAAGAATGCCGAAGGTCTCTTTCAAAGCTGCCGGACGCTCTGCCGTTCTAGGCCTGAGATAAGGACCTTGTGACGGCACTGTAACCCCGCGAGATTCAGGAGACATCGCCAGTGCGAGTGGCAATCCGGAAGGAAGAACCTTCAAGGCGGAGTGTCCTTTCCTGTACAAAACGGCGCCCAAGTGGCTGAGGCAGGGAGCATTTTCCTTCACAGAACCGGCATCCTCGTATGCCTGTGGGTTACTCTAAAGAAACGACACTGTGAGCAACCTCTTCGAAAAGGCCTTCGCAAGCGACTTGGAGACAACAGCAGCGCAGTGGAGGCACAGACCATTGTCCTAGAGAGCAGCACAGTGTCTCTAGCAGCGATCGCTTCCCGGAGGATACTTAAGCCACACCGAGATTCCAGCAGGGAGTTTTGCCTTATAGCAGTACAACTCACTCAAGAAAGAGGGATGAGGTGTAGGGCTAATCTACGTGCGCTCACGCTCTGTGTCCCCGAGAAGGTTTCACGGAGCAGAATGCATCACCGACCGCTACCACGTGTGTGCACCAAAGAAGCCCTGTGCCGTGGGTGTTCTCAGGCCGACAGCGAAGACCTAGGTGTGTGCTGCACCCGCTCTCGGTGGTTCACATGTTGCGTGACCCTGTGCCTTTGGGAGATGTTCAGAGCGGGTGGCACCTGTGTGCTGCGAGCGCAAGAGGTGTAGAGTGTAGAGGCCTTTCACACTGGAGGAAGGGCTTGCGTCTCATAGAGAGAACGTGTACGTCGCCCGGGAGATGGAGGCGCGCTCTTGACACCATTTCCTCTGCCCGTTTCAAACACAAGTGTTTGTACTCGATCTGGGCTGCCTGGTGAAACGCTTGGCAGTCCGCATCACCCTGAGCACCTTTCCTGAAGTTTGATTCGTAGCTGGGTAAACTCGGGCTTCAGAGGCTTAGATGAGTCCAAACGTGTTCAGCTTGTGGCGAAAGCCTTTGACCAGAGGCATATAAGCTTGTGCTTGGGGCGAGGGCTAGGCAAGAACGTTTACACACTGGGTTTTTATCTTTACCCTAAGCTGTCCCTTTTGGCTGCAGCAGGCGGAGAGAACCCGCGGAGAGAAAACAGCTGCGAAGTGGATGCACAGAACAGTCACCTCGATACCAGCCCCGGGCTCCCAAGCAACGATCCTTCCCCGCAGGGTACTTAACCCACCCAGGGATTCAAGCAGGGAGTTCGCCTTGTCCAACTCGCACAGGAGACTGGCATGAGATGTAGGGCTCATCTACTTGCGTTCACACTACGTGGCCCGGAGAAGTTCTCACGGAGCCGAATCCAGCACCCTTCCTCCACCACGTGTGTACACAAAGGAGCGCTGGGCAGTGGGTGTTCTCAGGCCAAGAGAGAAGCCCTTGTTCTGTGCTGCACCTGCTGGGTGGTTCAAAGGCTTTCTGACCTTCCTGCTCTGGAAGCTTTTCAGAGCTGAGGCTACGCCTGGGCTGCGAAAGCAGAGAGGCGTAGAGGCCTTTCACACTGAAGGCGTGGGCCTGTTTCCCATGGGGAAAGTGTACGTCGCCCAACCCCCACTCCCACCCCACCCCACCCCACCCCACCCCACTCCAACCCACCCCCAGCTGGAGGCGTGCGGGTTGACACCATTTTGTCCTGCCCATGGAAAATACAAAGAGGCATACACGATTTGGGCTGTCTGGTGAGAGAATTTTGAATCGGCGGCACCCTGAGTACCTTTCCCGAAGTTTGCTTCCTAGCTGGTTAAACTCGGCATTCAGAGGCGAGATGAGAACAAACTTGCTCCGCGTGCGGCGAAGTGCCTTGATGCCCTGCCCTAAATGTTTGAGCTTCTGGCCAGCGTCAGGCAAGTACTTTGACACGTAGGAGTCTCACTTTTACTCCAAGCTGTCCCTGTTGGCTGAAGCAGTCGGCGTGTCTGTATCTCAGCCTGGGAGGCCGGGCGTTGGGGGAGTCTGCCAAGTGACTGGCCTCCATTTATAGCTAACTGAGAAACTGCGTGGAAGCTTTCGGGAGCCTCTTACAGGGAATGGTTGCAGTTCGGAATTGGAGACTGTGCTGGCAAACGTCAGCAGCTCCTCTCCCTCAGAGGGCTCTTGGTGTGCCGACTCCTACCAGCCAGCACGGTCCCCAGCTCGTGAACGGTCCCATTGCGAGCCGGTCTCATCCGTGAAAGAGCCACGTGAGGCTGAGCTCCAAGAGTCGGGCTCCACACCTGGAGCCTTTGGGACAGGGCAGTCCTGAGCCGATGTGCCCACCAGGGGACGGGACCAAAGTTTACGTACCACAGGAAAGCGCATCAAGGCCTCGTGTTCTCTCCATGAAATGAACGTGAGCTTGAAGGGTGATGCGTCAGCGTGCACCGTGAACAGCTCGCTCGTACGCCTGTCTTTGCCCCCTCTCACGGTCTCACGCACCCGGGCTCAGTTCCGTGCAGGAATGCTGAGTGGGAGCGCCAGCCTCGCTTCTGGACTCGAAAGCCTTCCACCCCCTAATGGCAGGTTGTGTGTGTCTCTCACGTGGGGGGAGGAATGAGGTCGCCCACAGAGGTTCTGCCATGAAAGATCTAAAGACGCACGCTGCTGAGGAGCTTGTTCCTCATGGAGCGTCCCCGAAGGCCAGAAGAATGCCGAAGGTCTCTTTCAAAGCTGCCGGACGCTCTGCCGTTCTAGGCCTGAGATAAGGACCTTGTGACGGCACTGTAACCCCGCGAGATTCAGGAGACATCGCCAGTGCGAGTGGCAATCCGGAAGGAAGAACCTTCAAGGCGGAGTGTCCTTTCCTGTACAAAACGGCGCCCAAGTGGCTGAGGCAGGGAGCATTTTCCTTCACAGAACCGGCATCCTCGTATGCCTGTGGGTTACTCTAAAGAAACGACACTGTGAGCAACCTCTTCGAAAAGGCCTTCGCAAGCGACTTGGAGACAACAGCAGCGCAGTGGAGGCACAGACCATTGTCCTAGAGAGCAGCACAGTGTCTCTAGCAGCGAACGCTTCCCGGAGGATACTTAAGCCACACCGAAATTCCAGCAGGGAGTTTTGCCTTATAGCAGTACAACTCACTCAAGAAAGAGGGATGAGGTGTAGGGCTAATCTACGTGCGCTCACGCTCTGTGTCCCCGAGAAGGTTTCACGGAGCAGAATGCATCACCGACCGCTACCACGTGTGTGCACCAAAGAAGCCCTGTGCCGTGGGTGTTCTCAGGCCGACAGCGAAGACCTAGGTGTGTGCTGCATCCGTGCCCGGTGGTTCACACGTTGCGTGACCCTGTGCCTTTTGAAGATGCTCAGAGCGGGTGGCACCTGCGTGCTGCGAGTGCAAGAGGTGTAGAGTGTAAAGGCCTTTCACACTGGAGGAAGGGCTTGCATCTCATGGAGAAAATGTGTACGTCGCCCGGGAGATGGAGGCGCGCTCTTGACACCATTTCCTCTGCCCGATTAAAACACAAGTGTTGGTACTCGATCTGGGCTGCCTGGTGAAACGCTTGGCAGTCCGCATCACCCTGAGCACCTTTCCTGAAGTTTGATTCGTAGCTGGGTAAACTCGGGCTTCAGAGGCTTAGATGAGACCAAACGTGTTCAGCTTGTGGCGAAAGCCTTTGACCAGAGGCATATAAGCTTGTGCTTGGGGCGAGGGCTAGGCAAGAACGTTTACACACTGGGTTCTTATCTTTACCCTAAGCTGTCCCTTTTGGCTGCAGCAGGCGGAGAGAACCCGCGGAGAGAGTACATCTGCGAAGCGGATGCACACAACAGTCACCTCGATACCAGCCCCGGGCTCCCAAGCAACGATCCTTCCCCGCAGGGTACTTAACCCACCCAGGGATTCAAGCAGGGAGTTCGCCTTGTCCAACTCACACAGGAGACTGGCATGAGATGTAGGGCTCATCTACTTGCGTTCACACTACGTGGCCCGGAGAAGTTCTCACGGAGCCGAATCCAGCACCCTTCCTCCACCACGTGTGTAAACAAAGGAGCGCTGGGCAGTGGGTGTTCTCAGGCCAAGAGAGAAGCCCTTGTTCTGTGCTGCACCTGCTGGGTGGTTCAAAGGTTTTCTGACCTTCCTGCTCTGGAAGCTTTTCAGAGCTGAGGCTACGCCTGGGCTGCGAAAGCAGAGAGGCGTAGAGGCCTTTCACACTGAAGGCGTGGGCCTGTTTCCCATGGGGAAAGTGTACGTCGCCCAACCCCCACTCCCACCCCACCCCACCCCACCCCACCCCACTCCAACCCACCCCCAGCTGGAGGCGTGCGGGTTGACACCATTTTGTCCTGCCCGTGGAAAATACAAAGAGGCGTACACGATTTGGGCTGTCTGGTGAAAGAATTTTGAATCGGCGGCACCCTGAGTACCTTTCCCGAAGTTTGCTTCCTAGCTGGTTAAACTCGGCATTCAGAGGCGAGATGAGAACAAACTTGCTCCGCGTGCGGCGAAGTGCCCTGATGCCCTGCCCTAAATGTTTGAGCTTCTGGCCAGCGTCAGGCAAGTACTTTGACACGTAGGAGTCTCACTTTTACTCCAAGCTGTCCCTGTTGGCTGAAGCAGTCGGCGTGTCTGTATCGCAGCCTGGGAGGCCGGGCGTTGGGGGAGTCTGCCAAGTGACTGGCCTCCATTTATAGCTAACTGAGAAACTGCGTCGAAGCTTTCGGGAGCCTCTTACAGGGAATGGTTGCAGTTCGGAATTGGAGACTGTGCTGGCAAACGTCAGCAGCTCCTCTCCCTCGGAGGGCTCTTGGTGTGCCGACTCCTAACAGCCAGCACGGTCCCCAGCTCGTGAACGGTCCCATTGTGAGCCGGTCTCGTCCGTGAAAGAGCCACGTGAGGCTGAGCTCCAAGAGTCGGGCTCCACACCTGGAGCCTTTGGGACAGGGCAGTCCTGAGCCGATGTGCCCACCAGGGGACGCGACCAAAGTTTACGTACCACAGGAAAGCGCATGAAGGCCTCGTGTTCTCTCCATGAAGTGAACGTGAGCTTGAAGGGTGATGCGTCAGCGTGCACCGTGAACAGCTCGCTGGTACGCCTGTCTTTGCCCCCTCTCATGGTCTCACGCACCCGGGCTCAGTTCCGTGCAGGAATGCTGAGTGGGAGCGCCAGCCTCGCTTCTGGACTCGAAAGCCTTCCACACCCTAATGGCAGGTTGTGTGTGTCTCTCACGTGGGGGGAGGAATGAGGTCGCCCACAGAGGTTCTGCCATGAAAGATCTAAAGACGCACGCTGCTGAGGAGCTTGTTCCTCATGGAGCGTCCCCGAAGGCCAGAAGAATGCCGAAGGTCTCTTTCAAAGCTGCCGGACGCTCTGCCGTTCTAGGCCTGAGATAAGGACCTTGTGACGGCACTGTAACCCCGCGAGATTCAGGAGACATCGCCAGTGCGAGTGGCAATCCGGAAGGAAGAACCTTCAAGGCGGAGTGTCCTTTCCTGTACAAAACGGCGCCCAAGTGGCTGAGGCAGGGAGCATTTTCCTTCACAGAACCGGCATCCTCGTATGCCTGTGGGTTACTCTAAAGAAACGACACTGTGAGCAACCTCTTCGAAAAGGCCTTCGCAAGCGACTTGGAGACAACAGCAGCGCAGTGGAGGCACAGACCATTGTCCTAGAGAGCAGCACAGTGTCTCTAGCAGCGATCGCTTCCCGGAGGATACTTAAGCCACACCGAGATTCCAGCAGGGAGTTTTGCCTTATAGCAGTACAACTCACTCAAGAAAGAGGGATGAGGTGTAGGGCTAATCTACGTGCGCTCACGCTCTGTGTCCCCGAGAAGGTTTCACGGAGCAGAATGCATCACCGACCGCTACCACGTGTGTGCACCAAAGAAGCCCTGTGCCGTGGGTGTTCTCAGGCCGACAGCGAAGACCTAGGTGTGTGCTGCACCCGCTCTCGGTGGTTCACATGTTGCGTGACCCTGTGCCTTTGGGAGATGTTCAGAGCGGGTGGCACCTGTGTGCTGCGAGCGCAAGAGGTGTAGAGTGTAGAGGCCTTTCACACTGGAGGAAGGGCTTGCGTCTCATAGAGAGAACGTGTACGTCGCCCGGGAGATGGAGGCGCGCTCTTGACACCATTTCCTCTGCCCGTTTCAAACACAAGTGTTTGTACTCGATCTGGGCTGCCTGGTGAAACGCTTGGCAGTCCGCATCACCCTGAGCACCTTTCCTGAAGTTTGATTCGTAGCTGGGTAAACTCGGGCTTCAGAGGCTTAGATGAGTCCAAACGTGTTCAGCTTGTGGCGAAAGCCTTTGACCAGAGGCATATAAGCTTGTGCTTGGGGCGAGGGCTAGGCAAGAACGTTTACACACTGGGTTTTTATCTTTACCCTAAGCTGTCCCTTTTGGCTGCAGCAGGCGGAGAGAACCCGCGGAGAGAAAACAGCTGCGAAGTGGATGCACAGAACAGTCACCTCGATACCAGCCCCGGGCTCCCAAGCAACGATCCTTCCCCGCAGGGTACTTAACCCACCCAGGGATTCAAGCAGGGAGTTCGCCTTGTCCAACTCGCACAGGAGACTGGCATGAGATGTAGGGCTCATCTACTTGCGTTCACACTACGTGGCCCGGAGAAGTTCTCACGGAGCCGAATCCAGCACCCTTCCTCCACCACGTGTGTACACAAAGGAGCGCTGGGCAGTGGGTGTTCTCAGGCCAAGAGAGAAGCCCTTGTTCTGTGCTGCACCTGCTGGGTGGTTCAAAGGTTTTCTGACCTTCCTGCTCTGGAAGCTTTTCAGAGCTGAGGCTACGCCTGGGCTGCGAAAGCAGAGAGGCGTAGAGGCCTTTCACACTGAAGGCGTGGGCCTGTTTCCCATGGGGAAAGTGTACGTCGCCCAACCCCCACTCCCACCCCACCCCACCCCACCCCACCCCACTCCAACCCACCCCCAGCTGGAGGCGTGCGGGTTGACACCATTTTGTCCTGCCCGTGGAAAATACAAAGAGGCGTACACGATTTGGGCTGTCTGGTGAAAGAATTTTGAATCGGCGGCACCCTGAGTACCTTTCCCGAAGTTTGCTTCCTAGCTGGTTAAACTCGGCATTCAGAGGCGAGATGAGAACAAACTTGCTCCGCGTGCGGCGAAGTGCCCTGATGCCCTGCCCTAAATGTTTGAGCTTCTGGCCAGCGTCAGGCAAGTACTTTGACACGTAGGAGTCTCACTTTTACTCCAAGCTGTCCCTGTTGGCTGAAGCAGTCGGCGTGTCTGTATCGCAGCCTGGGAGGCCGGGCGTTGGGGGAGTCTGCCAAGTGACTGGCCTCCATTTATAGCTAACTGAGAAACTGCGTCGAAGCTTTCGGGAGCCTCTTACAGGGAATGGTTGCAGTTCGGAATTGGAGACTGTGCTGGCAAACGTCAGCAGCTCCTCTCCCTCGGAGGGCTCTTGGTGTGCCGACTCCTAACAGCCAGCACGGTCCCCAGCTCGTGAACGGTCCCATTGTGAGCCGGTCTCGTCCGTGAAAGAGCCACGTGAGGCTGAGCTCCAAGAGTCGGGCTCCACACCTGGAGCCTTTGGGACAGGGCAGTCCTGAGCCGATGTGCCCACCAGGGGACGCGACCAAAGTTTACGTACCACAGGAAAGCGCATGAAGGCCTCGTGTTCTCTCCATGAAGTGAACGTGAGCTTGAAGGGTGATGCGTCAGCGTGCACCGTGAACATCTCGCTGGTACGCCTGTCTTTGCCCCCTCTCACGGTCTCACGCACCCGGGCTCAGTTCCGTGCAGGAATGCTGAGTGGGAGCGCCAGCCTCGCTTCTGGACTCGAAAGCCTTCCACCCCCTAATGGCAGGTTGTGTGTGTCTCTCACGTGGGGGGAGGAATGAGGTCGCCCACAGAGGTTCTGCCATGAAAGATCTAAAGACGCACGCTGCTGAGGAGCTTGTTCCTCATGGAGCGTCCCCGAAGGCCAGAAGAATGCCGAAGGTCTCTTTCAAAGCTGCCGGACGCTCTGCCGTTCTAGGCCTGAGATAAGGACCTTGTGACGGCACTGTAACCCCGCGAGATTCAGGAGACATCGCCAGTGCGAGTGGCAATCCGGAAGGAAGAACCTTCAAGGCAGAGTGTCCTTTCCTGTACAAAACGGCGCCCAAGTGGCTGAGGCAGGGAGCATTTTCCTTCACAGAACCGGCATCCTCGTATGCCTGTGGGTTACTCTAAAGAAACGACACTGTGAGCAACCTCTTCGAAAAGGCCTTCGCAAGCGACTTGGAGACAACAGCAGCGCAGTGGAGGCACAGACCATTGTCCTAGAGAGCAGCACAGTGTCTCTAGCAGCGATCGCTTCCCGGAGGATACTTAAGCCACACCGAGATTCCAGCAGGGAGTTTTGCCTTATAGCAGTACAACTCACTGAAGAAAGAGGGATGAGGTGTAGTGCTAATCTACGTGCGCTCACGCTCTGTGTCCCCGAGAAGGTTTCATGGAGCAGAATGCATCACCGACCGCTACCACGTGTGTGCACCAAAGAAGCCCTGTGCATGGGTGTTCTCAGGCCGACAGCGAAGACCTAGGTGTGTGCTGCACCCGCGCCCGGTGGTTCACACGTTGCGTGACCCTGTGCCTTTTGAAGATGCTCAGAGCGGGTGGCACCTGCGTGCTGCGAGCGCAAGAGGTGTAGAGTGTAAAGGCCTTTCACACTGGAAGAAGGGCTTGCATCTCATGGAGAAAATGTGTACGTCGCCCGGGAAATGGAGGCGCGCTCTTGACACCATTTCCTCTGCCCGTTTCAAACACAAGTGTTTGTACTCGATCTGGGCTGCCTGGTGAAACGCTTGGCAGTCCGCATCACCCTGAGCACCTTTCCTGAAGTTTGATTCGTAGCTGGGTAAACTCGGGCTTCAGAGGCTTAGATGAGACCAAACGTGTTCAGCTTGTGGCGAAAGCCTTTGACCAGAGGCATATAAGCTTGTGCTTGGGGCGAGGGCTAGGCAAGAACGTTTACACACTGGGTTTTTATCTTTACCCTAAGCTGTCCCTTTTGGCTGCAGCAGGCGGAGAGAACCCGCGGAGAGAGAACAGCTGCGAAGTGGATGCACACAACAGTCACCTCGATACCAGCCCCGGGCTCCCAAGCAACGATCCTTCCCCGCAGGGTACTTAACCCACCCAGGGATTCAAGCAGGGAGTTCGCCTTGTCCAACTCGCACAGGACACTGGCATGAGATGTAGGGCTCATCTACTTGCGTTCACACTACGTGGCCCGGAGAAGTTCTCACGGAGCCGAATCCAGCACCCTTCCTCCACCACGTGTGTACACAAAGGAGCGCTGGGCAATGGGTGTTCTCAGGCCAAGAGAGAAGCCCTTGTTCTGTGCTGCACCTGCTGGGTGGTTCAAAGGTTTTCTGACCTTCCTGCTCTGGAAGCTTTTCAGAGCTGAGGCTACGCCTGGGCTGCGAAAGCAGAGCGGCGTAGAGGCCTTTCACACTGAAGGCGTGGGCCTGTTTCCCATGGGGAAAGTGTACGTCGCCCAACCCCCACTCCCACCCCACCCCACCCCACCCCACCCCACTCCAACCCACCCCCAGCTGGAGGCGTGCGGGTTGACACCATTTTGTCCTGCCCGTGGAAAATACAAAGAGGCGTACACGATTTGGGCTGTCTGGTGAGAAAATTTTGAATCGGCGGCACCCTGAGTACCTTTCCCGAAGTTTGCTTCCTAGCTGGTTAAACTCGGCATTCAGAGGCGAGATGAGAACAAACTTGCTCCGCGTGCGGCGAAGTGCCCTGATGCCCTGCCCTAAATGTTTGAGCTTCTGGCCAGCGTCAGGCAAGTACTTTGACACGTAGGAGTCTCACTTTTACTCCAAGCTGTCCCTGTTGGCTGAAGCAGTCGGCGTGTCTGTATCGCAGCCTGGGAGGCCGGGCGTTGGGGGAGTCTGCCAAGTGACTGGCCTCCATTTATAGCTAACTGAGAAACTGCGTCGAAGCTTTCGGGAGCCTCTTACAGGGAATGGTTGCAGTTCGGAATTGGAGACTGTGCTGGCAAACGTCAGCAGCTCCTCTCCCTCGGAGGGCTCTTGGTGTGCCGACTCCTAACAGCCAGCACGGTCCCCAGCTCGTGAACGGTCCCATTGTGAGCCGGTCTCGTCCGTGAAAGAGCCACGTGAGGCTGAGCTCCAAGAGTCGGGCTCCACACCTGGAGCCTTTGGGACAGGGCAGTCCTGAGCCGATGTGCCCACCAGGGGACGCGACCAAAGTTTACGTACCACAGGAAAGCGCATGAAGGCCTCGTGTTCTCTCCATGAAGTGAACGTGAGCTTGAAGGGTGATGCGTCAGCGTGCACCGTGAACATCTCGCTGGTACGCCTGTCTTTGCCCCCTCTCACGGTCTCACGCACCCGGGCTCAGTTCCGTGCAGGAATGCTGAGTGGGAGCGCCAGCCTCGCTTCTGGACTCGAAAGCCTTCCACCCCCTAATGGCAGGTTGTGTGTGTCTCTCACGTGGGGGGAGGAATGAGGTCGCCCACAGAGGTTCTGCCATGAAAGATCTAAAGACGCACGCTGCTGAGGAGCTTGTTCCTCATGGAGCGTCCCCGAAGGCCAGAAGAATGCCGAAGGTCTCTTTCAAAGCTGCCGGACGCTCTGCCGTTCTAGGCCTGAGATAAGGACCTTGTGACGGCACTGTAACCCCGCGAGATTCAGGAGACATCGCCAGTGCGAGTGGCAATCCGGAAGGAAGAACCTTCAAGGCAGAGTGTCCTTTCCTGTACAAAACGGCGCCCAAGTGGCTGAGGCAGGGAGCATTTTCCTTCACAGAACCGGCATCCTCGTATGCCTGTGGGTTACTCTAAAGAAACGACACTGTGAGCAACCTCTTCGAAAAGGCCTTCGCAAGCGACTTGGAGACAACAGCAGCGCAGTGGAGGCACAGACCATTGTCCTAGAGAGCAGCACAGTGTCTCTAGCAGCGATCGCTTCCCGGAGGATACTTAAGCCACACCGAGATTCCAGCAGGGAGTTTTGCCTTATAGCAGTACAACTCACTGAAGAAAGAGGGATGAGGTGTAGGGCTAATCTACGTGCGCTCACGCTCTGTGTCCCCGAGAAGGTTTCATGGAGCAGAATGCATCACCGACCGCTACCACGTGTGTGCACCAAAGAAGCCCTGTGCATGGGTGTTCTCAGGCCGACAGCGAAGACCTAGGTGTGTGCTGCACCCGCGCCCGGTGGTTCACACGTTGCGTGACCCTGTGCCTTTTGAAGATGCTCAGAGCGGGTGGCACCTGCGTGCTGCGAGCGCAAGAGGTGTAGAGTGTAAAGGCCTTTCACACTGGAAGAAGGGCTTGCATCTCATGGAGAAAATGTGTACGTCGCCCGGGAGATGGAGGCGCGCTCTTGACACCATTTCCTCTGCCCGTTTCAAACACAAGTGTTTGTACTCGATCTGGGCTGCCTGGTGAAACGCTTGGCAGTCCGCATCACCCTGAGCACCTTTCCTGAAGTTTGATTCGTAGCTGGGTAAACTCGGGCTTCAGAGGCTTAGATGAGACCAAACGTGTTCAGCTTGTGGCGAAAGCCTTTGACCAGAGGCATATAAGCTTGTGCTTGGGGCGAGGGCTAGGCAAGAACGTTTACACACTGGGTTTTTATCTTTACCCTAAGCTGTCCCTTTTGGCTGCAGCAGGCGGAGAGAACCCGCGGAGAGAGAACAGCTGCGAAGTGGATGCACACAACAGTCACCTCGATACCAGCCCCGGGCTCCCAAGCAACGATCCTTCCCCGCAGGGTACTTAACCCACCCAGGGATTCAAGCAGGGAGTTCGCCTTGTCCAACTCGCACAGGACACTGGCATGAGATGTAGGGCTCATCTACTTGCGTTCACACTACGTGGCCCGGAGAAGTTCTCACGGAGCCGAATCCAGCACCCTTCCTCCACCACGTGTGTACACAAAGGAGCGCTGGGCAATGGGTGTTCTCAGGCCAAGAGAGAAGCCCTTGTTCTGTGCTGCACCTGCTGGGTGGTTCAAAGGTTTTCTGACCTTCCTGCTCTGGAAGCTTTTCAGAGCTGAGGCTACGCCTGGGCTGCGAAAGCAGAGCGGCGTAGATGCCTTTCACACTGAAGGCGTGGGCCTGTTTCCCATGGGGAAAGTGTACGTCGCCCAACCCCCACTCCCACCCCACCCCACCCCACCCCACCCCACTCCAACCCACCCCCAGCTGGAGGCGTGCGGGTTGACACCATTTTGTCCTGCCCGTGGAAAATACAAAGAGGCGTACACGATTTGGGCTGTCTGGTGAAAGAATTTTGAATCGGCGGCACCCTGAGTACCTTTCCCGAAGTTTGCTTCCTAGCTGGTTAAACTCGGCATTCAGAGGCGAGATGAGAACAAACTTGCTCCGCGTGCGGCGAAGTGCCCTGATGCCCTGCCCTAAATGTTTGAGCTTCTGGCCAGCGTCAGGCAAGTACTTTGACACGTAGGAGTCTCACTTTTACTCCAAGCTGTCCCTGTTGGCTGAAGCAGTCGGCGTGTCTGTATCGCAGCCTGGGAGGCCGGGCGTTGGGGGAGTCTGCCAAGTGACTGGCCTCCATTTATAGCTAACTGAGAAACTGCGTCGAAGCTTTCGGGAGCCTCTTACAGGGAATGGTTGCAGTTCGGAATTGGAGACTGTGCTGGCAAACGTCAGCAGCTCCTCTCCCTCGGAGGGCTCTTGGTGTGCCGACTCCTAACAGCCAGCACGGTCCCCAGCTCGTGAACGGTCCCATTGTGAGCCGGTCTCGTCCGTGAAAGAGCCACGTGAGGCTGAGCTCCAAGAGTCGGGCTCCACACCTGGAGCCTTTGGGACAGGGCAGTCCTGAGCCGATGTGCCCACCAGGGGACGCGACCAAAGTTTACGTACCACAGGAAAGCGCATGAAGGCCTCGTGTTCTCTCCATGAAGTGAACGTGAGCTTGAAGGGTGATGCGTCAGCGTGCACCGTGAACAGCTCGCTGGTACGCCTGTCTTTGCCCCCTCTCACGGTCTCACGCACCCGGGCTCAGTTCCGTGCAGGAATGCTGAGTGGGAGCGCCAGCCTCGCTTCTGGACTCGAAAGCCTTCCACCCCCTAATGGCAGGTTGTGTGTGTCTCTCACGTGGGGGGAGGAATGAGGTCGCCCACAGAGGTTCTGCCATGAAAGATCTAAAGACGCACGCTGCTGAGGAGCTTGTTCCTCATGGAGCGTCCCCGAAGGCCAGAAGAATGCCGAAGGTCTCTTTCAAAGCTGCCGGACGCTCTGCCGTTCTAGGCCTGAGATAAGGACCTTGTGACGGCACTGTAACCCCGCGAGATTCAGGAGACATCGCCAGTGCGAGTGGCAATCCGGAAGGAAGAACCTTCAAGGCGGAGTGTCCTTTCCTGTACAAAACGGCGCCCAAGTGGCTGAGGCAGGGAGCATTTTCCTTCACAGAACCGGCATCCTCGTATGCCTGTGGGTTACTCTAAAGAAACGACACTGTGAGCAACCTCTTCGAAAAGGCCTTCGCAAGCGACTTGGAGACAACAGCAGCGCAGTGGAGGCACAGACCATTGTCCTAGAGAGCAGCACAGTGTCTCTAGCAGCGATCGCTTCCCGGAGGATACTTAAGCCACACCGAGATTCCAGCAGGGAGTTTTGCCTTATAGCAGTACAACTCACTCAAGAAAGAGGGATGAGGTGTAGGGCTAATCTACGTGCGCTCACGCTCTGTGTCCCCGAGAAGGTTTCACGGAGCAGAATGCATCACCGACCGCTACCACGTGTGTTCACCAAAGAAGCCCTGTGCCGTGGGTGTTCTCAGGCTGACAGCGAAGACCTAGGTGTGTGCTGCACCCGCGCCCGGTGGTTCACACGTTGTGTGACCCTGTGCCTTTTGAAGATGCTCAGAGCGGGTGGCACCTGCGTGCTGCGAGCGCAAGAGGTGTAGAGTATAAAGGCCTTTCACACTGGAGGAAGGGCTTGCATCTCATGGAGAAAATGTGTACGTCGCCCGGGAGACGGAGGCGCGCTCTTGACACCATTTCCTCTGCCCGTTTCAAACACAAGTGTTTGTACTCGATCTGGGCTGCCTGGTGAAACGCTTGGCAGTCCGCATCACCCTGAGCACCTTTCCTGAAGTTTGATTCGTAGCTGGGTAAACTCGGGCTTCAGAGGCTTAGATGAGACCAAACGTGTTCAGCTTGTGGCGAAAGCCTTTGACCAGAGGCATATAAGCTTGTGCTTGGGGCGAGGGCTAGGCAAGAACGTTTACACACTGGGTTTTTATCTTTACCCTAAGCTGTCCCTTTTGGCTGCAGCAGGCGGAGGGAACCCGCGGAGAGAGAACAGCTGCGAAGTGGATGCACACAACAGTCACCTCGATACCAGCCCCGGGCTCCCAAGCAACGATCCTTCCCGCAGGGTACTTAACCCACCCAGGGATTCAAGCAGGGAGTTCGCCTTGTCCAACTCGCACAGGAGACTGGCATGAGATGTAGGGCTCATCTACTTGCGTTCACACTACGTGGCCCGGAGAAGTTCTCACGGAGCCGAATCCAGCACCCTTCCTCCACCACGTGTGTACACAAAGGAGCGCTGGGCAGTGGGTGTTCTCAGGCCAAGAGAGAAGCCCTTGTTCTGTGCTGCACCTGCTGGGTGGTTCAAAGGTTTTCTGACCTTCCTGCTCTGGAAGCTTTTCAGAGCTGAGGCTACGCCTGGGCTGCGAAAGCAGAGAGGCGTAGAGGCCTTTCACACTGAAGGCGTGGGCCTGTTTCCCATGGGGAAAGTGTACGTCGCCCAACCCCCACTCCCACCCCACCCCACCCCACCCCACCCCACTCCAACCCACCCCCAGCTGGAGGCGTGCGGGTTGACACCATTTTGTCCTGCCCATGGAAAATACAAAGAGGCGTACACGATTTGGGCTGTCTGGTGAAAGAATTTTGAATCGGCGGCACCCTGAGTACCTTTCCCGAAGTTTGCTTCCTAGCTGGTTAAACTCGGCATTCAGAGGCGAGATGAGAACAAACTTGCTCCGCGTGCGGCGAAGTGCCCTGATGCCCTGCCCTAAATGTTTGAGCTTCTGGCCAGCGTCAGGCAAGTACTTTGACACGTAGGAGTCTCACTTTTACTCCAAGCTGTCCCTGTTGGCTGAAGCAGTCGGCGTGTCTGTATCGCAGCCTGGGAGGCCGGGCGTTGGGGGAGTCTGCCAAGTGACTGGCCTCCATTTATAGCTAACTGAGAAACTGCGTCGAAGCTTTCGGGAGCCTCTTACAGGGAATGGTTGCAGTTCGGAATTGGAGACTGTGCTGGCAAACGTCAGCAGCTCCTCTCCCTCGGAGGGCTCTTGGTGTGCGGACTCCTAACAGCCAGCACGGTCCCCAGCTCGTGAACGGTCCCATTGCGAGCCGGTCTCGTCCGTGAAAGAGCCACGTGAGGCTGAGCTCCAAGAGTCGGGCTCCACACCTGGAGCCTTTGGGACAGGGCAGTCCTGAGCCGATGTGCCCACCAGGGGACGCGACCAAAGTTTACGTACCACAGGAAAGCGCATCAAGGCCTCGTGTTCTCTCCATGAAATGAACGTGAGCTTGAAGGGTGATGCGTCAGCGTGCACCGTGAACAGCTCGCTGGTACGCCTGTCTTTGCTCCCTCTCACGGTCTCACGCACCCGGGCTCAGTTCCGTGCAGGAATGCTGAGTGGGAGCGCCAGCCTCGCTTCTGGACTCTAAAGCCTTCCACCCCCTAATGGCAGGTTGTGTGTGTCTCTCACGTGGGGGGAGGAATGAGGTCACCCACAGAGGTTCTGCCATGAAAGATCTAAAGACGCACGCTGCTGAGGAGCTTGTTCCTCATGGAGCGTCCCCGAAGGCCAGAAGAATGCCGAAGGTCTCTTTCAAAGCTGCCGGACGCTCTGCCGTTCTAGGCCTGAAATAAGGACCTTGTGACGGCACTGTAATCCCGCGAGATTCAGGAGACATCGCCAGTGCGAGTGGCAATCCGGAAGGAAGAACCTTCAAGGCGGAGTGTCCTTTCCTGTACAAAACGGAGCCCAAGTGGCTGAGGCAGGGAGCATTTTCCTTCACAGAACCGGCATCCTCGTATGCCTGTGGGTTACTCTAAAGAAACGACACTGTGAGCAACCTCTTCGAAAAGGCCTTCGCAAGCGACTTGGAGACAACAGCAGCGCAGTGGAGGCACAGACCATTGTCCTAGAGAGCAGCACAGTGTCTCTAGCAGCGATCGCTTCCCGGAGGATACTTAAGCCACACCGAGATTCCAGCAGGGAGTTTTGCCTTATAGCAGTACAACTCACTCAAGAAAGAGGGATGAGGTGTAGGGCTAATCTACGTGCGCTCACGCTCTGTGTCCCCGAGAAGGTTTCACGGAGCAGAATGCATCACCGACCGCTACCACGTGTGTGCACCAAAGAAGCCCTGTGCCGTGGGTGTTCTCAGGCCGACAGCGAAGACCTAGGTGTGTGCTGCACCCGCGCCCGGTGGTTCACACGTTGCGTGACCCTGTGCCTTTTGAAGATGCTCAGAGCGGGTGGCACCTGCGTGCTGCGAGCGCAAGAGGTGTAGAGTGTAAAGGCCTTTCACACTGGAGGAAGGGCTTGCATCTCATGGAGAAAATGTGTACGTCGCCCGGGAGATGGAGGCGCGCTCTTGACACCATTTCCTCTGCCCGTTTCAAACACAAGTGTTTGTACTCGATCTGGGCTGCCTGGTGAAACGCTTGGCAGTCCGCATCACCCTGAGCACCTTTCCTGAAGTTTGATTCGTAGCTGGGTAAACTCGGGCTTCAGAGGCTTAGATGAGACCAAACGTGTTCAGCTTGTGGCGAAAGCCTTTGACCAGAGGCATATAAGCTTGTGCTTGGGGCGAGGGCTAGGCAAGAACGTTTACACACTGGGTTTTTATCTTTACCCTAAGCTGTCCCTTTTGGCTGCAGCAGGCGGAGGGAACCCGCGGAGAGAGAACAGCTGCGAAGTGGATGCACACAACAGTCACCTCGATACCAGCCCCGGGCTCCCAAGCAACGATCCTTCCCCGCAGGGTACTTAACCCACCCAGGGATTCAAGCAGGGAGTTCGCCTTGTCCAACTCGCACAGGAGACTGGCATGAGATGTAGGGCTCATCTACTTGGGTTCACACTACGTGGCCCGGAGAAGTTCTCACGGAGCCGAATCCAGCACCCTTCCTCCACCACGTGTGTACACAAAGGAGCGCTGGGCAGTGGGTGTTCTCAGGCCAAGAGAGAAGCCGTTGTTCTGTGCTGCACCTGCTGGGTGGTTCAAAGGTTTTCTGACCTTCCTGCTCTGGAAGCTTTTCAGAGCTGAGGCTACGCCTGGGCTGCGAAAGCAGAGAGGCGTAGAGGCCTTTCACACTGAAGGCGTGGGCCTGTTTCCCATGGGGAAAGTGTATGTCGCCCAACCCCCACTCCCACCCCACCCCACCACACCCCACCCCACTCCAACCCACCCCCAGCTGGAGGCGTGCGGGTTGACACCATTTTGTCCTGCCCATGGAAAATACAAAGAGGCGTACACGATTTGGGCTGTCTGGTGAAAGAATTTTGAATCGGCGGCACCCTGAGTACCTTTCCCGAAGTTTGCTTCCTAGCTGGTTAAACTCGGCATTCAGAGGCGAGATGAGAACAAACTTGCTCCGCGTGCGGCGAAGTGCCTTGATGCCCTGCCCTAAATGTTTGAGCTTCTGGCCAGCGTCAGGCAAGTACTTTGACACGTAGGAGTCTCACTTTTACTCCAAGCTGTCCCTGTTGGCTGAAGCAGTCGGCGTGTCTGTATCGCAGCCTGGGAGGCCGGGCGTTGGGGGAGTCTGCCAAGTGACTGACCTCCATTTATAGCTAACTGAGAAACTGCGTCGAAGCTTTCGGGAGCCTCTTACAGGGAATGGTTGCAGTTCGGAATTGGAGACTGTGCTGGCAAACGTCAGCAGCTCCTCTCCCTCGGAGGGCTCTTGGTGTGCGGACTCCTAACAGCCAGCACGGTCCCCAGCTCGTGAACGGTCCCATTGCGAGCCGGTCTCGTCCGTGAAAGAGCCACGTGAGGCTGAGCTCCAAGAGTCGGGCTCCACACCTGGAGCCTTTGGGACAGGGCAGTCCTGAGCCGATGTGCCCACCAGGGGACGCGACCAAAGTTTACGTACCACAGGAAAGCGCATCAAGGCCTCGTGTTCTCTCCATGAAATGAACGTGAGCTTGAAGGGTGATGCGTCAGCGTGCACCGTGAACAGCTCGCTGGTACGCCTGTCTTTGCTCTCTCTCACGGTCTCACGCACCCGGGCTCAGTTCCGTGCAGGAATGCTGAGTGGGAGCGCCAGCCTCGCTTCTGGACTCGAAAGCCTTCCACCCCCTAATGGCAGGTTGTGTGTGTCTCTCACGTGGGGGGAGGAATGAGGTCGCCCACAGAGGTTCTGCCATGAAAGATCTAAAGACGCACGCTGCTGAGGAGCTTGTTCCTCATGGAGCGTCCCCGAAGGCCAGAAGAATGCCGAAGGTCTCTTTCAAAGCTGCCGGACGCTCTGCCGTTCTAGGCCTGAGATAAGGACCTTGTGACGGCACTGTAACCCCGCGAGATTCAGGAGACATCGCCAGTGCGAGTGGCAATCCGGAAGGAAGAACCTTCAAGGCGGAGTGTCCTTTCCTGTACAAAACGGCGCCCAAGTGGCTGAGGCAGGGAGCATTTTCCTTCACAGAACCGGCATCCTCGTATGCCTGTGGGTTACTCTAAAGAAACGACACTGTGTGCAACCTCTTCGAAAAGGCCTTCGCAAGCGACTTGGAGACAACAGCAGCGCAGTGGAGGCACAGACCATTATCCTAGAGAGCAGCACAGTGTCTCTAGCAGCGATCGCTTCCCGGAGGATACTTAAGCCACACCGAGATTCCAGCAGGGAGTTTTGCCTTATAGCAGTACAACTCACTCAAGAAAGAGGGATGAGGTGTAGGGCTAATCTACGTGCGCTCACGCTCTGTGTCCCCGAGAAGGTTTCACGGAGCAGAATGCATCACCGACCGCTACCACGTGTGTGCACCAAAGAAGCCCTGTGCCGTGGGTGTTCTCAGGCCGACAGCGAAGACCTAGGTGTGTGCTGCACCCGCGCTCGGTGGTTCACACATTGCGTGACCGCTGTGCCTTTGGAAGATGTTCAGAGCGGGTGGCACCTGCGTGCTGCGAGCGCAAGAGGTGTAGAGTGTAGAGGCCTTTCACACTGGAGGAAGGGCTTGCGTCTCGTGGAGAGAACGTGTACGTCGCCCGGGAGATGGAGGCGCGCTCTTGACACCATTTCCTCTGCCCGTTTAAAACACAAGTGTTTGTACTCGATCTGGGCTGCCTGGTGAAACGCTTGGCAGTCCGCATCACCCTGAGCACCTTTCCTGAAGTTTGATTCGTAGCTGGGTAAACTCGGGCTTCAGAGGCTTAGATGAGACCAAACGTGTTCAGCTTGTGGCGAAAGCCTTTGACCAGAGGCATATACGCTTGTGCTTGGGGCGAGGGCTAGGCAAGAACGTTTACACCCTGGGTTTTTATCTTTACCCTAAGCTGTCCCTTTTGGCTGCAGCAGGCGGAGAGAACCCGCGGAGAGGGAACAGCTGCGAAGTGGATGCACAGAACAGTCACCTCGATACCAGCCCCAGGGTCCCAAGCAACGATCCTTCCCCGAAGGGTACTTAACCCACCCCGGGATTCAAGCAGGGAGTTCGCCTTGTCCAACTCGCACAGGAGACTGGCATGAGATGTAGGGCTCATCTACTTGCGTTCACACTACGTGGCCCGGAGAAGTTCTCACGGAGCCGAATCCAGCACCCTTCCTCCACCACGTGTGTACACAAAGGAGCGCCGGGCAGTGGGTGTTCTCAAGGCCAAGAGAGGAGCCCTTGTTCTGTGCTGCACCTGCTGGGTGGTTCAAAGGTTTTCTGACCTTCCTGCTCTGGAAGCTTTTCAGAGCTGAGGCTACGCCTGGTCTGCGAAAGCAGAGAGGCGTAGAGGCCTTTCACACTGAAGGCGTGGGCCTGTTTCCCATGGAGAAAGTGTACGTCACCCAACCCCCACCCCCACCCCACCCCACCCCACCCCACCCCAACCCACCCCCAGCTGGAGGCGTGCGGGTTGACACCATTTTGTCCTGCCCATGGAAAATACAAAGAGGCGTACACGATTTGGGCTGTCTGGTGAGAGAATTTTGAATCGGCGGCACCCTGAGTACCTTTCCCGAAGTTTGCTTCCTAGCTGGTTAAACTCGGCATTCAGAGGCGAGATGAGAACAAACTTGCTCCGCGTGCGGCGAAGTGCCCTGATGCCCTGCCCTAAATGTTTGAGCTTCTGGCCAGCGTCACACAAGTACTTTGACACGTAGGAGTCTCACTTTTACTCCAAGCTGTCCCTGTTGGCTGAAGCAGTCGGCGTGTCTGTATCGCAGCCTGGGAGGCCGGGCGTTGGGGGAGTCTGCCAAGTGACTGGCCTCCATTTATAGCTAACTGAGAAACTGCGTCGAAGCTTTCGGGAGCCTCTTACAGGGAATGGTTGCAGTTCGGAATTGGAGACTGTGCTGGCAAACGTCAGCAGCTCCTCTCCCTCGGAGGGCTCTTGGTGTGCCGACTCCTAACAGCCAGCACGGTCCCCAGCTCGTGAACGGTCCCATTGCGAGCCGGTCTCGTCCGTGAAAGAGCCACGTGAGGCTGAGCTCCAACAGTCGGGCTCCACACCTGGAGCCTTTGGGACAGGGCAGTCCTGAGCCGATGTGCCCACCAGGGGACGCGACCAAAGTTTACGTACCACAGGAAAGCGCATCAAGGCCTCGTGTTCTCTCCATGAAATGAACGTGAGCTTGAAGGGTGATGCGTCAGCGTGCACTGTGAACAGCTCGCTGGTACACCTGTCTTTGCCCCCTCTCACGGTCTCATGCACCCGGGCTCAGTTCCATGCAGGAATGCTGAGTGGGAGTGCCAGCCTCGCTTCTGGACTCTAAAGCCTTCCAGCCCCTAATGGCAGGTTGTGTGTGTCTCTCACGTGGGGGGAGGAATGAGGTCGCCCACAGAGGTTCTGCCATGAAAGATCTAAAGACGCACGCTGCTGAGGAGCTTGTTCCTCATGGAGCGTCCCCGAAGGCCAGAAGAATGCCGACGGTCTCTTTCAAAGCTGCCGGACGCTCTGCCGTTCTAGGCCTGAGATACAGACCTTGTGACGGCACTGTAACCCCGCGAGATTCAGGAGACATCGCCAGTGCGAGTGGCAATCCGGAAGGAAGAACCTTCAAGGCAGAGTGTCCTTTCCTGTACAAAACGGCGCCCAAGTGGCTGAGGCAGGGAGCATTTTCCTTCACAGAACCGGCATCCTCGTATGCCTGTGGGTTACTCTAAAGAAACGACACTGTGAGCAACCTCTTCGAAAAGGCCTTCGCAAGCGACTTGGAGACAACAGCAGCGCAGTGGAGGCACAGACCATTATCCTAGAGAGCAGCACAGTGTCTCTAGCAGCGATCGCTTCCCGGAGGATACTTAAGCCACACCGAGATTCCAGCAGGGAGTTTTGCCTTATAGCAGTACAACTCACTCAAGAAAGAGGGATGAGGTGTAGGGCTAATCTACGTGCGCTCACGCTCTGTGTCCCCGAGAAGGTTTCACGGAGCAGAATGCATCACCGACCGCTACCACGTGTGTGCACCAAAGAAGCCCTGTGCCGTGGGTGTTCTCAGGCCGACAGCGAAGACCTAGGTGTGTGCTGCACCCGCGCTCGGTGGTTCTAACATTGCGTGACCCCTGTGCCTTTGGAAGATGTTCAGAGCGGGTGGCACCTGCGTGCTGCGAGCGCAAGAGGTGTAGAGTGTAGAGGCCTTTCACACTGGAGGAAGGGCTTGCGTCTCGTGGAGAAAACGTGTACGTCGCCCGGGAGATGGAGGCGCGCTCTTGACACCATTTCCTCTGCCCGTTTAAAACACAAGTGTTTGTACTCGATCTGGGCTGCCTGGTGAAACGCTTGGCAGTCCGCATCACCCTGAGCACCTTTCCTGAAGTTTGATTCGTAGCTGGGTAAACTCGGGCTTCAGAGGCTTAGATGAGACCAAACGTGTTCAGCTTGTGGCGAAAGCCTTTGACCAGAGGCATATACGCTTGTGCTTGGGGCGAGGGCTAGGCAAGAACGTTTACACCCTGGGTTTTTATCTTTACCCTAAGCTGTCCCTTTTGGCTGCAGCAGGCGGAGAGAACCCGCGGAGAGGGAACAGCTGCGAAGTGGATGCACAGAACAGTCACCTCGATACCAGCCCCAGGGTCCCAAGCAACGATCCTTCCCCGAAGGGTACTTAACCCACCCCGGGATTCAAGCAGGGAGTTCGCCTTGTCCAACTCGCACAGGAGACTGGCATGAGATGTAGGGCTCATCTACTTGCGTTCACACTACGTGGCCCGGAGAAATTCTCACGGAGCCGAATGCAGCACCCTTCCTCCACCACGTGTGTACACAAAGGAGCGCTGGGCAGTGGGTGTTCTCAAGGCCAAGAGAGAAGCCCTTGTTCTGTGCTGCACCTGCTGGGTGGTTCAAAGGTTTTCTGACCTTCCAGCTCTGGAAGCTTTTCAGAGCTGAGGCTACGCCTGGGCTGCGAAAGCAGAGAGGCGTAGAGGCCTTTCACACTGAAGGCGTGGGCCTGTTTCCCATGGAGAAAGTGTACGTCACCCAACCCCCACCCCCACCCCACCCCACCCCAACCCACCCCAACCCACCCCCAGCTGGAGGCATGCGGGTTGACACCATTTTGTCCTGCCCATGGAAAATACAAAGAGGCGTACACGATTTGGGCTGTCTGGTGAGAGAATTTTGAATCGGCGGCACCCTGAGTACCTTTCCCGAAGTTTGCTTCCTAGCTGGTTAAACTCGGCATTCAGAGGCGAGATGAGAACAAACTTGCTCCGCGTGCGGCGAAGTGCCCTGATGCCCTGCCCTAAATGTTTGAGCTTCTGGCCAGCGTCACACAAGTACTTTGACACGTAGGAGTCTCACTTTTACTCCAAGCTGTCCCTGTTGGCTGAAGCAGTCGGCGTGTCTGTATCGCAGCCTGGGAGGCCGGGCGTTGGGGGAGTCTGCCAAGTGACTGGCCTCCATTTATAGCTAACTGAGAAACTGCATCGAAGCTTTCGGGAGCCTCTTACAGGGAATGGTTGCAGTTCGGAATTGGAGACTGTGCTGGCAAACGTCAGCAGCTCCTCTCCCTCGGAGGGCTCTTGGTGTGCCGACTCCTAACAGCCAGCACGGTCACCAGCTCGTGAACGGTCCCATTGCGAGCCGGTCTCATCCGTGAAAGAGCCACGTGAGGCTGAGCTCCAACAGTCGGGCTCCACACCTGGAGCCTTTGGGACAGGGCAGTCCTGAGCCGATGTGCCCACCAGGGGACGTGACCAAAGTTTACGTACCACAGGAAAGCGCATCAAGGCCTCGTGTTCTCTCCATGAAATGAACGTGAGCTTGAAGGGTGATGCATCAGCGTGCACCGTGAACAGCTCGCTGGTACGCCTGTCTTTGCCCCCTCTCACAGTCTCACGCACCCGGGCACAGTTCCGTGCAGGAATGCTGAGTGGGAGCGCCAGCCTCGCTTCTGGACTCTAAAGCCTTCCAGCCCCTAATGGCAGGTTGTGTGTGTCTCTCACGTGGGGGGAGGAATGAGGTCGCCCACAGCGGTTCTGCCATGAAAGATCTAAAGACGCACGCTGCTGAGGAGCTTGTTCCTCATGGAGCATCCCCGAAGGCCAGAAGAATGCCGACGGTCTCTTTCAAAGCTGCCGGACGCTCTGCCGTTCTAGGCCTGAGATACGGACCTTGTGACGGCACTGTAACCCCGCGAGATTCAGGAGACATCGCCAATGCGAGTGGCAATCTGGAAGGAAGAACCTCCAAGGCGGAGTATCCTTTCCTGTACAAAACGGCGCCCAAGTGGCTGAGGCAGGGAGCATTTTCCTTCACAGAACCGGCATCCTCGTATGCCTGTGGGTTACTCTAAAGAAACGACACTGTGAGCAACCTCTTCGAAAAGGCCTTCGCAAGCGACTTGGAGACAACAGCAGCGCAGTGGAGGCACAGACCATTATCCTAGAGAGCAGCACAGTGTCTCTAGCAGCGATCGCTTCCCGGAGGATACTTAAGCCACACCGAGATTCCAGCAGGGAGTTTTGCCTTATATCAGTACAACTCACTCAAGAAAGAGGGATGAGGTGTAGGGCTAATCTACGTGCGCTCACGCTCTGTGTCCCCGAGAAGGTTTCACGGAGCAGAATGCATCACCGACCGCTACCACGTGTGTGCACCAAAGAAGCCCTGTGCCGTGGGTGTTCTCAGGCCGACAGCGAAGACCTAGGTGTGTGCTGCACCCGCGCTCGGTGGTTCACACATTGCGTGACCCCTGTGCATTTGGAAGATGTTCAGAGCGGGTGGCACCTGCGTGCTGCGAGCGCAAGAGGTGTAGAGTGTAGAGGCCTTTCACACTGGAGGAAGGGCTTGCGTCTCGTGGAGAAAACGTGTACGTCGCCCGGGAGATGGAGGCGCGCTCTTGACACCATTTCCTCTGCCCGTTTAAAACACAAGTGTTTGTACTCAATCTGGGCTGCCTGGTGAAACGCTTGGCAGTCCGCATCACCCTGAGCACCTTTCCTGAAGTTTGATTAGTAGCTGGGTAAACTCGGGCTTCAGAGGCTTAGATGAGACCAAACGTGTTCAGCTTGTGGCGAAAGCCTTTGACCAGAGGCATATACGCTTGTGCTTGGGGCGAGGGCTAGGCAAGAACGTTTACACCCTGGGTTTTTATCTTTACCCTAAGCTGTCCCTTTTGGCTGCAGCAGGCGGAGAGAACCCGCGGAGAGGGAACAGCTGCGAAGTGGATGCACAGAACAGTCACCTCGATACCAGCCCCAGGGTCCCAAGCAGCGATCCTTCCCCGAAGGGTACTTAACCCACCCCGGGATTCAAGCAGGGAGTTCGCCTTGTCCAACTCGCACAGGAGACTGGCATGAGATGTAGGGCTCATCTACTTGCGTTCACACTACGTGGCCCGGAGAAGTTCTCACGGAGCCGAATCCAGCACCCTTCCTCCACCACGTGTGTACACAAAGGAGCGTCGGGCAGTGGGTGTTCTCAAGGCCAAGAGAGGAGCCCTTGTTCTGTGCTGCACCTGCTGGGTGGTTCAAAGGTTTTCTGACCTTCCTGCTCTGGAAGCTTTTCAGAGCTGAGGCTACGCCTGGGCTGCGAAAGCAGAGAGGCGTAGAGGCCTTTCACACTGAAGGCGTGGGCCTGTTTCCCATGGAGAAAGTGTATGTCACCCAAACCCCACCCCCACCCCACCCCACCCCACCCCACCCCAACCCACCCCCAGCTGGAGGCGTGCGGGTTGACACCATTTTGTCCTGCCCATGGAAAATACAAAGAGGCGTACACGATTTGGGCTGTCTGGTGAGAGAATTTTGAATCGGCGGCACCCTGAGTACCTTTCCCGAAGTTTGCTTCCTAGCTGGTTAAACTCGGCATTCAGAGGCGAGATGAGAACAAACTTGCTCCGCGTGCGGCGAAGTGCCCTGATGCCCTGCCCTAAATGTTTGAGCTTCTGGCCAGCGTCACGCAAGTACTTTGACACGTAGGAGTCTCCCTTTTACTCCAAGCTTTCCCTGTTGGCTGAAGCAGTCGGCGTGTCTGTATCGCAGCCTGGGAGGCCGGGCGTTGGGGGAGTCTGCCAAGTGACTGGCCTCCATTTATAGCTAACTGAGAAACTGCGTCGAAGCTTTCGGGAGCCTCTTACAGGGAATGGTTGCAGTTGGGAATTGGAGACTGTGCTGGCAAACGTCAGCAGCTCCTCTCCCTCGGAGGGCTCTTGGTGTGCCGACTCCTAACAGCCAGCACGGTCCCCAGCTCGTGAACAGTCCCATTGCGAGCCGGTCTCGTCCGTGAAAGAGCCACGTGAGGCTGAGCTCCAACAGTCGGGCTCCACACCTGGAGCCTTTGGGACAGGGCAGTCCTGAGCCGATGTGCCCACCAGGGGACGCGACCAAAGTTTACGTACCACAGAAAAGCGCATCAAGGCCTCGTGTTCTCTCCATGAAATGAACGTGAGCTTGAAGGGTGATGCGTCAGCGTGCACCGTGAACAGCTCGCTGGTACGCCTGTCTTTGCCCCCTCCCACGGTCTCATGCACCCGGGATCAGTTCCGTGCAGGAATGCTGAGTGGGAGCGCCAGCCTCGCTTCTGGACTCTAAAGCCTTCCACCCCCTAATGGCAGGTTGTGTGTGTTTCTCACGTGGGGGGAGGAATGAGGTCGCCCACAGAGGTTCTGCCATGAAAGATCTAAAGACGCACGCTGCTGAGGAGCTTGTTCCTCATGGAGCGTCCCCGAAGGCCAGAAGAATGCCGACGGTCTCTTTCAAAGCTGCCGGACGCTCTGCCGTTCTAGGCCTGAGATACAGACCTTGTGACGGCACTGTAACCCCGCGAGATTCAGGAGACATCGCCAGTGCGAGTGGCAATCCGGAAGGAAGAACCTTCAAGGCAGAGTGTCCTTTCCTGTACAAAACGGCGCCCAAGTGGCTGAGGCAGGGAGCATTTTCCTTCACAGAACCGGCATCCTCGTATGCCTGTGGGTTACTCTAAAGAAACGACACTGTGAGCAACCTCTTCGAAAAGGCCTTCGCAAGTGACTTGGAGACAACAGCAGCGCAGTGGAGGCACAGACCATTATCCTAGAGAGCAGCACAGTGTCTCTAGCAGCGATCGCTTCCCAGAGGATACTTAAGCCACACCGAGATTCCAGCAGGGAGTTTTGCCTTATAGCAGTACAACTCACTCAAGAAAGAGGGATGAGGTGTAGGGCTAATCTACGTGCGCTCACGCTCTGTGTCCCCGAGAAGGTTTCACGGAGCAGAATGCATCACCGACCGCTACCACGTGTGTGCACCAAAGAAGCCCTGTGCCGTGGGTGTTCTCAGGCCGACAGCGAAGACCTAGGTGTGTGCTGCACCCGCGCTCGGTGGTTCACACGTTGCGTGACCCCTGTGCCTTTGGAAGATGTTCAGAGCGGGTGGCACCTGCGTGCTGCGAGCGCAAGAGGTGTAGAGTGTAGAGGCCTTTCACACTGGAGGAAGGGCTTGCGTCTCATGGAGAGAACGTGTACGTCGCCCGGGAGATGGAGGTGCGCTCTTGACACCATTTCCTCTGCCCGTTTAAAACACAAGTGTTTGTACTCGATCTGGGCTGCCTGGTGAAACGCTTGGCAGTCCGCATCACCCTGAGCACCTTTCCTGAAGTTTGATTCGTAGCTGGGTAAACTCGGGCTTCAGAGGCTTAGATGAGACCAAACGTGTTCAGCTTGTGGCGAAAGCCTTTGACCAGAGGCATATACGCTTGTGCTTGGGGCGAGGGCTAGGCAAGAACGTTTACACCCTGGGTTTTTATCTTTACCCTAAGCTGTCCCTTTTGGCTGCAGCAGGCGGAGAGAACCCGCGGAGAGGGAACAGCTGCGAAGTGGATGCACAGAACAGTCACCTCGATACCAGCCCCAGGGTCCCAAGCAACGATCCTTCCCCGAAGGGTACTTAACCCACCCCGGGATTCAAGCAGGGAGTTCGCCTTGTCCAACTCGCACAGGAGACTGGCATGAGATGTAGGGCTCATCTACTTGCGTTCACACTACGTGGCCCGGAGAAGTTCTCACGGAGCCGAATGCAGCACCCTTCCTCCACCACGTGTGTACACAAAGGAGCGCTGGGCAGTGGGTGTTCTCAAGGCCAAGAGAGGAGCCCTTGTTCTGTGCTGCACCTGCTGGGTGGTTCAAAGGTTTTCTGACCTTCCTGCTCTGGAAGCTTTTCAGAGCTGAGGCTACGCCTGGGCTGCGAAAGCAGAGAGGCGTAGAGGCCTTTCACACTGAAGGCGTGGGCCTGTTTCCCATGGAGAAAGTGTACGTCACCCAACCCCCACCCCCACCCCACCCCACCCCACCCCACCCCAACCCACCCCCAGCTGGAGGCGTGCGGGTTGACACCATTTTGTCCTGCCCATGGAAATTACAAAGAGGCGTACACGATTTGGGCTGTCTGGTGAGAGAATTTTGAATCGGCGGCACCCTGAGTACCTTTCCCGAAGTTTGCTTCCTAGCTGGTTAAACTCGGCATTCAGAGGCGAGATGAGAACAAACTTGCTCCGCGTGCGCCGAAGTGCCCTGATGCCCTGCCCTAAATGTTTGAGCTTCTGGCCAGCGTCACACAAGTACTTTGACACGTAGGAGTCTCACTTTTACTCCAAGCTGTCCCTGTTGGCTGAAGCAGTCGGCGTGTCTGTATCGCAGCCTGGGAGGCCGGGCATTGGGGGAGTCTGCCAAGTGACTGGCCTCCATTTATAGCTAACTGAGAAACTGCATCGAAGCTTTCGGGAGCCTCTTACAGGGAATGGTTGCAGTTGGGAATTGGAGACTGTGCTGGCAAACGTCAGCAGCTCCTCTCCCTCGGAGGGCTCTTGGTGTGCCGACTCCTAACAGCCAGCACGGTCCCCAGCTCGTGAACGGTCCCATTGCGAGCCGGCCTCGTCCGTGAAAGAGCCACGTGAGGCTGAGCTCCAACAGTCGGGCTCCACACCTGGAGCCTTTGGGACAGGGCAGTCCTGAGCCGATGTGCCCACCAGGGGACACGACCAAAGTTTACGTACCACAGGAAAGCGCATCAAGGCCTCGTGTTCTCTCCATGAAATGAACATGAGCTTGAAGGGTGATGCGTCAGCGTGCACCGTGAACAGCTCGCTGGTACGCCTGTCTTTGCCCCCTCTCACGGTCTCATGCACCCGGGCTCAGTTCCATGCAGGAATGCTGAGTGGGAGTGCCAGCCTCGCTTCTGGACTCTAAAGCCTTCCAGCCCCTAATGGCAGGTTGTGTGTGTCTCTCACGTGGGGGGAGGAATGAGGTCGCCCACAGAGGTTCTGCCATGAAAGATCTAAAGACGCACGCTGCTGAGGAGCTTGTTCCTCATGGAGCGTCCCCGAAGGCCAGAAGAATGCCGACGGTCTCTTTCAAAGCTGCCGGACGCTCTGCCGTTCTAGGCCTGAGATACGGACCTTGTGACGGCACTGTAACCCCGCGAGATTCAGGAGACATCGCCAGTGCGAGTGGCAATCCGGAAGGAAGAACCTTCAAGGCAGAGTGTCCTTTCCTGTACAAAACGGCGCCCAAGTGGCTGAGGCAGGGAGCATTTTCCTTCACAGAACCGGCATCCTCGTATGCCTGTGGGTTACTCTAAAGAAACGACACTGTGAGCAACCTCTTCGAAAAGGCCTTCGCAAGCGACTTGGAGACAACAGCAGCGCAGTGGAGGCACAGACCATTATCCTAGAGAGCAGCACAGTGTCTCTAGCAGCGATCGCTTCCCGGAGGATACTTAAGCCACACCGAGATTCCAGCAGGGAGTTTTGCCTTAGAGCAGTACAACTCACTCAAGAAAGAGGGATGAGGTGTAGGGCTAATCTACGTGCGCTCACGCTCTGTGTCCCCGAGAAGGTTTCACGGAGCAGAATGCATCACCGACCGCTACCACGTGTGTGCACCAAAGAAGCCCTGTGCCGTGGGTGTTCTCAGGCCGACAGCGAAGACCTAGGTGTGTGCTGCACCCGCGCTCGGTGGTTCACACATTGCGTGACCCCTGTGCATTTGGAAGATGTTCAGAGCGGGTGGCACCTGCGTGCTGCGAGCGCAAGAGGTGTAGAGCGTAGAGGCCTTTCACACTGGAGGAAGGGCTTGCGTCTGGTGGAGAAAACGTGTACGTCGCCCGGGAGATGGAGGCGCGCTCTTGACACCATTTCCTCTGCCCGTTTAAAACACAAGTGTTTGTACTCGATCTGGGCTGCCTGGTGAAACGCTTGGCAGTCCGCATCACCCTGAGCACCTTTCCTGAAGTTTGATTAGTAGCTGGGTAAACTCGGGCTTCAGAGGCTTAGATGAGACCAAACGTGTTCAGCTTGTGGCGAAAGCCTTTGACCAGAGGCATATACGCTTGTGCTTGGGGCGAGGGCTAGGCAAGAACGTTTACACCCTGGGTTTTTATCTTTACCCTAAGCTGTCCCTTTTGGCTGCAGCAGGCGGAGAGAACCCGCGGAGAGGGAACAGCTGCGAAGTGGATGCACAGAACAGTCACCTCGATACCAGCCCCAGGGTCCCAAGCAGCGATCCTTCCCCGAAGGGTACTTAACCCACCCCGGGATTCAAGCAGGGAGTTCGCCTTGTCCAACTCGCACAGGAGACTGGCATGAGATGTAGGGCTCATCTACTTGCGTTCACACTACGTGGCCCGGAGAAGTTCTCACGGAGCCGAATCCAGCACCCTTCCTCCACCACGTGTGTACACAAAGGAGCGCCGGGCAGTGGGTGTTCTCAAGGCCAAGAGAGGAGCCCTTGTTCTGTGCTGCACCTGCTGGGTGGTTCAAAGGTTTTCTGACCTTCCTGCTCTGGAAGCTTTTCAGAGCTGAGGCTACGCCTGGGCTGCGAAAGCAGAGAGGCGTAGAGGCCTTTCACACTGAAGGCGTGGGCCTGTTTCCCATGGAGAAAGTGTAGGTCACCCAACCCCCACCCCCACCCCACCCCACCCCACCCCACCCCAACCCACCCCCAGCTGGAGGCGTGCGGGTTGACACCATTTTGTCCTGCCCATGGAAAATACAAAGAGGCGTACACGATTTGGGCTGTCTGGTGAGAGAATTTTGAATCGGCGGCACCCTGAGTACCTTTCCCGAAGTTTGCTTCCTAGCTGGTTAAACTCGGCATTCAGAGGCGAGATGAGAACAAACTTGCTCCGCGTGCGGCGAAGTGCCCTGATGCCCTGCCCTAAATGTTTGAGCTTCTGGCCAGCGTCACGCAAGTACTTTGACACGTAGGAGTCTCCCTTTTACTCCAAGCTGTCCCTGTTGGCTGAAGCAGTCGGCGTGTCTGTATCGCAGCCTGGGAGGCCGGGCGTTGGGGGAGTCTGCCAAGTGACTGGCCTCCATTTATAGCTAACTGAGAAACTGCGTCGAAGCTTTCGGGAGCCTCTTACAGGGAATGGTTGCAGTTGGGAATTGGAGACTGTGCTGGCAAACGTCAGCAGCTCCTCTCCCTCGGAGGGCTCTTGGTGTGCCGACTCCTAACAGCCAGCACGGTCCCCAGCTCGTGAACGGTCCCATTGCGAGCCGGTCTCGTCCGTGAAAGAGCCACGTGAGGCTGAGCTCCAACAGTCGGGCTCCACACCTGGAGCCTTTGGGACAGGGCAGTCCTGAGCCGATGTGCCCACCAGTGGACGCGACCAAAGTTTACGTACCACAGAAAAGCGCATCAAGGCCTCGTGTTCTCTCCATGAAATGAACGTGAGCTTGAAGGGTGATGCGTCAGCGTGCACCGTGAACAGCTCGCTGGTACGCCTGTCTTTGCCCCCTCTCATGGTCTCACGCACCCGGGATCAGTTCCGTGCAGGAATGCTGAGTGGGAGCGCCAGCCTCGCTTCTGGACTCTAAAGCCTTCCACCCCCTAATGGCAGGTTGTGTGTGTCTCTCACGTGGGGGGAGGAATGAGGTCGCCCACAGAGGTTCTGCCATGAAAGATCTAAAGACGCACGCTGCTGAGGAGCTTGTTCCTCATGGAGCGTCCCCGAAGGCCAGAAGAATGCCGACGGTCTCTTTCAAAGCTGCCGGACGCTCTGCCGTTCTAGGCCTGAGATACAGACCTTGTGACGGCACTGTAACCCCGCGAGATTCAGGAGACATCGCCAGTGCGAGTGGCAATCCGGAAGGAAGAACCTTCAAGGCAGAGTGTCCTTTCCTGTACAAAACGGCGCCCAAGTGGCTGAGGCAGGGAGCATTTTCCTTCACAGAACCGGCATCCTCGTATGCCTGTGGGTTACTCTAAAGAAACGACACTGTGAGCAACCTCTTCGAAAAGGCCTTCGCAAGCGACTTGGAGACAACAGCAGCGCAGTGGAGGCACAGACCATTATCCTAGAGAGCAGCACAGTGTCTCTAGCAGCGATCGCTTCCCGGAGGATACTTAAGCCACACCGAGATTCCAGCAGGGAGTTTTGCCTTATAGCAGTACAACTCACTCAAGAAAGAGGGATGAGGTGTAGGGCTAATCTACGTGCGCTCACGCTCTGTGTCCCCGAGAAGGTTTCACGGAGCAGAATGCATCACCGACCGCTACCACGTGTGTGCACCAAAGAAGCCCTGTGCCGTGGGTGTTCTCAGGCCGACAGCGAAGACCTAGGTGTGTACTGCACCCGCGCTCGGTGGTTCACACGTTGCGTGACCCCTGTGCCTTTGGAAGATGTTCAGAGCGGGTGGCACCTGCGTGCTGCGAGCGCAAGAGGTGTAGAGTGTAGAGGCCTTTCACACTGGAGGAAGGGCTTGCGTCTCATGGAGAGAACGTGTACGTCGCCCGGGAGATGGAGGCGCGCTCTTGACACCATTTCCTCTGCCCGTTTAAAACACAAGTGTTTGTACTCGATCTGGGCTGCCTGGTGAAACGCTTGGCAGTCCGCATCACCCTGAGCACCTTTCCTGAAGTTTGATTCGTAGCTGGGTAAACTCGGGCTTCAGAGGCTTAGATGAGACCAAACGTGTTCAGCTTGTGGCGAAAGCCTTTGACCAGAGGCATATACGCTTGTGCTTGGGGCGAGGGCTAGGCAAGAACGTTTACACCCTGGGTTTTTATCTTTACCCTAAGCTGTCCCTTTTGGCTGCAGCAGGCGGAGAGAACCCGCGGAGAGGGAACAGCTGCGAAGTGGATGCACAGAACAGTCACCTCGATACCAGCCCCAGGGTCCCAAGCAACGATCCTTCCCCGAAGGGTACTTAACCCACCCCGGGATTCAAGCAGGGAGTTCGCCTTTTCCAACTCGCACAGGAGACTGGCATGAGATGTAGGGCTCATCTACTTGCGTTCACACTACGTGGCCCGGAGAAGTTCTCACGGAGCCGAATGCAGCACCCTTCCTCCACCACGTGTGTACACAAAGGAGCGCTGGGCAGTGGGTGTTCTCAAGGCCAAGAGAGGAGCCCTTGTTCTGTGCTGCACCTGCTGGGTGGTTCAAAGGTTTTCTGACCTTCCTGCTCTGGAAGCTTTTCAGAGCTGAGGCTACGCCTGGGCTGCGAAAGCAGAGAGGCGTAGAGGCCTTTCACACTGAAGGCGTGGGCCTGTTTCCCATGGAGAAAGTGTACGTCACCCAACCCCCACCCCCACCCCACCCCACCCCACCCCACCCCAACCCACCCCCAGCTGGAGGCGTGCGGGTTGACACCATTTTGTCCTGCCCATGGAAAATACAAAGAGGCGTACACGATTTGGGCTGTCTGGTGAGAGAATTTTGAATCGGCGGCACCCTGAGTACCTTTCCCGAAGTTTGCTTCCTAGCTGGTTAAACTCGGCATTCAGAGGCGAGATGAGAACAAACTTGCTCCGCGTGCGGCGAAGTGCCCTGATGCCCTGCCCTAAATGTTTGAGCTTCTGGCCAGCGTCACACAAGTACTTTGACACGTAGGAGTCTCACTTTTACTCCAAGCTGTCCCTGTTGGCTGAAGCAGTCGGCGTGTCTGTATCGCAGCCTGGGAGGCCGGGCGTTGGGGGAGTCTGCCAAGTGACTGGCCTCCATTTATAGCTAACTGAGAAACTGCATCGAAGCTTTCGGGAGCCTCTTACAGGGAATGGTTGCAGTTGGGAATTGGAGACTGTGCTGGCAAACGTCAGCAGCTCCTCTCCCTCGGAGGGCTCTTGGTGTGCCGACTCCTAACAGCCAGCACGGTCCCCAGCTCGTGAACGGTCCCATTGCGAGCTGGTCTCGTCCGTGAAAGAGCCACGTGAGGCTGAGCTCCAACAGTCGGGCTCCACACCTGGAGCCTTTGGGACAGGGCAGTCCTGAGCCGATGTGCCCACCAGGGGACGCGACCAAAGTTTACGTACCACAGGAAAGCGCATCAAGGCCTCGTGTTCTCTCCATGAAATGAACGTGAGCTTGAAGGGTGATGCGTCAGCGTGCACCGTGAACAGCTCGCTGGTACGCCTGTCTTTGCCCCCTCTCACGGTCTCACGCACCCGGGATCAGTTCCGTGCAGGAATGCTGAGTGGGAGCGCCAGCCTCGCTTCTGGACTCTAAAGCCTTCCACCCCCTAATGGCAGGTTGTGTGTGTCTCTCACGTGGGGGGAGGAATGAGGTCGCCCACAGAGGTTCTGCCATGAAAGATCTAAAGACGCACGCTGCTGAGGAGCTTGTTCCTCATGGAGCGTCCCCGAAGGCCAGAAGAATGCCGACGGTCTCTTTCAAAGCTGCCGGACGCTCTGCCGTTCTAGGCCTGAGATACAGACCTTGTGACGGCACTGTAACCCCGCGAGATTCAGGAGACATCGCCAGTGCGAGTGGCAATCCGGAAGGAAGAACCTTCAAGGCAGAGTGTCCTTTCCTGTACAAAACGGCGCCCAAGTGGCTGAGGCAGGGAGCATTTTCCTTCACAGAACCGGCATCCTCGTATGCCTGTGGGTTACTCTAAAGAAACGACACTGTGAGCAACCTCTTCGAAAAGGCCTTCGCAAGCGACTTGGAGACAACAGCAGCGCAGTGGAGGCACAGACCATTATCCTAGAGAGCAGCACAGTGTCTCTAGCAGCGATCGCTTCCCGGAGGATACTTAAGCCACACCGAGATTCCAGCAGGGAGTTTTGCCTTATAGCAGTACAACTCACTCAAGAAAGAGGGATGAGGTGTAGGGCTAATCTACGTGCGCTCACGCTCTGTGTCCCCGAGAAGGTTTCACGGAGCAGAATGCATCACCGACCGCTACCACGTGTGTGCACCAAAGAAGCCCTGTGCCGTGGGTGTTCTCAGGCCGACAGCGAAGACCTAGGTGTGTGCTGCACCCGCGCTCGGTGGTTCACACGTTGCGTGACCCCTGTGCCTTTGGAAGATGTTCAGAGCGGGTGGCACCTGCGTGCTGCGAGCGCAAGAGGTGTAGAGTGTAGAGGCCTTTCACACTGGAGGAAGGGCTTGCGTCTCATGGAGAGAACGTGTACGTCGCCCGGGAGATGGAGGCGCGCTCTTGACACCATTTCCTCTGCCCGTTTAAAACACAAGTGTTTGTACTCGATCTGGGCTGCCTGGTGAAACGCTTGGCAGTCCGCATCACCCTGAGCACCTTTCCTGAAGTTTGATTCGTAGCTGGGTAAACTCGGGCTTCAGAGGCTTAGATGAGACCAAACGTGTTCAGCTTGTGGCGAAAGCCTTTGACCAGAGGCATATACGCTTGTGCTTGGGGCGAGGGCTAGGCAAGAACGTTTACACCCTGGGTTTTTATCTTTACCCTAAGCTGTCCCTTTTGGCTGCAGCAGGCGGAGAGAACCCGCGGAGAGGGAACAGCTGCGAAGTGGATGCACAGAACAGTCACCTCGATACCAGCCCCAGGGTCCCAAGCAACGATCCTTCCCCGAAGGGTACTTAACCCACCCCGGGATTCAAGCAGGGAGTTCGCCTTTTCCAACTCGCACAGGAGACTGGCATGAGATGTAGGGCTCATCTACTTGCGTTCACACTACGTGGCCCGGAGAAGTTCTCACGGAGCCGAATGCAGCACCCTTCCTCCACCACGTGTGTACACAAAGGAGCGCTGGGCAGTGGGTGTTCTCAAGGCCAAGAGAGGAGCCCTTGTTCTGTGCTGCACCTGCTGGGTGGTTCAAAGGTTTTCTGACCTTCCTGCTCTGGAAGCTTTTCAGAGCTGAGGCTACGCCTGGGCTGCGAAAGCAGAGAGGCGTAGAGGCCTTTCACACTGAAGGCGTGGGCCTGTTTCCCATGGAGAAAGTGTACGTCACCCAACCCCCACCCCCACCCCACCCCACCCCACCCCACCCCAACCCACCCCCAGCTGGAGGCGTGCGGGTTGACACCATTTTGTCCTGCCCATGGAAAATACAAAGAGGCGTACACGATTTGGGCTGTCTGGTGAGAGAATTTTGAATCGGCGGCACCCTGAGTACCTTTCCCGAAGTTTGCTTCCTAGCTGGTTAAACTCGGCATTCAGAGGCGAGATGAGAACAAACTTGCTCCGCGTGCGGCGAAGTGCCCTGATGCCCTGCCCTAAATGTTTGAGCTTCTGGCCAGCGTCACACAAGTACTTTGACACGTAGGAGTCTCACTTTTACTCCAAGCTGTCCCTGTTGGCTGAAGCAGTCGGCGTGTCTGTATCGCAGCCTGGGAGGCCGGGCGTTGGGGGAGTCTGCCAAGTGACTGGCCTCCATTTATAGCTAACTGAGAAACTGCATCGAAGCTTTCGGGAGCCTCTTACAGGGAATGGTTGCAGTTGGGAATTGGAGACTGTGCTGGCAAACGTCAGCAGCTCCTCTCCCTCGGAGGGCTCTTGGTGTGCCGACTCCTAACAGCCAGCACGGTCCCCAGCTCGTGAACGGTCCCATTGCGAGCTGGTCTCGTCCGTGAAAGAGCCACGTGAGGCTGAGCTCCAACAGTCGGGCTCCACACCTGGAGCCTTTGGGACAGGGCAGTCCTGAGCCGATGTGCCCACCAGGGGACGCGACCAAAGTTTACGTACCACAGGAAAGCGCATCAAGGCCTCGTGTTCTCTCCATGAAATGAACGTGAGCTTGAAGGGTGATGCGTCAGCGTGCACCGTGAACAGCTCGCTGGTACGCCTGTCTTTGCCCCCTCTCACGGTCTCACGCACCCGGGATCAGTTCCGTGCAGGAATGCTGAGTGGGAGCGCCAGCCTCGCTTCTGGACTCTAAAGCCTTCCACCCCCTAATGGCAGGTTGTGTGTGTCTCTCACGTGGGGGGAGGAATGAGGTCGCCCACAGAGGTTCTGCCATGAAAGATCTAAAGACGCACGCTGCTGAGGAGCTTGTTCCTCATGGAGCGTCCCCGAAGGCCAGAAGAATGCCGACGGTCTCTTTCAAAGCTGCCGGACGCTCTGCCGTTCTAGGCCTGAGATACAGACCTTGTGACGGCACTGTAACCCCGCGAGATTCAGGAGACATCGCCAGTGCGAGTGGCAATCCGGAAGGAAGAACCTTCAAGGCAGAGTGTCCTTTCCTGTACAAAACGGCGCCCAAGTGGCTGAGGCAGGGAGCATTTTCCTTCACAGAACCGGCATCCTCGTATGCCTGTGGGTTACTCTAAAGAAACGACACTGTGAGCAACCTCTTCGAAAAGGCCTTCGCAAGCGACTTGGAGACAACAGCAGCGCAGTGGAGGCACAGACCATTATCCTAGAGAGCAGCACAGTGTCTCTAGCAGCGATCGCTTCCCGGAGGATACTTAAGCCACACCGAGATTCCAGCAGGGAGTTTTGCCTTATAGCAGTACAACTCACTCAAGAAAGAGGGATGAGGTGTAGGGCTAATCTACGTGCGCTCACGCTCTGTGTCCCCGAGAAGGTTTCACGGAGCAGAATGCATCACCGACCGCTACCACGTGTGTGCACCAAAGAAGCCCTGTGCCGTGGGTGTTCTCAGGCCGACAGCGAAGACCTAGGTGTGTGCTGCACCCGCGCTCGGTGGTTCACACGTTGCGTGACCCCTGTGCCTTTGGAAGATGTTCAGAGCGGGTGGCACCTGCGTGCTGCGAGCGCAAGAGGTGTAGAGTGTAGAGGCCTTTCACACTGGAGGAAGGGCTTGCGTCTCATGGAGAGAACGTGTACGTCGCCCGGGAGATGGAGGCGCGCTCTTGACACCATTTCCTCTGCCCGTTTAAAACACAAGTGTTTGTACTCGATCTGGGCTGCCTGGTGAAACGCTTGGCAATCCGCATCACCCTGAGCACCTTTCCTGAAGTTTGATTCGTAGCTGGGTAAACTCGGGCTTCAGAGGCTTAGATGAGACCAAACGTGTCAGCTTGTGGCGAAAGCCTTTGACCAGAGGCATATACGCTTGTGCGTGGGGCGAGGGCTAGGCAAGAACGTTTACACCCTGGGTTTTTATCTTTACCCTAAGCTGTCCCTTTTGGCTGCAGCAGGCGGAGAGAACCCGCGGAGAGGGAACAGCTGCGAAGTGGATGCACAGAACAGTCACCTCGATACCAGCCCCAGGGTCCCAAGCAACGATCCTTCCCCGAAGGGTACATAACCCACCCCGGGATTCAAGCAGGGAGTTCGCCTTGTCCAACTCGCACAGGAGACTGGCATGAGATGTAGGGCTCATCTACTTGCGTTCACACTACGTGGCCCGGAGAAGTTCTCACGGAGCCGAATCCAGCACCCTTCCTCCACCACGTGTGTACACAAAGGAGCGCTGGGCAGTGGGTGTTCTCAAGGCCAAGAGAGGAGCCCTTGTTCTGTGCTGCACCTGCTGGGTGGTTCAAAGGTTTTCTGACCTTCCTGCTCTGGAAGCTTTTCAGAGCTGAGGCTACGCCTGGGCTGCGAAAGCAGAGAGGCGTAGAGGCCTTTCACACTGAAGGCGTGGGCCTGTTTCCCATGGAGAAAGTGTACGTCACCCAACCCCCACCCCCACCCCACCCCACCCCACCCCACCCCAACCCACCCCCAGCTGGAGGCGTGCGGGTTGACACCATTTTGTCCTGCCCATGGAAAATACAAAGAGGCGTACACGATTTGGGCTGTCTGGTGAGAGAATTTTGAATCGGCGGCACCCTGAGTACCTTTCCCGAAGTTTGCTTCCTAGCTGGTTAAACTCGGCATTCAGAGGCGAGATGAGAACAAACTTGCTCCGCGTGCGGCGAAGTGCCCTGATGCCCTGCCCTAAATGTTTGAGCTTCTGGCCAGCGTCACGCAAGTACTTTGACACGTAGGAGTCTCACTTTTACTCCAAGCTGTCCCTGTTGGCTGAAGCAGTCGGCGTGTCTGTATCGCAGCCTGGGAGGCCGGGCGTTGGGGGAGTCTGCCAAGTGACTGGCCTCCATTTATAGCTAACTGAGAAACTGCATCGAAGCTTTCGGGAGCCTCTTACAGGGAATGGTTGCAGTTGGGAATTGGAGACTGTGCTGGCAAACGTCAGCAGCTCCTCTCCCTCGGAGGGCTCTTGGAGTGCCGACTCCTAACAGCCAGCACGGTCCCCAGCTCGTGAACGGTCCCATTGCGAGCCGGTCTCGTCCGTGAAAGAGCCACGTGAGGCTGAGCTCCAACAGTCGGGCTCCACACCTGGAGCCTTTGGGACAGGGCAGTCCTGAGCCGATGTGCCCACCAGGGGACGCGACCAAAGTTTACGTACCACAGGAAAGCGCATCAAGGCCTCGTGTTCTCTCCATGAAATGAACGTGAGCTTGAAGGGTGATGCGTCAGCGTGCACCGTGAACAGCTCGCTGGTACGCCTGTCTTTGCCCCCTCTCACGGTCTCATGCACCCGGGCTCAGTTCCATGCAGGAATGCTGAGTGGGAGTGCCAGCCTCGCTTCTGGACTCTAAAGACTTCCAGCCCCTAATGGCAGGTTGTGTGTGTCTCTCACGTGGGGGGAGGAATGAGGTCGCCCACAGAGGTTCTGCCATGAAAGATCTAAAGACGCACGCTGCTGAGGAGCTTGTTCCTCATGGAGCGTCCCCGAAGGCCAGAAGAATGCCGACGGTCACTTTCAAAGCTGCCGGACGCTCTGCCGTTCTAGGCCTGAGATACAGACCTTGTGACGGCACTGTAACCCCGCGAGATTCAGGAGACATCGCCAGTGCGAGTGGCAATCCGGAAGGAAGAACCTTCAAGGCAGAGTGTCCTTTCCTGTACAAAACGGCGCCCAAGTGGCTGAGGCAGGGAGCATTTTCCTTCACAGAACCGGCATCCTCGTATGCCTGTGGGTTACTCTAAAGAAACGACACTGTGAGCAACCTCTTCGAAAAGGCCTTCGCAAGCGACTTGGAGACAACAGCAGCGCAGTGGAGGCACAGACCATTATCCTAGAGAGCAGCACAGTGTCTCTAGCAGCGATCGCTTCCCGGAGGATACTTAAGCCACACCGAGATTCCAGCAGGGAGTTTTGCCTTATAGCAGTACAACTCACTCAAGAAAGAGGGATGAGGTGTAGGGCTAATCTACGTGCGCTCACGCTCTGTGTCCCCGAGAAGGTTTCACGGAGCAGAATGCATCACCGACCACTACCACGTGTGTGCACCAAAGAAGCCCTGTGCCGTGGGTGTTCTCAGGCCGACAGCGAAGACCTAGGTGTGTGCTGCACCCGCGCTCGGTGGTTCACACATTGCGTGACCCCTGTGCCTTTGGAAGATGTTCAGAGCGGGTGGCATCTGCGTGCTGCGAGCGCAAGAGGTGTAGAGTGTAGAGGCCTTTCACACTGGAGGAAGGGCTTGCGTCTCATGGAGAGAACGTGTACGTCGCCCGGGAGATGGAGGCGCGCTCTTGACACCATTTCCTCTGCCTGTTTAAAACACAAGTGTTTGTACTCGATCTGGGCTGCCTGGTGAAACGCTTGGCAGTCCGCATCACCCTGAGCACCTTTCCTGAAGTTTGATTCGTAGCTGGGTAAACTCGGGCTTCAGAGGCTTAGATGAGACCAAACGTGTTCAGCTTGTGGCGAAAGCCTTTGACCAGAGGCATATACGCTTGTGCTTGGGGCGAGGGCTAGGCAAGAACGTTTACACCCTGGGTTTTTATCTTTACCCTAAGCTGTCCCTTTTGGCTGCAGCAGGCGGAGAGAACCCGCGGAGAGGGAACAGCTGCGAAGTGGATGCACAGAACAGTCACCTCGATACCAGCCCCAGGGTCCCAAGCAACGATCCTTCCCCGAAGGGTACTTAACCCACCCCGGGATTCAAGCAGGGAGTTCGCCTTGTCCAACTCGCACAGGAGACTGGCATGAGATGTAGGGCTCATCTACTTGCGTTCACACTACGTGGCCCGGAGAAGTTCTCACGGAGCCGAATGCAGCACCCTTCCTCCACCACGTGTGTACACAAAGGAGCGCTGGGCAGTGGGTGTTCTCAAGGCCAAGAGAGGAGCCCTTGTTCTGTGCTGCACCTGCTGGGTGGTTCAAAGGTTTTCTGACCTTCCTGCTCTGGAAGCTTTTCAGAGCTGAGGCTACGCCTGGGCTGCGAAAGCAGAGAGGCGTAGAGGCCTTTCACACTGAAGGCGTGGGCCTGTTTCCCATGGAGAAAGTGTACGTCACCCAACCCCCACCCCCACCCCACCCCACCCCACCCCACCCCAACCCACCCCCAGCTGGAGGCGTGCGGGTTGACACCATTTTGTCCTGCCCATGGAAAATACAAAGAGGCGTACACGATTTGGGCTGTCTGGTGAGAGAATTTTGAATCGGCGGCACCCTGAGTACCTTTCCCAAAGTTTGCTTCCTAGCTGGTTAAACTCGGCATTCAGAGGCGAGATGAGAACAAACTTGCTCCGCGTGCGGCGAAGTGCCCTGATGCCCTGCCCTAAATGTTTGAGCTTCTGGCCAGCGTCACACAAGTACTTTGACACGTAGGAGTCTCACTTTTACTCCAAGCTGTCCCTGTTGGCTGAAGCAGTCGGCGTGTCTGTATCGCAGCCTGGGAGGCCGGGCGTTGGGGGAGTCTGCCAAGTGACTGGCCTCCATTTATAGCTAACTGAGAAACTGCGTCGAAGCTTTCGGGAGCCTCTTACAGGGAATGGTTGCAGTTGGGAATTGGAGACTGTGCTGGCAAACGTCAGCAGCTCCTCTCCCTCGGAGGGCTCTTGGTGTGCTGACTCCTAACAGCCAGCACGGTCCCCAGCTCGTGAACGGTCCCATTGCGAGCCGGTCTCATCCGTGAAAGAGCCACGTGAGGCTGAGCTCCAACAGTCGGGCTCCACACCTGGAGCCTTTGGGACAGGGCAGTCCTGAGCCGATGTGCCCACCAGGGGACGCGACCAAAGTTTACGTACCACAGGAAAGCGCATCAAGGCCTCGTGTTCTCTCCATGAAATGAACGTGAGCTTGAAGGGTGATGCGTCAGCGTGCACCGTGAACAGCTCGCTGGTACGCCTGTCTTTGCCCCCTCTCACGGTCTCATGCACCCGGGCTCAGTTCCATGCAGGAATGCTGAGTGGGAGTGCCAGCCTCGCTTCTGGACTCTAAAGCCTTCCAGCCCCTAATGGCAGGTTGTGTGTGTCTCTCACGTGGGGGGAGGAATGAGGTCGCCCACAGAGGTTCTGCCATGAAAGATCTAAAGACGCACGCTGCTGAGGAGCTTGTTCCTCATGGAGCGTCCCCGAAGGCCAGAAGAATGCCGACGGTCTCTTTCAAAGCTGCCGGACGCTCTGCCGTTCTAGGCCTGAGATACAGACCTTGTGACGGCACTGTAACCCCGCGAGATTCAGGAGACATCGCCAGTGCGAGTGGCAATCCGGAAGGAAGAACCTTCAAGGCAGAGTGTCCTTTCCTGTACAAAACGGCGCCCAAGTGGCTGAGGCAGGGAGCATTTTCCTTCACAGAACCGGCATCCTCGTATGCCTGTGGGTTACTCTAAAGAAACGACACTGTGAGCAACCTCTTCGAAAAGGCCTTCGCAAGTGACTTGGAGACAACAGCAGCGCAGTGGAGGCACAGACCATTATCCTAGAGAGCAGCACAGTGTCTCTAGCAGCGATCGCTTCCCGGAGGATACTTAAGCCACACCGAGATTCCAGCAGGGAGTTTTGCCTTATAGCAGTACAACTCACTCAAGAAAGAGGGATGAGGTGTAGGGCTAATCTACGTGCGCTCACGCTCTGTGTCCCCGAGAAGGTTTCACGGAGCAGAATGCATCACCGACCGCTACCACGTGTGTGCACCAAAGAAGCCCTGTGCCGTGGGTGTTCTCAGGCCGACAACGAAGACCTAGGTGTGTGCTGCACCCGCGCTCGGTGGTTCACACATTGCGTGACCCTGTGCCTTTGGAAGATGTTCAGAGCGGGTGGCACCTGCGTGCTGCGAGCGCAAGAGGTGTAGAGTGTAAAGCCTTTCACACTGGAGGAAGGGCTTGCGTCTCATGGAGAGAACGTGTACGTCGCCCGGGAGATGGAGGCGCGCTCTTGACACCATTTCCTCTGCCCGTTTAAAACACAAGTGTTTGTACTCGATCTGGGCTGCCTGGTGAAACGCTTGGCAGTCCGCATCACCCTGAGCACCTTTCCTGAAGTTTGATTAGTAGCTGGGTAAACTCGGGCTTCAGAGGCTTAGATGAGACCAAACGTGTTCAGCTTGTGGCGAAAGCCTTTGACCAGAGGCATATACACTTGTGCTTGGGGCGAGGGCTAGGCAAGAACGTTTACACCCTGGGTTTTTATCTTTACCCTAAGCTGTCCCTTTTGGCTGCAGCAGGCGGAGAGAACCCGCGGAGAGGGAACAGCTGCGAAGTGGATGCACAGAACAGTCACCTCGATACCAGCCCCAGGGTCCCAAGAAACTATCCTTCCCCGAAGGGTACTTAACCCACCCCGGGATTCAAGCAGGGAGTTCGCCTTGTCCAACTCGCACAGGAGACTGGCATGAGATGTAGGGCTCATCTACTTGCGTTCACACTACGTGGCCCGGAGAAATTCTCACGGAGCCGAATGCAGCACCCTTCCTCCACCACGTGTGTACACAAAGGAGCGCTGGGCAGTGGGTGTTCTCAAGGCCAAGAGAGAAGCCCTTGTTCTGTGCTGCACCTGCTGGGTGGTTCAAAGGTTTTCTGACCTTCCAGCTCTGGAAGCTTTTCAGAGCTGAGGCTACGCCTGGGCTTCGAAAGCAGAGAGGCGTAGAGGCCTTTCACACTGAAGGCGTGGGCCTGTTTCCCATGGAGAAAGTGTACGTCACCCAACCCCCACCCCCACCCCACCCCACCCCAACCCACCCCAACCCACCCCCAGCTGGAGGCGTGCGGGTTGACACCATTTTGTCCTGCCCATGGAAAATACAAAGAGGCGTACACGATTTGGGCTGTCTGGTGAGAGAATTTTGAATCGGCGGCACCCTGAGTACCTTTCCCGAAGTTTGCTTCCTAGCTGGTTAAACTCGGCATTCAGAGGCGAGATGAGAACAAACTTGCTCCGCGTGCGGCGAAGTGCCCTGATGCCCTGCCCTAAATGTTTGAGCTTCTGGCCAGCGTCACACAAGTACTTTGACACGTAGGAGTCTCACTTTTACTCCAAGCTGTCCCTGTTGGCTGAAGCAGTCGGCGTGTCTGTATCGCAGCCTGGGAGGCCGGGCGTTGGGGGAGTCTGCCAAGTGACTGGCCTCCATTTATAGCTAACTGAGAAACTGCATCGAAGCTTTCGGGAGCCTCTTACAGGGAATGGTTGCAGTTCGGAATTGGAGACTGTGCTGGCAAACGTCAGCAGCTCCTCTCCCTCGGAGGGCTCTTGGTGTGCCGACTCCTAACAGCCAGCACGGTCACCAGCTCGTGAACGGTCCCATTGCGAGCCGGTCTCATCCGTGAAAGAGCCACGTGAGGCTGAGCTCCAACAGTCGGGCTCCACACCTGGAGCCTTTGGGACAGGGCAGTCCTGAGCCGATGTGCCCACCAGGGGACGTGACCAAAGTTTACGTACCACAGGAAAGCGCATCAAGGCCTCGTGTTCTCTCCATGAAATGAACGTGAGCTTGAAGGGTGATGCATCAGCGTGCACCGTGAACAGCTCGCTGGTACGCCTGTCTTTGCCCCCTCTCACAGTCTCACGCACCCGGGCACAGTTCCGTGCAGGAATGCTGAGTGGGAGCGCCAGCCTCGCTTCTGGACTCTAAAGCCTTCCAGCCCCTAATGGCAGGTTGTGTGTGTCTCTCACGTGGGGGGAGGAATGAGGTCGCCCACAGAGGTTCTGCCATGAAAGATCTAAAGACGCACGCTGCTGAGGAGCTTGTTCCTCATGGAGCATCCCCGAAGGCCAGAAGAATGCCGACGGTCTCTTTCAAAGCTGCCGGACGCTCTGCCGTTCTAGGCCTGAGATACGGACCTTGTGACGGCACTGTAACCCCGCGAGATTCAGGAGACATCGCCAATGCGAGTGGCAATCTGGAAGGAAGAACCTCCAAGGCGGAGTATCCTTTCCTGTACAAAACGGCGCCCAAGTGGCTGAGGCAGGGAGCATTTTCCTTCACAGAACCGGCATCCTCGTATGCCTGTGGGTTACTCTAAAGAAACGACACTGTGAGCAACCTCTTCGAAAAGGCCTTCGCAAGCGACTTGGAGACAACAGCAGCGCAGTGGAGGCACAGACCATTATCCTAGAGAGCAGCACAGTGTCTCTAGCAGCGATCGCTTCCCGGAGGATACTTAAGCCACACCGAGATTCCAGCAGGGAGTTTTGCCTTATAGCAGTACAACTCACTCAAGAAAGAGGGATGAGGTGTAGGGCTAATCTACGTGCGCTCACGCTCTGTGTCCCCGAGAAGGTTTCACGGAGCAGAATGCATCACCGACCGCTACCACGTGTGTGCACCAAAGAAGCCCTGTGCCGTGGGTGTTCTCAGGCCGACAGCGAAGACCTAGGTGTGTGCTGCACCCGCGCTCGGTGGTTCACACATTGCGTGACCCCTGTGCATTTGGAAGATGTTCAGAGCGGGTGGCACCTGCGTGCTGCGAGCGCAAGAGGTGTAGAGTGTAGAGGCCTTTCACACTGGAGGAAGGGCTTGCGTCTCGTGGAGAAAACGTGTACGTCGCCCGGGAGATGGAGGCGCGCTCTTGACACCATTTCCTCTGCCCGTTTAAAACACAAGTGTTTGTACTCAATCTGGGCTGCCTGGTGAAACGCTTGGCAGTCCGCATCACCCTGAGCACCTTTCCTGAAGTTTGATTAGTAGCTGGGTAAACTCGGGCTTCAGAGGCTTAGATGAGACCAAACGTGTTCAGCTTGTGGCGAAAGCCTTTGACCAGAGGCATATACGCTTGTGCTTGGGGCGAGGGCTAGGCAAGAACGTTTATACCCTGGGTTTTTATCTTTACCCTAAGCTGTCCCTTTTGGCTGCAGCAGGCGGAGAGAACCCGCGGAGAGGGAACAGCTGCGAAGTGGATGCACAGAACAGTCACCTCGATACCAGCCCCAGGGTCCCAAGCAGCGATCCTTCCCCGAAGGGTACTTAACCCACCCCGGGATTCAAGCAGGGAGTTCGCCTTGTCCAACTCGCACAGGAGACTGGCATGAGATGTAGGGCTCATCTACTTGCGTTCACACTACGTGGCCCGGAGAAGTTCTCACGGAGCCGAATCCAGCACCCTTCCTCCACCACGTGTGTACACAAAGGAGCGTCGGGCAGTGGGTGTTCTCAAGGCCAAGAGAGGAGCCCTTGTTCTGTGCTGCACCTGCTGGGTGGTTCAAAGGTTTTCTGACCTTCCTGCTCTGGAAGCTTTTCAGAGCTGAGGCTACGCCTGGGCTGCGAAAGCAGAGAGGCGTAGAGGCCTTTCACACTGAAGGCGTGGGCCTGTTTCCCATGGAGAAAGTGTATGTCACCCAAACCCCACCCCCACCCCACCCCACCCCACCCCACCCCAACCCACCCCCAGCTGGAGGCGTGCGGGTTGACACCATTTTGTCCTGCCCATGGAAAATACAAAGAGGCGTACACGATTTGGGCTGTCTGGTGAGAGAATTTTGAATCGGCGGCACCCTGAGTACCTTTCCCGAAGTTTGCTTCCTAGCTGGTTAAACTCGGCATTCAGAGGCGAGATGAGAACAAACTTGCTCCGCGTGCGGCGAAGTGCCCTGATGCCCTGCCCTAAATGTTTGAGCTTCTGGCCAGCGTCACGCAAGTACTTTGACACGTAGGAGTCTCCCTTTTACTCCAAGCTGTCCCTGTTGGCTGAAGCAGTCGGCGTGTCTGTATCGCAGCCTGGGAGGCCGGGCGTTGGGGGAGTCTGCCAAGTGACTGGCCTCCATTTATAGCTAACTGAGAAACTGCGTCGAAGCTTTCGGGAGCCTCTTACAGGGAATGGTTGCAGTTGGGAATTGGAGACTGTGCTGGCAAACGTCAGCAGCTCCTCTCCCTCGGAGGGCTCTTGGTGTGCCGACTCCTAGCAGCCAGCACGGTCCCCAGCTCATGAACGGTCCCATTGCGAGCCGGTCTCGTCCGTGAAAGAGCCACGTGAGGCTGAGCTCCAACAGTCGGGCTCCACACCTGGAGCCTTTGGGACAGGGCAGTCCTGAGCCGATGTGCCCACCAGGGGACGCGACCAAAGTTTACGTACCACAGAAAAGCGCATCAAGGCCTCGTGTTCTCTCCATGAAATGAACGTGAGCTTGAAGGGTGATGCGTCAGCGTGCACCGTGAACAGCTCGCTGGTACGCCTGTCTTTGCCCCCTCCCACGGTCTCATGCACCCGGGATCAGTTCCGTGCAGGAATGCTGAGTGGGAGCGCCAGCCTCGCTTCTGGACTCTAAAGCCTTCCACCCCCTAATGGCAGGTTGTGTGTGTCTCTCACGTGGGGGGAGGAATGAGGTCGCCCACAGAGGTTCTGCCATGAAAGATCTAAAGACGCACGCTGCTGAGGAGCTTGTTCCTCATGGAGCGTCCCCGAAGGCCAGAAGAATGCCGACGGTCTCTTTCAAAGCTGCCGGACGCTCTGCCGTTCTAGGCCTGAGATACAGACCTTGTGACGGCACTGTAACCCCGCGAGATTCAGGAGACATCGCCAGTGCGAGTGGCAATCCGGAAGGAAGAACCTTCAAGGCAGAGTGTCCTTTCCTGTACAAAACGGCGCCCAAGTGGCTGAGGCAGGGAGCATTTTCCTTCACAGAACCGGCATCCTCGTATGCCTGTGGGTTACTCTAAAGAAACGACACTGTGAGCAACCTCTTCGAAAAGGCCTTCGCAAGTGACTTGGAGACAACAGCAGCGCAGTGGAGGCACAGACCATTATCCTAGAGAGCAGCACAGTGTCTCTAGCAGCGATCGCTTCCCGGAGGATACTTAAGCCACACCGAGATTCCAGCAGGGAGTTTTGCCTTATAGCAGTACAACTCACTCAAGAAAGAGGGATGAGGTGTAGGGCTAATCTACGTGCGCTCACGCTCTGTGTCCCCGAGAAGGTTTCACGGAGCAGAATGCATCACCGACCGCTACCACGTGTGTGCACCAAAGAAGCCCTGTGCCGTGGGTGTTCTCAGGCCGACAGCGAAGACCTAGGTGTGTGCTGCACCCGCGCTCGGTGGTTCACACGTTGCGTGACCCCTGTGCCTTTGGAAGATGTTCAGAGCGGGTGGCACCTGCGTGCTGCGAGCGCAAGAGGTGTAGAGTGTAGAGGCCTTTCACACTGGAGGAAGGGCTTGCGTCTCATGGAGAGAACGTGTACGTCGCCCGGGAGATGGAGGTGCGCTCTTGACACCATTTCCTCTGCCCGTTTAAAACACAAGTGTTTGTACTCGATCTGGGCTGCCTGGTGAAACGCTTGGCAGTCCGCATCACCCTGAGCACCTTTCCTGAAGTTTGATTCGTAGCTGGGTAAACTCGGGCTTCAGAGGCTTAGATGAGACCAAACGTGTTCAGCTTGTGGCGAAAGCCTTTGACCAGAGGCATATACGCTTGTGCTTGGGGCGAGGGCTAGGCAAGAACGTTTACACCCTGGGTTTTTATCTTTACCCTAAGCTGTCCCTTTTGGCTGCAGCAGGCGGAGAGAACCCGCGGAGAGGGAACAGCTGCGAAGTGGATGCACAGAACAGTCACCTCGATACCAGCCCCAGGGTCCCAAGCAACGATCCTTCCCCGAAGGGTACTTAACCCACCCCGGGATTCAAGCAGGGAGTTCGCCTTGTCCAACTCGCACAGGAGACTGGCATGAGATGTAGGGCTCATCTACTTGCGTTCACACTACGTGGCCCGGAGAAGTTCTCACGGAGCCGAATGCAGCACCCTTCCTCCACCACGTGTGTACACAAAGGAGCGCTGGGCAGTGGGTGTTCTCAAGGCCAAGAGAGGAGCCCTTGTTCTGTGCTGCACCTGCTGGGTGGTTCAAAGGTTTTCTGACCTTCCTGCTCTGGAAGCTTTTCAGAGCTGAGGCTACGCCTGGGCTGCGAAAGCAGAGAGGCGTAGAGGCCTTTCACACTGAAGGCGTGGGCCTGTTTCCCATGGAGAAAGTGTACGTCACCCAACCCCCACCCCCACCCCACCCCACCCCACCCCACCCCAACCCACCCCCAGCTGGAGGCGTGCGGGTTGACACCATTTTGTCCTGCCCATGGAAATTACAAAGAGGCGTACACGATTTGGGCTGTCTGGTGAGAGAATTTTGAATCGGCGGCACCCTGAGTACCTTTCCCGAAGTTTGCTTCCTAGCTGGTTAAACTCGGCATTCAGAGGCGAGATGAGAACAAACTTGCTCCGCGTGCGCCGAAGTGCCCTGATGCCCTGCCCTAAATGTTTGAGCTTCTGGCCAGCGTCACACAAGTACTTTGACACGTAGGAGTCTCACTTTTACTCCAAGCTGTCCCTGTTGGCTGAAGCAGTCGGCGTGTCTGTATCGCAGCCTGGGAGGCCGGGCATTGGGGGAGTCTGCCAAGTGACTGGCCTCCATTTATAGCTAACTGAGAAACTGCATCGAAGCTTTCGGGAGCCTCTTACAGGGAATGGTTGCAGTTGGGAATTGGAGACTGTGCTGGCAAACGTCAGCAGCTCCTCTCCCTCGGAGGGCTCTTGGTGTGCCGACTCCTAACAGCCAGCACGGTCCCCAGCTCGTGAACGGTCCCATTGCGAGCCGGTCTCGTCCGTGAAAGAGCCACGTGAGGCTGAGCTCCAACAGTCGGGCTCCACACCTGGAGCCTTTGGGACAGGGCAGTCCTGAGCCGATGTGCCCACCAGGGGACACGACCAAAGTTTACGTACCACAGGAAAGCGCATCAAGGCCTCGTGTTCTCTCCATGAAATGAACGTGAGCTTGAAGGGTGATGCGTCAGCGTGCACCGTGAACAGCTCGCTGGTACGCCTGTCTTTGCCCCCTCTCACGGTCTCATGCACCCGGGCTCAGTTCCATGCAGGAATGCTGAGTGGGAGTGCCAGCCTCGCTTCTGGACTCTAAAGCCTTCCAGCCCCTAATGGCAGGTTGTGTGTGTCTCTCACGTGGGGGGAGGAATGAGGTCGCCCACAGAGGTTCTGCCATGAAAGATCTAAAGACGCACGCTGCTGAGGAGCTTGTTCCTCATGGAGCGTCCCCGAAGGCCAGAAGAATGCCGACGGTCTCTTTCAAAGCTGCCGGACGCTCTGCCATTCTAGGCCTGAGATACGGACCTTGTGACGGCACTGTAACCCCGCGAGATTCAGGAGACATCGCCAGTGCGAGTGGCAATCCGGAAGGAAGAACCTTCAAGGCAGAGTGTCCTTTCATGTACAAAACGGCGCCCAAGTGGCTGAGGCAGGGAGCATTTTCCTTCACAGAACCGGCATCCTCGTATGCCTGTGGGTTACTCTAAAGAAACGACACTGTGAGCAACCTCTTCGAAAAGGCCTTCGCAAGCGACTTGGAGACAACAGCAGCGCAGTGGAGGCACAGACCATTATCCTAGAGAGCAGCACAGTCTCTCTAGCAGCGATCGCTTCCCGGAGGATACTTAAGCCACACCGAGATTCCAGCAGGGAGTTTTGCCTTATAGCAGTACAACTCACTCAAGAAAGAGGGATGAGGTGTAGGGCTAATCTACGTGCGCTCACGCTCTGTGTCCCCGAGAAGGTTTCACGGAGCAGAATGCATCACCGACCGCTACCACGTGTGTGCACCAAAGAAGCCCTGTGCCGTGGGTGTTCTCAGGCCGACAGCGAAGACCTAGGTGTGTGCTGCACCCGCGCTCGGTGGTTCACACATTGCGTGACCCCTGTGCATTTGGAAGATGTTCAGAGCGGGTGGCACCTGCGTGCTGCGAGCGCAAGAGGTGTAGAGCGTAGAGGCCTTTCACACTGGAGGAAGGGCTTGCGTCTGGTGGAGAAAACGTGTACGTCGCCCGGGAGATGGAGGCGCACTCTTGACACCATTTCCTCTGCCCGTTTAAAACACAAGTGTTTGTACTCGATCTGGGCTGCCTGGTGAAACGCTTGGCAGTCCGCATCACCCTGAGCACCTTTCCTGAAGTTTGATTAGTAGCTGGGTAAACTCGGGCTTCAGAGGCTTAGATGAGACCAAACGTGTTCAGCTTGTGGCGAAAGCCTTTGACCAGAGGCATATACGCTTGTGCTTGGGGCGAGGGCTAGGCAAGAACGTTTACACCCTGGGTTTTTATCTTTACCCTAAGCTGTCCCTTTTGGCTGCAGCAGGCGGAGAGAACCCGCGGAGAGGGAACAGCTGCGAAGTGGATGCACAGAACAGTCACCTCGATACCAGCCCCAGGGTCCCAAGCAGCGATCCTTCCCCGAAGGGTACTTAACCCACCCCGGGATTCAAGCAGGGAGTTCGCCTTGTCCAACTCGCACAGGAGACTGGCATGAGATGTAGGGCTCATCTACTTGCGTTCACACTACGTGGCCCGGAGAAGTTCTCACGGAGCCGAATCCAGCACCCTTCCTCCACCACGTGTGTACACAAAGGAGCGCCGGGCAGTGGGTGTTCTCAAGGCCAAGAGAGGAGCCCTTGCTCTGTGCTGCACCTGCTGGGTGGTTCAAAGGTTTTCTGACCTTCCTGCTCTGGAAGCTTTTCAGAGCTGAGGCTACGCCTGGGCTGCGAAAGCAGAGAGGCGTAGAGGCCTTTCACACTGAAGGCGTGGGCCTGTTTCCCATGGAGAAAGTGTACGTCACCCAACCCCCACCCCCACCCCACCCCACCCCACCCCACCCCAACCCACCCCCAGCTGGAGGCGTGCGGGTTGACACCATTTTGTCCTGCCCATGGAAAATACAAAGAGGCGTACACGATTTGGGCTGTCTGGTGAGAGAATTTTGAATCGGCGGCACCCTGAGTACCTTTCCCGAAGTTTGCTTCCTAGCTGGTTAAACTCGGCATTCAGAGGCGAGATGAGAACAAACTTGCTCCGCGTGCGGCGAAGTGCCCTGATGCCCTGCCCTAAATGTTTGAGCTTCTGGCCAGCGTCACGCAAGTACTTTGACACGTAGGAGTCTCCCTTTTACTCCAAGCTGTCCCTGTTGGCTGAAGCAGTCGGCGTGTCTGTATCGCAGCCTGGGAGGCCGGGCGTTGGGGGAGTCTGCCAAGTGACTGGCCTCCATTTATAGCTAACTGAGAAACTGCGTCGAAGCTTTCGGGAGCCTCTTACAGGGAATGGTTGCAGTTGGGAATTGGAGACTGTGCTGGCAAACGTCAGCAGCTCCTCTCCCTCGGAGGGCTCTTGGTGTGCCGACTCCTAACAGCCAGCACGGTCCCCAGCTCGTGAACGGTCCCATTGCGAGCCGGTCTCGTCCGTGAAAGAGCCACGTGAGGCTGAGCTCCAACAGTCGGGCTCCACACCTGGAGCCTTTGGGACAGGGCAGTCCTGAGCCGATGTGCCCACCAGGGGACGCGACCAAAGTTTACGTACCACAGAAAAGCGCATCAAGGCCTCGTGTTCTCTCCATGAAATGAACGTGAGCTTGAAGGGTGATGCGTCAGCGTGCACCGTGAACAGCTCGCTGGTACGCCTGTCTTTGCCCCCTCTCACGGTCTCACGCACCCGGGATCAGTTCCGTGCAGGAATGCTGAGTGGGAGCGCCAGCCTCGCTTCTGGACTCTAAAGCCTTCCACCCCCTAATGGCAGGTTGTGTGTGTCTCTCACGTGGGGGGAGGAATGAGGTCGCCCACAGAGGTTCTGCCATGAAAGATCTAAAGACGCACGCTGCTGAGGAGCTTGTTCCTCATGGAGCGTCCCCGAAGGCCAGAAGAATGCCGACGGTCTCTTTCAAAGCTGCCGGACGCTCTGCCGTTCTAGGCCTGAGATACAGACCTTGTGACGGCACTGTAACCCCGCGAGATTCAGGAGACATCGCCAGTGCGAGTGGCAATCCGGAAGGAAGAACCTTCAAGGCAGAGTGTCCTTTCCTGTACAAAACGGCGCCCAAGTGGCTGAGGCAGGGAGCATTTTCCTTCACAGAACCGGCATCCTCGTATGCCTGTGGGTTACTCTAAAGAAACGACACTGTGAGCAACCTCTTCGAAAAGGCCTTCGCAAGTGACTTGGAGACAACAGCAGCGCAGTGGAGGCACAGACCATTATCCTAGAGAGCAGCACAGTGTCTCTAGCAGCGATCGCTTCCCGGAGGATACTTAAGCCACACCGAGATTCCAGCAGGGAGTTTTGCCTTATAGCAGTACAACTCACTCAAGAAAGAGGGATGAGGTGTAGGGCTAATCTACGTGCGCTCACGCTCTGTGTCCCCGAGAAGGTTTCACGGAGCAGAATGCATCACCGACCGCTACCACGTGTGTGCACCAAAGAAGCCCTGTGCCGTGGGTGTTCTCAGGCCGACAGCGAAGACCTAGGTGTGTACTGCACCCGCGCTCGGTGGTTCACACGTTGCGTGACCCCTGTGCCTTTGGAAGATGTTCAGAGCGGGTGGCACCTGCGTGCTGCGAGCGCAAGAGGTGTAGAGTGTAGAGGCCTTTCACACTGGAGGAAGGGCTTGCGTCTCATGGAGAGAACGTGTACGTCGCCCGGGAGATGGAGGCGCGCTCTTGACACCATTTCCTCTGCCCGTTTAAAACACAAGTGTTTGTACTCGATCTGGGCTGCCTGGTGAAACGCTTGGCAGTCCGCATCACCCTGAGCACCTTTCCTGAAGTTTGATTCGTAGCTGGGTAAACTCGGGCTTCAGAGGCTTAGATGAGACCAAACGTGTTCAGCTTGTGGCGAAAGCCTTTGACCAGAGGCATATACGCTTGTGCTTGGGGCGAGGGCTAGGCAAGAACGTTTACACCCTGGGTTTTTATCTTTACCCTAAGCTGTCCCTTTTGGCTGCAGCAGGCGGAGAGAACCCGCGGAGAGGGAACAGCTGCGAAGTGGATGCACAGAACAGTCACCTCGATACCAGCCCCAGGGTCCCAAGCAACGATCCTTCCCCGAAGGGTACTTAACCCACCCCGGGATTCAAGCAGGGAGTTCGCCTTTTCCAACTCGCACAGGAGACTGGCATGAGATGTAGGGCTCATCTACTTGCGTTCACACTACGTGGCCCGGAGAAGTTCTCACGGAGCCGAATGCAGCACCCTTCCTCCACCACGTGTGTACACAAAGGAGCGCTGGGCAGTGGGTGTTCTCAAGGCCAAGAGAGGAGCCCTTGTTCTGTGCTGCACCTGCTGGGTGGTTCAAAGGTTTTCTGACCTTCCTGCTCTGGAAGCTTTTCAGAGCTGAGGCTACGCCTGGGCTGCGAAAGCAGAGAGGCGTAGAGGCCTTTCACACTGAAGGCGTGGGCCTGTTTCCCATGGAGAAAGTGTACGTCACCCAACCCCCACCCCCACCCCACCCCACCCCACCCCACCCCAACCCACCCCCAGCTGGAGGCGTGCGGGTTGACACCATTTTGTCCTGCCCATGGAAAATACAAAGAGGCGTACACGATTTGGGCTGTCTGGTGAGAGAATTTTGAATCGGCGGCACCCTGAGTACCTTTCCCGAAGTTTGCTTCCTAGCTGGTTAAACTCGGCATTCAGAGGCGAGATGAGAACAAACTTGCTCCGCGTGCGGCGAAGTGCCCTGATGCCCTGCCCTAAATGTTTGAGCTTCTGGCCAGCGTCACACAAGTACTTTGACACGTAGGAGTCTCCCTTTTACTCCAAGCTGTCCCTGTTGGCTGAAGCAGTCGGCGTGTCTGTATCGCAGCCTGGGAGGCCGGGCGTTGGGGGAGTCTGCCAAGTGCCTGGCCTCCATTTATAGCTAACTGAGAAACTGCGTCGAAGCTTTCGGGAGCCTCTTACAGGGAATGGTTGCAGTTGGGAATTGGAGACTGTGCTGGCAAACGTCAGCAGCTCCTCTCCCTCGGAGGGCTCTTGGTGTGCCGACTCCTAACAGCCAGCACGGTCCCCAGCTCGTGAACGGTCCCATTGCGAGCCGGTCTCGTCCGTGAAAGAGCCACGTGAGGCTGAGCTCCAACAGTCGGGCTCCACACCTGGAGCCTTTGGGACAGGGCAGTCCTGAGCCGATGTGCCCACCAGGGGACGCGACCAAAGTTTACGTACCACAGGAAAGCGCATCAAGGCCTCGTGTTCTCTCCATGAAATGAACGTGAGCTTGAAGGGTGATGCGTCAGCGTGCACCGTGAACAGCTCGCTGGTACGCCTGTCTTTGCCCCCTCCCACGGTCTCACGCACCCGGGATCAGTTCCGTGCAGGAATGCTGAGTGGGAGCGCCAGCCTCGCTTCTGGACTCTAAAGCCTTCCACCCCCTAATGGCAGGTTGTGTGTGTCTCTCACGTGGGGGGAGGAATGAGGTCGCCCACAGAGGTTCTGCCATGAAAGATCTAAAGACGCACGCTGCTGAGGAGCTTGTTCCTCATGGAGCGTCCCCGAAGGCCAGAAGAATGCCGACGGTCTCTTTCAAAGCTGCCGGACGCTCTGCCGTTCTAGGCCTGAGATACAGACCTTGTGACGGCACTGTAACCCCGCGAGATTCAGGAGACATCGCCAGTGCGAGTGGCAATCCGGAAGGAAGAACCTTCAAGGCAGAGTGTCCTTTCCTGTACAAAACGGCGCCCAAGTGGCTGAGGCAGGGAGCATTTTCCTTCACAGAACCGGCATCCTCGTATGCCTGTGGGTTACTCTAAAGAAACGACACTGTGAGCAACCTCTTCGAAAAGGCCTTCGCAAGTGACTTGGAGACAACAGCAGCGCAGTGGAGGCACAGACCATTATCCTAGAGAGCAGCACAGTGTCTCTAGCAGCGATCGCTTCCCGGAGGATACTTAAGCCACACCGAGATTCCAGCAGGGAGTTTTGCCTTATAGCAGTACAACTCACTCAAGAAAGAGGGATGAGGTGTAGGGCTAATCTACGTGCGCTCACGCTCTGTGTCCCCGAGAAGGTTTCACGGAGCAGAATGCATCACCGACCGCTACCACGTGTGTGCACCAAAGAAGCCCTGTGCCGTGGGTGTTCTCAGGCCGACAGCGAAGACCTAGGTGTGTGCTGCACCCGCGCTCGGTGGTTCACACGTTGCGTGACCCCTGTGCCTTTGGAAGATGTTCAGAGCGGGTGGCACCTGCGTGCTGCGAGCGCAAGAGGTGTAGAGTGTAGAGGCCTTTCACACTGGAGGAAGGGCTTGCGTCTCATGGAGAGAACGTGTACGTCGCCCGGGAGATGGAGGCGCGCTCTTGACACCATTTCCTCTGTCCGTTTAAAACACAAGTGTTTGTACTCGATCTGGGCTGCCTGGTGAAACGCTTGGCAGTCCGCATCACCCTGAGCACCTTTCCTGAAGTTTGATTCGTAGCTGGGTAAACTCGGGCTTCAGAGGCTTAGATGAGACCAAACGTGTTCAGCTTGTGGCGAAAGCCTTTGACCAGAGGCATATACGCTTGTGCTTGGGGCGAGGGCTAGGCAAGAACGTTTACACCCTGGGTTTTTATCTTTACCCTAAGCTGTCCCTTTTGGCTGCAGCAGGCGGAGAGAACCCGCGGAGAGGGAACAGCTGCGAAGTGGATGCACAGAACAGTCACCTCGATACCAGCCCCAGGGTCCCAAGCAACGATCCTTCCCCGAAGGGTACTTAACCCACCCCGGGATTCAAGCAGGGAGTTCGCCTTGTCCAACTCGCACAGGAGACTGGCATGAGATGTAGGGCTCATCTACTTGCGTTCACACTACGTGGCCCGGAGAAGTTCTCACGGAGCCGAATGCAGCACCCTTCCTCCACCACGTGTGTACACAAAGGAGCGCTGGGCAGTGGGTGTTCTCAAGGCCAAGAGAGGAGCCCTTGTTCTGTGCTGCACCTGCTGGGTGGTTCAAAGGTTTTCTGACCTTCCTGCTCTGGAAGCTTTTCAGAGCTGAGGCTACGCCTGGGCTGCGAAAGCAGAGAGGCGTAGAGGCCTTTCACACTGAAGGCGTGGGCCTGTTTCCCATGGAGAAAGTGTACGTCACCCAACCCCCACCCCCACCCCACCCCACCCCACCCCACCCCAACCCACTCCCAGCTGGAGGCGTGCGGGTTGACACCATTTTGTCCTGCCCATGGAAAATACAAAGAGGCGTACACGATTTGGGCTGTCTGGTGAGAGAATTTTGAATCGGCGGCACCCTGAGTACCTTTCCCGAAGTTTGCTTCCTAGCTGGTTAAACTCGGCATTCAGAGGCGAGATGAGAACAAACTTGCTCCGCGTGCGGCGAAGTGCCCTGATGCCCTGCCCTAAATGTTTGAGCTTCTGGCCAGCGTCACACAAGTACTTTGACACGTAGGAGTCTCACTTTTACTCCAAGCTGTCCCTGTTGGCTGAAGCAGTCGGCGTGTCTGTATCGCAGCCTGGGAGGCCGGGCGTTGGGGGAGTCTGCCAAGTGACTGGCCTCCATTTATAGCTAACTGAGAAACTGCATCGAAGCTTTCGGGAGCCTCTTACAGGGAATGGTTGCAGTTGGGAATTGGAGACTGTGCTGGCAAACGTCAGCAGCTCCTCTCCCTCGGAGGGCTCTTGGTGTGCCGACTCCTAACAGCCAGCACGGTCCCCAGCTCGTGAACGGTCCCATTGCGAGCCGGTCTCGTCCGTGAAAGAGCCACGTGAGGCTGAGCTCCAACAGTCGGGCTCCACACCTGGAGCCTTTGGGACAGGGCAGTCCTGAGCCGATGTGCCCACCAGGGGACGCGACCAAAGTTTACGTACCACAGGAAAGCGCATCAAGGCCTCGTGTTCTCTCCATGAAATGAACGTGAGCTTGAAGGGTGATGCGTCAGCGTGCACCGTGAACAGCTCGCTGGTACGCCTGTCTTTGCCCCCTCTCACGGTCTCACGCACCCGGGATCAGTTCCGTGCAGGAATGCTGAGTGGGAGCGCCAGCCTCGCTTCTGGACTCTAAAGCCTTCCACCCCCTAATGGCAGGTTGTGTGTGTCTCTCACGTGGGGGGAGGAATGAGGTCGCCCACAGAGGTTCTGCCATGAAAGATCTAAAGACGCACGCTGCTGAGGAGCTTGTTCCTCATGGAGCGTCCCCGAAGGCCAGAAGAATGCCGACGGTCTCTTTCAAAGCTGCCGGACGCTCTGCCGTTCTAGGCCTGAGATACAGACCTTGTGACGGCACTGTAACCCCGCGAGATTCAGGAGACATCGCCAGTGCGAGTGGCAATCCGGAAGGAAGAACCTTCAAGGCAGAGTGTCCTTTCCTGTACAAAACGGCGCCCAAGTGGCTGAGGCAGGGAGCATTTTCCTTCACAGAACCGGCATCCTCGTATGCCTGTGGGTTACTCTAAAGAAACGACACTGTGAGCAACCTCTTCGAAAAGGCCTTCGCAAGCGACTTGGAGACAACAGCAGCGCAGTGGAGGCACAGACCATTATCCTAGAGAGCAGCACAGTGTCTCTAGCAGCGATCGCTTCCCGGAGGATACTTAAGCCACACCGAGATTCCAGCAGGGAGTTTTGCCTTATAGCAGTACAACTCACTCAAGAAAGAGGGATGAGGTGTAGGGCTAATCTACGTGCGCTCACGCTCTGTGTCCCCGAGAAGGTTTCACGGAGCAGAATGCATCACCGACCGCTACCACGTGTGTGCACCAAAGAAGCCCTGTGCCGTGGGTGTTCTCAGGCCGACAGCGAAGACCTAGGTGTGTGCTGCACCCGCGCTCGGTGGTTCACACGTTGCGTGACCCCTGTGCCTTTGGAAGATGTTCAGAGCGGGTGGCACCTGCGTGCTGCGAGCGCAAGAGGTGTAGAGTGTAGAGGCCTTTCACACTGGAGGAAGGGCTTGCGTCTCATGGAGAGAACGTGTACGTCGCCCGGGAGATGGAGGCGCGCTCTTGACACCATTTCCTCTGCCCGTTTAAAACACAAGTGTTTGTACTCGATCTGGGCTGCCTGGTGAAACGCTTGGCAATCCGCATCACCCTGAGCACCTTTCCTGAAGTTTGATTCGTAGCTGGGTAAACTCGGGCTTCAGAGGCTTAGATGAGACCAAACGTGTTCAGCTTGTGGCGAAAGCCTTTGACCAGAGGCATATACGCTTGTGCTTGGGGCGAGGGCTAGGCAAGAACGTTTACACCCTGGGTTTTTATCTTTACCCTAAGCTGTCCCTTTTGGCTGCAGCAGGCGGAGAGAACCCGCGGAGAGGGAACAGCTGCGAAGTGGATGCACAGAACAGTCACCTCGATACCAGCCCCAGGGTCCCAAGCAACGATCCTTCCCCGAAGGGTACATAACCCACCCCGGGATTCAAGCAGGGAGTTCGCCTTGTCCAACTCGCACAGGAGACTGGCATGAGATGTAGGGCTCATCTACTTGCGTTCACACTACGTGGCCCGGAGAAGTTCTCACGGAGCCGAATCCAGCACCCTTCCTCCACCACGTGTGTACACAAAGGAGCGCTGGGCAGTGGGTGTTCTCAAGGCCAAGACAGGAGCCCTTGTTCTGTGCTGCACCTGCTGGGTGGTTCAAAGGTTTTCTGACCTTCCTGCTCTGGAAGCTTTTCAGAGCTGAGGCTACGCCTGGGCTGCGAAAGCAGAGAGGCGTAGAGGCCTTTCACACTGAAGGCGTGGGCCTGTTTCCCATGGAGAAAGTGTACGTCACCCAACCCCCACCCCCACCCCACCCCACCCCACCCCACCCCAACCCACCCCCAGCTGGAGGCGTGCGGGTTGACACCATTTTGTCCTGCCCATGGAAAATACAAAGAGGCGTACACGATTTGGGCTGTCTGGTGAGAGAATTTTGAATCGGCGGCACCCTGAGTACCTTTCCCGAAGTTTGCTTCCTAGCTGGTTAAACTCGGCATTCAGAGGCGAGATGAGAACAAACTTGCTCCGCGTGCGGCGAAGTGCCCTGATGCCCTGCCCTAAATGTTTGAGCTTCTGGCCAGCGTCACGCAAGTACTTTGACACGTAGGAGTCTCCCTTTTACTCCAAGCTGTCCCTGTTGGCTGAAGCAGTCGGCGTGTCTGTATCGCAGCCTGGGAGGCCGGGCGTTGGGGGAGTCTGCCAAGTGACTGGCCTCCATTTATAGCTAACTGAGAAACTGCATCGAAGCTTTCGGGAGCCTCTTACAGGGAATGGTTGCAGTTGGGAATTGGAGACTGTGCTGGCAAACGTCAGCAGCTCCTCTCCCTCGGAGGGCTCTTGGTGTGCCGACTCCTAACAGCCAGCACGGTCCCCAGCTCGTGAACGGTCCCATTGCGAGCCGGTCTCGTCCGTGAAAGAGCCACGTGAGGCTGAGCTCCAACAGTCGGGCTCCACACCTGGAGCCTTTGGGACAGGGCAGTCCTGAGCCGATGTGCCCACCAGGGGACGCGACCAAAGTTTACGTACCACAGGAAAGCGCATCAAGGCCTCGTGTTCTCTCCATGAAATGAACGTGAGCTTGAAGGGTGATGCGTCAGCGTGCACCGTGAACAGCTCGCTGGTACGCCTGTCTTTGCCCCCTCTCACGGTCTCATGCACCCGGGCTCAGTTCCATGCAGGAATGCTGAGTGGGAGTGCCAGCCTCGCTTCTGGACTCTAAAGACTTCCAGCCCCTAATGGCAGGTTGTGTGTGTCTCTCACGTGGGGGGAGGAATGAGGTCGCCCACAGAGGTTCTGCCATGAAAGATCTAAAGACGCACGCTGCTGAGGAGCTTGTTCCTCATGGAGCGTCCCCGAAGGCCAGAAGAATGCCGACGGTCTCTTTCAAAGCTGCCGGACGCTCTGCCGTTCTAGGCCTGAGATACAGACCTTGTGACGGCACTGTAACCCCGCGAGATTCAGGAGACATCGCCAGTGCGAGTGGCAATCCGGAAGGAAGAACCTTCAAGGCAGAGTGTCCTTTCCTGTACAAAACGGCGCCCAAGTGGCTGAGGCAGGGAGCATTTTCCTTCACAGAACCGGCATCCTCGTATGCCTGTGGGTTACTCTAAAGAAACGACACTGTGAGCAACCTCTTCGAAAAGGCCTTCGCAAGCGACTTGGAGACAACAGCAGCGCAGTGGAGGCACAGACCATTATCCTAGAGAGCAGCACAGTGTCTCTAGCAGCGATCGCTTCCAGGAGGATACTTAAGCCACACCGAGATTCCAGCAGGGAGTTTTGCCTTATAGCAGTACAACTCACTCAAGAAAGAGGGATGAGGTGTAGGGCTAATCTACGTGCGCTCACGCTCTGTGTCCCCGAGAAGGTTTCACGGAGCAGAATGCATCACCGACCACTACCACGTGTGTGCACCAAAGAAGCCCTGTGCCGTGGGTGTTCTCAGGCCGACAGCGAAGACCTAGGTGTGTGCTGCACCCGCGCTCGGTGGTTCACACATTGCGTGACCCCTGTGCCTTTGGAAGATGTTCAGAGCGGGTGGCACCTGCGTGCTGCGAGCGCAAGAGGTGTAGAGTGTAGAGGCCTTTCACACTGGAGGAAGGGCTTGCGTCTCATGGAGAGAACGTGTACGTCGCCCGGGAGATGGAGGCGCGCTCTTGACACCATTTCCTCTGCCCGTTTAAAACACAAGTGTTTGTACTCGATCTGGGCTGCCTGGTGAAACGCTTGGCAGTCCGCATCACCCTGAGCACCTTTCCTGAAGTTTGATTCGTAGCTGGGTAAACTCGGGCTTCAGAGGCTTAGATGAGACCAAACGTGTTCAGCTTGTGGCGAAAGCCTTTGACCAGAGGCATATACGCTTGTGCTTGGGGCGAGGGCTAGGCAAGAACGTTTACAGCCTGGGTTTTTATCTTTACCCTAAGCTGTCCCTTTTGGCTGCAGCAGGCGGAGAGAACCCACGGAGAGGGAACAGCTGCGAAGTGGATGCACAGAACAGTCACCTCGATACCAGCCCCAGGGTCCCAAGCAACGATCCTTCCCCGAAGGGTACTTAACCCACCCCGGGATTCAAGCAGGGAGTTCGCCTTGTCCAACTCGCACAGGAGACTGGCATGAGATGTAGGGCTCATCTACTTGCGTTCACACTACGTGGCCCGGAGAAGTTCTCACGGAGCCGAATGCAGCACCCTTCCTCCACCACGTGTGTACACAAAGGAGCGCTGGGCAGTGGGTGTTCTCAAGGCCAAGAGAGGAGCCCTTGTTCTGTGCTGCACCTGCTGGGTGGTTCAAAGGTTTTCTGACCTTCCTGCTCTGGAAGCTTTTCAGAGCTGAGGCTACGCCTGGGCTGCGAAAGCAGAGAGGCGTAGAGGCCTTTCACACTGAAGGCGTGGGCCTGTTTCACATGGAGAAAGTGTACGTCGCCCAACCCCCACCCCCACCCCATCACACCCCACCCCACCCCACTCCAACCCACCCCCAGCTAGAGGCGTGCGGGTTGACACCATTTTGTCCTGCCCATGGAAAATACAAAGAGGCGTACACGATTTGGGTTGTCTGGTGAGAGAATTTTGAATCGGCGGCACCCTGAGTACCTTTCCCGAAGTTTGCTTCCTAGCTGGTTAAACTCGGCATTCAGAGGCGAGATGAGAACAAACTTGCTCCGCGTGCGGCGAAGTGCCCTGATGCCCTGCCCTAAATGTTTGAGCTTCTGGCCAGCGTCACGCAACTACTTTGACACGTAGGAGTCTCACTTTTACTCCAAGCTGTCCCTGTTGGGTGAAGCAGTCGGCGTGTCTGTATCGCAGCCTGGGAGGCGGGGCGTTGGGGGAGTCTGCCATGTGCCTGGCCTCCATTTATAGCTAACTGAGAAACTGCGTCGAAGCTTTTGGGAGCCTCTTACAGGGAATGGTTGCAGTTCGGAATTGGAGACTGTGCTGGCAAACGTCAGCAGCTCCTCTCCCTCGGAGGGCTCTTGGTGTGCCGACTCCTAACAGCCAGCACGGTCCCCAGCTCGTGAACGGTCCCATTGCGAGCCGGTCTCGTCCGCGAAAGAGCCACATGAGGCTGAGCTCCAACAGTCGGGCTCCACACCTGGAGCCTTTGGGACATGGCAGGCCTGAGCCGATGTGCCCACCAGGGGACGTGACCAAAGTTTACGTACCACAGGAAAGCGCATCAAGGCCTCGTGTTCTCTCCATGAAATGAACGTGAGCTTGAAGGGTGATGCGTCAGCGTGCACCGTGAACAGCTCGCTGGTACGCCTGTCTTTGCCCCCTCTCACGGTCTCACGCACCCGGGCTCAGTTCCGTGCAGGAATGCTGAGTGGGAGCGCCAGCCTCGCTTCTGGACTCTAAAGCCTTCCACCCCCTAATGGCAGGTTGTGTGTGTCTCTCACGTGGGGGGAGGAATGAGGTCGCCCACAGAGGTTCTGCCATGAACGATCTAAAGACGCACGCTGCTGAGGAGCTTGTTCCTCATGGAGCGTCCCCGAAGGCCAGAAGAATGCCGACGGTCTCTTTCAAAGCTGCCGGATGCTCTGCCATTCTAGGTCTGAGATACGGACCTTGTGACGGCACTGTAACCCCGCGAGATTCAGGAGACATCGCCAGTGCGAGTGGCAATCCGAAAGGAAGAACCTCCAAGGCGGAGTGTCCTTTCCTGTACAAAACGGCGCCCAAGTGGCTGAGGCAGGGAGCATTTTCCTTCACAGAACCGGCATCCTCGTATGCCTGTGGGTTACTCTAAATAAACGACACTGTGAGCAACCTCTTCGAAAAGGCCTTCGCAAGCGACTTGGAGACAACAGCAGCGCAGTGGAGGCACAGACCATTATCCTAGAGAGCAGCACAGTGTCTGTAGCAGCGATCGCTTCCCGGAGGATACTTAAGCCACACCGAGATTCCAGCAGGGAGTTTTGCCTTATAGCAGTACAACTAACTCAAGAAAGAGGGATGAGGTGTAGGGCTAATCTACGTGCGCTCACGGTCTGTGTCCCCGAGAAGGTTTCACGGAGCAGAATGCATCACCGACCGCTACCACGTGTGTGCACCAAAGAAGCCCTGTGCCGTGGGTGTTCTCAGGCCGACAGCGAAGACCTAGGTGTGTGCTGCACCCGCGCTCGGTGGTTCACACGTTGCGTGACCCCTGTGCCTTTGGAAGATGTTCAGAGCGGGTGGCATCTGCGTGCTGCGAGCGCAAGAGGTGTAGAGTGTAGAGGCCTTTCACACTGGAGGAAGGGCTTGCGTCTCATGGAGAGAACGTGTACGTCGCCCGGGATATGGAGGCGCACTCTTGACACCATTTCCTCTGCCCGTTTAAAACACAAGTGTTTGTACTCGATCTGGTCTGCCTGGTGAAACGCTTGGCAGTCCGCATCACCCTGAGCACCTTTCCTGAAGTTTGATTCGTAGCTGGGTAAACTCGGGCTTCAGAGGCTTAGATGAGACCAAACGTGTTCAGCTGGTGGCAAAAGCCTTTGACCAGAGGCATATACGCTTGTGCTTGGGGCGAGGGCTAGGCAAGAACGTTTACACCCTGGGTTTTTATCTTTACCCTAAGCTGTCCCTTTTGGCTGCAGCAGGCGGAGAGAACCCGCGGAGAGAGAACAGCTGCGAAGTGGATGCACAGAACAGTCACCTCGATACCAGCCCCGGGGTCCCTAGCAACGATCCTTCCCCAGAGGGTACTTAACCCACCACGGGATTCAAGCAGGGAGTTCGCCTTGTCCAACTCACACAGGAGACTGGCATGAGATGTAGGGCTCATCTACTTGCGTTCACACTACGTGGCCCGGAGAAATTCTCACGGAGCCGAATGCAGCACCCTTCCTCCACCACGTGTGTACACAAAGGAACGCTGGGCAGTGGGTGTTCTCAAGGCCAAGAGAGAAGCCCTTGTTCTGTGCTGCACCTGCTGGGTGGTTCAAAGGTTTTCTGACCTTCCTGCTCTGGAAGCTTTTCAGAGCTGAGGCTACGCCTGGGCTGCGAAAGTAGAGAGGTGTAGAGACCTTTCACACTGAAGGCGTGGGCCTGTTTCCATGGAGAAAGTGTACGTCGCCCAACCCCCACCCACACCCCACCCCACCCCACCCCACCCTACCCCAACCCACCCCCAGCTGGAGGCGTGCGGGTTGACACCATTTTGTCCTGCCCATGGAAAATACAAAGAGGCGTACACGATTTGGGCTGTCTGGTGAGAGAATTTTGAATCGGCGGCACCCTGAGTACCTTTCCCGAAGTTTGCTTCCTAGCTGGTTAAACTCGGCATTCAGAGGCGAGATGAGAACAAACTTGCTCCGCGTGCGGCGAAGTGCCCTGATGCCCTGCCCTAAATGTTTGAGCTTCTGGCCAGCGTCACGCAAGTACTTTGACACGTAGGAGTCTCACTTTTACTCCAAGCTGTCCCTGTTGGCTGAAGCAGTCGGTGTGTCTGTATCGCAGCCTGGGAGGCCGGGCGTTGGGGGAGTCTGCCAAGTGACTGGCCTCCATTTATAGCTAACTGAGAAACTGCGTCGAAGCTTTCGGGAGCCTCTTACAGGGAATGGTTGCAGTTGGGAATTGGAGACTGTGCTGGCAAACGTCAGCAGCTCCTCTCCCTCAGAGGGCTCTTGGTGTGCCGACTCCTAACAGCCAGCACGGTCCCCAGCTCGTGAACGGTCCCATTGCGAGCCGGTCTCGTCCGTGAAAGAGCCACGTGAGGCTGAGCTCCAACAGTCGGGCTCCACACCTGGAGCCTTTGGGACAGGGCAGTCCTGAGCCGATGTGCCCACCAGGGGACGCGACCAAAGTTTACGTACCACAGGAAAGCGCATCAAGGCCTCGTGTTCTCTCCATGAAATGAACGTGAGCTTGAAGGGTGATGCGTCAGCGTGCACCGTGAACAGCTCGCTGGTACGCCTGTCTTTGCCCCCTCTCACGGTCTCACGCACCCGGGCTCAGTTCCGTGCAAGAATGCTGTGTGGGAGCGCCAGCCTCGCTTCTGGACTCTAAAGCCTTCCACCCCCTAATGGCAGGTTGTGTGTGTCTCTCACGTTGGGGGAGGAATGAGGTCGCCCACAGAGGTTCTGCCATGAAAGATCTAAAGACGCACGCTGCTGAGGAGCTTATTCCTCATGGAGCGTCCCCGAAGGCCAGAAGAATGCCGACGGTGTCTTTCAAAGCTGCTGGACGCTCTGCCATTCTGGGCCTGAGATACGGACCTTGTGACGGGACTGTAACCCCGCGAGATTCAGGAGACATCGCCAGTGCGAGTGGCAATCCGGAAGGAAGAACCTCCAAGGCGGAGTGTCCTTTCCTGTACAAAACGGCGCCCAAGTGGCTGAGGCAGGGAGCATTTTCCTTCACAGAACCGGCATCCTCGTATACCCGAGGGTTACTCTAAAGAAACGACACTGTGAGCAACCTCTTCGAAAAGGCCTTCGCAAGCGACTTGGAGACAACAGCAGCGCAGTGGAGGCACAGACCATTATCCTAGAGAGCAGCACGGTGTCTCTAGCAGCGATCGCTTCCCGGAGGATACTTAAGCCACACCGAGATTCCAGCAGGGAGTTTTGCCTTATAGCAGTACAACTCACTCAAGAAAGAGGGATGAGGTGTAGGGCTAATCTACGTGCGCTCACGCTCTGTGTCCCCGAGAAGGTTTCACGGAGCAGAAGGCATCACCGACCGCTATCACGTGTGTGCACCAAAGAAGCCCTGTGCCGTGGGTGTTCTCAGGCCGACAACGAAGACCTAGGTGTGTGCTGCACCCGCGCTCGGTGGTTCACACGTTGCGTGACCCCTGTGCCTTTGGAAGATGTTCAGAGCGGGTGGCACCTGCGTGCTGCGAGCGCAAGAGGTGTAGAGTGTAGAGGCCTTTCACACTGGAGGAAGGGCTTGCGTCTCATGGAGAGAACGTGTACGTCGCCCGGGAGATGGAGACGCGCTCTTGACACCATTTCCTCTGCCCGTTTAAAACACAAGTGTTTGTACTCGATCTGGTCTGCCTGGTGAAACGCTTGGCAGTCCGCATCACCCTGAGCACCTTTCTTGAAGTTTGATTCGTAGCTGGGTAAACTCGGGCTTCAGAGGCTTAGATGAGACCAAACGTGTTCAGCTGGTGGCAAAAGCCTTTGACCAGAGGCATATACGCTTGTGCTTGGGGCGAGGGCTAGGCAAGAACGTTTACACACTGGGTTTTTATCTTTACCCTAAGCTGTCCCTTTTGGCTGCAGCAGGCGGAGAGAACCCGCGGAGAGAGAACAGCTGCGAAGTGGATGCACAGAACAGTCACCTCGATACCAGCCCCGGGGTCCCAAGCAACGATCCTTCCCCAGAGGGTACTTAACCCACCACGGGATTCAAGCAGGGAGTTCGCCTTGTCCAACTTGCACAGGAGACTGGCATGAGATGTAGGGCTCATCTACTTGCGTTCACACTACGTGGCCCGGAGAAGTTCTCACGGAGCCGAATCCAGCACCCTTCCTCCACCACGTGTGTACACAAAGGAGCGCTGGGCAGTGGGTGTTCTCAAGGCCAAGAGAGAAGCCCTTGTTCTGTGCTGCACCTGCTGAGTGGTTCAAAGGTTTTCTGACCTTCCTGCTCTGGAAGCTTTTCAGAGCTGAGGCTACGCCTGGGCTGCGAAAGCAGAGAGGCATAGAGGCCTTTCACACTGAAGGCGTGGGCCTGTTTCACATGGAGAAAGTGTACGTCCCCCAACCCCCACCCCCACCCCATCACACCCCACCCCACCCCACTCCAACCCACCCCCAGCTAGAGGCGTGCGGGTTGACACCATTTTGTCCTGCCCATGGAAAATACAAAGAGGCGTACACGATTTGGGCTGTCTGGTGAGAGAATTTTGAATCGGCGGCACCCTGAGTACCTTTCCCGAAGTTTGCTTCCTAGCTGGTTAAACTCGGCATTCAGAGGCGAGATGAGAACAAACTTGCTCCGCGTGCGGCGAAGTGCCCTGATGCCCTGCCCTAAATGTTTGAGCTTCTGGCCAGCGTCACGCAACTACTTTGACACGTAGGAGTCTCACTTTTACTCCAAGCTGTCCCTGTTGGCTGAAGCAGTCGGCGTGTCTGTATCGCAGCCTGGGAGGCGGGACGTTGGGGGAGTCTGCCAAGTGCCTGGCCTCCATTTATAGCTAACTGAGAAACTGCGTCGAAGCTTTTGGGAGCCTCTTACAGGGAATGGTTGCAGTTCGGAATTGGAGACTGTGCTGGCAAACGTCAGCAGCTCCTCTCCCTCGGAGGGCTCTTGGTGTGCCGACTCCTAACAGCCAGCACGGTCCCCAGCTCGTGAACGGTCCCATTGCGAGCCGGTCTCGTCCGCGAAAGAGCCACATGAGGCTGAGCTCCAACAGTCGGGCTCCACACCTGGAGCCTTTGGGACATGGCAGGCCTGAGCCGATGTGCCCACCAGGGGACGTGACCAAAGTTTACGTACCACAGGAAAGCGCATCAAGGCCTCGTGTTCTCTCCATGAAATGAACGTGAGCTTGAAGGGTGATGCGTCAGCGTGCACCGTGAACAGCTCGCTGGTACGCCTGTCTTTGCCCCCTCTCATGGTCTCACGCACCCGGGCTCAGTTCCGTGCAAGAATGCTGAGCGGGTGCGCCAGCCTCGCTTCTGGACTCTAAAGCCTTCCAGCCCCTAATGGCAGGTTGTGTGTGTCTCTCACGTGGGGGGAGGAATGAGGTCGCCCACAGAGGTTCTGCCATGAAAGATCTAAAGAGGCACGCTGCTGAGGAGCTTATTCCTCATGGAGCGTCCCCGAAGGCCAGAAGAATGCCGACGGTCTCTTTCAAAGCTGCTGGACGCTCTGCCATTCTAGGCCTGAGATACGGACCTTGTGACGGGACTGTAACCCCGCGAGATTCAGGAGACATCGCCAGTGCGAGTGGCAATCCGGAAGGAAGAACCTCCAAGGCGGAGTGTCCTTTCCTGTACAAAACGGCACCCAAGTGGCTGAGGCAGGGAGCATTTTCCTTCACAGAACCGGCATCCTCGTATACCCGAGGGTTACTCTAAAGAAACGACACTGTGAGCAACCTCTTCGAAAAGGCCTTCGCAAGCGACTTGGAGACAACAGCAGCGCAGTGGAGGCACAGACCATTATCCTAGAGAGCAGCACTGTTTCTCTAGCAGCGATCGCTTCCCGGAGGATACTTAAGCCACACCGAGATTCCAGCAGGGAGTTTTGCCTTATAGCAGTACAACTCACTCAAGAAAGAGGGATGAGGTGTAGGGCTAATCTACGTGCGCTCACGGTCTGTGTCCCCGAGAAGGTTTCACGGAGCAGAATGCATCACCGACCGCTACCACGTGTGTGCACCAAAGAAGCCCTGTGCCGTGGGTGTTCTCAGGCCGACAGCGAAGACCTAGGTGTGTGCTGCACCCGCGCTCGGTGGTTCACACGTTGCGTGACCCCTGTGCCTTTGGAAGATGTTCAGAGCGGGTGGCACCTGCGTGCTGCGAGCGCAAGAGGTGTAGAGTGTAGAGGCCTTTCACACTGGAGGAAGGGCTTGCGTCTCATGGAGAGAACGTGTACGTCGCCCGGGAGATGGAGACACGCTCTTGACACCATTTCTCTGCCCGTTTAAAACACAAGTGTTTGTACTCGATCTGCGCTGCCTGGTGAAACGCTTGGCAGTCCGCATCACCCTGAGCACCTTTCCTGAAGTTTGATTCGTAGCTGGGTAAACTCGGGCTTCAGAGGCTTAGATGAGACCAAACGTGTTCAGCTGGTGGCGAAAGCCTTTGACCAGAGGCATATACGCTTGTGCTTGGGGCGAGGGCTAGGCAAGAACGTTTACACCCTGGGTTTTTATCTTTACCCTAAGCTGTCCCATTTGGCTGCAGCAGGCGGAGAGAACCCGCGGAGAGAGAACAGCTGCGAAGTGGATGCACAGAACAGTCACCTCGATACCAGCCCCGGGATCCCAAGCAACGATCCTTCCCCGGAGGGTACTTAACCCACCCCGGGATTCAAGCAGTGAGTTTGCCTTGTCCAACTCACACAGGAGACTGGCATGAGATGTAGGGCTCATCTACTTGCGTTCACACTACGTGGCCCGGAGAAATTCTCACGGAGCCGAATGCAGCACCCTTCCTCCACCACGTGTGTACACAAAGGAACGCTGGGCAGTGGGTGTTCTCAAGGCCAAGAGAGAAGCCCTTGTTCTGTGCTGCACCTGCTGGGTGGTTCAAAGGTTTTCTGACCTTCCTGCTCTGGAAGCTTTTCAGAGCTGAGGCTACGCCTGGGCTGCGAAAGTAGAGAGGTGTAGAGACCTTTCACACTGAAGGCGTGGGCCTGTTTCCATGGAGAAAGTGTACGTCGCCCAACCCCCACCCACACCCCACCCCACCCCACCACACCCTACCCCAACCCACCCCCAGCTGGAGGCGTGCGGGTTGACACCATTTTGTCCTGCCCATGGAAAATACAAAGAGGCGTACACGATTTGGGCTGTCTGGTGAGAGAATTTTGAATCGGCGGCACCCTGAGTACCTTTCCCGAAGTTTGCTTCCTAGCTGGTTAAACTCGGCATTCAGAGGCGAGATGAGAACAAACTTGCTCCGCGTGCGGCGAAGTGCCCTGATGCCCTGCCCTAAATGTTTGAGCTTCTGGCCAGCGTCACGCAAGTACTTTGACACGTAGGAGTCTCACTTTTACTCCAAGCTGTCCCTGTTGGCTGAAGCAGTCGGCGTGTCTGTATCGCAGCCTGGGAGGCCGGGCGTTGGGGGAGTCTGCCAAGTGACTGGCCTCCATTTATAGCTAACTGAGAAACTGCGTCGAAGCTTTCGGGAGCCTCTTACAGGGAATGGTTGCAGTTGGGAATTGGAGACTGTGCTGGCAAACGTCAGCAGCTCCTCTCCCTCAGAGGGCTCTTGGTGTGCCGACTCCTAACAGCCAGCACGGTCCCCAGCTCGTGAACGGTCCCATTGCGAGCCGGTCTCGTCCGTGAAAGAGCCACGTGAGGCTGAGCTCCAACAGTCGGGCTCCACACCTGGAGCCTTTGGGACAGGGCAGTCCTGAGCCGATGTGCCCACCAGGGGACGCGACCAAAGTTTACGTACCACAGGAAAGCGCATCAAGGCCTCGTGTTCTCTCCATGAAATGAACGTGAGCTTGAAGGGTGATGCGTCAGCGTGCACCGTGAACAGCTCGCTGGTACGCCTGTCTTTGCCCCCTCTCACGGTCTCACGCACCCGGGCTCAGTTCCGTGCAAGAATGCTGAGTGGGAGCGCCAGCCTCGCTTCTGGACTCTAAAGCCTTCCACCCCCTAATGGCAGGTTGTGTGTGTCTCTCACGTTGGGGGAGGAATGAGGTCGCCCACAGAGGTTCTGCCATGAAAGATCTAAAGACGCACGCTGCTGAGGAGCTTATTCCTCATGGAGCGTCCCCGAAGGCCAGAAGAATGCCGACGGTGTCTTTCAAAGCTGCTGGACGCTCTGCCATTCTGGGCCTGAGATACGGACCTTGTGACGGGACTGTAACCCCGCGAGATTCAGGAGACATCGCCAGTGCGAGTGGCAATCCGGAAGGAAGAACCTCCAAGGCGGAGTGTCCTTTCCTGTACAAAACGGCGCCCAAGTGGCTGAGGCAGGGAGCATTTTCCTTCACAGAACCGGCATCCTCGTATACCCGAGGGTTACTCTAAAGAAACGACACTGTGAGCAACCTCTTCGAAAAGGCCTTCGCAAGCGACTTGGAGACAACAGCAGCGCAGTGGAGGCACAGACCATTATCCTAGAGAGCAGCACGGTGTCTCTAGCAGCGATCGCTTCCCGGAGGATACTTAAGCCACACCGAGATTCCAGCAGGGAGTTTTGCCTTATAGCAGTACAACTCACTCAAGAAAGAGGGATGAGGTGTAGGGCTAATCTACGTGCGCTCACGCTCTGTGTCCCCGAGAAGGTTTCACGGAGCAGAATGCATCACCGACCGCTACCACGTGTGTGCACCAAAGAAGCCCTGTGCCGTGGGTGTTCTCAGGCCGACAACGAAGACCTAGGTGTGTGCTGCACCCGCGCTCGGTGGTTCACACGTTGCGTGACCCCTGTGCCTTTGGAAGATGTTCAGAGCGGGTGGCACCTGCGTGCTGCGAGCGCAAGAGGTGTAGAGTGTAGAGGCCTTTCACACTGGAGGAAGGGCTTGCGTCTCATGGAGAGAACGTGTACGTCGCCCGGGAGATGGAGACGCGCTCTTGACACCATTTCCTCTGCCCGTTTAAAACACAAGTGTTTGTACTCGATCTGGGCTGCCTGGTGAAACGCTTGGCAGTCCGCATCACCCTGAGCACCTTTCCTGAAGTTTGATTCGTAGCTGGGTAAACTCGGGCTTCAGAGGCTTAGATGAGACCAAACGTGTTCAGCTGGTGGCGAAAGCCTTTGACCAGAGGCATATACGCTTGTGCTTGGGGCGAGTGCTAGGCAAGAACGTTTACACCCTGGGTTTTTATCTTTACCCTAAGCTGTCCCTTTTGGCTGCAGCAGGCGGAGAGAACCCGCGGAGAGAGAACAGCTGCGAAGTGTATGCACAGAACAGTCACCTCGATACTAGCCCCGGGATCCCAAGCAACGATCCTTCCCCGGAGGGTACATAACCCACCCCAGGATTCAAGCAGGGAGTTCGCATTGTCCAACTCGCACAGGAGACTGGCATGAGATGTAGGGCTCATCTACTTGCGTTCACACTACGTGGCCCGGAGAAATTCTCACGGAGCCGAATCCAGCACCCTTCCTCCACCACGTGTGTACACAAAGGAGCGCTGGGCAGTGGGTGTTCTCAAGGCTAAGAGAGAAGCCCTTGTTCTGTGCTGCACCTGCTGGGTGGTTCAAAGGTTTTCTGACCTTCCTGCTCTGGAAGCTTTTCAGAGCTGAGGCTACGCCTGGGCTGCGAAAGCAGAGAGGCGTAGAGGCCTTTCACACTGAAGGCGTGGGCCTGTTTCCCATGGAGAAAGTGTACGTCGCCCAACCCCCACCCCCACCCCATCCCACCCCACCCCACCCCACCCCACCCCAACCCACCCCCAGCTGGAGGCGTGTGGGTTGACACCATTTTGTCCTGCCCATGGAAAATACAAAGAGGCGTACACGATTTGGGCTGTCTGGTGAGAGAATTTTGAATCGGCGGCACCCTGAGTACCTTTCCCGAAGTTTGCTTCCTAGCTGGTTAAACTCGGCATTCAGAGGCGAGATGAGAACAAACTTGCTCCGCGTGCGGCGAAGTGCCCTGATGCCCTGCCCTAAATGTTTGAGCTTCTGGCCAGCGTCACACAAGTACTTTGACACGTAGGAGTCTCACTTTTACTCCAAGCTGTCCCTGTTGGCTGAAGCAGTCGGTGTGTCTGTATCGCAGCCTGGGAGGCCGGGCGTTGGGGGAGTCTGCCAAGTGACTGGCCTCCATTTATAGCTAACTGAGAAACTGCATCGAAGCTTTCGGGAGCCTCTTACAGGGAATGGTTGCAGTTCGGAATTGGAGACTGTGCTGGCAAACGTCAGCAGCTCCTCTCCCACGGAGGGCTCTTGGTGTGCCGACTCCTAACAGCCAGCACGGTCCCCAGCTCGTGAACGGTCCCATTGCGAGCCGGTCTCGTCCGTGAAAGAGCCACGTGAGGCTGAGCTCCAACAGTCGGGCTCCACACCTGGAGCCTTTGGGACAGGGCAGTCCTGAGCCAATGTGCCCACCAGGGGACGTCACCAAAGTTTACGTACCACAGGAAAGCGCATCAAGGCCTCGTGTTCTCTCCATGAAATGAACGTGAGCTTGAAGGGTGATGCGTCAGCGTGCACCGTGAACAGCTCGCTGGTACGCCTGTCTTTGCCCCCTCTCACGGTCTCACGCACCCGGGCTCAGTTCCGTGCAGGAAAGCTGAGTGGGAGTGCCAGCCTCGCTTCTGGACTCTAAAGCCTTCCACCCCCTAATGGCAGGTTTTGTGTGTCTCTCACGTGGGGGGAGGAATGAGGTCGCCCACAGCGGTTCTGCCATGAAAGATCTAAAGACGCACGCTGCTGAGGAGCTTGTTCCTCATGGAGCGTCCCCGAAGGCCAGAAGAATGCCGACGGTCTCTTTCAAAGCTGCCGGACGCTCTGCCGTTCTAGGCCTGAGATACGGACCTTGTGACGGCACTGTAACCCCGCGAGATTCAGGAGACATCGCCAGTGCGAGTGGCAATCCGGAAGGAAGAACCTCCAAGGCGGAGTATCCTTTCCTGTACAAAACGGCGCCCAAGTGGCTGAGGCAGGGAGCATTTTCCTTCACAGAACCGGCATCCTCGTATGCCTGTGGGTTACTCTAAAGAAATGACACTGTGAGCAACCTCTTCGAAAAGGCCTTCGCAAGCGACTTGGAGACAACAGCAGCGCAGTGGAGGCACAGACCATTATCCTAGAGAGCAGCACAGTGTCTCTAGCAGCGATCGCCTCCCGGAGTATACTTAAGCCACACCGAGATTCCAGCAGAGAGTTTTGCCTTATAGCAGTAAAACTCACTCAAGAAAGAGGGATGAGGTGTAGGGCTAATCTACGTGCGCTCACGCTCTGTGTCCCCGAGAAGGTTTCACGGAGCAGAATGCATCAACGACCGATGCCACGTGTGTGCACCAAAGAAGCCCTGTGCCGTGGGTGTTCTCAGGCTGACAACGAAGACCTAGGTGTGTGCTGCACCCGCGCTCGGTGGTTCACACGTTGCGTGACCCCTGTACTTTTGGAAGATGTTCAGAGCGGGTGGCACCTGCGTGCTGCGAGCGCAAGAGGTGTAGAGTGTAGAGGCCTTTCACACTGGAGGAAGGGCTTGCGTCTCATGGAGAGAACGTGTACGTCGCCCGGGAGATGGAGACACGCTCTTGACACCATTTCTCTTCCCGTTTAAAACACAAGTGTTTGTACTCGATCTGGGCTGCCTGGTGAAACGCTTGGCAGTCCGCATCACCCTGAGCACCTTTCCTGAAGTTTGATTCGTAGCTGGGTAAACTCGGGCTTCAGAGGCTTAGATGAGACCAAACGTGTTCAGCTGGTGGCGAAAGCCTTTGACCAGAGGCATATACGCTTGTGCTTGGGGCGAGGGCTAGGCAAGAACGTTTACACCCTGGGTTTTTATCTTTACCCTAAGCTGTCCCTTTTGGCTGCAGCAGGCGGAGAGAACCCGCGGAGAGAGAACAGCTGCGAAGTGGATGCACAGAACAGTCACCTCGATACCAGCCCCGGGATCCCAAGCAACGATCCTTCCCCGGTGGGTACATAACCCACCCCAGGATTCAAGCAGGGAGTTCGCCTTGTCCAACTCGCACAGGAGACTGGCATGAGATGTAGGGCTCATCTACTTGCGTTCACACTACGTGGCCCGGAGAAGTTCTCACGGAGCCGAATCCAGCACCCTTCCTCCACTACGTGTGTACACAAAGGAGCGCTGGGCAGTGGGTGTTCTCAAGGCCAAGAGAGAAGCCCTTGTTCTGTGCTGCACCTGCTGGGTGGTTCAAAGGTTTTCTGACCTTCCTGCTCTGGAAGCGTTTCAGAGCTGAGGCTACGCCTGGGCTGCGAAAGCAGAGAGGCGTAGAGGCCTTTCACACTGAAGGTGTGGGCCTGTTTCCCATGGAGAAAGTGTACGTCGCCCAACCCCCACCCCCACCCCATCCCACCCCACCCTACCCCACCCCACCCCACCCCAACACACCCCCAGCTGGAGGCGTGTGGGTTGACACCATTTTGTCCTGCCCATGGAAAATACAAAGAGGCGTACACGATTTGGGCTGTCTGGTGAGAGAATTTTGAATCGGCGGCACCCTGAGTACCTTTCCCGAAGTTTGCTTCCTAGCTGGTTAAACTCGGCATTCAGAGGCGAGATGAGAACAAACTTGCTCCGCGTGCGGCGAAGTGCCCTGATGCCCTGCCCTAAATGTTTGAGCTTCTGGCCAGCGTCACACAAGTACTTTGACACGTAGGAGTCTCACTTTTACTAGAAGCTGTCCCTGTTGGCTGAAGCAGTCGGTGTGTCTGTATCGCAGCCTGCGAGGCCGGGCGTTGGGGGAGTCTGCCAAGTGACTGGCCTCCATTTATAGCTAACTGAGAAACTGCATCGAAGCTTTCGGGAGCCTCTTACAGGGAATGGTTGCAGTTCGGAATTGGAGACTGTGCTGGCAAACGTCAGCAGCTCCTCTCCCTCGGAGGGCTCTTGGTGTGCCGACTCCTAACAGCCAGCACGGTCCCCAGCTCGTGAACGGTCCCATTGCGAGCCGGTCTCGTCCGTGAAAGAGCCACGTGAGGCTGAGCTCCAACAGTCGGGCTCCACACCTGGAGCCTTTGGGACAGGGCAGTCCTGAGCCGATGTGCCCACCAGGGGACGTGACCAAAGTTTACGTACGACAGGAAAGCGCATCAAAGCCTCGTGTTCTCTCCATGAAATGAACGTGAGCTTGAAGTGTGATGCGTCACCGTGCACCGTGAACAGCTCGCTGGTACACCTGTCTTTGCCCCCTCTCACGGTCTCACGCACCCGGGCTCAGTTCCGTGCAGGAATGCTGGGTGGGAGCGCCACCCTCGCTTCTGGAATCTAAAGCCTTCCACCCCCTAATGGCAGGTTGTGTGTGTCTCTCACGTGGGGGGAGGAATGAGGTCGCCCACAGAGGTTCTGCCATGAACGATCTAAAGACGCACGCTGCTGAGGAGCTTGTTCCTCATGGAGCGTCCCCGAAGGCCAGAAGAATGCCGACGGTCTCTTTCAAAGCTGCCGGATGCTCTGACGTTCTAGGCCTGAGATACGGACCTTGTGATGGCACTGTAACCCCGCGAGATTCAGGAGACATTGCCAGTGCGAGTGGCAATCCGAAAGGAAGAACCTCCAAGGCGGAGTGTCCTTTCCTGTACAAAACGGCGCCCAAGTGGCTGAGGCAGGGAGCATTTTCCTTCACAGAACCGGCATCCTCGTATGCCTGTGGGTTACTCTAAAGAAACGACACTGTGAGCAACCTCTTCGAAAAGGCCTTCGCAAGCGACTTGGAGACAACAGCAGCGCAGTGGAGGCACAGACCATTATCCTAGAGAGCAGCACAGTGTCTCTAGCAGCGATCGCTTCCCGGAGGATACTTAAGCCACACCGAGATTCCAGCAGGGAGTTTTGCCTTATAGCAGTACAACTCACTCAAGAAAGAGCGATGAGGTGTAGGGCTAATCTACATGCGCTCACGCTCTGTGTCCCCGAGAAGGTTTCACGGAGCAGAATGCATCACCGACCGCTACCACGTGTGTGCACCAAAGAAGCCCTGTGCCGTGGGTGTTCTCAGGCCGACAGCGAAGACCTAGGTGTGTGCTGCACCCGCGCTTGGTGGTTCACACGTTGCGTGACCCCTGTGCCTTTGGAAGATGTTCAGAGCGGGTGGCACCTCCGTGCTGCGAGCGCAAGAGGTGTAGAGTGTAGAGGCCTTTCACACTGGAGGAAGGGCTTGCGTCTCATGGGGAGAACGTGTACGTCGCCCGGGAGATGGAGACGCGCTCTTGACACCATTTCCTCTGCCCGTTTAAAACACAAGTGTTTGTACTCGATCTGGGCTGCCTGGTGAAACGCTTGGCAGTCCGCATCACCCTGAGCACCTTTCCTGAAGTTTGATTCGTAGCTGGGTAAACTCGGGCTTCAGAGCCTTAGATGAGACCAAACGTGTTCAGCTGGTGTCGAAAGCCTTTGACCAGAGGCATATACGCTTGTGCTTGGGGCGAGTGCTAGGCAAGAACGTTTACACCCTGGGTTTTTATCTTTACCCTAAGCTGTCCCTTTTGGCTGCAGCAGGCGGAGAGAACCCGCGGAGAGAGAACAGCTGCGAAGTGTATGCACAGAACAGTCACCTCGATACTAGCCCCGGGATCCCAAGCAACGATCCTTCCCCGGAGGGTACATAACCCACCCCAGGATTCAAGCAGGGAGTTCGCATTGTCCAACTCGCACAGGAGACTGGCATGAGATGTAGGGCTCATCTACTTGCGTTCACACTACGTGGCCCGGAGAAATTCTCACGGAGCCGAATCCAGCACCCTTCCTCCACCACGTGTGTACACAAAGGAGCGCTGGGCAGTGGGTGTTCTCAAGGCTAAGAGAGAAGCCCTTGTTCTGTGCTGCACCTGCTGGGTGGTTCAAAGGTTTTCTGACCTTCCTGCTCTGGAAGCTTTTCAGAGCTGAGGCTATGCCTGGGCTGCGAAAGCAGAGAGGCGTAGAGGCCTTTCACACTGAAGGCGTGGGCCTGTTTCCCATGGAGAAAGTGTACGTCGCCCAACCCCCACCCCCACCCCATCCCACCCCACCCCACCCCACCCCACCCCAACCCATCCCCAGCTGGAGGCGTGTGGGTTGACACCATTTTGTCCTGCCCATGGAAAATACAAAGAGGCGTACATGATTTGGGCTGTCTGGTGAGAGAATTTTGAATTGGCGGCACCCTGAGTACCTTTCCCGAAGTTTGCTTCCTAGCTGGTTAAACTCGGCATTCAGAGGCGAGATGAGAACAAACTTGCTCCGCGTGCGGCGAAGTGCCCTGATGCCCTGCCCTAAATGTTTGAGCTTCTGGCCAGCGTCACACAAGTACTTTGACACGTAGGAGTCTCACTTTTACTCCAAGCTGTCCCTGTTGGCTGAAGCAGTCTGTGTGTCTGTATCGCAGCCTGGGAGGCCGGGCGTTGGGGGAGTCTGCCAAGTGACTGGCCTCCATTTATAGCTAACTGAGAAACTGCATCGAAGCTTTCGGGAGCCTCTTACAGGGAATGGTTGCAGTTCGGAATTGGAGACTGTGCTGGCAAACGTCAGCAGCTCCTCTCCCACGGAGGGCTCTTGGTGTGCCGACTCCTAACAGCCAGCACGGTCCCCAGCTCGTGAACGGTCCCATTGCGAGCCGGTCTCGTCCGTGAAAGAGCCACGTGAGGCTGAGCTCCAACAGTCGGGCTCCACACCTGGAGCCTTTGGGACAGGGCAGTCCTGAGCCAATGTGCCCACCAGGGGACGTCACCAAAGTTTACGTACCACAGGAAAGCGCATCAAGGCCTCGTGTTCTCTCCATGAAATGAACGTGAGCTTGAAGGGTGATGCGTCAGCGTGCACCGTGAACAGCTCGCTGGTACGCCTGTCTTTGCCCCCTCTCACGGTCTCACGCAACCGGGCTCAGTTCCGTGCAGGAAAGCTGAGTGGGAGTGCCAGCCTCGCTTCTGGACTCTAAAGCCTTCCACCCCCTAATGGCAGGTTTTGTGTGTCTCTCACGTGGGGGGAGGAATGAGGTCGCCCACAGCGGTTCTGCCATGAAAGATCTAAAGACGCACGCTGCTGAGGAGCTTGTTCCTCATGGAGCGTCCCCGAAGGCCAGAAGAATGCCGACGGTCTCTTTCAAAGCTGCCGGACGCTCTGCCGTTCTAGGCCTGAGATACGGACCTTGTGACGGCACTGTAACCCCGCGAGATTCAGGAGACATCGCCAGTGCGAGTGGCAATCCGGAAGGAAGAACCTCCAAGGCGGAGTATCCTTTCCTGTACAAAACGGCGCCCAAGTGGCTGAGGCAGGGAGCATTTTCCTTCACAGAACCGGCATCCTCGTATGCCTGTGGGTTACTCTAAAGAAATGACACTGTGAGCAACCTCTTCGAAAAGGCCTTCGCAAGCGACTTGGAGACAACAGCAGCGCAGTGGAGGCACAGACCATTATCCTAGAGAGCAGCACAGTGTCTCTAGCAGCGATCGCCTCCCGGAGTATACTTAAGCCACACCGAGATTCCAGCAGAGAGTTTTGCCTTATAGCAGTAAAACTCACTCAAGAAAGAGGGATGAGGTGTAGGGCTAATCTACGTGCGCTCACGCTCTGTGTCCCCGAGAAGGTTTCACGGAGCAGAATGCATCAACGACCGATGCCACGTGTGTGCACCAAAGAAGCCCTGTGCCGTGGGTGTTCTCAGGCTGACAACGAAGACCTAGGTGTGTGCTGCACCCGCGCTCGGTGGTTCACACGTTGCGTGACCCCTGTACCTTTGGAAGATGTTCAGAGCGGGTGGCACCTGCGTGCTGCGAGCGCAAGAGGTGTAGAGTGTAGAGGCCTTTCACACTGGAGGAAGGGCTTGCGTCTCATGGAGAGAACGTGTACGTCGCCCGGGAGATGGAGACACGCTCTTGACACCATTTCTCTGCCCGTTTAAAACACAAGTGTTTGTACTCGATCTGGGCTGCCTGGTGAAACGCTTGGCAGTCCGCATCACCCTGAGCACCTTTCCTGAAGTTTGATTCGTAGCTGGGTAAACTCGGGCTTCAGAGGCTTAGATGAGACCAAACGTGTTCAGCTGGTGGCGAAAGCCTTTGACCAGAGGCATATACGCTTGTGCTTGGGGCGAGGGCTAGGCAAGAACGTTTACACCCTGGGTTTTTATCTTTACCCTAAGCTGTCCCTTTTGGCTGCAGCAGGCGGAGAGAAGCCGCGGAGAGAGAACAGCTGCGAAGTGGATGCACAGAACAGTCACCTCGATACCAGCCCCGGGATCCCAAGCAACGATCCTTCCCCGGTGGGTACATAACCCACCCCAGGATTCAAGCAGGGAGTTCGCCTTGTCCAACTCGCACAGGAGACTGGCATGAGATGTAGGGCTCATCTACTTGCGTTCACACTACGTGGCCCGGAGAAGTTCTCACGGAGCCGAATCCAGCACCCTTCCTCCACTACGTGTGTACACAAAGGAGCGCTGGGCAGTGGGTGTTCTCAAGGCCAAGAGAGAAGCCCTTGTTCTGTGCTGCACCTGCTGGGTGGTTCAAAGGTTTTCTGACCTTCCTGCTCTGGAAGCGTTTCAGAGCTGAGGCTACGCCTGGGCTGCGAAAGCAGAGAGGCGTAGAGGCCTTTCACACTGAAGGTGTGGGCCTGTTTCCCATGGAGAAAGTGTACGTCGCCCAACCCCCACCCCCACCCCATCCCACCCCACCCTACCCCACCCCACCCCACCCCAACACACCCCCAGCTGGAGGCGTGTGGGTTGACACCATTTTGTCCTGCCCATGGAAAATACAAAGAGGCGTACACGATTTGGGCTGTCTGGTGAGAGAATTTTGAATTGGCGGCACCCTGAGTACCTTTCCCGAAGTTTGCTTCCTAGCTGGTTAAACTCGGCATTCAGAGGCGAGATGAGAACAAACTTGCTCCGCGTGCGGCGAAGTGCCCTGATGCCCTGCCCTAAATGTTTGAGCTTCTGGCCAGCGTCACACAAGTACTTTGACACGTAGGAGTCTCACTTTTACTAGAAGCTGTCCCTGTTGGCTGAAGCAGTCGGTGTGTCTGTATCGCAGCCTGCGAGGCCGGGCGTTGGGGGAGTCTGCCAAGTGACTGGCCTCCATTTATAGCTAACTGAGAAACTGCATCGAAGCTTTCGGGAGCCTCTTACAGGGAATGGTTGCAGTTCGGAATTGGAGACTGTGCTGGCAAACGTCAGCAGCTCCTCTCCCTCGGAGGGCTCTTGGTGTGCCGACTCCTAACAGCCAGCACGGTCCCCAGCTCGTGAACGGTCCCATTGCGAGCCGGTCTCGTCCGTGAAAGAGCCACGTGAGGCTGAGCTCCAACAGTCGGGCTCCACACCTGGAGCCTTTGGGACAGGGCAGTCCTGAGCCGATGTGCCCACCAGGGGACGTGACCAAAGTTTACGTACGACAGGAAAGCGCATCAAAGCCTCGTGTTCTCTCCATGAAATGAACGTGAGCTTGAAGTGTGATGCGTCACCGTGCACCGTGAACAGCTCGCTGGTACACCTGTCTTTGCCCCCTCTCACGGTCTCACGCACCCGGGCTCAGTTCCGTGCAGGAATGCTGGGTGGGAGCGCCACCCTCGCTTCTGGAATCTAAAGCCTTCCACCCCCTAATGGCAGGTTGTGTGTGTCTCTCACGTGGGGGGAGGAATGAGGTCGCCCACAGAGGTTCTGCCATGAACGATCTAAAGACGCACGCTGCTGAGGAGCTTGTTCCTCATGGAGCGTCCCCGAAGGCCAGAAGAATGCCGACGGTCTCTTTCAAAGCTGCCGGATGCTCTGACGTTCTAGGCCTGAGATACGGACCTTGTGATGGCACTGTAACCCCGCGAGATTCAGGAGACATTGCCAGTGCGAGTGGCAATCCGAAAGGAAGAACCTCCAAGGCGGAGTGTCCTTTCCTGTACAAAACGGCGCCCAAGTGGCTGAGGCAGGGAGCATTTTCCTTCACAGAACCGGCATCCTCGTATGCCTGTGGGTTACTCTAAAGAAACGACACTGTGAGCAACCTCTTCGAAAAGGCCTTCGCAAGCGACTTGGAGACAACAGCAGCGCAGTGGAGGCACAGACCATTATCCTAGAGAGCAGCACAGTGTCTCTAGCAGCGATCGCTTCCCGGAGGATACTTAAGCCACACCGAGATTCCAGCAGGGAGTTTTGCCTTATAGCAGTACAACTCACTCAAGAAAGAGGGATGAGGTGTAGGGCTAATCTACATGCGCTCACGCTCTGTGTCCCCGAGAAGGTTTCACGGAGCAGAATGCATCACCGACCGCTACCACGTGTGTGCACCAAAGAAGCCCTGTGCCGTGGGTGTTCTCAGGCCGACAGCGAAGACCTAGGTGTGTGCTGCACCCGCGCTCGGTGGTTCACACGTTGCGTGACCCCTGTGCCTTTGGAAGATGTTCAGAGCGGGTGGCACCTGCGTGCTGCGAGCGCAAGAGGTGTAGAGTGTAGAGGCCTTTCACACTGGAGGAAGGGCTTGCGTCTCATGGGGAGAACGTGTACGTCGCCCGGGAGATGGAGACGCGCTCTTGACACCATTTCCTCTGCCTGTTTAAAACACAAGTGTTTGTACTCGATCTGGGCTGCCTGGTGAAACGCTTGGCAGTCCGCATCACCCTGAGCACCTTTCCTGAAGTTTGATTCGTAGCTGGGTAAACTCGGGCTTCAGAGCCTTAGATGAGACCAAACGTGTTCAGCTTGTGGCGAAAGCCTTTGAACAGAGGCATATACGCTTGTGCTTGGGGCGAGGGCTAGGCAAGAACGTTTACACCCTGGGTTTTTATCTTTACCCTAAGCTGTCCCTTTTGGCTGCAGCAGGCGGAGAGAACCCGCGGAGAGAGAACAGCTGCGAAGTGGATGCACAGAACAGTCACCTCGATACCAGCCCGGGGGTCTCAAGCAACGATCCTTCCCCGGAGGGTACTTAACCCACCCCGGGATTCAAGCAGGGAGTTCACCTTGTCCAACTCGCACAGGAGACTGGCATGAGATGTAGGGCTCATCTACTTGCGTTCACACTACGTGGCCCGGAGAAGTTCTCACGGAGCCGAATGCAGCACCCTTCCTCCACCACGTGTGTACACAAAGGAGCGCTGGGCAGTGGGTGTTCTCAAGGCCAAGAGAGAAGCCCTTGTTCTGTGCTGCACCTGCTGGGTGGTTCAAAGGTTTTCTGACCTTCCTGCTCTGGAAGCTTTTCAGAGCTGAGGCTACGCCTGGGCTGCGAAAGCAGAGAGGCGTAGAGGCCTTTCACACTGAAGGCGTGGGCCTGTTTCCCATGGAGAAAGTGTACATCGCCCAACCCCCACCCCCACCCCACCCGACCCCACCCCACCCCAACCCACCCCCAGCTGGAGGCGTGCGGGTTGACACCATTTTGTCCTGCCCATGGAAAATACAAAGAGGCGTACACGATTTGGGCTGTCTGGTGAGAGAATTTTGAATCAGCGGCACCCTGAGTACCTTTCCCGAAGTTTGCTTCCTAGCTGGTTAAACTCGGCATTCAGAGGCGAGATGAGAACAAACTTGCTCCGCTTGCGGCGAAGTGCCCTGATGCCCTGTCCTAAATGTTTGAGCTTCTGGCCAGCGTCACGCAACTACTTTGACACGTAGGAGTCTCACTTTTACTCCAAGCTGTCCCTGTTGGCTGAAGAAGTCGGTGTGTCTGTATCGCAGCCTGGGAGGCCGGGCGTTGGGGGAGTCTGCCAAGTGACTGGCCTCCATTTATAGCTAACTGAGAAACTGCGTCGAAGCTTTCGGGAGCCTCTTACAGGGAATGGTTGCAGTTGGGTATTGGAGACTGTGCTGGCAAACGTCAGCAGCTCCTCTCCCTCGGAGGGCTCTTGGTTTGCCGACTCCTAACAGCCAGCACGGTCCCCAGCTCGTGAACGGTCCCATTGCGAGCCGGTCTCATCCGTGAAAGAGCCACGTGAGGCTGAGCTCCAACAGTCGGGCTCCACACCTGGAGCCTTTGGGATAGGGCAGTCCTGAGCCGATGTGCCCACCAGGGGACGCGACCAAAGTTTACGTACCACAGGAAAGCGCATCAAGGCCTCGTGTTCTCTCCATGAAATGAACGTGAGCTTGAAGGGTGATGCGTCAGCGTGCACCGTGAACAGCTCACTGGTACGCCTGTCTTTGCCCCCTCTCACGGTCTCACGCACCCGGGCTCAGTTCCGTGCAAGAATGCTGAGTGGGAGCGCCAGCCTCGCTTCTGGACTCTAAAGCCTTCCACCCCCTAATGGCAGGTTGTGTGTGTCTCTCACGTGGGGGGAGGAATGAGGTCGCCCACAGAGGTTTTGCCATGAAAGATCTAAAGACGCACGCTGCTGAGGAGCTTATTCCTCATGGAGCGTCCCCGAAGGCCAGAAGAATGCCGACGGTCTCTTTCAAAGCTGCTGGACGCTCTGCCATTCTGGGCCTGAGATACGGACCTTGTGACGGGACTGTAACCCCGCGAGATTCAGGAGACATCGCCAGTGCGAGTGGCAATCCGGAAGGAAGAACCTCCAAGGCGGAGTGTCCTTTCCTGTACAAAACGGCGCCCAAGTGGCTGAGGCAGGGAGCATTTTCCTTCACAGAACCGGCATCCTCGTATACCCGAGGGTTACTCTAAAGAAACGACACTGTGAGCAACCTCTTCGAAAAGGCCTTCGCAAGCGACTTGGAGACAACAGCAGCGCAGTGGAGGCACAGACCATTATCCTAGAGAGCAGCACGGTGTCTCTAGCAGCGATCACTTCCCGGAGGATACTTAAGCCACACCGAGATTCCAGCAGGGAGTTTTGCCTTATAGCAGTACAACTCACTCAAGAAAGAGGGATGAGGTGTAGGGCTAATCTACGTGCGCTCACGCTCTGTGTCCCCGAGAAGGTTTCACGGAGCAGAAGGCATCACCGACCGCTACCACGTGTGTGCACCAAAGAAGCCCTGTGCCGTGGGTGTTCTCAGGCCGACAACGAAGACCTAGGTGTGTGCTGCACCCGCGCTCGGTGGTTCACACGTTGCGTGACCCCTGTGCCTTTGGAAGATGTTCAGAGCGGGTGGCACCTGCGTGCTGCGAGCGCAAGAGGTGTAGAGTGTAGAGGCCTTTCACACTGGAGGAAGGGCTTGCGTCTCATGGAGAGAACGTGTACGTCGCCCGGGAGATGGAGGCGCGCTCTTGACACCATTTCCTCTGCCCGTTTAAAACACAAGTGTTTGTACTCGATCTGGGCTGCCTGGTGAAACGCTTGGCAGTCCGCATCACCCTGAGCACCTTTCCTGAAGTTTGATTCGTAGCTGGGTAAACTCGGGCTTCAGAGGCTTAGATGAGACCAAACGTGTTCAGCTGGTGGCGAAAGCCTTTGACCAGAGGCATATACGCTTGTGCTTGGGGCGAGTGCTAGGCAAGAACGTTTACACCCTGGGTTTTTATCTTTACCCTAAGCTGTCCCTTTTGGCTGCAGCAGGCGGAGAGAACCCGCGGAGAGAGAACAGCTGCGAAGTGGATGCACAGAACAGTCACCTCGATACTAGCCCCGGGATCCCAAGCAACGATCCTTCCCCGGAGGGTACATAACCCACCCCAGGATTCAAGCAGGGAGTTCGCATTGTCCAACTCGCACAGGAGACTGGCATGAGATGTAGGGCTCATCTACTTGCGTTCACACTACGTGGCCCGGAGAAATTCTCACGGAGCCGAATCCAGCACCCTTCCTCCACCACGTGTGTACACAAAGGAGCGCTGGGCAGTGGGTGTTCTCAAGGCTAAGAGAGAAGCCCTTGTTCTGTGCTGCACCTGCTGGGTGGTTCAAAGGTTTTCTGACCTTCCTGCTCTGGAAGCTTTTCAGAGCTGAGGCTACGCCTGGGCTGCGAAAGCAGAGAGGCGTAGAGGCCTTTCACACTGAAGGCGTGGGCCTGTTTCCCATGGAGAAAGTGTACGTCGCCCAACCCCCACCCCCACCCCATCCCACCCCACCCCACCCCACCCCACCCCAACCCACCCCCAGCTGGAGGCGTGTGGGTTGACACCATTTTGTCCTGCCCATGGAAAATACAAAGAGGCGTACACGATTTGGGCTGTCTGGTGAGAGAATTTTGAATCGGCGGCACCCTGAGTACCTTTCCCGAAGATTGCTTCCTAGCTGGTTAAACTCGGCATTCAGAGGCGAGATGAGAACAAACTTGCTCCGCGTGCGGCGAAGTGCCCTGATGCCCTGCCCTAAATGTTTGAGCTTCTGGCCAGCGTCACACAAGTACTTTGACACGTAGGAGTCTCACTTTTACTCCAAGCTGTCCCTGTTGGCTGAAGCAGTCGGTGTGTCTGTATCGCAGCCTGGGAGGCCGGGCGTTGGGGGAGTCTGCCAAGTGACTGGCCTCCATTTATAGCTAACTGAGAAACTGCATCGAAGCTTTCAGGAGCCTCTTACAGGGAATGGTTGCAGTTCGGAATTGGAGACTGTGCTGGCAAACGTCAGCAGCTCCTCTCCCACGGAGGGCTCTTGGTGTGCCGACTCCTAACAGCCAGCACGGTCCCCAGCTCGTGAACGGTCCCATTGCGAGCCGGTCTCGTCCGTGAAAGAGCCACGTGAGGCTGAGCTCCAACAGTCGGGCTCCACACCTGGAGCCTTTGGGACAGGGCAGTCCTGAGCCAATGTGCCCACCAGGGGACGTCACCAAAGTTTACGTACCACAGGAAAGCGCATCAAGGCCTCGTGTTCTCTCCATGAAATGAACGTGAGCTTGAAGGGTGATGCGTCAGCGTGCACCGTGAACAGCTCGCTGGTACGCCTGTCTTTGCCCCCTCTCACGGTCTCACGCACCCGGGCTCAGTTCCGTGCAGGAACTCTGAGAGGGAGTGCCAGCCTCGCTTCTGGACTCTAAAGCCTTCCACCCCCTAATGGCAGGTTTTGTGTGTCTCTCACGTGGGGGGAGGAATGAGGTCGCCCACAGCGGTTCTGCCATGAAAGATCTAAAGACGCACGCTGCTGAGGAGCTTGTTCCTCATGGAGCGTCCCCGAAGGCCAGAAGAATGCCGACGGTCTCTTTCAAAGCTGCCGGACGCTCTGCCGTTCTAGGCCTGAGATACGGACCTTGTGACGGCACTGTAACCCCGCGAGATTCAGGAGACATCGCCAGTGCGAGTGGCAATCCGGAAGGAAGAACCTCCAAGGCGGAGTATCCTTTCCTGTACAAAACGGCGCCCAAGTGGCTGAGGCAGGGAGCATTTTCCTTCACAGAACCGGCATCCTCGTATGCCTGTGGGTTACTCTAAAGAAATGACACTGTGAGCAACCTCTTCGAAAAGGCCTTCGCAAGCGACTTGGAGACAACAGCAGCGCAGTGGAGGCACAGACCATTATCCTTGATAGCAAGCAGCACAGTGTCTCTAGCAGCGATCGCTTCCCGGAGGATACTTAAACCACACCGAGATTCCAGCAGGGAGTTTTGCCTTATAGCAGTACAACTCACTCAAGAAAGATGGATGAGGTGTAGGGCTAATCTACGTGCGCTCACGCTCTGTGTCCCCGACAAGGTTTCACGGAGCAGAATGCATCAACGACCGATACCACGTGTGTGCACCAATGAAGCCCTGTGCTGTGGGTGTTCTCAGGCCGACAGCGAAGACCTAGGTGTGTGCTGCACCCGCGCTCGGTGGTTCACACGTTGCGTGACCCTGTGCCTTTGGAAGATGTTCAGAGCGGGTGGCACCTGCGTGCTGCGAGCGCAAGAGGTGTAGAGTGTAGAGGCCTTTCACACTGGAGGAAGGGCTTGCGTCTCGTGGAGAAAACGTGTACGTCGCCCGGGAGATGGAGGCGCTCTTGATACCATTTCCTCTGCCCGTTTAAAACACAAGTGTTTGTACTCGATCTGGGCTGCCTGGTGAAACGCTTGGCAGTCCGCATCACCCTGAGCACCTTTCCTGAAGTTTGATTCGTAGCTGGGTGAACTCGGGGTTCAGAGGCTTAGAGGAGAGCAAACGTGTTGAGCTTGTGGCGAAAGCCTTTGACCAGAGGCATATACACTTGTGCTTGGGGCGAGGGCTAGGCAAGAACGTTTACACACTGGGTTTTTATCTTTACCCTAAGCTGTCCCTTTTGGCTGCAGCAGGCGGAGAGAACCCACGGAGAGAGAACAGCTGCGAAGTGGATGCACAGAACAGTCACCTCGATACCAGCCCCGGGGTCCCAAGCAACGATCCTTCCCCAGAGGGTACTTAACCCACCCCGGGATTCAAGCAGGGAGTTCGCCTTGTCCAACTCGCACAGGAGACTGGCATGAGATGTAGGGCTCATCTACTTGCGTTCACACTACGTGGCCCGGAGAAATTCTCACGGAGCCGAATCCAGCACCCTTCCTCCACCACGTGTGTACACAAAGGAGCGCTGGGCAGTGGGTGTTCTCAGGCCAATAGAGAAGCCCTTGTTCTGTGCTGCACTGGCTGGGTGGTTCAAAGGTTTTCTGACCTTCCTGCTCTGGAAGCTTTTCAGAGCTGAGGCTACACCTGGGCTCCGAGAGCAGAGAGGCATAGAGGCCTTTCACACTGAAGGCGTGGGCCTGTTTCCCATGGAGAAAGTGTACGTCTCCCAACCCCCACCCCCACCCCACCCCACCCCACCCCACCCCACCCCAACCCACCGTCAGCTGGAGGCGTGCGGGTTGACACCATTTTGTCCTGCCCATGGAAAATACAAAGAGGCGTAAACGATTTGGGCTGTCTGGTGAAAGAATTTTGAATCGGTGGCACCCTGAGTACCTTTCCCGAAGTTTGCTTCCTAGTTGGTTAAACTCGGTATTCAGAGGCGTGATAAGAACAAACTTGCTCCGCGTGCGAAGAAGTGCCCTGATGCCCTGCCCTAAATGGTTGAGCTTCTGGCCAGCGTCACGCAAGTACTTTGACACGTAGGAGTCTCCCTTTTACTCCAAGCTGTCCCTGTTGGCTGAAGCAGTCGGCGTGTCTGTATCGCAGCCTGGGAGGCCGGGCGTTGGGGGAGTCTGCCAAGTTACTGGCCTCCATTTATAGCTAACTGAGAAACTGCGTCGAAGCTTTCGGGAGCCTCTTACAGGGAATGGTTGCAGTTGGGAATTGGAGACTGTGCTGGCAAACGTCAGCAGTTCCTCTCCCTCGGAGGGCTCTTGGTGTGCCGACTCCTAACAGCCAGCACGGTCCCCAGCTCGTGAACGGTCCCATTGCGAGCCGGTCTCGTCCGTGAAAGAGCCACATGAGGCTGATCTCCAACAGTCGGGCTCCACACCTGGAGCCTTTGGGACAGGGCAGTCCTGAGCCGATGTGCCCACCAGGGGACGCGACCAAAGTTTACGTACCACAGGAAAGCGCATCAAGGCCTCGTGTTCTGTCCATGAAATGAACGTGATCTTGAAGGGTGTTGCGTCAGCGTGCACTGTGAACAGCTCGCTGGTACGCCAGTCTTTGCCCCGTCTAACGGTCTCACGCACCCGGGCTCAGTTCCATGCAGGAATGCTGAGTGGGAGTGCCAGCCTCACTTCTGGACTCAAAAGCCTTCCACCCCCTAATGGAAGGTTGTGTGTTTCTCTCACGTGGGGGGAGGAATGAGGTCGCCCTCAGAGGTTCTGCCATGAAAGATCTAAAGACGCACGCTGCTGAGGAGCTTGTTCCTCATGGAGCATCCCCGAAGGCCAGAAGAAGCCGAAGGTCTCTTTCAAAGCTGCCAGACGCTCTGCCGTTCTAGGCCTGAGATACGGACCTTGTGACGGCACTGTAACCCCGCGAGATTCAGGAGACATCCCCAGTGCGAGTGGCAATCCGGAAGGAAGAACCTGCAAGGCGGAGTGTCCTTTCCTGTACAAAACAGCGCCCAAGTGGCTGAGGCAGGGAGCATTTTCCTTCACAGAAGCGGCATCCTCGTATGCCTGTGGGTTACTCTAAAGAAACGACACTGTGAGCAACCTCTTCGAAAAGGCCTTCGCAAGCGACTTGGAGACAACAGCAGCGCAGTGGAGGCACCGACCATTATCCTAGAGAGCAGCACAGTGTCTCTAGCAGCGATCGCTTCACGGAGGATACTTAAGGCATACCGAGACTACAGCAGGGAGTTTTGCCTTATGGCAGTACAACTCACTCAAGAAAGAGGGATGAGGTGTAGGGCTAATCTACGTGCGCTCACGCTCTGTGTCCCCGACAAGGTTTCACGGAGCAGAATGCATCAACGACCGATACCACGTGTGTGCACCAATGAAGCCCTGTGCTGTGGGTGTTCTCAGGCCGACAGCGAAGACCTAGGTGTGTGCTGCACCCGCGCTCGGTGGTTCACACGTTGCGTGACCCTGTGCCTTTGGAAGATGTTCAGAGCGGGTGGCACCTGCGTGCTGCGATCGCAAGAGGTGTAGAGTGTAGAAGCCTTTCACACTGGAGGAAGGGATTGCATCTCATGGAGAAAATGTGTACGTCGCCCGGGAGATGGAGGCGCGCTCTTGACACCATTTCCTCTGCCCGTTTAAAACACAAGTGTTTGTACCCGATCTGGGCTGCCTGGTGAAAGGCTTTGCAGTCCGCATCACCCTGAGCACCTTTCCTGAAATTTGATTCATAGCTGGGTAAACTCGGGCTTCAGAGGCTTAGATGAGACCAAACGTGTTCAGCTTGTGGCGACAGCCTTTGACCAGAGGCATATACGCTTGTGCTTGGGGCGAGGGCTAGGCAAGAACGTTTACACCCTGGGTTTTTATCTTTACCCTAAGCTGTCCCTTTTGGCTGCAGCAGGCGGAGAGAACCCGCGGAGAGAGAACAGCTGCGAAGTGGATGCACAGAACAGTCACCTCGATACCAGCCCCGGGGTCCCAAGCAACGATCCTTCCCCGGAGGGTACTTAACCCACCCCGGGATTCAAGCAGGGAGTTCGCCTTGTCCAACTCGCACAGGAGACTGGCATGAGATGTAGGGCTCATCTACTTGCGTTCACACTACGTGGCCCGGATAAGTTCTCAGGGAGTCGAATCCAGCACACTTCCTCCACCACGTGTGTACACAAAGGAGCGCTGGGCAGTGGGTGTTCTCAGGCCAAGAGAGAAGCCCTTGTTCTGTGCTGCATCGGCTTGGTGGTTCAAAGGTTTTCTGACCTTCCTGCTCTGGAAGCTTTTCAGAGCTGAGGCTACGCCTGGGCTGCGAAAGCAGAGAGGCGTAGAGGCCTTTCACACTGAAGGCGTGGGCCTGTTTCCCATGGAGAAAGTGTACGTCACCCAACCCCCACCCCCACCCCACCCCACCCCACCCCAACCCACCCCCAGTTGGAGGCGTGCGGGTTGACACCATTTTGTCCTTCCCATGGAAAATACAAAGAGGCGTACACGATTTGGGCTGTCTGGTGAAAGAATTTTGAATCGGCGGCACCCTGAGTACCTTTCCCGAAGTTTGCTTCCTAGCTGGTTAAACTCGGCATTCAGAGGCGAGATGAGAACAAACTTGCTTCGCGTGCGGCGAAGTGCCTTGATGCCCTGCCCTAAATGTTTGTGCTTCTGGCCAGCATCACGCAAGTACTTTGACACGTAGGATTCTCACTTTTACTCCAAGCTGTCCCTGTTGGCTGAAGCAGTCGGCGTGACTGTTTTGCAGCCTGGGAGGCCGGGCGTTGGGGGAGCCTGCCAAGTGAGTGGCCTCCATTTATAGCTAACTGAGAAACTGCGTCGAAGCTTTTGGGAGCCTCTTACAGGGAATGGTTGCAGTTCGGAATTGGAGACTGTGCTGGCAAACGTCAGCAGCTCCTCTCCCTCGGAGGGCTCTTGGTGTGCCGACTCCTGACAGCCAATACGGTCCCCAGCTCGTGAACGGTCCCATTGCGAGTCGGTCTCGTCCGTTAAAGAGCCACGTGAGGCTGATCTCCAACAGTCGGGCTCCACACCTGGAGCCTTTGGGACAGGGCAGTCCTGAGCCGATGTGCCCACCAGGGGACGTGACCAAAGTTTACGTACCACAGGAAAGCTCATCAAGGCCTCGTGTTCTGTCCATGAAATGAACGTGAGCTTGAAGGGTGATGCGTCAGCGTGCACCGTGAACAGCTCGCTGGTACACCTGCATTTGCCACCTCTCACGGTCTCACGCACCCGGGCTCAGTTCCGTGTATAATGCTAAGTGGGAGCGCCAGCCTCGCTTCTGGACTCTAAAGCCTTCCACCCCCTAATGGCAGGTTGTGTGTGTCTCTCACGTGGGGGGAGGAATGAGGTCGCCCACAGAGGTTCTGCCATGAAAGATCTAAAGACGCACGCTGCTGAGGAGCTTGTTCCTCATGGAGCGTCCCCGAATGCCAGAAGAATGCTGAAGGTATCTTTCAAAGCTGCCGGATGCTCTGCCGTTCTAGGCCTGAGATACGGACCTTGTGACGGCACCGTAACCCCGCGAGATTCAGGAGACATCGCCAGTGTGAGTGGCAATCCGGAAGGAAGAACCTCCAAGGCGGAGTGTCCTTTCCTGTACAAAACGGCGCCCAAGTGGCTGAGGCAGGGAGCATTTTCCTTCACAGAACCGGCATCCTCGTATGCCTTTGGGTTACTCTAAAGAAACGACACTGTGAGCAACCTCTTCGAAAAGGCCTTCGCAAGCGACTTGGAGACAACAGCAGCGCAGTGGAGGCACAGACCATTATCCTAGAGAGCAGCACAGTGTCTCTAGCAGCGATCGCTTCCCGGAGGATACTTAAGCCACACCGAGATTCCAGCAGGGAGTTTTGCCTTATAGCAGTACAACTCACTCAAGAAAGAGGGATGAGGTGTAGGGCTAATCTACATGCGCTCACGCTCTGTGTCCCCGAGAAGGTTTCACGGAGCAGAATGCATCAACGACCGCTACCACGTGTGTGCACCAAAGAAGCCCTGTGCCGTGGGTGTTCTCAGGCCGACAGCGAAGACCTAGGTGTGTGCTGCACCCGCGCTCGGTGGTTCACACGTTGCGTGACCCCTGTGCCTTTGGAAGATGTTCAGAGCGGGTGGCACCTGCGTGCTGCGAGCGCAAGAGGTGTAGAGTGTAGAGGCCTTTCACACTGGAGGAAGGGCTTGCGTCTCATGGGGAGAACGTGTACGTCGCCCGGGAGATGGAGACGCGCTCTTGACACCATTTCCTCTGCCCGTTTAAAACACAAGTGTTTGTACTCGATCTGGGCTGCCTGGTGAAACGCTTGGCAGTCCGCATCACCCTGAGCACCTTTCCTGAAGTTTGATTCATAGCTGGGTAAACTCGGGCTTCAGAGGCTTAGATGAGACCAAACGTGTTCAGCTTGTGGCGAAAGCCTTTGACCAGAGGCATATACGCTTGTGCTTGGGGCGAGGGCTAGGCAAGAACGTTTACACCCTGGGTTTTTATCTTTACCCTAAGCTGTCCCTTTTGGCTGCAGCAGGCGGAGAGAACCCGCGGAGAGAGAACAGCTGCGAAGTGGATGCACAGAACAGTCACCTCGATACTAGCCCCGAGGTCCCAAGCAAAGATCCTTCCCCGCAGGGTACTTAACCCACCCCGGGATTCAAGCAGGGAGTTCGCCTTGTCCAACTCACACAGGAGACTGGCATGAGATGTAGGGCTCATCTACTTGCGTTCACACTACGTGGCCCGGAGAAATTCTCACGGAGCCGAATGCAGCACCCTTCCCCCACCACGTGTGTACACAAAGGAGCGCTGGGCAGTGGGTGTTCTCAAGGCCAAGAGAGAAGCCCTTGTTCTGTGCTGCACCTGCTGGGTGGTTCAAAGGTTTTCTGACCTTCCTGCTCTGGAAGCTTTTCAGAGCTGAGGCTACGCCTGGGCTGCGAATGTAGAGAGGTGTAGAGACCTTTCACACTGAAGGCGTGGGCCTGTTTCCATGGAGAAAGTGTACGTCGCCCAACCCCCACCCACACCCCACCCCACCCCACCCCACCCTACCCCAACCCACCCCCAGCTGGAGGCGTGCGGGTTGACACCATTTTGTCCTGCCCATGGAAAATACAAAGAGGCGTACACGATTTGGGCTGTCTGGTGAGAGAATTTTGAATCAGCGGCACCCTGAGTACCTTTCCCGAAGTTTGCTTCCTAGCTGGTTAAACTCGGCATTCAGAGGCGAGATGAGAACAAACTTGCTCCGCGTGCGCCGAAGTGCCTTGATGCCCTGCCCTAAATGTTTGAGCTTCTGGCCAGCGTCACGCATGTCCTTTGACATGTAGGAGTCTCACTTTTACTCCAAGCTGTCCCTGTTGGCTGAAGAAGTCGGCGTGTCTGTATCGCAGCCTGGGAGGCCGGGCGTTGGGGGAGTCTGCCAAGTGCCTGGCCTCCATTTATAGCTAACTGAGAAACTGCGTCGAAGCTTTCGGGAGCCTCTTACCGGGAATGGTTGCAGTTCGGAATTGGAGACTGTGCTGGCAAACGTCAGCAGCTCCTCTCCCTCGGAGGGCTCTTGGTGTGCCGACTCCTAATAGCCAGCACGGTCCCCAGCTCGTGAACGGTCCCATTGCGAGCCGGTCTCGTCCGTGAAAGAGCCACGTGAGGCTGAGCTCCAACAGTCGGGCTCCACACCTGGAGCCTTTGGGACAGGGCAGTCCTGAGCCGATGTGCCCACCAGGGGACGCGACCAAAGTTTACGTACCGAAGGAAAGCGCATTAAGGCCTCGTGTTCTGTCCATGAAATGAACGTGAGCTTGAAGGGTGATGCGTCAGCGTGCACCGTGAACAGCTCGCTGGTACGCCTGTCTTTGCCCCCTCTCACGGTCTCACGTACCCGGGCTCAGTTCCGTGCAGGAATGCTGAGTGGGAGCGCCAGCCTCGCTTCTGGACTCTAAAGCCTTCCACCCCCTAATGGCAGGTTGTGTGTGTCTCTCACGTGGGGGGAGGAATGAGGTCGCCCACAGAGGTTCTGCCATGAAAGATCTAAAGACGCACGCTGCTGAGGAGCTTGTTCCTCATGGAGCATCCCCGAAGGCCAGAAGAATGCCGAAGGTCTCTTTCAAAGCTGCCGGACGCTCTGCCGTTCTAGGCCTGAGATACGGACCTTGTGATGGCACTGTAACCCGCGAGATTCAGGAGACATCGCCAGTCCGAGTGGCAATCCGGAAGGAAGAACCTGCAAGGCGGAGTGTCCTTTCCTGTACAAAACGGCGCCCAAGTGGCTGAGGCAGGGAGCATTTTCCTTCACAGAAGCGGCATCCTCGTATGCCTGTGGGTTACTCTAAAGAAACGACACTGTGAGCAACCTCTTCGAAAAGGCCTTCGCAAGTGACTTGGAGACAACAGCAGCACAGTGGAGGCACAGACCATTATCCTAGATAGCAAGCAGCACAGTGTCTCTAGCAGCGATCGCTTCCCGGAGGATACTTAAACCACACCGAGATTCCAGCAGGGAGTTTTGCCTTATAGCAGTACAACTCACTCAAGAAAGAGGGATGAGGTGTAGGGCTAATCTACGTGCGCTCACGCTCTGTGTCCCCGACAAGGTTTCACGGAGCAGAATGCATCAACGACCGATACCACGTGTGTGCACCAATGAAGCCCTGTGCTGTGGGTGTTCTCAGGCCGACAGCGAAGACCTAGGTGTGTGCTGCACCCGCGCTCGGTGGTTCACACGTTGCGTGACCCTGTGCCTTTGGAAGATGTTCAGAGCGGGTGGCACCTGCGTGCTGCTAGTGCAGGAGGTGTAGAGTGTAGAGGCCTTTCACACTGGAGGAAGGGCTTTCGTCTCGTGGAGAAAACGTGTACGTCGCCCGGGAGATGGAGGCGCTCTTGATACCATTTCCTCTGCCCGTTTAAAACACAAGTGTTTATACTCGATCTGGGCTGCCTGGTGAAACGCTTGGCAGTCCGCATCACCCTGAGCACCTTTCCTGAAGTTTGATTCGTAGCTGGGTAAACTCGGGCTTCAGAGGCTTAGAGGAGAGCAAACGTGTTCAGCTTCTGGCGAAAGCCTTTGACCAGAGGTATATACACTTGTGCTTGGGGCGAGGGCTAGGCAAGAACGTTTACACCCTGGGTTTTTATCTTTACCCTAAGCTGTCCCTTTTGGCTGCAGCAGGCGGAGAGAACCCACGGAGAGAGAACAGCTGCGAAGTGGATGCACAGAACAGTCACCTCGATACCAGCCCCGGGGTCCCAAGCAACGATCCTTCCCCGGAGGGTACTTAACCCACCCCGGGATTCAAGCAGGGAGTTCGCCTTGTCCAACTCGCACAGGAGACTGGCATGAGATGTAGGGCTCATCTACTTGCGTTCACACTACGTGGCCCGGAGAAATTCTCACGGAGCCGAATCCAGAACCCTTCCTCCACCACGTGTGTACACAAAGGAGCGCTGGGCAGCGGGTGTTCTCAGGCCAATAGAGAAGCCCTTGTTCTGTGCTGCACTGGCTGGGTGGTTCAAAGGTTTTCTGACCTTCCTGCTCTGGAAGCTTTTCAGAGCTGAGGCTACACATGGGCTGCGAGAGCAGAGAGGCATAGAGGCCTTTCACACTGAAGGCGTGGGCCTGTTTCCCATGGAGAAAGTGTACGTCGCCCAACCCCCACCCCCACCCCACCCCACCCCACCCCACCCCACCCCAACCCACCCTCAGCTGGAGGCGTGCGGGTTGACACCATTTTGTCCTGCCCATGGAAAATACAAAGAGGCGTACACGATTTGGGCTGTCTGGTGAGAGAATTTTGAATCGGCGGCACCCTGAGTACCTTTCCCGAAGTTTGCTTCCTAGTTGGTTAAACTCGGCATTCAGAGGCGAGATGAGAACAAACTTGCTCCGCATGCGAAGAAGTGCCCTGATGCCCTGCCCTAAATGTTTGAGCTTCTGGCCAGCGTCACGCAAGTACTTTGACACGTAGGAGTCTCCCTTTTACTCCAAGCTGTCCCTGTTGGCTGAAGCAGTCGGCGTGTCTGTATCTCAGCCTGGGAGGCCGGGCGTTGCGGGAGTCTGCCAAGTGACTGGCCTCCATTTATAGCTAACTGAGAAACTGCGTCGAAGCTTTCGGGAGCCTCTTACAGGGAATGGTTGCAGTTGGGAATTGGAGACTGTGCTGGCAAACGTCAGCAGCTCCTCTCCCTCGGAGGGCTCTTGGTGTGCTGACTCCTAACAGCCAGCACAGTCCCCAGCTCATGAACGGTCCCATTGCGAGCCGGTCTCGTCCGTGAAAGAGCCACGTGAGGCTGAGCTCCAACAGTCGGGCTCCACACCTGGAGCCTTTGGGACAGGGCAGTCCTGAGCCGATATGCCCACCAGGGGACACGACCAAAGTTTACGTACCACAGGAAAGCGCATCAAGGCCTTGTGTTCTGTCCATGAAATGAAAGTGAGCTTGAAGGGTGATGCGTCAGCGTGTACCGTGAACAGCTCGCTGGTACGCCTGTCTTTGCCCACTCTCACGGTCTCACGCACCCGGGCTCAGTTCCGTGCAGGAATGCTGAGTGGGAGCGCCAGCCTCTCTTCTGGACTCTAAAGCCTTCCACCCCCTAATGGCAGGTTGTGTGTGTCTCTCACGTGGGGGGAGGAATGAGGTCGCCCACAGAGGTTCTGCCATGAAAGATCTAAAGATGCACACTGCTGAGGAGCTTGTTCCTCATGGAGCATCCCCGAAGGCCAGAAGAATGCCGAAGGTCTCTTTCAAAGCTGCCAGACGCTCTGCTGTTCTAGGCCTGACATACGGACGTCGTGACGGCACTGTAACCCCGCGAGATTCAGGAGACATCGCCAGTGCGAGTGGCAATCCGGAAGGAAGAACCTTCAAGGCGGAGAGTCCTTTCCTGTACAAAACGGCGCCCAAGTGGCTGAGGCAGGGAGCATTTTCCTTCACAGAACCGGCATCCTCGTATGCCTGTGGGTTACTCTAAAGAAACGACACTGTGAGCAACCTCTTCGAAAAGGCCTTCGCAAGCGACTTGGAGACAACAGCAGCGCAGTGGAGGCACAGACCATTATCCTAGAGAGCAGTAAAGTGTCTCTAGCAGCGATCACTTCCCGGAGGATACTTAAGCCACACCGAGATTCCAGCAGGGAGTTTTGTCTTATAGCAGTACAACTCACTCAAGAAAGAGGGATGAGGTGTAGGGCTAATCTACGTGCGCTCACGCTCTGTGTCCCCGAGAAGGTTTCACGGAGCAGAATGCATCACCGACCACGACCACGTGTGTGCACCAAAGAAGCCCTGTGCCGTGGGTGTTCTCAGGCCGACAGCGAAGACCTAGGTGTGTGTTGCACCCGCGCTCGGTGGTTCACACGTTGCGTGACCCTGTGCCTTTGGAAGATGTTCAGAGCGGGTGGCACCTGCGTGCTGCGAGCGCAAGAGGTGTAGAGTGTAGAGGCCTTTCACACTGGAGGAAGGGCTTGCGTCTCATGGAGAAAACGTGTACGTCGCCCGGGAGATGGAGGCGCGCTCTTGACACCATTTCCTCTGCCCATTTAAAACACAAGTGTTTGTACTCGATCTGGGCTGCCTGCTGAAACGCTTGGCAGTCCGCATTACCCTGAGCACCTTTCCTGAAGTTTGATTCATAGCTGGGTAAACTCGGGCTTCAGAGGCTAAGATGAGACCAAACGTGTTCATCTTGTGGCGAAAGTCTTTGACCAGAGGCATATACGCTTGTGCTTGGGGCGAGGGCTAGGCAAGAACGTTTACACCCTGGGTTTTTATCTTTACCCTAAGCTGTCCCTTTTGGCTGCAGCAGGCGGAGAGAACCCGCGGAGAGAGAACAGCTGCGAAGTGGATGCACAGAACATTCACCTCGATACAAGCCCCGGGGTCCCAAGCAACGATCCTTCCCCGGAGGGTACTTAACCCACCCCGGGATTCAAGCAGGGAGTTCGCCTTGTCCAACTCACACAGGAGACTGGCATGAGATGTAGGGCTCATCTACTTGCGTTCACACTACGTGGCCCGGAGAAATTCTCACGGAGCCGAATGCAGCACCCTTCCTCCACCACGTGTGTACACAAAGGAGCGCTGGGCAGTGGGTGTTCTCAAGGCCAAGAGAGAAGCCCTTGTTCTGTGCTGCACCTGCTGGGTGGTTCAAAGGTTTTCTGACCTTCCTGCTCTGGAAGCTTTTCAGAGCTGAGGCTACGCCTGGGCTGCGAAAGTAGAGAGGTGTAGAGACCTTTCACACTGAAGGCGTGGGCCTGTTTCCATGGAGAAAGTGTACGTCGCCCAACCCCCACCCACACCCCACCCCACCCCACCCCACCCTACCCCAACCCACCCCCAGCTGGAGGCGTGCGGGTTGACACCATTTTGTCCTGCCCATGGAAAATACAAAGAGGCGTACACGATTTGGGCTGTCTGGTGAGAGAATTTTGAATCGGCGGCACCCTGAGTACCTTTCCCGAAGTTTGCTTCCTAGCTGGTTAAACTCGGCATTCAGAGGCGAGATGAGAACAAACTTGCTCCGCGTGCACCGAAGTGCCTTGATGCCCTGCCCTAAATGTTTGAGCTTCTGGCCAGCGTCACGCATGTCCTTTGACACGTAGGAGTCTCACTTTTACTCCAAGCTGTCCCTGTTGGCTGAAGAAGTCGGCGTGTCTGTATCGCAGCCTGGGAGGCCGGGCGTTGGGGGAGTCTGCCAAGTGCCTGGCCTCCATTTATAGCTAACTGAGAAACTGCGTCGAAGCTTTCGGGAGCCTCTTACAGGGAATGGTTGCAGTTGGGAATTGGAGACTGTGCTGGCAAACGTCAGCAGCTCCTCTCCCTCGGAGGGCTCTTGGTGTGCCGACTCCTAATAGCCAGCACGGTCCCCAGCTCGTGAACGGTGCCATTGCGAGCCGGTCTCGTCCGTGAAAGAGCCACGTGAGGCTGATCTCCAACAGTCGGGCTCCACACCTGGAGCCTTTGGGACAGGGCAGTCCTGAGCCGATGTGCCCACCAGGGGACGCGACCAAAGTTTACGTACCACAGGAAAGCGCATCAAGGCCTCGTGTTCTGTCCATGAAATGAACGTGAGCTTGAAGGGTGATGCGTCAGCGTGCACCGTGAACAGCTCGCTGGTACGCCTGTCTTTGCCCCCTCTCACGGTTTCACGCACCCGGGCTCAGTTCCGTGCAGGAATGCTGAGTGGGAACGCCAGCCTCGCTTCTGGACTCTAAAGCCTTCCACCCCCTAATGGCAGGTTGTGTGTGTCTCTCACGTGGGGGGAGGAATGAGGTCGCCCACAGAGGTTCTGCCATGAAAGATCTAAAGACGCACGCTGCTGAGGAGCTTGTTCCTCATGGAGCATCCCCGAAGGCCAGAAGAATGCCGACGGTCTCTTTCAAAGCTGCCAGACGCTCTGCCGTTCTAGGCCTGAGATACGGACCTTGTGATGGCACTGTAACCCGCGAGATTCAGGAGACATCGCCAGTCCGAGTGGCAATCCGGAAGGAAGAACCTGCAAGGCGGAATGTCCTTTCCTGTACAAAACGGCGCCCAAGTGGCTGAGGCAGGGAGCATTTTCCTTCACAGAAGCGGCATCCTCGTATGCCTGTGGGTTACTCTAAAGAAACGACATTGTGAGCAACCTCTTCGAAAAGGCGTTCGCAAGTGACTTGGAGACAACAGCAGCACAGTGGAGGCACAGACCATTATCCTTGATAGCAAGCAGCACAGTGTCTCTAGCAGCGATCGCTTCCCGGAGGATACTTAAACCACACCGAGATTCCAGCAGGGAGTTTTGCCTTATAGCAGTTCAACTCACTCAAGAAAGAGGGATGAGGTGTAGGGCTAATCTACGTGCGCTCACGCTCTGTGTCCCCGACAAGGTTTCACGGAGCAGAATGCATCAACGACCGATACCACGTGTGTGCACCAATGAAGCCCTGTGCTGTGGGTGTTCTCAGGCCGACAGCGAAGACCTAGGTGTGTGCTGCACCCGCGCTCGGTGGTTCACACGTTGCGTGACCCTGTGCCTTTGGAAGATGTTCAGAGCGGGTGGCACCTGCGTGCTGCGAGCGCAAGAGGTGTAGAGTGTAGAGGCCTTTCACACTGGAGGAAGGGCTTGCGTCTCGTGGAGAAAACGTGTACGTCACCCGGGAGATGGAGGCGCTCTTGATACCATTTCCTCTGCCCGTTTAAAACACAAGTGTTTGTACTCGATCTGGGCTGCCTGGTGAAACGCTTGGCAGTCCGCATCACCCTGAGCACCTTTCCTGAAGTTTGATTCGTAGCTGGGTGAACTCGGGGTTCAGAGGCTTAGAGGAGAGCAAACGTGTTCAGCTTGTGGCGAAAGCCTTTGACCAGAGGCATATACACTTGTGCTTGGGGCGAGGGCTAGGCAAGAACGTTTACACACTGGGTTTTTATCTTTACCCTAAGCTGTCCCTTTTGGCTGCAGCAGGCGGAGAGAACCCGCGGAGAGAGAACAGCTGCGAAGTGGATGCACAGAACAGTCACCTCGATACCAGCCCCGGGGTCCCAAGCAACGATCCTTCCCCAGAGGGTACTTAACCCACCCCGGGATTCAAGCAGGGAGTTCGCCTTGTCCAACTCGCACAGGAGACTGGCATGAGATGTAGGGCTCATCTACTTGCGTTCACACTACGTGGCCCGGAGAAATTCTCACGGAGCCGAATCCAGCACCCTACCTCCACCACGTGTGTACACAAAGGAGCGCTGGGCAGTGGGTGTTCTCAGGCCAATAGAGAAGCCCTTGTTCTGTGCTGCACTGGCTGGGTGGTTCAAAGGTTTTCTGACCTTCCTGCTCTGGAAGCTTTTCAGAGCTGAGGCTACACCTGGGCTGCGAGAGCAGAGAGGCATAGAGGCCTTTCACACTGAAGGCGTGGGCCTGTTTCCCATGGAGAAAGTGTACGTCTCCCAACCCCCACCACCACCCCACCCCACCCCACCCCACCCCACCCCAACCCACCCTCTGCTGGAGGCGTGCGGGTTGACACCATTTTGTCCTGCCCATGGAAAATACAAAGAGGCGTAAACGATTTGGGCTGTCTGGTGAAAGAATTTTGAATCGGCGGCACCCTGAGTACCTTTCCCGAAGTTTGCTTCCTAGTTGGTTAAACTCGGTATTCAGAGGCGAGATAAGAACAAACTTGCTCCGCGTGCGAAGAAGTGCCCTGATGCCCTGCCCTAAATGTTTGAGCTTCTGGCCAGCGTCACGCAAGTACTTTGACACGTAGGAGTCTCCCTTTTACTCCAAGCTGTCCCTGTTGGCTGAAGCAGTCGGCGTGTCTGTATCGCAGCCTGGGAGGCCGGACGTTGGGGGAGTCTGCCAAGTGACTGGCCTCCATTTATAGCTAACTGAGAAACTGCGTCGAAGCTTTCGGGAGCCTCTTACAGGGAATGGTTGCAGTTGGGAATTGGAGACTGTGCTGGCAAACGTCAGCAGCTCCTCTCCCTCGGAGGGCTCTTGGTGTGCTGACTCCTAACAGCCAGCACAGTCCCCAGCTCGTGAACGGTCCCATTGCGAGCCGGTCTCGTCCGTGAAAGAGCCACATGAGGCTGATCTCCAACAGTCGGGCTCCACACCTGGAGCCTTTGGGACAGGGCAGTCCTGAGCCGATGTGCCCACCAGGGGACGCGACCAAAGTTTACGTACCACAGGAAAGCGCATCAAGGCCTCGTGTTCTGTCCATGAAATGAACGTGATCTTGAAGGGTGTTGCGTCAGCGTGCACTGTGAACAGCTCGCTGGTACGCCAGTCTTTGCCCCGTCTAACGGTCTCACGCACCCGGGCTCAGTTCCATGCAGGAATGCTGAGTGGGAGTGCCAGCCTCACTTCTGGACTCAAAAGCCTTCCACCCCCTAATGGAAGGTTGTGTGTGTCTCTCACGTGGGGGGAGGAATGAGGTCGCCCACAGAGGTTCTGCCATGAAAGATCTAAAGACGCACGCTGCTGAGGAGCTTGTTCCTCATGGAGCATCCCCGAAGGCCAGAAGAAGCCGAAGGTCTCTTTCAAAGCTGCCAGACGCTCTGCCGTTCTAGGCCTGAGATACGGACCTTGTGACGGCACTGTAACCCCGCGAGATTCAGGAGACATCGCCAGTGCGAGTGGCAATCCGGAAGGAAGAACCTGCAAGGCGGAGTGTCCTTTCCTGTACAAAACAGCGCCCAAGTGGCTGAGGCAGGGAGCATTTTCCTTCACAGAAGCGGCATCCTCGTATGCCTTTGGGTTACTCTAAAGAAACGACACTGTGAGCAACCTCTTCGAAAAGGCCTTCGCAAGCGACTTGGAGACAACAGCAGCGCAGTGGAGGCACCGACCATTATCCTAGAGAGCAGCACAGTGTCTCTAGCAGCGATCGCTTCACGGAGGATACTTAAGGCATACCGAGACTACAGCAGGGAGTTTTGCCTTATGGCAGTACAACTCACTCAAGAAAGAGGGATGAGGTGTAGGGCTAATCTACGTTCGCTCACGCTCTGTGTCCCCGAGAAGGTTTCACGGAGCAGAATGCATCACCGACCGCTACCACGTGTGTGCACCAACGAAGCCCTGTGCCGTGGGTGTTCTCAGGCTGACAGCGAAGACCTAGGTGTGTGCTGCACCCGCGCTCGGTGGTTCACACGTTGCGTGACCCTGTGCCTTTGGAAGATGTTCAGAGCAGTTGGCACCTGCGTGCTGCGATCGCAAGAGGTGTAGAGTGTAGAAGCCTTTCACACTGGAGGAAGGGCTTGCGTCTCATGGAGAAAATGTGTACGTCGCCCGGGAGATGGAGGCGCGCTCTTGACACCATTTCCTCTGCCCGTTCAAAACACAAGTGTTTGTACCCGATCTGGGCTGCCTGGTGAAAGGCTTTGCAGTCCGCATCACCCTGAGCACCTTTCCTGAAATTTGATTCATAGCTGGGTAAACTCGGGCTTCAGAGGCTTAGATGAGACCAAACGTGTTCAGCTTGTGGCGACAGCCTTTGACCAGAGGCATATACGCTTGTGCTTGGGGCGAGGGCTAGGCAAGAACGTTTACACCCTGGGTTTTTATCTTTACCCTAAGCTGTCCCTTTTGGCTGCAGCAGGTGGAGAGAACCCGCGGAGAGAGAACAGCTGCGAAGTGGATGCACAGAACAGTCACCTCGATACCAGCCCCGGGGTCCCAAGCAACGATCCTTCCCCGGAGGGTACTTAACCCACCCCGGGATTCAAGCAGGGAGTTCGCCTTGTCCAACTCGCACAGGAGACTGGCATGAGATGTAGGGATCATCTACTTGCGTTCACACTACGTGGCCCGGATAAGTTCTCAGGGAGTCGAATCCAGCACACTTCCTCCACCACGTGTGTACACAAAGGAGCGCTGGGCAGTGGGTGTTCTCAGGCCAAGAGAGAAGCCCTTGTTCTGTGCTGCATCGGCTTGGTGGTTCAAAGGTTTTCTGACCTTCCTGCTCTGGAAGCTTTTCAGAGCTGAGGCTACGCCTGGGCTGCGAAAGCAGAGAGGCGTAGAGGCCTTTCACACTGAAGGCGTGGGCCTGTTTCCCATGGAGAAAGTGTACGTCACCCAACCCCCACCCCCACCCCACCCCACCCCACTCCAACCCACCCCCAGTTGGAGGCGTGCGGGTTGACACCATTTTGTCCTTCCCATGGAAAATACAAAGAGGCGTACACGATTTGGGCTGTCTGGTGAAAGAATTTTGAATCGGCGGCACCCTGAGTACCTTTCCCGAAGTTTGCTTCCTAGCTGGTTAAACTCGGCATTCAGAGGCGAGATGAGAACAAACTTGCTTCGCGTGCGGCGAAGTGCCTTGATGCCCTGCCCTAAATGTTTGTGCTTCTGGCCAGCGTCACGCAAGTACTTTGACACGTAGGATTCTCACTTTTACTCCAAGCTGTCCCTGTTGGCTGAAGCAGTCGGCGTGACTGTTTTGCAGCCTGGGAGGCCGGGCGTTGGGGGAGTCTGCCAAGTGAGTGGCCTCCATTTATAGCTAACTGAGAAACTGCGTCGAAGCTTTTGGGAGCCTCTTACAGGGAATGGTTGCAGTTCGGAATTGGAGACTGTGCTGGCAAACGTCAGCAGCTCCTCTCCCTCGGAGGGCTCTTGGTGTGCCGACTCCTGACAGCCAATACGGTCCCCAGCTCGTGAACGGTCCCATTGCGAGTCGGTCTCGTCCGTTAAAGAGCCACGTGAGGCTGATCTCCAACAGTCGGGCTCCACACCTGGAGCCTTTGGGACAGGGCAGTCCTGAGCCGATGTGCCCACCAGGGGACGTGACCAAAGTTTACGTACCACAGGAAAGCTCATCAAGGCCTCGTGTTCTGTCCATGAAATGAACGTGAGCTTGAAGGGTGATGCGTCAGCGTGCACCGTGAACAGCTCGCTGGTACACCTGCATTTGCCGCCTCTCACGGTCTCACGCACCCGGGCTCAGTTCCGTGTATAATGCTAAGTGGGAGCGCCAGCCTCGCTTCTGGACTCTAAAGCCTTCCACCCGCTAATGGCAGGTTGTGTGTGTCTCTCACGTGGGGGGAGGAATGAGGTCGCCCACAGAGGTTCTGCCATGAAAGATCTAAAGACGCACGCTGCTGAGGAGCTTGTTCCTCATGGAGCGTCCCCGAATGCCAGAAGAATGCCGAAGGTATCTTTCAAAGCTGCCGGACGCTCTGCCGTTCTAGGCCTGAGATACGGACCTTGTGACGTCACTGTAACCCCGCGAGATTCAGGAGACATCGCCAGTGCGAGTGGCAATCCGGAAGGAAAAACCTCCAAGGCGGAGTGTCCTTTCCTGTACAAAACGGCGCCCAAGTGGCTGAGGCAGGGAGCATTTTCCTTCACAGAACCGGCATCCTCGTATACCCGAGGGTTACTCTAAAGAAACGACACTGTGAGCAACCTCTTCGAAAAGGCCTTCGCAAGCGACTTGGAGACAACAGCAGTGCAGTGGAGGCACAGACCATTATCCTAGAGAGCAGCACGGTGTCTCTAGCAGCGATCGCTTCCCGGAGGATACTTAAGCCACACCGAGATTCCAGCAGGGAGTTTTGCCTTATAGCAGTACAACTCACTCAAGAAAGAGGGATGAGGTGTAGGGCTAATCTACGTGCGCTCACGCTCTGTGTCCCCGAGAAGGTTTCACGGAGCAGAATGCATCAACGACCGATACCACGTGTGTGCACCAAAGAAGCCCTGTGCCGTGGGTGTTCTCAGGCCGACAGCGAAGACCTAGGTGTGTGCTGCACCCGCGCTCGGTGGTTCACACGTTGCGTGACCCCTGTGCCTTTGTAAGATGTTCAGAGCGGGTGGCACCTGCGTGCTGCGAGCGCAAGAGGTGTAGAGTGTAGAGGCCTTTCACACTGGAGGAAGGGCTTGCGTCTCATGGAGAAAACGTGTACGTCGCCCGGGAGATGGAGGCACGCTCTTGACACCATTTCCTCTGCCCGTTTAAAACACAAGTGTTTGTACTCGATCTGGGCTGCCTGGTGAAACGCTTGGCAGTCCGCATTACCCTGAGCACCTTTCCTGAAGTTTGATTCATAGCTGGGTAAACTCGGGCTTCAGAGGCTTAGATGAGACCAAACGTGTTCAGCTTGTGGCGAAAGCCTTTGACCAGAGGCATATACGCTTGTGCTTGGGGCGAGGGCTAGGCAAGAACGTTTACACCCTGGGTTTTTATCTTTACCCTAAGCTGTCCCTTTTGGCTGCAGCAGGCGGAGAGAACCCGCGGAGAGAGAACAGCTGCGAAGTGGATGCACAGAACAGTCACCTCGATACCAGCCCCGGGGTCCCAAGCAATGATCCTTCCCCGCAGGGTACTTAACCCACCCCGGGATTCAAGCAGGGAGTTCGCCTTGTCCAACTCACACAGGAGACTGGCATGAGATGTAGGGCTCATCTACTTGCGTTCACACTACGTGGCCCGGAGAAATTCTCACGGAGCCGAATGCAGCACCCTTCCCCCACCACGTGTGTACACAAAGGAGCGCTGGGCAGTGGGTGTTCTCAAGGCCAAGAGAGAAGCCCTTGTTCTGTGCTGCACCTGCTGGGTGGTTCAAAGGTTTTCTGACCTTCCTGCTCTGGAAGCTTTTCAGAGCTGAGGCTACGCCTGGGCTGCGAATGTAGAGAGGTGTAGAGACCTTTCACACTGAAGGCGTGGGCCTGTTTCCATGGAGAAAGTGTACATCGCCCAACCCCCACCCACACCCCACCCCACCCCACCCCACCCTACCCCAACCCACCCCCAGCTGGAGGCATGCGGGTTGACACCATTTTGTCCTGCCCATGGAAAATACAAAGAGGCGTACACGATTTGGGCTGTCTGGTGAGAGAATTTTGAATCGGCGGCACCCTGAGTACCTTTCCCGAAGTTTGCTTCCTAGCTGGTTAAACTCGGCATTCAGAGGCGAGATGAGAACAAACTTGCTCCGCGTGCGCCGAAGTGCCTTGATGCCCTGCCCTAAATGTTTGAGCTTCTGGCCAGCGTCACGCATGTCCTTTGACACGTAGGAGTCTCACTTTTACTCCAAGCTGTCCCTGTTGGCTGAAGAAGTCGGCGTGTCTGTATCGCAGCCTGGGAGGCCGGGCGTTGGGGGAGTCTGCCAAGTGCCTGGCCTCCATTTATAGCTAACTGAGAAACTGCGTCGAAGCTTTCGGGAGCCTCTTACCGGGAATGGTTGCAGTTCGGAATTGGAGACTGTGCTGGCAAACGTCAGCAGCTCCTCTCCCTCGGAGGGCTCTTGGTGTGCCGACTCCTAATAGCCAGCACGGTCCCCAGCTCGTGAACGGTCCCATTGCGAGCCGGTCTCGTCCGTGAAAGAGCCACGTGAGGCTGAGCTCCAACAGTCGGGCTCCACACCTGGAGCCTTTGGGACAGGGCAGTCTTGAGCCGATGTGCCCACCAGGGGACGCGACCAAAGTTTACGTACCAAAGGAAAGCGCATTAAGGCCTCGTGTTCTGTCCATGAAATGAACGTGAGCTTGAAGGGTGATGCGTCAGCGTGCACCGTGAACAGCTCGCTGGTACGCCTGTCTTTGCCCCCTATCAAGGTCTCACGCACCCGGGCTCAGTTCCGTGCAGGAATGCTGAGTGGGAGCGCCAGCCTCGCTTCTGGACTCTAAAGCCTTCCACCCCCTAATGGCAGGTTGTGTGTGTCTCTCACGTGGGGGGAGGAATGAGGTCACCCACAGAGGTTCTGCCATGAAAGATCTAAAGACGCACGCTGCTGAGGAGCTTGTTCCTCATGGAGCATCCCCGAAGGCCAGAAGAATGCCGAAGGTCTCTTTCAAAGCTGCCGGACGCTCTGCCGTTCTAGGCCTGAGATACGGACCTTGTGATGGCACTGTAACCCACGAGATTCAGGAGACATCGCCAGTCCGAGTGGCAATCCGGAAGGAAGAACCTGCAAGGCGGAGTGTCCTTTCCTGTACAAAACGGCGCCCAAGTGGCTGAGGCAGGGAGCATTTTCCTTCACAGAAGCGGCATCCTCGTATGCCTGTGGGTTACTCTAAAGAAACGACACTGTGAGCAACCTCTTCGAAAAGGCCTTCGCAAGTGACTTGGAGACAACAGCAGCACAGTGGAGGCACAGACCATTATCCTAGATAGCAAGCAGCACAGTGTCTCTAGCAGCGATCGCTTCCCGGAGGATACTTAAACCACACCGAGATTCCAGCAGGGAGTTTTGCCTTATAGCAGTACAACTCACTCAAGAAAGAGGGATGAGGTGTAGGGCTAATCTACGTGCGCTCACGCTCTGTGTCCCCGACAAGGTTTCACGGAGCAGAATGCATCAACGACCGATACCACGTGTGTGCACCAATGAAGCCCTGTGCTGTGGGTGTTCTCAGGCCGACAGCGAAGACCTAGGTGTGTGCTGCACCCGCGCTCGGTGGTTCACACGTTGCGTGACCCTGTGCCTTTGGAAGATGTTCAGAGCGGGTGGCACCTGCGTGCTGCTAGTGCAGGAGGTGTAGAGTGTAGAGGCCTTTCACACTGGAGGAAGGGCTTGCGTCTCGTGGAGAAAACGTGTACGTCACCCGGGAGATGGAGGCGCTCTTGATACCATTTCCTCTGCCCGTTTAAAACACAAGTGTTTATACTCGATCTGGGCTGCCTGGTGAAACGCTTGGCAGTCCGCATCACCCTGAGCACCTTTCCTGAAGTTTGATTCGTAGCTGGGTAAACTCGGGCTTCAGAGGCTTAGAGGAGAGCAAACGTGTTCAGCTTCTGGCGAAAGCCTTTGACCAGAGGTATATACACTTGTGCTTGGGGCGAGGGCTAGGCAAGAACGTTTACACCCTGGGTTTTTATCTTTACCCTAAGCTGTCCCTTTTGGCTGCAGCAGGCGGAGAGAACCCGCGGAGAGAGAACAGCTGCGAAGTGGATGCACAGAACAGTCACCTCGATACCAGCCCCGGGGTCCCAAGCAACGATCCTTCCCCGGAGGGTACTTAACCCACCCCGGGATTCAAGCAGGGAGTTCGCCTTGTCCAACTCGCACAGGAGACTGGCATGAGATGTAGGGCTCATCTACTTGCGTTCACACTACGTGGCCCGGAGAAATTCTCACGGAGCCGAATCCAGAACCCTTCCTCCACCACGTGTGTACACAAAGGAGCGCTGGGCAGTGGGTGTTCTCAGGCCAATAGAGAAGCCCTTGTTCTGTGCTGCACTGGCTGGGTGGTTCAAAGGTTTTCTGACCTTCCTGCTCTGGAAGCTTTTCAGAGCTGAGGCTACACATGGGCTGCGAGAGCAGAGAGGCATAGAGGCCTTTCACACTGAAGGCGTGGGCCTGTTTCCCATGGAGAAAGTGTACGTCGCCCAACCTCCACCCCCACCCCACCCCACCCCACCCCACCCCACCCCAACCCACCCTCAGCTGGAGGCGTGCGGGTTGACACCATTTTGTCCTGCCCATGGAAAATACAAAGAGGCGTAAACGATTTGGGCTGTCTGGTGAGAGAATTTTGAATCGGCGGCACCCTGAGTACCTTTCCCGAAGTTTGCTTCCTAGTTGGTTAAACTCGGCATTCAGAGGCGAGATGAGAACAAACTTGCTCCGCATGCGAAGAAGTGCCCTGATGCCCTGCCCTAAATGTTTGAGCTTCTGGCCAGCGTCACGCAAGTACTTTGACACGTAGGAGTCTCCCTTTTACTCCAAGCTGTCCCTGTTGGCTGAAGCAATCGGCGTGTCTGTATCGCAGCCTGGGAGGCCGGGCATTGGGGGAGTCTGCCAAGTGACTGGCCTCCATTTATAGCTAACTGAGAAACTGCGTCGAAGCTTTCGGGAGCCTCTTACAGGGAATGGTTGCAGTTCGGAATTGGAGACTGTGCTGGCAAACGTCAGCAGCTCCTCTCCCTCGGAGGGCTCTTGGTGTGCTGACTCCTAACAGCCAGCACAGTCCCCAGCTCATGAACGGTCCCATTGCGAGCCGGTCTCGTCCGTGAAAGAGCCATGTGAGGCTGAGCTCCAACAGTCGGGCTCCACACCTGGAGCCTTTGGGACAGGGCAGTCCTGAGCCGATATGCCCACCAGGGGACACGACCAAAGTTTACGTACCACAGGAAAGCGCATCAAGGCCTTGTGTTCTGTCCATGAAATGAAAGTGAGCTTGAAGGGTGATGCGTCAGCGTGTACCGTGAACAGCTCGCTGGTACGCCTGTGTTTGCCCACTCTCACGGTCTCACGCACCCGGGCTCAGTTCCGTGCAGGAATGCTGAGTGGGAGCGCCAGCCTCTCTTCTGGACTCTAAAGCCTTCCACCCCCTAATGGCAGGTTGTGTGTGTCTCTCACGTGGGGGGAGGAATGAGGTCGCCCACAAGGTTCTGCCATGAAAGATCTAAATACGCACACTGCTGAGGAGCTTGTTCCTCATGGAGCATCCCCGAAGGCCAGAAGAATGCCGAAGGTCTCTTTCAAAGCTGCCGGACGCTCTGCCGTTCTAGGCCTGAGATACGGACCTTGTGACGTCACTGTAACCCCGCGAGATTCAGGAGACATCGCCAGTGCGAGTGGCAATCCGGAAGGAAGAACCTCCAAGGCGGAGTGTCCTTTCCTGTACAAAACGGCGCCCAAGTGGCTGAGGCAGGGAGCATTTTCCTTCACAGAACCGGCATCCTCGTATACCCGAGGGTTACTCTAAAGAAACGACACTGTGAGCAACCTCTTCGAAAAGGCCTTCGCAAGCGACTTGGAGACAACAGCAGTGCAGTGGAGGCACAGACCATTATCCTAGAGAGCAGCACGGTGTCTCTAGCAGCGATCGCTTCCCGGAGGATACTTAAGCCACACCGAGATTCCAGCAGGGAGTTTTGCCTTATAGCAGTACAACTCACTCAAGAAAGAGGGATGAGGTGTAGGGCTAATCTACGTGCGCTCACGCTCTGTGTCCCCGAGAAGGTTTCACGGAGCAGAATGCATCAACGACCGATACCACGTGTGTGCACCAAAGAAGCCCTGTGCCGTGGGTGTTCTCAGGCCGACAGCGAAGACCTAGGTGTGTGCTGCACCCGCGCTCGGTGGTTCACACGTTGCGTGACCCCTGTGCCTTTGGAAGATGTTCAGAGCGGGTGGCACCTGCGTGCTGCGAGCGCAAGAGGTGTAGAGTGTAGAGGCCTTTCACACTGGAGGAAGGGCTTGCGTCTCATGGAGAAAACGTGTACGTCGCCCAGGAGATGGAGGCACGCTCTTGACACCATTTCCTCTGCCCGTTTAAAACACAAGTGTTTGTACTCGATCTGGGCTGCCTGGTGAAACGCTTGGCAGTCCGCATTACCCTGAGCACCTTTCCTGAAGTTTGATTCATAGCTGGGTAAACTCGGGCTTCAGAGGCTTAGATGAGACCAAACGTGTTCAGCTTGTGGCGAAAGCCTTTGACCAGAGGCATATACGCTTGTGCTTGGGGCGAGGGCTAGGCAAGAACGTTTACACCCTGGGTTTTTATCTTTACCCTAAGCTGTCCCTTTTGGCTGCAGCAGGCGGAGAGAACCCGCGGAGAGAGAACAGCTGCGAAGTGGATGCACAGAACAGTCACCTCGATACCAGCCCCGGGGTCCCAAGCAACGATCCTTCCCCGCAGGGTACTTAACCCACCCCGGGATTCAAGCAGGGAGTTCGCCTTGTCCAACTCACACAGGAGACTGGCATGAGATGTAGGGCTCATCTACTTGCGTTCACACTACGTGGCCCGGAGAAATTCTCACGGAGCCGAATGCAGCACCCTTCCCCCACCACGTGTGTACACAAAGGAGCGCTGGGCAGTGGGTGTTCTCAAGGCCAAGAGAGAAGCCCTTGTTCTGTGCTGCACCTGCTGGGTGGTTCAAAGGTTTTCTGACCTTCCTGCTCTGGAAGCTTTTCAGAGCTGAGGCTACGCCTGGGCTGCGAATGTAGAGAGGTGTAGAGACCTTTCACACTGAAGGCGTGGGCCTGTTTCCATGGAGAAAGTGTACGTCGCCCAACCCCCACCCACACCCCACCCCACCCCACCCCACCCTACCCCAACCCACCCCCAGCTGGAGGCGTGCGGGTTGACACCATTTTGTCCTGCCCATGGAAAATACAAAGAGGCGTACACGATTTGGGCTGTCTGGTGAGAGAATTTTGAATCGGCGGCACCCTGAGTACCTTTCCCGAAGTTTGCTTCCTAGCTGGTTAAACTCGGCATTCAGAGGCGAGATGAGAACAAACTTGCTCCGCGTGCGCCGAAGTGCCTTGATGCCCTGCCCTAAATGTTTGAGCTTCTGGCCAGCGTCACGCATGTCCTTTGACACGTAGGAGTCTCACTTTTACTCCAAGCTGTCCCTGTTGGCTGAAGAAGTCGGCGTGTCTGTATCGCAGCCTGGGAGGCCGGGCGTTGGGGGAGTCTGCCAAGTGCCTGGCCTCCATTTATAGCTAACTGAGAAACTGCGTCGAAGCTTTCGGGAGCCTCTTACCGGGAATGGTTGCAGTTCGGAATTGGAGACTGTGCTGGCAAACGTCAGCAGCTCCTCTCCCTCGGAGGGCTCTTGGTGTGCCGACTCCTAATAGCCAGCACGGTCCCCAGCTCGTGAACGGTCCCATTGCGAGCCGGTCTCGTCCGTGAAAGAGCCACGTGAGGCTGAGCTCCAACAGTCGGGCTCCACACCTGGAGCCTTTGGGACAGGGCAGTCTTGAGCCGATGTGCCCACCAGGGGACGCGACCAAAGTTTACGTACCAAAGGAAAGCGCATTAAGGCCTCGTGTTCTGTCCATGAAATGAACGTGAGCTTGAAGGGTGATGCGTCAGCGTGCACCGTGAACAGCTCGCTGGTACGCCTGTCTTTGCCCCCTATCAAGGTCTCACGCACCCGGGCTCAGTTCCGTGCAGGAATGCTGAGTGGGAGCGCCAGCCTCGCTTCTGGACTCTAAAGCCTTCCACCCCCTAATGGCAGGTTGTGTGTGTCTCTCACGTGGGGGGAGGAATGAGGTCGCCCACAGAGGTTCTGCCATGAAAGATCTAAAGACGCACGCTGCTGAGGAGCTTGTTCCTCATGGAGCATCCCCGAAGGCCAGAAGAATGCCGAAGGTCTCTTTCAAAGCTGCCGGACGCTCTGCCGTTCTAGGCCTGAGATACGGACCTTGTGATGGCACTGTAACCCACGAGATTCAGGAGACATCGCCAGTCCGAGTGGCAATCCGGAAGGAAGAACCTGCAAGGCGGAGTGTCCTTTCCTGTACAAAACGGCGCCCAAGTGGCTGAGGCAGGGAGCATTTTCCTTCACAGAAGCGGCATCCTCGTATGCCTGTGGGTTACTCTAAAGAAACGACACTGTGAGCAACCTCTTCGAAAAGGCCTTCGCAAGTGACTTGGAGACAACAGCAGCACAGTGGAGGCACAGACCATTATCCTAGATAGCAAGCAGCACAGTGTCTCTAGCAGCGATCGCTTCCCGGAGGATACTTAAACCACACCGAGATTCCAGCAGGGAGTTTTGCCTTATAGCAGTACAACTCACTCAAGAAAGAGGGATGAGGTGTAGGGCTAATCTACGTGCGCTCACGCTCTGTGTCCCCGACAAGGTTTCACGGAGCAGAATGCATCAACGACCGATACCACGTGTGTGCACCAATGAAGCCCTGTGCTGTGGGTGTTCTCAGGCCGACAGCGAAGACCTAGGTGTGTGCTGCACCCGCGCTCGGTGGTTCACACGTTGCGTGACCCTGTGCCTTTGGAAGATGTTCAGAGCGGGTGGCACCTGCGTGCTGCTAGTGCAGGAGGTGTAGAGTGTAGAGGCCTTTCACACTGGAGGAAGGGCTTGCGTCTCGTGGAGAAAACGTGTACGTCACCCGGGAGATGGAGGCGCTCTTGATACCATTTCCTCTGCCCGTTTAAAACACAAGTGTTTATACTCGATCTGGGCTGCCTGGTGAAACGCTTGGCAGTCCGCATCACCCTGAGCACCTTTCCTGAAGTTTGATTCGTAGCTGGGTAAACTCGGGCTTCAGAGGCTTAGAGGAGAGCAAACGTGTTCAGCTTCTGGCGAAAGCCTTTGACCAGAGGTATATACACTTGTGCTTGGGGCGAGGGCTAGGCAAGAACGTTTACACCCTGGGTTTTTATCTTTACCCTAAGCTGTCCCTTTTGGCTGCAGCAGGCGGAGAGAACCCGCGGAGAGAGAACAGCTGCGAAGTGGATGCACAGAACAGTCACCTCGATACCAGCCCCGGGGTCCCAAGCAACGATCCTTCCCCGGAGGGTACTTAACCCACCCCGGGATTCAAGCAGGGAGTTCGCCTTGTCCAACTCGCACAGGAGACTGGCATGAGATGTAGGGCTCATCTACTTGCGTTCACACTACGTGGCCCGGAGAAATTCTCACGGAGCCGAATCCAGAACCCTTCCTCCACCACGTGTGTACACAAAGGAGCGCTGGGCAGTGGGTGTTCTCAGGCCAATAGAGAAGCCCTTGTTCTGTGCTGCACTGGCTGGGTGGTTCAAAGGTTTTCTGACCTTCCTGCTCTGGAAGCTTTTCAGAGCTGAGGCTACACATGGGCTGCGAGAGCAGAGAGGCATAGAGGCCTTTCACACTGAAGGCGTGGGCCTGTTTCCCATGGAGAAAGTGTACGTCGCCCAACCTCCACCCCCACCCCACCCCACCCCACCCCACCCCACCCCAACCCACCCTCAGCTGGAGGCGTGCGGGTTGACACCATTTTGTCCTGCCCATGGAAAATACAAAGAGGCGTAAACGATTTGGGCTGTCTGGTGAGAGAATTTTGAATCGGCGGCACCCTGAGTACCTTTCCCGAAGTTTGCTTCCTAGTTGGTTAAACTCGGCATTCAGAGGCGAGATGAGAACAAACTTGCTCCGCATGCGAAGAAGTGCCCTGATGCCCTGCCCTAAATGTTTGAGCTTCTGGCCAGCGTCACGCAAGTACTTTGACACGTAGGAGTCTCCCTTTTACTCCAAGCTGTCCCTGTTGGCTGAAGCAATCGGCGTGTCTGTATCGCAGCCTGGGAGGCCGGGCATTGGGGGAGTCTGCCAAGTGACTGGCCTCCATTTATAGCTAACTGAGAAACTGCGTCGAAGCTTTCGGGAGCCTCTTACAGGGAATGGTTGCAGTTCGGAATTGGAGACTGTGCTGGCAAACGTCAGCAGCTCCTCTCCCTCGGAGGGCTCTTGGTGTGCTGACTCCTAACAGCCAGCACAGTCCCCAGCTCATGAACGGTCCCATTGCGAGCCGGTCTCGTCCGTGAAAGAGCCATGTGAGGCTGAGCTCCAACAGTCGGGCTCCACACCTGGAGCCTTTGGGACAGGGCAGTCCTGAGCCGATATGCCCACCAGGGGACACGACCAAAGTTTACGTACCACAGGAAAGCGCATCAAGGCCTTGTGTTCTGTCCATGAAATGAAAGTGAGCTTGAAGGGTGATGCGTCAGCGTGTACCGTGAACAGCTCGCTGGTACGCCTGTGTTTGCCCACTCTCACGGTCTCACGCACCCGGGCTCAGTTCCGTGCAGGAATGCTGAGTGGGAGCGCCAGCCTCTCTTCTGGACTCTAAAGCCTTCCACCCCCTAATGGCAGGTTGTGTGTGTCTCTCACGTGGGGGGAGGAATGAGGTCGCCCACAAGGTTCTGCCATGAAAGATCTAAATACGCACACTGCTGAGGAGCTTGTTCCTCATGGAGCATCCCCGAAGGCCAGAAGAATGCCGAAGGTCTCTTTCAAAGCTGCCGGACGCTCTGCCGTTCTAGGCCTGAGATACGGACCTTGTGACGTCACTGTAACCCCGCGAGATTCAGGAGACATCGCCAGTGCGAGTGGCAATCCGGAAGGAAGAACCTCCAAGGCGGAGTGTCCTTTCCTGTACAAAACGGCGCCCAAGTGGCTGAGGCAGGGAGCATTTTCCTTCACAGAACCGGCATCCTCGTATACCCGAGGGTTACTCTAAAGAAACGACACTGTGAGCAACCTCTTCGAAAAGGCCTTCGCAAGCGACTTGGAGACAACAGCAGTGCAGTGGAGGCACAGACCATTATCCTAGAGAGCAGCACGGTGTCTCTAGCAGCGATCGCTTCCCGGAGGATACTTAAGCCACACCGAGATTCCAGCAGGGAGTTTTGCCTTATAGCAGTACAACTCACTCAAGAAAGAGGGATGAGGTGTAGGGCTAATCTACGTGCGCTCACGCTCTGTGTCCCCGAGAAGGTTTCACGGAGCAGAATGCATCAACGACCGATACCACGTGTGTGCACCAAAGAAGCCCTGTGCCGTGGGTGTTCTCAGGCCGACAGCGAAGACCTAGGTGTGTGCTGCACCCGCGCTCGGTGGTTCACACGTTGCGTGACCCCTGTGCCTTTGGAAGATGTTCAGAGCGGGTGGCACCTGCGTGCTGCGAGCGCAAGAGGTGTAGAGTGTAGAGGCCTTTCACACTGGAGGAAGGGCTTGCGTCTCATGGAGAAAACGTGTACGTCGCCCAGGAGATGGAGGCACGCTCTTGACACCATTTCCTCTGCCCGTTTAAAACACAAGTGTTTGTACTCGATCTGGGCTGCCTGGTGAAACGCTTGGCAGTCCGCATTACCCTGAGCACCTTTCCTGAAGTTTGATTCATAGCTGGGTAAACTCGGGCTTCAGAGGCTTAGATGAGACCAAACGTGTTCAGCTTGTGGCGAAAGCCTTTGACCAGAGGCATATACGCTTGTGCTTGGGGCGAGGGCTAGGCAAGAACGTTTACACCCTGGGTTTTTATCTTTACCCTAAGCTGTCCCTTTTGGCTGCAGCAGGCGGAGAGAACCCGCGGAGAGAGAACAGCTGCGAAGTGGATGCACAGAACAGTCACCTCGATACCAGCCCCGGGGTCCCAAGCAACGATCCTTCCCCGCAGGGTACTTAACCCACCCCGGGATTCAAGCAGGGAGTTCGCCTTGTCCAACTCACACAGGAGACTGGCATGAGATGTAGGGCTCATCTACTTGCGTTCACACTACGTGGCCCGGAGAAATTCTCACGGAGCCGAATGCAGCACCCTTCCCCCACCACGTGTGTACACAAAGGAGCGCTGGGCAGTGGGTGTTCTCAAGGCCAAGAGAGAAGCCCTTGTTCTGTGCTGCACCTGCTGGGTGGTTCAAAGATTTTCTGACCTTCCTGCTCTGGAAGCTTTTCAGAGCTGAGGCTACGCCTGGGCTGCGAATGTAGAGAGGTGTAGAGACCTTTCACACTGAAGGCGTGGGCCTGTTTCCATGGAGAAAGTGTACGTCGCCCAACCCCCACCCACACCCCACCCCACCCCACCCCACCCTACCCCAACCCACCCCCAGCTGGAGGCGTGCGGGTTGACACCATTTTGTCCTGCCCATGGAAAATACAAAGAGGCGTACACGATTTGGGCTGTCTGGTGAGAGAATTTTGAATCGGCGGCACCCTGAGTACCTTTCCCGAAGTTTGCTTCCTAGCTGGTTAAACTCGGCATTCAGAGGCGAGATGAGAACAAACTTGCTCCGCGTGCGCCGAAGTGCCTTGATGCCCTGCCCTAAATGTTTGAGCTTCTGGCCAGCGTCACGCATGTCCTTTGACACGTAGGAGTCTCCCTTTTACTCCAAGCTGTCCCTGTTGGCTGAAGAAGTCGGCGTGTCTGTATCGCAGCCTGGGAGGCCGGGCGTTGGGGGAGTCTGCCAAGTGCCTGGCCTCCATTTATAGCTAACTGAGAAACTGCGTCGAAGCTTTCGGGAGCCTCTTACCGGGAATGGTTGCAGTTCGGAATTGGAGACTGTGCTGGCAAACGTCAGCAGCTCCTCTCCCTCGGAGGGCTCTTGGTGTGCCGACTCCTAATAGCCAGCACGGTCCCCAGCTCGTGAACGGTCCCATTGCGAGCCGGTCTCGTCCGTGAAAGAGCCACGTGAGGCTGAGCTCCAACAGTCGGGCTCCACACCTGGAGCCTTTGGGACAGGGCAGTCTTGAGCCGATGTGCCCACCAGGGGACGCGACCAAAGTTTACGTACCAAAGGAAAGCGCATTAAGGCCTCGTGTTCTGTCCATGAAATGAACGTGAGCTTGAAGGGTGATGCGTCAGCGTGCACCGTGAACAGCTCGCTGGTACGCCTGTCTTTGCCCCCTATCACGGTCTCACGCACCCGGGCTCAGTTCCGTGCAGGAATGCTGAGTGGGAGCGCCAGCCTCGCTTCTGGACTCTAAAGCCTTCCACCCCCTAATGGCAGGTTGTGTGTGTCTCTCACGTGGGGGGAGGAATGAGGTCGCCCACAGAGGTTCTGCCATGAAAGATCTAAAGACGCACGCTGCTGAGGAGCTTGTTCCTCATGGAGCATCCCCGAAGGCCAGAAGAATGCCGAAGGTCTCTTTCAAAGCTGCCGGACGCTCTGCCGTTCTAGGCCTGAGATACGGACCTTGTGATGGCACTGTAACCCGCGAGATTCAGGAGACATCGCCAGTCCGAGTGGCAATCCGGAAGGAAGAACCTGCAAGGCGGAGTGTCCTTTCCTGTACAAAACGGCGCCCAAGTGGCTGAGGCAGGGAGCATTTTCCTTCACAGAAGCGGCATCCTCGTATGCCTGTGGGTTACTCTAAAGAAACGACACTGTGAGCAACCTCTTCGAAAAGGCCTTCGCAAGTGACTTGGAGACAACAGCAGCACAGTGGAGGCACAGACCATTATCCTAGATAGCAAGCAGCACAGTGTCTCTAGCAGCGATCGCTTCCCGGAGGATACTTAAACCACACCGAGATTCCAGCAGGGAGTTTTGCCTTATAGCAGTACAACTCACTCAAGAAAGAGGGATGAGGTGTAGGGCTAATCTACGTGCGCTCACGCTCTGTGTCCCCGACAAGGTTTCACGGAGCAGAATGCATCAACGACCGATACCACGTGTGTGCACCAATGAAGCCCTGTGCTGTGGGTGTTCTCAGGCCGACAGCGAAGACCTAGGTGTGTGCTGCACCCGCGCTCGGTGGTTCACACGTTGCGTGACGCTGTGCCTTTGGAAGATGTTCAGAGCGGGTGGCACCTGCGTGCTGCGAGCGCAAGAGGTGTAGAGTGTAGAGGCCTTTCACACTGGAGGAAGGGCTTGCGTCTCGTGGAGAAAACGTGTACGTCGCCCGGGAGATGGAGGCGCTCTTGATACCATTTCCTCTGCCCGTTTAAAACACAAGTGTTTGTACTCGATCTGGGCTGCCTGGTGAAACGCTTGGCAGTCCGCATCACCCTGAGCACCTTTCCTGAAGTTTGATTCGTAGCTGGGTGAACTCGGGGTTCAGAGGCTTAGAGGAGAGCAAACGTGTTCAGCTTGTGGCGAAAGCCTTTGACCAGAGGCATATACACTTGTGCTTGGGGCGAGGGCTAGGCAAGAACGTTTACACACTGGGTTTTTATCTTTACCCTAAGCTGTCCCTTTTGGCTGCAGCAGGCGGAGAGAACCCGCGGAGAGAGAACAGCTGCGAAGTGGATGCACAGAACAGTCACCTCGATACCAGCCCCGGGGTCCCAAGCAACGATCCTTCCCCAGAGGGTACTTAACCCACCCCGGGATTCAAGCAGGGAGTTCGCCTTGTCCAACTCGCACAGGAGACTGGCATGAGATGTAGGGCTCATCTACTTGCGTTCACACTACGTGGCCCGGAGAAATTCTCACGGAGCCGAATCCAGCACCCTACCTCCACCACGTGTGTACACAAAGGAGCGCTGGGCAGTGGGTGTTCTCAGGCCAATAGAGAAGCCCTTGTTCTGTGCTGCACTGGCTGGGTGGTTCAAAGGTTTTCTGACCTTCCTGCTCTGGAAGCTTTTCAGAGCTGAGGCTACACCTGGGCTGCGAGAGCAGAGAGGCATAGAGGCCTTTCACACTGAAGGCGTGGGCCTGTTTCCCATGGAGAAAGTGTACGTCTCCCAACCCCCACCCCCACCCCACCCCACCCCACCCCACCCCACCCCAACCCACCCTCAGCTGGAGGCGTGCGGGTTGACACCATTTTGTCCTGCCCATGGAAAATACAAAGAGGCGTAAACGATTTGGGCTGTCTGGTGAAAGAATTTTGAATCGGCGGCACCCTGAGTACCTTTCCCGAAGTTTGCTTCCTAGTTGGTTAAACTCGGTATTCAGAGGCGAGATAAGAACAAACTTGCTCCGCGTGCGAAGAAGTGCCCTGATGCCCTGCCCTAAATGTTTGAGCTTCTGGCCAGCGTCACGCAAGTACTTTGACACGTAGGAGTCTCCCTTTTACTCCAAGCTGTCCCTGTTGGCTGAAGCAGTCGGCGTGTCTGTATCGCAGCCTGGGAGGCCGGACGTTGGGGGAGTCTGCCAAGTGACTGGCCTCCATTTATAGCTAACTGAGAAACTGCGTCGAAGCTTTCGGGAGCCTCTTACAGGGAATGGTTGCAGTTGGGAATTGGAGACTGTGCTGGCAAACGTCAGCAGCTCCTCTCCCTCGGAGGGCTCTTGGTGTGCTGACTCCTAACAGCCAGCACAGTCCCCAGCTCGTGAACGGTCCCATTGCGAGCCGGTCTCGTCCGTGAAAGAGCCACATGAGGCTGATCTCCAACAGTCGGGCTCCACACCTGGAGCCTTTGGGACAGGGCAGTCCTGAGCCGATGTGCCCACCAGGGGACGCGACCAAAGTTTACGTACCACAGGAAAGCGCATCAAGGCCTCGTGTTCTGTCCATGAAATGAACGTGATCTTGAAGGGTGTTGCGTCAGCGTGCACTGTGAACAGCTCGCTGGTACGCCAGTCTTTGCCCCGTCTAACGGTCTCACGCACCCGGGCTCAGTTCCATGCAGGAATGCTGAGTGGGAGTGCCAGCCTCACTTCTGGACTCAAAAGCCTTCCACCCCCTAATGGAAGGTTGTGTGTGTCTCTCACGTGGGGGGAGGAATGAGGTCGCCCACAGAGGTTCTGCCATGAAAGATCTAAAGACGCACGCTGCTGAGGAGCTTGTTCCTCATGGAGCATCCCCGAAGGCCAGAAGAAGCCGAAGGTCTCTTTCAAAGCTGCCAGACGCTCTGCCGTTCTAGGCCTGAGATACGGACCTTGTGACGGCACTGTAACCCCGCGAGATTCAGGAGACATCGCCAGTGCGAGTGGCAATCCGGAAGGAAGAACCTGCAAGGCGGAGTGTCCTTTCCTGTACAAAACAGCGCCCAAGTGGCTGAGGCAGGGAGCATTTTCCTTCACAGAAGCGGCATCCTCGTATGCCTTTGGGTTACTCTAAAGAAACGACACTGTGAGCAACCTCTTCGAAAAGGCCTTCGCAAGCGACTTGGAGACAACAGCAGCGCAGTGGAGGCACCGACCATTATCCTAGAGAGCAGCACAGTGTCTCTAGCAGCGATCGCTTCACGGAGGATACTTAAGGCATACCGAGACTACAGCAGGGAGTTTTGCCTTATGGCAGTACAACTCACTCAAGAAAGAGGGATGAGGTGTAGGGCTAATCTACGTTCGCTCACGCTCTGTGTCCCCGAGAAGGTTTCACGGAGCAGAATGCATCACCGACCGCTACCACGTGTGTGCACCAACGAAGCCCTGTGCCGTGGGTGTTCTCAGGCTGACAGCGAAGACCTAGGTGTGTGCTGCACCCGCGCTCGGTGGTTCACACGTTGCGTGACCCTGTGCCTTTGGAAGATGTTCAGAGCAGTTGGCACCTGCGTGCTGCGATCGCAAGAGGTGTAGAGTGTAGAAGCCTTTCACACTGGAGGAAGGGCTTGCATCTCATGGAGAAAATGTGTACGTCGCCCGGGAGATGGAGGTGCGCTCTTGACACCATTTCCTCTGCCCGTTTAAAACACAAGTGTTTGTACCCGATCTGGGCTGCCTGGTGAAAGGCTTTGCAGTCCGCATCACCCTGAGCACCTTTCCTGAAATTTGATTCATAGCTGGGTAAACTCGGGCTTCAGAGGCTTAGATGAGACCAAACGTGTTCAGCTTGTGGCGACAGCCTTTGACCAGAGGCATATACGCTTGTGCTTGGGGCGAGGGCTAGGCAAGAACGTTTACACCCTGGGTTTTTATCTTTACCCTAAGCTGTCCCTTTTGGCTGCAGCAGGCGGAGAGAACCCGCGGAGAGAGAACAGCTGCGAAGTGGATGCACAGAACAGTCACCTCGATACCAGCCCCGGGGTCCCAAGCAACGATCCTTCCCCGGAGGGTACTTAACCCACCCCGGGATTCAAGCAGGGAGTTCGCCTTGTCCAACTCGCACAGGAGACTGGCATGAGATGTAGGGATCATCTACTTGCGTTCACACTACGTGGCCCGGATAAGTTCTCAGGGAGTCGAATCCAGCACACTTCCTCCACCACGTGTGTACACAAAGGAGCGCTGGGCAGTGGGTGTTCTCAGGCCAAGAGAGAAGCCCTTGTTCTGTGCTGCATCGGCTTGGTGGTTCAAAGGTTTTCTGACCTTCCTGCTCTGGAAGCTTTTCAGAGCTGAGGCTACGCCTGGGCTGCGAAAGCAGAGAGGCGTAGAGGCCTTTCACACTGAAGGCGTGGGCCTGTTTCCCATGGAGAAAGTGTACGTCACCCAACCCCCACCCCCACCCCACCCCACCCCACCCCAACCCACCCCCAGTTGGAGGCGTGCGGGTTGACACCATTTTGTCCTTCCCATGGAAAATACAAAGAGGCGTACACGATTTGGGCTGTCTGGTGAAAGAATTTTGAATCGGCGGCACCCTGAGTACCTTTCCCGAAGTTTGCTTCCTAGCTGGTTAAACTCGGCATTCAGAGGCGAGATGAGAACAAACTTGCTTCGCGTGCGGCGAAGTGCCTTGATGCCCTGCCCTAAATGTTTGTGCTTCTGGCCAGCGTCACGCAAGTACTTTGACACGTAGCATTCTCACTTTTACTCCAAGCTGTCCCTGTTGGCTGAAGCAGTCGGCGTGACTGTTTTGCAGCCTGGGAGGCCGGGCGTTGGGGGAGTCTGCCAAGTGAGTGGCCTCCATTTATAGCTAACTGAGAAACTGCGTCGAAGCTTTTGGGAGCCTCTTACAGGGAATGGTTGCAGTTCGGAATTGGAGACTGTGCTGGCAAACGTCAGCAGCTCCTCTCCCTCGGAGGGCTCTTGGTGTGCCGACTCCTGACAGCCAATACGGTCCCCAGCTCGTGAACGGTCCCATTGCGAGTCGGTCTCGTCCGTTAAAGAGCCACGTGAGGCTGATCTCCAACAGTCGGGCTCCACACCTGGAGCCTTTGGGACAGGGCAGTCCTGAGCCGATGTGCCCACCAGGGGACGTGACCAAAGTTTACGTACCACAGGAAAGCTCATGAAGGCCTCGTGTTCTGTCCATGAAATGAACGTGAGCTTGAAGGGTGATGCGTCAGCGTGCACCGTGAACAGCTCGCTGGTACACCTGCATTTGCCGCCTCTCACGGTCTCACGCACCCGGGCTCAGTTCCGTGTATAATGCTAAGTGGGAGCGCCAGCCTCGCTTCTGGACTCTAAAGCCTTCCACCCGCTAATGGCAGGTTGTGTGTGTCTCTCACGTGGGGGGAGGAATGAGGTCGCCCACAGAGGTTCTGCCATGAAAGATCTAAAGACGCACGCTGCTGAGGAGCTTGTTCCTCATGGAGCGTCCCCGAATGCCAGAAGAATGCCGAAGGTATCTTTCAAAGCTGCCGGACGCTCTGCCGTTCTAGGCCTGAGATACGGACCTTGTGACGTCACTGTAACCCCGCGAGATTCAGGAGACATCGCCAGTGCGAGTGGCAATCCGGAAGGAAGAACCTCCAAGGCGGAGTGTCCTTTCCTGTACAAAACGGCGCCCAAGTGGCTGAGGCAGGGAGCATTTTCCTTCACAGAACCGGCATCCTCGTATACCCGAGGGTTACTCTAAAGAAACGACACTGTGAGCAACCTCTTCGAAAAGGCCTTCGCAAGCGACTTGGAGACAACAGCAGTGCAGTGGAGGCACAGACCATTATCCTAGAGAGCAGCACGGTGTCTCTAGCAGCGATCGCTTCCCGGAGGATACTTAAGCCACACCGAGATTCCAGCAGGGAGTTTTGCCTTATAGCAGTACAACTCACTCAAGAAAGAGGGATGAGGTGTAGGGCTAATCTACGTGCGCTCACGCTCTGTGTCCCCGAGAAGGTTTCACGGAGCAGAATGCATCAACGACCGATACCACGTGTGTGCACCAAAGAAGCCCTGTGCCGTGGGTGTTCTCAGGCCGACAGCGAAGACCTAGGTGTGTGCTGCACCCGCGCTCGGTGGTTCACACGTTGCGTGACCCCTGTGCCTTTGGAAGATGTTCAGAGCGGGTGGCACCTGCGTGCTGCGAGCGCAAGAGGTGTAGAGTGTAGAGGCCTTTCACACTGGAGGAAGGGCTTGCGTCTCATGGAGAAAACGTGTACGTCGCCCGGGAGATGGAGGCACGCTCTTGACACCATTTCCTCTGCCCGTTTAAAACACAAGTGTTTGTACTCGATCTGGGCTGCCTGGTGAAACGCTTGGCAGTCCGCATTACCCTGAGCACCTTTCCTGAAGTTTGATTCATAGCTGGGTAAACTCGGGCTTCAGAGGCTTAGATGAGACCAAACGTGTTCAGCTTGTGGCGAAAGCCTTTGACCAGAGGCATATACGCTTGTGCTTGGGGCGAGGGCTAGGCAAGAACGTTTACACCCTGGGTTTTTATCTTTACCCTAAGCTGTCCCTTTTGGCTGCAGCAGGCGGAGAGAACCCGCGGAGAGAGAACAGCTGCGAAGTGGATGCACAGAACAGTCACCTCGATACCAGCCCCGGGGTCCCAAGCAAGTATCCTTCCCCGCAGGGTACTTAACCCACCCCGGGATTCAAGCAGGGAGTTCGCCTTGTCCAACTCACACAGGAGACTGGCATGAGATGTAGGGCTCATCTACTTGCGTTCACACTACGTGGCCCGGAGAAATTTTCACGGAGCCGAATGCAGCACCCTTCCCCCACCACGTGTGTACACAAAGGAGCGCTGGGCAGTGGGTGTTCTCAAGGCCAAGAGAGAAGCCCTTGTTCTGTGCTGCACCTGCTGGGTGGTTCAAAGGTTTTCTGACCTTCCTGCTCTGGAAGCTTTTCAGAGCTGAGGCTACGCCTGGGCTGCGAATGTAGAGAGGTGTAGAGACCTTTCACACTGAAGGCGTGGGCCTGTTTCCATGGAGAAAGTGTACATCGCCCAACCCCCACCCACACCCCACCCCACCCCACCCCACCCTACCCCAACCCACCCCCAGCTGGAGGCATGCGGGTTGACACCATTTTGTCCTGCCCATGGAAAATACAAAGAGGCGTACACGATTTGGGCTGTCTGGTGAGAGAATTTTGAATCGGCGGCACCCTGAGTACCTTTCCCGAAGTTTGCTTCCTAGCTGGTTAAACTCGGCATTCAGAGGCGAGATGAGAACAAACTTGCTCCGCGTGCGCCGAAGTGCCTTGATGCCCTGCCCTAAATGTTTGAGCTTCTGGCCAGCGTCACGCATGTCCTTTGACACGTAGGAGTCTCACTTTTACTCCAAGCTGTCCCTGTTGGCTGAAGAAGTCGGCGTGTCTGTATCGCAGCCTGGGAGGCCGGGCATTGGGGGAGTCTGCCAAGTGCCTGGCCTCCATTTATAGCTAACTGAGAAACTGCGTCGAAGCTTTCGGGAGCCTCTTACCGGGAATGGTTGCAGTTCGGAATTGGAGACTGTGCTGGCAAACGTCAGCAGCTCCTCTCCCTCGGAGGGCTCTTGGTGTGCCGACTCCTAATAGCCAGCACGGTCCCCAGCTCGTGAACGGTCCCATTGCGAGCCGGTCTCGTCCGTGAAAGAGCCACGTGAGGCTGAGCTCCAACAGTCGGGCTCCACACCTGGAGCCTTTGGGACAGGGCAGTCTTGAGCCGATGTGCCCACCAGGGGACGCGACCAAAGTTTACGTACCAAAGGAAAGCGCATTAAGGCCTCGTGTTCTGTCCATGAAATGAACGTGAGCTTGAAGGGTGATGCGTCAGCGTGCACCGTGAACAGCTCGCTGGTACGCCTGTCTTTGCCCCCTATCAAGGTCTCACGCACCCGGGCTCAGTTCCGTGCAGGAATGCTGAGTGGGAGCGCCAGCCTCGCTTCTGGACTCTAAAGCCTTCCACCCCCTAATGGCAGGTTGTGTGTGTCTCTCACGTGGGGGGAGGAATGAGGTCACCCACAGAGGTTCTGCCATGAAAGATCTAAAGACGCACGCTGCTGAGGAGCTTGTTCCTCATGGAGCATCCCCGAAGGCCAGAAGAATGCCGAAGGTCTCTTTCAAAGCTGCCGGACGCTCTGCCGTTCTAGGCCTGAGATACGGACCTTGTGATGGCACTGTAACCCACGAGATTCAGGAGACATCGCCAGTCCGAGTGGCAATCCGGAAGGAAGAACCTGCAAGGCGGAGTGTCCTTTCCTGTACAAAACGGCGCCCAAGTGGCTGAGGCAGGGAGCATTTTCCTTCACAGAAGCGGCATCCTCGTATGCCTGTGGGTTACTCTAAAGAAACGACACTGTGAGCAACCTCTTCGAAAAGGCCTTCGCAAGTGACTTGGAGACAACAGCAGCACAGTGGAGGCACAGACCATTATCCTAGATAGCAAGCAGCACAGTGTCTCTAGCAGCGATCGCTTCCCGGAGGATACTTAAACCACACCGAGATTCCAGCAGGGAGTTTTGCCTTATAGCAGTACAACTCACTCAAGAAAGAGGGATGAGGTGTAGGGCTAATCTACGTGCGCTCACGCTCTGTGTCCCCGACAAGGTTTCACGGAGCAGAATGCATCAACGACCGATACCACGTGTGTGCACCAATGAAGCCCTGTGCTGTGGGTGTTCTCAGGCCGACAGCGAAGACCTAGGTGTGTGCTGCACCCGCGCTCGGTGGTTCACACGTTGCGTGACGCTGTGCCTTTGGAAGATGTTCAGAGCAGGTGGCACCTGCGTGCTGCGAGCGCAAGAGGTGTAGAGTGTAGAGGCCTTTCACACTGGAGGAAGGGCTTGCGTCTCGTGGAGAAAACGTGTACGTCGCCCGGGAGATGGAGGCGCTCTTGATACCATTTCCTCTGCCCGTTTAAAACACAAGTGTTTGTACTCGATCTGGGCTGCCTGGTGAAACGCTTGGCAGTCCGCATCACCCTGAGCACCTTTCCTGAAGTTTGATTCGTAGCTGGGTGAACTCGGGGTTCAGAGGCTTAGAGGAGAGCAAACGTGTTCAGCTTGTGGCGAAAGCCTTTGACCAGAGGCATATACACTTGTGCTTGGGGCGAGGGCTAGGCAAGAACGTTTACACACTGGGTTTTTATCTTTACCCTAAGCTGTCCCTTTTGGCTGCAGCAGGCGGAGAGAACCCGCGGAGAGAGAACAGCTGCGAAGTGGATGCACAGAACAGTCACCTCGATACCAGCCCCGGGGTCCCAAGCAACGATCCTTCCCCAGAGGGTACTTAACCCACCCCGGGATTCAAGCAGGGAGTTCGCCTTGTCCAACTCGCACAGGAGACTGGCATGAGATGTAGGGCTCATCTACTTGCGTTCACACTACGTGGCCCGGAGAAATTCTCACGGAGCCGAATCCAGCACCCTACCTCCACCACGTGTGTACACAAAGGAGCGCTGGGCAGTGGGTGTTCTCAGGCCAATAGAGAAGCCCTTGTTCTGTGCTGCACTGGCTGGGTGGTTCAAAGGTTTTCTGACCTTCCTGCTCTGGAAGCTTTTCAGAGCTGAGGCTACACCTGGGCTGCGAGAGCAGAGAGGCATAGAGGCCTTTCACACTGAAGGCGTGGGCCTGTTTCCCATGGAGAAAGTGTACGTCTCCCAACCCCCACCCCCCACCCCACCCCACCCCACCCCACCCCACCCCAACCCACCCTCAGCTGGAGGCGTGCGGGTTGACACCATTTTGTCCTGCCCATGGAAAATACAAAGAGGCGTAAACGATTTGGGCTGTCTGGTGAAAGAATTTTGAATCGGCGGCACCCTGAGTACCTTTCCCGAAGTTTGCTTCCTAGTTGGTTAAACTCGGTATTCAGAGGCGAGATAAGAACAAACTTGCTCCGCGTGCGAAGAAGTGCCCTGATGCCCTGCCCTAAATGTTTGAGCTTCTGGCCAGCGTCACGCAAGTACTTTGACACGTAGGAGTCTCCCTTTTACTCCAAGCTGTCCCTGTTGGCTGAAGCAGTCGGCGTGTCTGTATCGCAGCCTGGGAGGCCGGACGTTGGGGGAGTCTGCCAAGTGACTGGCCTCCATTTATAGCTAACTGAGAAACTGCGTCGAAGCTTTCGGGAGCCTCTTACAGGGAATGGTTGCAGTTGGGAATTGGAGACTGTGCTGGCAAACGTCAGCAGCTCCTCTCCCTCGGAGGGCTCTTGGTGTGCTGACTCCTAACAGCCAGCACAGTCCCCAGCTCGTGAACGGTCCCATTGCGAGCCGGTCTCGTCCGTGAAAGAGCCACATGAGGCTGATCTCCAACAGTCGGGCTCCACACCTGGAGCCTTTGGGACAGGGCAGTCCTGAGCCGATGTGCCCACCAGGGGACGCGACCAAAGTTTACGTACCACAGGAAAGCGCATCAAGGCCTCGTGTTCTGTCCATGAAATGAACGTGATCTTGAAGGGTGTTGCGTCAGCGTGCACTGTGAACAGCTCGCTGGTACGCCAGTCTTTGCCCCGTCTAACGGTCTCACGCACCCGGGCTCAGTTCCATGCAGGAATGCTGAGTGGGAGTGCCAGCCTCACTTCTGGACTCAAAAGCCTTCCACCCCCTAATGGAAGGTTGTGTGTGTCTCTCACGTGGGGGGAGGAATGAGGTCGCCCACAGAGGTTCTGCCATGAAAGATCTAAAGACGCACGCTGCTGAGGAGCTTGTTCCTCATGGAGCATCCCCGAAGGCCAGAAGAAGCCGAAGGTCTCTTTCAAAGCTGCCAGACGCTCTGCCGTTCTAGGCCTGAGATACGGACCTTGTGACGGCACTGTAACCCCGCGAGATTCAGGAGACATCGCCAGTGCGAGTGGCAATCCGGAAGGAAGAACCTGCAAGGCGGAGTGTCCTTTCCTGTACAAAACAGCGCCCAAGTGGCTGAGGCAGGGAGCATTTTCCTTCACAGAAGCGGCATCCTCGTATGCCTTTGGGTTACTCTAAAGAAACGACACTGTGAGCAACCTCTTCGAAAAGGCCTTCGCAAGCGACTTGGAGACAACAGCAGCGCAGTGGAGGCACCGACCATTATCCTAGAGAGCAGCACAGTGTCTCTAGCAGCGATCGCTTCACGGAGGATACTTAAGGCATACCGAGACTACAGCAGGGAGTTTTGCCTTATGGCAGTACAACTCACTCAAGAAAGAGGGATGAGGTGTAGGGCTAATCTACGTTCGCTCACGCTCTGTGTCCCCGAGAAGGTTTCACGGAGCAGAATGCATCACCGACCGCTACCACGTGTGTGCACCAACGAAGCCCTGTGCCGTGGGTGTTCTCAGGCTGACAGCGAAGACCTAGGTGTGTGCTGCACCCGCGCTCGGTGGTTCACACGTTGCGTGACCCTGTGCCTTTGGAAGATGTTCAGAGCAGTTGGCACCTGCGTGCTGCGATCGCAAGAGGTGTAGAGTGTAGAAGCCTTTCACACTGGAGGAAGGGCTTGCATCTCATGGAGAAAATGTGTACGTCGCCCGGGAGATGGAGGCGCGCTCTTGACACCATTTCCTCTGCCCGTTTAAAACACAAGTGTTTGTACCCGATCTGGGCTGCCTGGTGAAAGGCTTTGCAGTCCGCATCACCCTGAGCACCTTTCCTGAAATTTGATTCATAGCTGGGTAAACTCGGGCTTCAGAGGCTTAGATGAGACCAAACGTGTTCAGCTTGTGGCGACAGCCTTTGACCAGAGGCATATACGCTTGTGCTTGGGGCGAGGGCTAGGCAAGAACGTTTACACCCTGGGTTTTTATCTTTACCCTAAGCTGTCCCTTTTGGCTGCAGCAGGCGGAGAGAACCCGCGGAGAGAGAACAGCTGCGAAGTGGATGCACAGAACAGTCACCTCGATACCAGCCCCGGGGTCCCAAGCAACGATCCTTCCCCGGAGGGTACTTAACCCACCCCGGGATTCAAGCAGGGAGTTCGCCTTGTCCAACTCGCACAGGAGACTGGCATGAGATGTAGGGATCATCTACTTGCGTTCACACTACGTGGCCCGGATAAGTTCTCAGGGAGTCGAATCCAGCACACTTCCTCCACCACGTGTGTACACAAAGGAGCGCTGGGCAGTGGGTGTTCTCAGGCCAAGAGAGAAGCCCTTGTTCTGTGCTGCATCGGCTTGGTGGTTCAAAGGTTTTCTGACCTTCCTGCTCTGGAAGCTTTTCAGAGCTGAGGCTACGCCTGGGCTGCGAAAGCAGAGAGGCGTAGAGGCCTTTCACACTGAAGGCGTGGGCCTGTTTCCCATGGAGAAAGTGTACGTCACCCAACCCCCACCCCCACCCCACCCCACCCCACCCCAACCCACCCCCAGTTGGAGGCGTGCGGGTTGACACCATTTTGTCCTTCCCATGGAAAATACAAAGAGGCGTACACGATTTGGGCTGTCTGGTGAAAGAATTTTGAATCGGCGGCACCCTGAGTACCTTTCCCGAAGTTTGCTTCCTAGCTGGTTAAACTCGGCATTCAGAGGCGAGATGAGAACAAACTTGCTTCGCGTGCGGCGAAGTGCCTTGATGCCCTGCCCTAAATGTTTGTGCTTCTGGCCAGCGTCACGCAAGTACTTTGACACGTAGCATTCTCACTTTTACTCCAAGCTGTCCCTGTTGGCTGAAGCAGTCGGCGTGACTGTTTTGCAGCCTGGGAGGCCGGGCGTTGGGGGAGTCTGCCAAGTGAGTGGCCTCCATTTATAGCTAACTGAGAAACTGCGTCGAAGCTTTTGGGAGCCTCTTACAGGGAATGGTTGCAGTTCGGAATTGGAGACTGTGCTGGCAAACGTCAGCAGCTCCTCTCCCTCGGAGGGCTCTTGGTGTGCCGACTCCTGACAGCCAATACGGTCCCCAGCTCGTGAACGGTCCCATTGCGAGTCGGTCTCGTCCGTTAAAGAGCCACGTGAGGCTGATCTCCAACAGTCGGGCTCCACACCTGGAGCCTTTGGGACAGGGCAGTCCTGAGCCGATGTGCCCACCAGGGGACGTGACCAAAGTTTACGTACCACAGGAAAGCTCATCAAGGCCTCGTGTTCTGTCCATGAAATGAACGTGAGCTTGAAGGGTGATGCGTCAGCGTGCACCGTGAACAGCTCGCTGGTACACCTGCATTTGCCGCCTCTCACGGTCTCACGCACCCGGGCTCAGTTCCGTGTATAATGCTAAGTGGGAGCGCCAGCCTCGCTTCTGGACTCTAAAGCCTTCCACCCGCTAATGGCAGGTTGTGTGTGTCTCTCACGTGGGGGGAGGAATGAGGTCGCCCACAGAGGTTCTGCCATGAAAGATCTAAAGACGCACGCTGCTGAGGAGCTTGTTCCTCATGGAGCGTCCCCGAATGCCAGAAGAATGCCGAAGGTATCTTTCAAAGCTGCCGGACGCTCTGCCGTTCTAGGCCTGAGATACGGACCTTGTGACGTCACTGTAACCCCGCGAGATTCAGGAGACATCGCCAGTGCGAGTGGCAATCCGGAAGGAAGAACCTCCAAGGCGGAGTGTCCTTTCCTGTACAAAACGGCGCCCAAGTGGCTGAGGCAGGGAGCATTTTCCTTCACAGAACCGGCATCCTCGTATACCCGAGGGTTACTCTAAAGAAACGACACTGTGAGCAACCTCTTCGAAAAGGCCTTCGCAAGCGACTTGGAGACAACAGCAGTGCAGTGGAGGCACAGACCATTATCCTAGAGAGCAGCACGGTGTCTCTAGCAGCGATCGCTTCCCGGAGGATACTTAAGCCACACCGAGATTCCAGCAGGGAGTTTTGCCTTATAGCAGTACAACTCACTCAAGAAAGAGGGATGAGGTGTAGGGCTAATCTACGTGCGCTCACGCTCTGTGTCCCCGAGAAGGTTTCACGGAGCAGAATGCATCAACGACCGATACCACGTGTGTGCACCAAAGAAGCCCTGTGCCGTGGGTGTTCTCAGGCCGACAGCGAAGACCTAGGTGTGTGCTGCACCCGCGCTCGGTGGTTCACACGTTGCGTGACCCCTGTGCCTTTGGAAGATGTTCAGAGCGGGTGGCACCTGCGTGCTGCGAGCGCAAGAGGTGTAGAGTGTAGAGGCCTTTCACACTGGAGGAAGGGCTTGCGTCTCATGGAGAAAACGTGTACGTCGCCCGGGAGATGGAGGCACGCTCTTGACACCATTTCCTCTGCCCGTTTAAAACACAAGTGTTTGTACTCGATCTGGGCTGCCTGGTGAAACGCTTGGCAGTCCGCATTACCCTGAGCACCTTTCCTGAAGTTTGATTCATAGCTGGGTAAACTCGGGCTTCAGAGGCTTAGATGAGACCAAACGTGTTCAGCTTGTGGCGAAAGCCTTTGACCAGAGGCATATACGCTTGTGCTTGGGGCGAGGGCTAGGCAAGAACGTTTACACCCTGGGTTTTTATCTTTACCCTAAGCTGTCCCTTTTGGCTGCAGCAGGCGGAGAGAACCCGCGGAGAGAGAACAGCTGCGAAGTGGATGCACAGAACAGTCACCTCGATACCAGCCCCGGGGTCCCAAGCAAGTATCCTTCCCCGCAGGGTACTTAACCCACCCCGGGATTCAAGCAGGGAGTTCGCCTTGTCCAACTCACACAGGAGACTGGCATGAGATGTAGGGCTCATCTACTTGCGTTCACACTACGTGGCCCGGAGAAATTCTCACGGAGCCGAATGCAGCACCCTTCCCCCACCACGTGTGTACACAAAGGAGCGCTGGGCAGTGGGTGTTCTCAAGGCCAAGAGAGAAGCCCTTGTTCTGTGCTGCACCTGCTGGGTGGTTCAAAGGTTTTCTGACCTTCCTGCTCTGGAAGCTTTTCAGAGCTGAGGCTACGCCTGGGCTGCGAATGTAGAGAGGTGTAGAGACCTTTCACACTGAAGGCGTGGGCCTGTTTCCATGGAGAAAGTGTACATCGCCCAACCCCCACCCACACCCCACCCCACCCCACCCCACCCTACCCCAACCCACCCCCAGCTGGAGGCATGCGGGTTGACACCATTTTGTCCTGCCCATGGAAAATACAAAGAGGCGTACACGATTTGGGCTGTCTGGTGAGAGAATTTTGAATCGGCGGCACCCTGAGTACCTTTCCCGAAGTTTGCTTCCTAGCTGGTTAAACTCGGCATTCAGAGGCGAGATGAGAACAAACTTGCTCCGCGTGCGCCGAAGTGCCTTGATGCCCTGCCCTAAATGTTTGAGCTTCTGGCCAGCGTCACGCATGTCCTTTGACACGTAGGAGTCTCACTTTTACTCCAAGCTGTCCCTGTTGGCTGAAGAAGTCGGCGTGTCTGTATCGCAGCCTGGGAGGCCGGGCATTGGGGGAGTCTGCCAAGTGCCTGGCCTCCATTTATAGCTAACTGAGAAACTGCGTCGAAGCTTTCGGGAGCCTCTTACCGGGAATGGTTGCAGTTCGGAATTGGAGACTGTGCTGGCAAACGTCAGCAGCTCCTCTCCCTCGGAGGGCTCTTGGTGTGCCGACTCCTAATAGCCAGCACGGTCCCCAGCTCGTGAACGGTCCCATTGCGAGCCGGTCTCGTCCGTGAAAGAGCCACGTGAGGCTGAGCTCCAACAGTCGGGCTCCACACCTGGAGCCTTTGGGACAGGGCAGTCTTGAGCCGATGTGCCCACCAGGGGACGCGACCAAAGTTTACGTACCAAAGGAAAGCGCATTAAGGCCTCGTGTTCTGTCCATGAAATGAACGTGAGCTTGAAGGGTGATGCGTCAGCGTGCACCGTGAACAGCTCGCTGGTACGCCTGTCTTTGCCCCCTATCAAGGTCTCACGCACCCGGGCTCAGTTCCGTGCAGGAATGCTGAGTGGGAGCGCCAGCCTCGCTTCTGGACTCTAAAGCCTTCCACCCCCTAATGGCAGGTTGTGTGTGTCTCTCACGTGGGGGGAGGAATGAGGTCACCCACAGAGGTTCTGCCATGAAAGATCTAAAGACGCACGCTGCTGAGGAGCTTGTTCCTCATGGAGCATCCCCGAAGGCCAGAAGAATGCCGAAGGTCTCTTTCAAAGCTGCCGGACGCTCTGCCGTTCTAGGCCTGAGATACGGACCTTGTGATGGCACTGTAACCCACGAGATTCAGGAGACATCGCCAGTCCGAGTGGCAATCCGGAAGGAAGAACCTGCAAGGCGGAGTGTCCTTTCCTGTACAAAACGGCGCCCAAGTGGCTGAGGCAGGGAGCATTTTCCTTCACAGAAGCGGCATCCTCGTATGCCTGTGGGTTACTCTAAAGAAACGACACTGTGAGCAACCTCTTCGAAAAGGCCTTCGCAAGTGACTTGGAGACAACAGCAGCACAGTGGAGGCACAGACCATTATCCTAGATAGCAAGCAGCACAGTGTCTCTAGCAGCGATCGCTTCCCGGAGGATACTTAAACCACACCGAGATTCCAGCAGGGAGTTTTGCCTTATAGCAGTACAACTCACTCAAGAAAGAGGGATGAGGTGTAGGGCTAATCTACGTGCGCTCACGCTCTGTGTCCCCGACAAGGTTTCACGGAGCAGAATGCATCAACGACCGATACCACGTGTGTGCACCAATGAAGCCCTGTGCTGTGGGTGTTCTCAGGCCGACAGCGAAGACCTAGGTGTGTGCTGCACCCGCGCTCGGTGGTTCACACGTTGCGTGACCCTGTGCCTTTGGAAGATGTTCAGAGCGGGTGGCACCTGCGTGCTGCTAGTGCAGGAGGTGTAGAGTGTAGAGGCCTTTCACACTGGAGGAAGGGCTTGCGTCTCGTGGAGAAAACGTGTACGTCACCCGGGAGATGGAGGCGCTCTTGATACCATTTCCTCTGCCCGTTTAAAACACAAGTGTTTATACTCGATCTGGGCTGCCTGGTGAAACGCTTGGCAGTCCGCATCACCCTGAGCACCTTTCCTGAAGTTTGATTCGTAGCTGGGTAAACTCGGGCTTCAGAGGCTTAGAGGAGAGCAAACGTGTTCAGCTTCTGGCGAAAGCCTTTGACCAGAGGTATATACACTTGTGCTTGGGGCGAGGGCTAGGCAAGAACGTTTACACCCTGGGTTTTTATCTTTACCCTAAGCTGTCCCTTTTGGCTGCAGCAGGCGGAGAGAACCCGCGGGGAGAGAACAGCTGCGAAGTGGATGCACAGAACAGTCACCTCGATACCAGCCCCGGGGTCCCAAGCAACGATCCTTCCCCGGAGGGTACTTAACCCACCCCGGGATTCAAGCAGGGAGTTCGCCTTGTCCAACTCGCACAGGAGACTGGCATGAGATGTAGGGCTCATCTACTTGCGTTCACACTACGTGGCCCGGAGAAATTCTCACGGAGCCGAATCCAGAACCCTTCCTCCACCACGTGTGTACACAAAGGAGCGCTGGGCAGTGGGTGTTCTCAGGCCAATAGAGAAGCCCTTGTTCTGTGCTGCACTGGCTGGGTGGTTCAAAGGTTTTCTGACCTTCCTGCTCTGGAAGCTTTTCAGAGCTGAGGCTACACATGGGCTGCGAGAGCAGAGAGGCATAGAGGCCTTTCACACTGAAGGCGTGGGCCTGTTTCCCATGGAGAAAGTGTACGTCGCCCAACCCCCACCCCCACCACACCCCACCCCACCCCACCCCACCCCAACCCACCCTCAGCTGGAGGCGTGCGGGTTGACACCATTTTGTCCTGCCCATGGAAAATACAAAGAGGCGTACACGATTTGGGCTGTCTGGTGAGAGAATTTTGAATCGGCGGCACCCTGAGTACCTTTCCCGAAGTTTGCTTCCTAGTTGGTTAAACTCGGCATTCAGAGGCGAGATGAGAACAAACTTGCTCCGCATGCGAAGAAGTGCCCTGATGCCCTGCCCTAAATGTTTGAGCTTCTGGCCAGCGTCACGCAAGTACTTTGACACGTAGGAGTCTCCCTTTTACTCCAAGCTGTCCCTGTTGGCTGAAGCAATCGGCGTGTCTGTATCGCAGCCTGGGAGGCCGGGCATTGGGGGAGTCTGCCAAGTGACTGGCCTCCATTTATAGCTAACTGACAAACTGCGTCGAAGCTTTCGGGAGCCTCTTACAGGGAATGGTTGCAGTTGGGAATTGGAGACTGTGCTGGCAAACGTCAGCAGCTCCTCTCCCTCGGAGGGCTCTTGGTGTGCTGACTCCTAACAGCCAGCACAGTCCCCAGCTCATGAACGGTCCCATTGCGAGCCGGTCTCGTCCGTGAAAGAGCCATGTGAGGCTGAGCTCCAACAGTCGGGCTCCACACCTGGAGCCTTTGGGACAGGGCAGTCCTGAGCCGATATGCCCACCAGGGGACACGACCAAAGTTTACGTACCACAGGAAAGCGCATCAAGGCCTTGTGTTCTGTCCATGAAATGAAAGTGAGCTTGAAGGGTGATGCGTCAGCGTGTACCGTGAACAGCTCGCTGGTACGCCTGTCTTTGCCCACTCTCACGGTCTCACGCACCCGGGCTCAGTTCCGTGCAGGAATGCTGAGTGGGAGCGCCAGCCTCTCTTCTGGACTCTAAAGCCTTCCACCCCCTAATGGCAGGTTGTGTGTGTCTCTCACGTGGGGGGAGGAATGAGGTCGCCCACAGAGGTTCTGCCATGAAAGATCTAAATACGCACACTGCTGAGGAGCTTGTTCCTCATGGAGCATCCCCGAAGGCCAGAAGAATGCCGAAGGTCTCTTTCAAAGCTGCCGGACGCTCTGCCGTTCTAGGCCTGAGATACGGACCTTGTGACGTCACTGTAACCCCGCGAGATTTAGGAGACATCGCCAGTGCGAGTGGCAATCCGGAAGGAAGAACCTCCAAGGCGGAGTGTCCTTTCCTGTACAAAACGGCGCCCAAGTGGCTGAGGCAGGGAGCATTTTCCTTCACAGAACCGGCATCCTCGTATACCCGAGGGTTACTCTAAAGAAACGACACTGTGAGCAACCTCTTCGAAAAGGCCTTCGCAAGCGACTTGGAGACAACAGCAGTGCAGTGGAGGCACAGACCATTATCCTAGAGAGCAGCACGGTGTCTCTAGCAGCGATCGCTTCCCGGAGGATACTTAAGCCACACCGAGATTCCAGCAGGGAGTTTTGCCTTATAGCAGTACAACTCACTCAAGAAAGAGGGATGAGGTGTAGGGCTAATCTACGTGCGCTCACGCTCTGTGTCCCCGAGAAGGTTTCACGGAGCAGAATGCATCAACGACCGATACCACGTGTGTGCACCAAAGAAGCCCTGTGCCGTGGGTGTTCTCAGGCCGACAGCGAAGACCTAGGTGTGTGCTGCACCCGCGCTCGGTGGTTCACACGTTGCGTGACCCCTGTGCCTTTGGAAGATGTTCAGAGCGGGTGGCACCTGCGTGCTGCGAGCGCAAGAGGTGTAGAGTGTAGAGGCCTTTCACACTGGAGGAAGGGCTTGCGTCTCATGGAGAAAACGTGTACGTCGCCCGGGAGATGGAGGCACGCTCTTGACACCATTTCCTCTGCCCGTTTAAAACACAAGTGTTTGTACTCGATCTGGGCTGCCTGGTGAAACGCTTGGCAGTCCGCATTACCCTGAGCACCTTTCCTGAAGTTTGATTCATAGCTGGGTAAACTCGGGCTTCAGAGGCTTAGATGAGACCAAACGTGTTCAGCTTGTGGCGAAAGCCTTTGACCAGAGGCATATACGTTTGTGCTTGGGGCGAGGGCTAGGCAAGAACGTTTACACCCTGGGTTTTTATCTTTACCCTAAGCTGTCCCTTTTGGCTGCAGCAGGCGGAGAGAACCCGCGGAGAGAGAACAGCTGCGAAGTGGATGCACAGAACAGTCACCTCGATACCAGCCCCGGGGTCCCAAGCAACGATCCTTCCCCGCAGGGTACTTAACCCACCCCGGGATTCAAGCAGGTAGTTCGCCTTGTCCAACTCACACAGGAGACTGGCATGAGATGTAGGGCTCATCTACTTGCGTTCACACTACGTGGCCCGGAGAAATTCTCACGGAGCCGAATGCAGCACCCTTCCCCCACCACGTGTGTACACAAAGGAGCGCTGGGCAGTGGGTGTTCTCAAGGCCAAGAGAGAAGCCCTTGTTCTGTGCTGCACCTGCTGGGTGGTTCAAAGGTTTTCTGACCTTCCTGCTCTGGAAGCTTTTCAGAGCTGAGGCTACGCCTGGGCTGCGAATGTAGAGAGGTGTAGAGACCTTTCACACTGAAGGCGTGGGCCTGTTTCCATGGAGAAAGTGTACGTCGCCCAACCCCCACCCACACCCCACCCCACCCCACCCCACCCTACCCCAACCCACCCCCAGCTGGAGGCGTGCGGGTTGACACCATTTTGTCCTGCCCATGGAAAATACAAAGAGGCGTACACGATTTGGGCTGTCTGGTGAGAGAATTTTGAATCGGCGGCACCCTGAGTACCTTTCCCGAAGTTTGCTTCCTAGCTGGTTAAACTCGGCATTCAGAGGCGAGATGAGAACAAACTTGCTCCGCGTGCGCCGAAGTGCCTTGATGCCCTGCCCTAAATGTTTGAGCTTCTGGCCAGCGTCACGCATGTCCTTTGACACGTAGGAGTCTCATTTTACTCCAAGCTGTCCCTGTTGGCTGAAGAAGTCGGCGTGTCTGTATCGCAGCCTGGGAGGCCGGGCGTTGGGGGAGTCTGCCAAGTGCCTGGCCTCCATTTATAGCTAACTGAGAAACTGCGTCGAAGCTTTCGGGAGCCTCTTACCGGGAATGGTTGCAGTTCGGAATTGGAGACTGTGCTGGCAAACGTCAGCAGCTCCTCTCCCTCGGAGGGCTCTTGGTGTGCCGACTCCTAATAGCCAGCACGGTCCCCAGCTCGTGAACGGTCCCATTGCGAGCCGGTCTCGTCCGTGAAAGAGCCACGTGAGGCTGAGCTCCAACAGTCGGGCTCCACACCTGGAGCCTTTGGGACAGGGCAGTCTTGAGCCGATGTGCCCACCAGGGGACGCGACCAAAGTTTACGTACCAAAGGAAAGCGCATTAAGGCCTCGTGTTCTGTCCATGAAATGAACGTGAGCTTGAAGGGTGATGCGTCAGCGTGCACCGTGAACAGCTCGCTGGTACGCCTGTCTTTGCCCCCTATCACGGTCTCACGCACCCGGGCTCAGTTCCATGCAGGAATGCTGAGTGGGAGCGCCAGCCTCGCTTCTGGACTCTAAAGCCTTCCACCCCCTAATGGCAGGTTGTGTGTGTCTCTCACGTGGGGGGAGGAATGAGGTCACCCACAGAGGTTCTGCCATGAAAGATCTAAAGACGCACGCTGCTGAGGAGCTTGTTCCTCATGGAGCATCCCCGAAGGCCAGAAGAATGCCGAAGGTCTCTTTCAAAGCTGCCGGACGCTCTGCCGTTCTAGGCCTGAGATACGGACCTTGTGATGGCACTGTAACCCGCGAGATTCAGGAGACATCGCCAGTCCGAGTGGCAATCCGGAAGGAAGAACCTGCAAGGCGGAGTGTCCTTTCCTGTACAAAACGGCGCCCAAGTGGCTGAGGCAGGGAGCATTTTCCTTCACAGAAGCGGCATCCTCGTATGCCTGTGGGTTACTCTAAAGAAACGACACTGTGAGCAACCTCTTCGAAAAGACCTTCGCAAGTGACTTGGAGACAACAGCAGCACAGTGGAGGCACAGACCATTATCCTAGATAGCAAGCAGCACAGTGTCTCTAGCAGCGATCGCTTCCCGGAGGATACTTAAACCACACCGAGATTCCAGCAGGGAGTTTTGCCTTATAGCAGTACAACTCACTCAAGAAAGAGGGATGAGGTGTAGGGCTAATCTACGTGCGCTCACGCTCTGTGTCCCCGACAAGGTTTCACAGAGCAGAATGCATCAACGACCGATACCACGTGTGTGCACCAATGAAGCCCTGTGCTGTGGGTGTTCTCAGGCCGACAGCGAAGACCTAGGTGTGTGCTGCACCCGCGCTCGGTGGTTCACACGTTGCGTGACCCTGTGCCTTTGGAAGATGTTCAGAGCGGGTGGCACCTGCGTGCTGCTAGTGCAGGAGGTGTAGAGTGTAGAGGCCTTTCACACTGGAGGAAGGGCTTGCGTCTCGTGGAGAAAACGTGTACGTCACCCGGGAGATGGAGGCGCTCTTGATACCATTTCCTCTGCCCGTTTAAAACACAAGTGTTTATACTCGATCTGGGCTGCCTGGTGAAACGCTTGGCAGTCCGCATCACCCTGAGCACCTTTCCTGAAGTTTGATTCGTAGCTGGGTAAACTCGGGCTTCAGAGGCTTAGAGGAGAGCAAACGTGTTCAGCTTCTGGCGAAAGCCTTTGACCAGAGGTATATACACTTGTGCTTGGGGCGAGGGCTAGGCAAGAACGTTTACACCCTGGGTTTTTATCTTTACCCTAAGCTGTCCCTTTTGGCTGCAGCAGGCGGAGAGAACCCGCGGAGAGAGAACAGCTGCGAAGTGGATGCACAGAACAGTCACCTCGATACCAGCCCCGGGGTCCCAAGCAACGATCCTTCCCCGGAGGGTACTTAACCCACCCCGGGATTCAAGCAGGGAGTTCGCCTTGTCCAACTCGCACAGGAGACTGGCATGAGATGTAGGGCTCATCTACTTGCGTTCACACTACGTGGCCCGGAGAAATTCTCACGGAGCCGAATCCAGAACCCTTCCTCCACCACGTGTGTACACAAAGGAGCGCTGGGCAGTGGGTGTTCTCAGGCCAATAGAGAAGCCCTTGTTCTGTGCTGCACTGGCTGGGTGGTTCAAAGGTTTTCTGACCTTCCTGCTCTGGAAGCTTTTCAGAGCTGAGGCTACACATGGGCTGCGAGAGCAGAGAGGCATAGAGGCCTTTCACACTGAAGGCGTGGGCCTGTTTCCCATGGAGAAAGTGTACGTCGCCCAACCCCCACCCCCACCCCACCCCACCCCACCCCACCCCACCCCAACCCACCCTCAGCTGGAGGCGTGCGGGTTGACACCATTTTGTCCTGCCCATGGAAAATACAAAGAGGCGTACACGATTTGGGCTGTCTGGTGAGAGAATTTTGAATCGGCGGCACCCTGAGTACCTTTCCCGAAGTTTGCTTCCTAGTTGGTTAAACTCGGCATTCAGAGGCGAGATGAGAACAAACTTGCTCCGCATGCGAAGAAGTGCCCTGATGCCCTGCCCTAAATGTTTGAGCTTCTGGCCAGCGTCACGCAAGTACTTTGACACGTAGGAGTCTCCCTTTTACTCCAAGCTGTCCCTGTTGGCTGAAGCAATCGGCGTGTCTGTATCGCAGCCTGGGAGGCCGGGCATTGGGGGAGTCTGCCAAGTGACTGGCCTCCATTTATAGCTAACTGAGAAACTGCGTCGAAGCTTTCGGGAGCCTCTTACAGGGAATGGTTGCAGTTGGGAATTGGAGACTGTGCTGGCAAACGTCAGCAGCTCCTCTCCCTCGGAGGGCTCTTGGTGTGCTGACTCCTAACAGACAGCACAGTCCCCAGCTCGTGAACGGTCCCATTGCGAGCCGGTCTCGTCCGTGAAAGAGCCACATGAGGCTGATCTCCAACAGTCGGGCTCCACACCTGGAGCCTTTGGGACAGGGCAGTCCTGAGCCGATGTGCCCACCAGGGGACGCGACCAAAGATTACGTACCACAGGAAAGCGCATCAAGGCCTCGTGTTCTGTCCATGAAATGAACGTGATCTTGAAGGGTGTTGCGTCAGCGTGCACTGTGAACAGCTCGCTGGTACGCCAGTCTTTGCCCCGTCTAACGGTCTCACGCACCCGGGCTCAGTTCCATGCAGGAATGCTGAGTGGGAGTGCCAGCCTCACTTCTGGACTCAAAAGCCTTCCACCCCCTAATGGAAGGTTGTGTGTGTCTCTCACGTGGGGGGAGGAATGAGGTCGCCCACAGAGGTTCTGCCATGAAAGATCTAAAGACGCACGCTGCTGAGGAGCTTGTTCCTCATGGAGCATCCCCGAAGGCCAGAAGAAGCCGAAGGTCTCTTTCAAAGCTGCCAGACGCTCTGCCGTTCTAGGCCTGAGATACGGACCTTGTGACGGCACTGTAACCCCGCGAGATTCAGGAGACATCGCCAGTGCGAGTGGCAATCCGGAAGGAAGAACCTGCAAGGCGGAGTGTCCTTTCCTGTACAAAACAGCGCCCAAGTGGCTGAGGCAGGGAGCATTTTCCTTCACAAAAGCGGCATCCTCGTATGCCTTTGGGTTACTCTAAAGAAACGACACTGTGAGCAACCTCTTCGAAAAGGCCTTCGCAAGCGACTTGGAGACAACAGCAGCGCAGTGGAGGCACCGACCATTATCCTAGAGAGCAGCACAGTGTCTCTAGCAGCGATCGCTTCACGGAGGATACTGAAGGCATACCGAGACTACAGCAGGGAGTTTTGCCTTATGGCAGTACAACTCACTCAAGAAAGAGGGATGAGGTGTAGGGCTAATCTACGTGCGCTCACGCTCTGTGTCCCCGAGAAGGTTTCACGGAGCAGAATGCATCACCGACCGCTACCACGTGTGTGCACCAAAGAAGCCCTGTGCCGTGGGTGTTCTCAGGCCGACAGCGAAGACCTAGGTGTGTGCTGCACCCGCGCTCGGTGGTTCACACGTTGCGTGACCCTGTGCCTTTGGGAGATGTTCAGAGCGGGTGGCACCTGCATGCTGCGAGCGCAAAAGGTGTAGAGTGTAGAGGCCTTTCACACTGGAGGAAGGGCTTGCGTCTCATGGAGAGAACGTGTACGTCGCCCGGGAGATGGAGGTGCGCTCTTGACACCATTTCCTCTGCCTGTTTAAAACACAAGTGTTTGTACTCGATCTGGGCTGCCTGGTGAAACGCTTGGCAGTCCGCATCACCCTGAGCACCTTTCCTGAAGTTTGATTCGTAGCTGGGTAAACTCGGGCTTCAGAGGCTTAGATGAGACCAAACGTGTTCAGCTTGTGGCGAAAGCCTTTGACCAGAGGCATATACGCTTGTGCTTGGGGCGAGGGCTAGGCAAGAACGTTTACACCCTGGGTTTTTATCTTTACCCTAAGCTGTCCCTTTTGGCTGCAGCAGGCGGAGAGAACCCGCGGAGAGAGGACAGCTGCAAAGTGGATGCACAGAACAGTCACCTCGACACCAGCCCCGGGGTCCCAAGCAACGATCCTTCCCCGGGGGGTACTTAACCCACCCCGGGATTCAAGCAGGGAGTTCGCCTTGTCCAACTCGCACAGGAGACTGGCATGAGATGTAGGGCTCATCTACTTGCGTTCACACTACGTGGCCCGGAGAAGTTCTCACGGAGCCGAATGCAGCACCCTTCCTCCACCACGTGTGTACACAAAGGAGCGCTGGGCAGTGGGTGTTCTCAAGGCCAAGAGAGAAGCCCTTGTTCTGTGCTGCACCTGCTGGGTGGTTCAAAGGTTTTCTGACCTTCCTGCTCTGGGAGCTTTTCAGAGCTGAGGCTACGCCTGGGCTGCGAAAGTAGAGAGGTGTAGAGACCTTTCACACTGAAGGCGTGGGCCTGTTTCCATGGAGAAAGTGTACGTCGCCCAACCCCCACCCACACCCCACCCCACCCCACCCCACCCTACCCCAACCCACCCCCAGCTGGAGGCGTGCGGGTTGACACCATTTTGTCCTGCCCATGGAAAATACAAAGAGGCGTACACGATTTGGGGTGTCTGGTTAAAGAATTTTGAATCGGCGGCACCCTGAGTACCTTTCCCGAAGTTTGCTTCCTAGCTGGTTAAACTCGGCATTCAGAGGCGAGATGAGAACAAACTTGCTCCGCGTGCGCCGAAGTGCCCTGATGCCCTGCCCTAAATGTTCGAGTCTGGCCAGCGTCACGCATGTCCTTTGACACGTAGAAGTCTCCCTTTTACTCCAAGCTGTCCCTGTTGGCTGAAGAAGTCGGTGTGTCTGTATCGCAGCCTGGGAGGCCGGGCGTTGGGGGAGTCTGCCAAGTGACTGGCCTCCATTTATAGCTAACTGAGAAACTGCGTCGAAGCTTTTGGGAGCCTCTTACAGGGAATGGTTGCAGTTCGGAATTGGAGACTGTGCTGGCAAACGTCAGCAGCTCCTCTCCCTCGGAGGGCTCTTGGTGTGCCGACTCCTAATAGCCAGCACGTGCCCCAGCTCGTGAATGGTCCCATTGCGAGCCGGTCTCGTCCGTGAAAGAGCCACGTGAGGCTGAGCTCCAACAGTCGGGCTCCACACCTGGAGCCTCTGGGACAGGGCAGTCCTGAGCCAATGTGCCCACCAGGGGACGTGACCAAAGTTTACGTACCACAGGAAAGTGCATCAAGGCCTCGTGTTCTGTCCATGAAATGAACGTGAGCTTGAAGGGTGATGCGTCAGCGTGCACCATGAACAGCTCGCTGGTACGCCTGTCTTTGCCCCCTCTCACGGTCTCACGCACCCGGGCTCAGTTCCGTGCAGGAATGCTGAGTGGGAGCGCCAGCCTCGCTTCTGGACTCTAAAGCCTTCCACCCCCTTAATGGCAGGTTGTGTGTGTCTCTCACGTGGGGGGAGGAATGAGGTCGCCCACAGAGGTTCTGCCATGAAAGATCTAAAGACGCACGCTGCTGAGGAGCTTGTTCCTCATGGAGCGTCCCCGAATGCCAGAAGAATGCCGAAGGTCTCTTTCAAAGCTGCCGGACGCTCTGCCGTTCTAGGCCTGAGATACGGAACTTGTGACGGCACTGTAACCCCGCGAGATTCAGGAGACATCGCCAGTGCGAGTGGCAATCCGGAAGGAAGAACCTTCAAGGCGGAGTGTCCTTTCCTGTACAAAACGGCGCCCAAGTGGCTGAGGCAGGGAGCATTTTCCTTCACAGAAGCGGCATCCTCGTATGCCTGTGGGTTACTCTAAAGAAACGACACTGTGAGCAACCTCTTCGAAAAGGCCTTCGCAAGCGACTTGGAGACAACAGTAGCGCAGTGGAGGCACAGACCATTATCCTAGAGAGCAGTACAGTATCTCTAGCAGCGATCGCTTCCCGGAGGATACTTAAGCCACACCGAGATTCCAGCAGGGAGTTTTGCCTTATAGCAGTACAACTCACTCAAGAAAGAGGGATGAGGTGTAGGGCTAATCTACGTGCGCTCACGCTCTGTGTCCCCGAGAAGGTTTCACGGAGCAGAATGCATCACCGACCGCTACCACGTGTGTGCACCAAAGAAGCCCTGTGCCGTGGGTGTTCCCAGGCCGACAGCGAAGACCTAGGTGTGTGCTGCACCCGCGCTCGGTGGTTCACACGTTGCGTGACCCTGTGCCTTTGGAAGCTGTTCAGAGCGGGTGGCACCTGCGTGCTGCGAGCGCAAAAGGTGTAGAGTGTAGAGGCCTTTCACACTGGAGGAAGGGCTTGCGTCTCATGGAGAGAACGTGTACGTCGCCCGGGAGATGGAGGTGCGCTCTTGACACCATTTCCTCTGCCCGTTTAAAACACAAGTGTTTGTACTCGATCTGGGCTGCCTGGTGAAACGCTTGGCAGTCCGCATCACCCTGAGCACCTTTCCTGAAGTTTGATTCGTAGCTGGGTAAACTCGGGCTTCAGAGGCTTAGATGAGACCAAACGTGTTCAGCTTGTGGCGAAAGCCTTTGACCAGAGACATATACGCTTGTGCTTGGGGCGAGGGCTAGGCAAGAACGTTTACACCCTGGGTTTTTATCTTTACCCTAAGCTGTCCCTTTTGGCTGCAGCAGGCTTAGAGAACCTGCGGAGAGAGAACAGCTGCAAAGTGGATGCACAGAACAGTCACCTCGATACCAGCCCCGGGGTCCCAAGCAACGATCCTTCCCCGGAGGGTACTTAACCCACCCCGGGATTCAAGCAGGGAGTTCGCCTTGTCCAACTCGCACAGGAGACTGGCATGAGATGTAGGGCTCATCTACTTGCGTTCACACTACGTGGCCCGGAGAAGTTCTCACGGAGCCGAATGCAGCACCCTTCCTCCACCACGTGTGTACACAAAGGAGCGCTGGGCAGTGGGTGTTCTCAAGGCCAAGAGAGAAGCCCTTGTTCTGTGCTGCACCTGCTGGGTGGTTCAAAGGTTTTCTGACCTTCCTGCTCTGGAAGCTTTTCAGAGCTGAGGCTACGCCTGGGCTGCGAAAGCGGAGAGGCGTAGAGGCCTTTCACACTGAAGGCGTGGGCCTGTTTCCCATGGAGAAAGTGTACGTCACCCAACCCCCACCACCACCCCAGCCCACCCCACCCCAACCCACCCCCAGCTGGAGGCGTGCGGGTTGACACCATTTTGTCCTGCCCATGGAAAATACAAAGAGGCGTACACGATTTGGGCTGTCTGGTGAGAGAATTTTGAATCGGCGGCACCCTGAGTACCTTTCCTGAAGTTTGCTTCCTAGCTGGTTAAACTCGGCTTTCAGACGCGAGATGAGAACAAACTTGCTCCGCGTGCGGCGAAGTGCCCTGATGCCCTGCCCTAAATGTTTGAGCTTCTGGCTAGCGTCACACAAGTACTTTGACACGTAGGAGTCTCCCTTTTACTCCAAGCTGTCCCTGTTGGCTGAAGCAGTCGGCGTGTCTGTATCGCAGCCTGGGAGGCCGGGCGTTGGGGGAGTCTGCCAAGTGACTGGCCTCCACTTATAGCTAACTGAGAAACTGCGTCGAAGCTTTCGGGAGCCTCTTACAGGGAATGGTTGCAGTTGGGAATTGGAGACTGTGCTGGCAAACGTCAGCAGCTCCTCTCCCTCGGAGGGCTCTTGGTGTGCCGACTCCTAACAGCCAGCACGGTCCCCAGCTCGTGAATGGTCCCATTGCGAGCCGGTCTCGTCCGTGAAAGAGCCACGTGAGGCTGAGCTCCAACAGTCGGGCTCCACACCTGGAGCCTTTGGGACAGGGCAGTCCTGAGCCGATGTGCCCACCAGGGGACGCGACCAAAGTTTACGTACCACAGGAAAGCGCAATCAAGGCCTCGTGTTCTCTCCATGAAAGGAACGTGAGCTTGAAGGGTGATGCGTCAGCGTGCACTGTGAACAGCTCGCTGGTACGCCTGTCTTTGCCCACTCTCACGGTCTCACGCACCCGGGCTCAGTTCCGTGCAGGAACGCTGAGTGGGAGTGCCAGCCTCGCTGCTGGACTCTAAAGCCTTCCACCCCCTAATGGCAGGTTGTGTGTGTCTCTCACGTGGGGGCAGGAATGAGGTCGCCCACAGAGGTTCTGCCATGAAAGATCTAAAGACGCACGCTGCTGAGGAGCTTGTTCCTCATGGAGCGTCCCCGAAGGCCAGAAAAATGCCGACGGTCTCTTTCAAAGCTGCCGGACGCTCTGCCGTTCTAGGCCTGAGATACGGACCCTGTGACGGCACCGTAACCCCGCGAGATTCAGGAGACATCGCCAGTGCGAGTGGCAATCCGGAAGGAAGAGCCTCCAAGGCGGAGTGTCCTTTCCTGTACAAAACGGCGCCCAAGTGGCTGAGGCAGGGAGCATTTTCCTTCACAGAACCGGCATCCTCGTATGCCTGTGGGTTGCTCTAAAGAAACGACACTGTGAGCAACCTCTTCGAAAAGGCCTTCGCAAGTGACTTGGAGACAACAGCAGCACAGTGGAGGCACAGACCATTATCCTAGATAGCAAGCAGCACAGTGTCTCTAGCAGCGATCGCTTCCCGGAGGATACTTAAACCACACCGAGATTCCAGCAGGGAGTTTTGCCTTATAGCAGTACAACTCACTCAAGAAAGAGGGATGAGGTGTAGGGCTAATCTACGTGCGCTCACGCTCTGTGTCCCCGACAAGGTTTCACGGAGCAGAATGCATCAACGACCGATACCACGTGTGTGCACCAATGAAGCCCTGTGCTGTGGGTGTTCTCAGGCCGACAGCGAAGACCTAGGTGTGTGCTGCACCCGCACTCGGTGGTTCACACGTTGCGTGACCCTGTGCCTTTGGAAGATGTTCAGAGCGGGTGGCACCTGCGTGCTGCGAGTGCAGGAGGTGTAGAGTGTAGAGGCCTTTCACACTGGAGGAAGGGCTTGCGTCTCGTGGAGAAAACGTGTACGTCGCCCGGGAGATGGAGGCGCGCTCTTGACACCATTTCCTCTGCCCGTTTAAAACACAAGTGTTTGTACTCGATCTGGGCTGCCTGGTGAAACGCTTGGCAGTCCGCATCACCCTGAGCACCTTTCCTGAAGTTTGATTCGTAGCTGGGTAAACTCGGGCTTCAGAGGCTTAGATGAGACCAAACGTGTTCAGCTTGTGGCGAAAGCCTTTGACCAGAGGCATATACGCTTGTGCTTGGGGCAAGGGCTAGGCAAGAACGTTTACACCCTGGGTTTTTATCTTTACCCTAAGCTGTCCCTTTTGGCTGCAGCAGGCGGAGAGAACCCGCGCAGAGAGAACAGCTGTGAAGTGGATGCACAGAACAGTCACCTCGATACCAGCCCCGGGGTCCCAAGCAACGATCCTTCCCCGGAGGGTACTTAACCCACCCCGGGATTCAAGCAGGGAGTTTGCCTTGTCCAACTCACACAGGAGACTGGCATGAGATGTAGGGCTCATCTACTTGCGTTCACACTACGTGGCCCGGAGAAATTCTCACGGAGCCGTATGCAGCACCCTTCCTCCACCACGTGTGTACACAAAGGAGCGCTGGGCAGTGGGTGTTCTCAAGGCCAAGAGAGAAGCCCTTGTTCTGTGCTGCACCTGCTGGGTGGTTCAAAGGTTTTCTGACCTTCTTGCTCTGGAAGCTTTTCAGAGCTGAGGCTACGCCTGGGCTGCGAAAGTAGAGAGGTGTAGAGACCTTTCACACTGAAGGCGTGGGCCTGTTTCCCATGGAGAAAGTGTACGTCGCCCAAACCCCACCCACATACCACCCCACCCCACCCCACCCTACCCCAACCCACCCCCAGCTGGAGGCGTGCGGGTTGACACCATTTTGTCCTGCCCATGGAAAATACAAAGAGGCGTACACGATTTGGGCTGTCTGGTGAAAGAATTTTGAATCGGCGGCACCCTGAGTACCTTTCCCGAAGTTTGCTTCCTAGCTGGTTAAACTCGGCATTCAGAGGCGAGATGAGAACAAACTTGCTCCGCGTGCGCCGAAGTGCCCTGATGCCCTGCCCTAAATGTTTGAGCTTCTGGCCAGCGTCACGCATGTCCTTTGACACGTAGGAGTCTCACTTTTACTCCAAGCTGTCCCTGTTGGCTGAAGAAGTCGGCGTGTCTGTATCTCAGCCTGGGAGGCCAGGCGTTGGGGGAGTCTGCCAAGTGACTGGCCTCCATTTATAGCTAACTGAGAAACTGCGTCGAAGCTTTCGGGAGCCTCTTACAGGGAATGGTTGCAGTTGGGAATTGGAGACTGTGCTGGCAAACGTCAGCAGCTCCTCTCCCTCGGAGGGCTCTTGGTGTGCCGACTCCTAATAGCCAGCACGGTCCCCAGCTCGTGAACGGTCCCATTGCGAGCCGGTCTCGTCCGTGAAGGAGCCACGTGAGGCTGAGCTCCAACAGTCGGGCTCCACACCTGGAGCCTTTGGGACAGGGCAGTCCTGAGCCGATGTGCCCACCAGGGGACGCGACCAAAGTTTACGTACCAAAGGAAAGCGCATGAAGGCCTCGTGTTCTGTCCATGAAATGAACGTGAGCTTTAAGGGTGATGCGTCAGCGTTCACCGTGAACAGCTCGCTGGTACGCCTGTCTTTGCCCCCTCTCACGGTCTCACGCACCCGGGCTCAGTTCCGTGCAGGAATGCTGAGTGGGAGCGCCAGCCTCGCTTCTGGACTCTAAAGCCTTCCACCCCCTAATGGCAGGTTGTGTGTGTCTCTCACGTGGGGGGAGGAATGAGGTCGCCCACAGAGGTTCTGCCATGAAAGATCTAAAGACGCACGCTGCTGAGGAGCTTGTTCCTCATGGAGCATCCCCGAAGGCCAGAAGAATGCCGAAGATCTCTTTCAAAGCTGCCGGACGCTCTGCCGTTCTAGGCCTGAGATACGGACCTTGTGATGGCACTGTAACCCGCGAGATTCAGGAGACATCGCCAGTCCGAGTGGCAATCCGGAAGGAAGAACCTGCAAGGCGGAGTGTCCTTTCCTGTACAAAACGGCGCCCAAGTGGCTGAGGCAGGGAGCATTTTCCTTCACAGAAGCGGCATCCTCGTATGCCTGTGGGTTACTCTAAAGAAACGACACTGTGAGCAACCTCTTCGAAAAGGCCTTCGCAAGTGACTTGGAGACAACAGCAGCACAGTGGAGGCACAGACCATTATCCTAGATAGCAAGCAGCACAGTGTCTCTAGCAGCGATCGCTTCCCGGAGGATACTTAAACCACACCGAGATTCCAGCAGGGAGTTTTGCCTTATAGCAGTACAACTCACTCAAGAAAGAGGGATGAGGTGTAGGGCTAATCTACGTGCGCTCACGCTCTGTGTCCCCGACAAGGTTTCACGGAGCAGAATGCATCAACGACCGATACCACGTGTGTGCACCAATGAAGCCCTGTGCTGTGGGTGTTCTCAGGCCGACAGCGAAGACCTAGGTGTGTGCTGCACCCGCGCTCGGTGGTTCACACGTTGCGTGACCCTGTGCCTTTGGAAGATGTTCAGAGCGGGTGGCACCTGCGTGCTGCGATCGCAAGAGGTGTAGAGTGTAGAAGCCTTTCACACTGGAGGAAGGGCTTGCATCTCATGGAGAAAATGTGTACGTCGCCCGGGAGATGGAGGCGTGCTCTTGACACCATTTCCTCTGCCCGTTTAAAACACAAGTGTTTGTACCCGATCTGGGCTGCCTGGTGAAAGGCTTGGCAGTCCGCATCACCCTGAGCACCTTTCCTGAAGTTTGATTCGTAGCTGGGTAAACTCGGGCTTCAGAGGCTTAGATGAGACCAAACGTGTTCAGCTTGTGGCGAAAGCCTTTGAGCAGAGGCATATACACTTGTGCTTGGGGCGAGGGCTAGGCAAGAAAGTTTACACCCTGGGTTTTTATCTTTATCCTAAGCTGTCCCTTTTGGCTGCAGCAGGCGGAGAGAACCCGCGGAGAGAGAACAGCCGCGAAGTGGATACACAGAACAGTCACCTCGATACCAGCCCCGGGGTCCCAAGCAACGATCCTTCCCCGGAGGGTACTTAACCCACCCCGGGATTCAAGCAGGGAGTTCGCCTTGTCCAACTCGCACAGGAGACTGGCATGAGATGTAGGGCTCATCTACTTGCGTTCACACTACGTGGCCCGGAGAAATTCTCACGGAGCCGAATGCAGCACCCTTCCTCCACCACGTGTGTACACAAAGGAGCGCTGGGCAGTGGGTGTTCTCAGGCCAAGAGAGAAGCCCTTGTTCTGTGCTGCATCGGCTTGGTGGTTCAAAGGTTTTCTGACCTTCCTGCTCTGGAAGCTTTTCAGAGCTGAGGCTGCGCCTTGGCTGCGAAAGCAGAGAGGCGTAGAGGCCTTTCACATTGAAGGCGTGGGCCTCTTTCCCATGGAGAAAGTGTACGTCACCCAACCCCCACCCCCACCCCACCCCACCCCACCCCAACCCACCCCCAGTTGGAGGCGTGCGGGTTGACACCATTTTGGCCTTCCCATGGAAAATACAAAGAGGCGTACACGATTTGGGCTGTCTGGTGAAAGAATTTTGAATCGGCGGCACCCTGAGTACCTTTCCCGAAGTTTGCTTCCTAGCTGGTTAAACTCGGCATTCAGAGGCGAGATGAGAACAAACTTGCTTCGCGTGCGGCGAAGTGCCTTGATGCCCTGCCCTAAATGTTTGTGCTTCTGGCCAGCGTCACGCAAGTACTTTGACACGTAGGATTCTCACTTTTACTCCAAGCTGTCCCTGTTGGCTGAAGCAGTCGGCGTGACTGTTTTGCAGCCTGGGAGGCCGGGCGTTGGGGGAGTCTGCCAAGTGAGTTGCCTCCATTTATAGCTAACTGAGAAACTGCGTCGAAGCTTTCGGGAGCCTCTTACAGGGAATGGTTGCAGTTGGGAATTGGAGACTGTGCTGGCAAACGTCAGCAGCTCCTCTCCCTCGGAGGGCTCTTGGCGTGCCGACTCCTGACAGCCAATACGGTCCCCAGCTCGTGAACGGTCCCATTGCGAGCCGGTCTCGTCCGTGAAAGAGCCAGGTGAGGCTGATCTCCAACAGTCGGGCTCCACACCTGGAGCCTCTGGGACAGGGCAGTCCTGAGCCGATGTGCCCACCAGGGGACGGGACCAAAGTTTACGTACCACAGGAAAGCGCAATCAAGGCCTCGTGTTCTCTCCATGAAAGGAACGTGAGCTTGAATGGTGATGCGTCAGGGTGCACTGTGAACAGCTCGCTGGTACGCCTGTCTTTGCCCACTCTCACGGTCTCACGCACCCGGGCTCAGTTCCGTGCAGGAACGCTGAGTGGGAGCGCCAGCCTCGCTGCTGGACTCTAAAGCCTTCCACCCCCTAATGGCAGGTTGTGTGTGTCTCTCACGTGGGGGGAGGAATGAGGTCGCCCACAGAGGTTCTGCCATGAAAGATCTAAAGACGCACGCTGCTGAGGAGCTTGTTCCTCATGGAGCGTCCCCGAAGGCCAGAAGAATGCCGACGGTCTCTTTCAAAGCTGCCGGACGCTCTGCCGTTCTAGGCCTGAGATACGGACCCTGTGACGGCACCGTAACCCCGCGAGATTCAGGAGACATCGCCAGTGCGAGTGGCAATCCGGAAGGAAGAGCCTCCAAGGCGGAGTGTCCTTTCCTGTACAAAACGGCGCCCAAGTGGCTGAGGCAGGGAGCATTTTCCTTCACAGAACCGGCATCCTCGTATGCCTGTGGGTTGCTCTAAAGAAACGACACTGTGAGCAACCTCTTCGAAAAGGCCTTCGCAAGCGACTTGGAGACAACAGCAGCGCAGTGGAGGCACAGACCGTTATCCTAGAGAGCAGCACAGTGTCTCTAGCAGCGATCGCTTCCCGGAGGATACTTAAGCCACACCGAGATTCCAGCAGGGAGTTTTGCCTTATAGCAGTACAACTCACTCAAGAAAGAGGGATGAGGTGTAGGGCTAATCTACGTGCGCTCACGCTCTGTGTCCCCAACAAGGTTTCACGGAGCAGAATGCATCAACGACCGATACCACGTGTGTGCACCAATGAAGCCCTGTGCTGTGGGTGTTCTCAGGCCGACAGCGAAGACCTAGGTGTGTGCTGCACCCGCGCTCGGTGGTTCACACGTTGCGTGACCCTGTGCCTTTGGAAGATGTTCAGAGCGGGTGGCACCTGCGTGCTGAGAGCGCAAGAGGTGTAGAGTGTAGAGGCCTTTCACACTGGAGGAAGGGCTTGCGTCTCGTGGAGAAAACGTGTACGTCGCCCGGGAGATGGAGGCGCGCTCTTGACACCATTTCCTCTGCCCGTTTAAAACACAAGTGTTTGTACTCGATCTGGGCTGCCTGGTGAAACGCTTGGCAGTCCGCATCACCCTGAGCACCTTTCCTGAAGTTTGATTCGTAGCTGGGTAAACTCGGGCTTCAGAGGCTTAGATGAGACCAAACGTGTTCAGCTTGTGGCGAAAGCCTTTGACCAGAGGCATATACGCTTGTGCTTGGGGCGAGGGCTAGGCAAGAACGTTTACACCCTGGGTTTTTATCTTTACCCTAAGCTGTCCCTTTTGGCTGCAGCAGGCGGAGAGAAACCGCGGAGAGAGAACAGCTGCGAAGTGGATGCACAGAACAGTCACCTCGATACCAGCCCCGGGGTCCCAAGCAACGATCCTTCCCCGGAGGGTACTTAACCCACCCCGGGATTCAAGCAGGGAGTTTGCCTTGTCCAACTCGCACAGGAGACTGGCATGAGATGTAGGGCTCATCTACTTGCGTTCACACTACGTGGCCCGGAGAAATTCTCACGGAGCCGAATGCAGCACCCTTCCTCCACCACGTGTGTACACAAAGGAGCGCTGGGCAGTGGGTGTTCTCAAGGCCAAGAGAGAAGCCCTTGTTCTTTGCTGCACCTGCTGGGTGGTTCAAAGTTTTTCTGACCTTCCTGCTCTGGAAGCTTTTCAGAGCTGAGGCTACGCCTGGGCTGCGAAAGTAGAGAGGTGTAGAGACCTTTCACACTGAAGGCGTGGGCCTGTTTCCATGGAGAAAGTGTACGTCGCCCAACCCCCACCCACACCCCACCCCACCCCACCCCAGCCTACCCCAACCCACCCCCAGCTGGAGGCGTGCGGGTTGACACCATTTTGTCCTGCCCATGGAAAATACAAAGAGGCGTACACGATTTGGGCTGTCTGGTGAAAGAATTTTGAATCGGCGGCACCCTGAGTACCTTTCCCGAAGTTTGCTTCCTAGCTGGTTAAACTCGGCATTCAGAGGCGAGATGAGAACAAACTTGCTCTGCGTGCGCCGAAGTGCCCTGATGCCCTGCCCTAAATGTTTGAGCTTCTGGCCAGCGTCACGCATGTCCTTTGACACGTAGGAGTCTCCCTTTTACTCCAAGCTGTCCCTGTTGGCTGAAGAAGTCGGCGTGTCTGTATCGCAGCCTGGGAGGCCGGGCGTTGGGGGAGTCTGCCAAGTGACTGGCCTCCATTTATAGCTAACTGAGAAACTGCGTCGAAGCTTTCGGGAGCCTCTTACAGGGAATGGTTGCAGTTCGGAATTGGAGACTGTGCTGGCAAACGTCAGCAGCTCCTCTCCCTCGGAGGGCTCTTGGTGTGCCGACTCCTAATAGCCAGCACGGTCCCCAGCTCGTGAACGGTCCCATTGCGAGCCGGTCTCGTCCGTGAAAGAGCCACGTGAGGCTGAGCTCCAACAGTCGGGCTCCACACCTGGAGCCTTTGGGACAGGGCAGTCCTGAGCCGATGTGCCCACCAGGGGATGCGACCAAAGTTTACGTTCCAAAGGAAAGCGCATCAAGGCCTCGTGTTCTGTCCATGAAATGAACGTGAGCTTGAAGGGTGATGCGTCAGCGTGCACCGTGAACAGCTCGCTGGTACGCCTATCTTTGCCCGCTCTCACGGTCTCACGCACCCGGGCTCAGTTCCGTGCAGGAATGCTGAGTGGGAGCGCCAGCCTCGCTTCTGGACTCTAAAGCCTTCCACCCCCTAATGGCAGGTTGTGTGTGTCTCTCACGTGGGGGGAGGAATGAGGTCGCCCACAGAGGTTCTGCCATGAAAGATATAAAGACGCACGCTGCTGAGGAGCTTGTTCCTCATGGAGCATCCCCGAAGGCCAGAAGAATGCCGAAGGTCTCTTTCAAAGCTGCCGGACGCTCTGCCGTTCTAGGCCTGAGATACGGACCTTGTGATGGCACTGTAACCCGCGAGATTCAGGAGACATCGCCAGTCCGAGTGGCAATCCGGAAGGAAGAACCTGCAAGGCGGAGTGTCCTTTCCTGTACAAAACGGCGCCCAAGTGGCTGAGGCAGGGAGCATTTTCCTTCACAGAAGCGGCATCCTCGTATGCCTCTGGGTTACTCTAAAGAAACGACACTGTGAGCAACCTCTTCGAAAAGGCCTTCGCAAGTGACTTGGAGACAACAGCAGCACAGTGGAGGCACAGACCATTATCCTAGATAGCAAGCAGCACAGTGTCTCTAGCAGCGATCGCTTCCCGGAGGATACTTAAACCACACCGAGATTCCAGCAGGGAGTTTTGCCTTATAGCAGTACAACTCACTCAAGAAAGAGGGATGAGGTGTAGGGCTAATCTACGTGCGCTCACGCTCTGTGTCCCCGACAAGGTTTCACGGAGCAGAATGCATCAACGACCGATACCACCTGTGTGCACCAATGAAGCCCTGTGCTGTGGGTGTTCTCAGGCCGACAGCGAAGACCTAGGTGTGTGCTGCACCCGCGCTCGGTGGTTCACACGTTGCGTGACCCTGTGCCTTTGGAAGATGTTCAGAGCGGTTGGCACCTGCGTGCTGCGAGTGCAAGAGGTGTAGAGTGTAGAGGCCTTTCACACTGGAGGAAGGGCTTGCGTCTCGTGGAGAAAACGTGTACGTCGCCCGGGAGATGGAGGCGCTCTTGATACCATTTCCTCTGCCCGTTTAAAACACAAGTGTTTGTACTCGATCTGGGCTGCCTGGTGAAACGCTTGGCAGTCCGCATCACCCTGAGCACCTTTCCTGAAGTTTGATTCGTAGCTGGGTAAACTCGGGCTTCAGAGGCTTAGAGGAGAGCAAACGTGTTCAGCTTGTGGCGAAAGCCTTTGACCAGAGGTATATACGCTTGTGCTTGGGGCGAGGGCTAGGCAAGAACGTTTACACCCTGGGTTTTTATCTTTACCCTAAGCTGTCCCTTTTGGCTGCAGCAGGCGGAGAGAACCCGCGGAGAGAGAACAGCTGCGAAGTGGATGCACAGAAGAGTCACCTCGATACCAGCCCCGGGGTCCCAAGCAACGATCTTTCCCCGGAGGGTACTTAACCCACCCCGGGATTCAAGCAGGGAGTTCGCCTTGTCCAACTCGCACAGGAGACTGGCATGAGATGTAGGGCTCATCTACTTGCGTTCACACTACGTGGCCCGGAGAAATTCTCACGGAGCCGAATCCAGCACCCTTCCTCCACCACGTGTGTACACAAAGGAGCGCTGGGCAGTGGGTGTTCTCAAGGCCAAGAGAGAAGCCCTTGTTCTTTGCTGCACCTGCTGGGTGGTTCAAAGGTTTTCTGACCTTCCTGCTCTGGAAGCTTTTCAGAGCTGAGGCTACGCCTGGGCTGCGAAAGTAGAGAGGTGTAGAGACCTTTCACACTGAAGGCGTGGGCCTGTTTCCATGGAGAAAGTGTACGTCGCCCAACCCCCACCCACACCCCACCCCACCCCACCCCACCCTAACCCAACCCACCCCCAGCTGGAGGCGTGCGGGTTGACACCATTTTGTCCTGCCCATGGAAAATACAATGAGGCGTACACGATTTGGGCTGTCTGGTGAAAGAATTTTGAATCGGCGGCACCCTGAGTACCTTTCCCGAAGTTTGCTTCCTAGCTGGTTAAACTCGGCATTCAGAGGCGAGATGAGAACAAACTTGCTCCGCGTGCGCCGAAGTGCCCTGATGCCCTGCCCTAAATGTTTGAGCTTCTGGCCAGCGTCACGCATGTCCTTTGACACGTAGGAGTCTCCCTTTTACTCCAAGCTGTCCCTGTTGGCTGAAGAAGTCGGCGTGTCTGTATCGCAGCCTGGGAGGCCGGGCGTTGGGGGAGTCTGCCAAGTGACTGGCCTCCATTTATAGCTAACTGAGAAACTGCGTTGAAGCTTTCGGGAGCCTCTTACAGGGAATGGTTGCAGTTGGGAATTGGAGACTGTGCTGGCAAACGTCAGCAGCTCCTCTCCCTCGGAGGGCTCTTGGTGTGCCGACTCCTAATAGCCAGCACGGTCCCCAGCTCGTGAACGGTCCCATTGCGAGCCGGTCTCGTCCGTGAAAGAGCCACGTGAGGCTGAGCTCCAACAGTCGGGCTCCACACCTGGAGCCTTTGGGACAGGGCAGTCCTGAGCCGATGTGCCCACCAGGGGACGCGACCAAAGTTTACGTTCCAAAGGAAAGCGCAACAAGGCCTCGTGTTCTGTCCATGAAATGAACGTGAGCTTGAAGGGTGATGCGTCAGCGTGCACCGTGAACAGCTCGCTGGTACGCCTGTCTTTGCCCCCTCTCACGGTCTCACGCACCCGGGCTCAGTTCCGTGCAGGAACGCTGAGTGGGAGCGCCAGCCTCGCTTCTGGACTCTAAAGCCTTCCACCCCCTAATGGCAGGTTGTGTGTGTCTCTCACGTGGGGGGAGGAATGAGGTCGCCCACAGAGGTTCTGCCATGAAAGATCTAAAGACGCACGCTGCTGAGGAGCTTGTTCCTCATGGAGCATCCCCGAAGGCCAGAAGAATGCCGAAGGTCTCTTTCAAAGCTGCCGGATGCTCTGCCGTTCTAGGCCTGAGATACGGACCTTGTGATGGCACTGTAACCCGCGAGATTCAGGAGACATCGCCAGTCCGAGTGGCAATCCGGAAGGAAGAACCTGCAAGGCGGAGTGTCCTTTCCTGTACAAAACGGCGCCCAAGTGGCTGAGGCAGGGAGCATTTTCCTTCACAGAAGCGGTATCCTCGTATGGCTGTGGGTTACTCTAAAGAAACGACACTGTGAGCAACCTCTTCGAAAAGGCCTTCGCAAGTGACTTGGAGACAACAGCAGCACAGTGGAGGCACAGACCATTATCCTAGATAGCAAGCAGCACAGTGTCTCTAGCAGCGATCGCTTCCCGGAGGATACTTAAACCACACCGAGATTCCAGCAGGGAGTTTTGCCTTATAGCAGTACAACTCACTCAAGAAAGAGGGATGAGGTGTAGGGCTAATCTACGTGCGCTCACGCTCTGTGTCCCCGACAAGGTTTCACGGAGCAGAATGCATCAACGACCGATACCACGTGTGTGCACCAATGAAGCCCTGTGCTGTGGGTGTTCTCAGGCCGACAGCGAAGACCTAGGTGTGTGCTGCACCCGCGCTCGGTGGTTCACACGTTGCGTGACCCTGTGCCTTTGGAAGATGTTCAGAGCGGGTGGCACCTGCGTGCTGCGAGTGCAAGAGGTGTAGAGTGTAGAGGCCTTTCACACTGGAGGAAGGGCTTGCGTCTCATGGAGAAAACGTGTACGTCGCCCGGGAGATGGAGGCGCTCTTGATACCATTTCCTCTACCCGTTTAAAACACAAGTGTTTGTACTCGATCTGGGCTGCCTGGTGAAACGCTTGGCAGTCCGCATCACCCTGAGCACCTTTCCTGAAGTTTGATTCGTAGCTGGGTAAACTCGGGCTTCAGAGGCTTAGATGAGACCAAACGTGTTCAGCTTGTGGCGAAAGCCTTTGACCAGAGGCATATACGCTTGTGCTTGGGGCGAGGGCTAGGCAAGAACGTTTACACCCTGGGTTTTTATCTTTACCCTAAGCTGTCCCTTTTGGCTGCAGCAGGCGGAGAGAACCCGCGGAGAGAGAACAGCTGCGAAGTGGATGCACAGAACAGTCACCTCGATACCAGCCCCGGGGTCCCAAGCAACGATCCTTTCCCGGAGGGTACTTAACCCACCCCGGGATTCAAGCAGGGAGTTCGCCTTGTCCAACTCGCACAGGAGACTGGCATGAGATGTAGGGCTCATCTACTTGCGTTCACACTACGTGGCCCGGATAAGTTCTCAGGGAGTCGAATCCAGCACACTTCCTCCACCACGTGTGTACACAAAGGAGCGCTGGGCAGTGGGTGTTCTCAGGCCAAGAGAGAAGCCCTTGTTCTGTGCTGCATCGGCTTGGTGGTTCAAAGGTTTTCTGACCTTCCTGCTCTGGAAGCTTTTCAGAGCTGAGGCTACGCCTGGGCTGCGAAAGCAGAGAGGCGTAGAGGCCTTTCACACTGAAGGCGTGGGCCTGTTTCCCATGGAGAAAGTGTACGTCACCCAACCCCCACCCCCACCCCACCCCACCACACCCCAACCCACCCCCAGTTGGAGGCGTGCGGGTTGACACCATTTTGTCCTGCCCATGGAAAATACAAAGAGGCGTACACGATTTGGGCTGTCTGGTGAAAGAATTTTGAATCGGCGGCACCCTGAGTACCTTTCCCGAAGTTTGCTTCCTAGCTGGTTAAACTCGGCATTCAGAGGCGAGATGAGAACAAACTTGCTTCGCGTGCGGCGAAGTGCCTTGATGCCCTGCCCTAAATGTTTGTGCTTCTGGCCAGCGTCACGCAAGTACTTTGACACGTAGGATTCTCACTTTTACTCCAAGCTGTCCCTGTTGGCTGAAGCAGTCGGCGTGACTGTTTTGCAGCCTGGGAGGCCGGGCGTTGGGGGAGTCTGCCAAGTGAGTGGCCTCCATTTATAGCTAACTGAGAAACTGCATCGAAGCTTTCGGGAGCCTCTTACAGGGAATGGTTGCAGTTGGGAATTGGAGACTGTGCTGGCAAACGTCAGCAGCTCCTCTCCCTCGGAGGGCTCTTGGTGTGCCGACTCCTGACAGCCAATACGGTCCCCAGCTCGTGAACGGTCCCATTGCGAGTCGGTCTCGTCCGTTAAAGAGCCACGTGAGGCTGATCTCCAACAGTCGAGCTCCACACCTGGAGCCTTTGGGACAGGGCAGTCCTGAGCCGATGTGCCCACCAGGGGAGGAGACCAAAGTTTACGTACCACAGGAAAGCGCATCAAGGCCTCGTGTTCTGTCCATGAAATGAACGTGAGCTTGAAGGGTGATGCGTCAGCGTGCACCGTGAACAGCTCGCTGATACACCTGCATTTGCCGCCTCTCACGGTCTCACGCACCCGGGCTCAGTTCCGTGTATAATGCTAAGTGGGAGCGCCAGCCTCGCTTCTGGACTCTAAAGCCTTCCACCCCCTAATGGCAGGTTGTGTGTGTCTCTCACGTGGGGGGAGGAATGAGGTCGCCCACAGAGGTTCTGCCATGAAAGATCTAAAGACGCACGCTGCTGAGGAGCTTGTTCCTCATGGAGCGTCCCCGAATGCCAGATGAATGCCGAAGGTATCTTTCAAAGCTGCCGGACGCTCTGCCGTTCTAGGCCTGAGATACGGACCTTGTGACGGCACTGTAACCCCGCGAGATTCAGGAGACATCGCCAGTGCGAGTGGCAATCCGGAAGGAAGAACCTTCAAGGCGGCGTGTCCTTTCCTGTACAAAACGGCGCCCAAGTGGCTGAGGCAGGGAGCATTTTCCTTCACAGAACCGGCATCCTCGTATGCCTGTGGGTTACTCTAAAGAAACGACACTGTGAGCAACCTCTTCGAAAAGGCCTTCGCAAGCGACTTGGAGACAACAGTAGCGCAGTGGAGGCACAGACCATTATCCTAGAGAGCAGCACAGTGTCTCTAGCAGCGATCGCTTCCCGGAGGATACTTAAGCCACACCGAGATTCCAGCAGGGAGTTTTGTCTTATAGCAGTACAACTCACTCAAGAAAGAGGGATGAGGTGTAGGGCTAATCTACATGCGCTCACGCTCTGTGTCCCCGACAAGGTTTCACGGAGCAGAATGCATCAATGACCGATACCACGTGTGTGCACCAATGAAGCCCTGTGCTGTGGGTGTTCTCAGGCCGACAGCGAAGACCTAGGTGTGTGCTGCACCCGCGCTCGGTGGTTCACACGTTGCGTGACCCTGTGCCTTTGGAAGATGTTCAGAGCGGGTGGCACCTGCGTGCTGCGAGTGCAAGAGGTGTAGAGTGTAGAGGCCTTTCACACTGGAGGAAGGGCTTGCGTCTCGTGGAGAAAACGTGTACGTCGCCCGGGAGATGGAGGCGCTCTTGATACCATTTCCTCTGCCCGTTTAAAACACAAGTGTTTGTACTCGATCTGGGCTGCCTGGTGAAACGCTTGGCAGTCCGCATCACCCTGAGCACCTTTCCTGAAGTTTGATTCGTAGCTGGGTAAACTCGGGCTTCAGAGGCTTAGATGAGACCAAACGTGTTCAGCTGGTGGCGAAAGCCTTTGACCAGAGGCATATACGCTTGTGCTTGGGGCGAGGGCTAGGCAAGAACGTTTACACCCTGGGTTTTTATCTTTACCCTAAGCTGTCCCTTTTGGCTGCAGCAGGCGGAGAGAACCCGCGGAGAGAGAACAGCTGCGAAGTGGATGCACAGAACAGTCACCTCGATACCAGCCCCGGGATCCCAAGCAACGATCCTTCCCCGGTGGGTACATAACCCACCCCAGGATTCAAGCAGGGAGTTCGCCTTGTCCAACTCGCACAGGAGACTGGCATGAGATGTAGGGCTCATCTACTTGCGTTCACACTACGTGGCCCGGAGAAGTTCTCACGGAGCCGAATCCAGCACCCTTCCTCCACTACGTGTGTACACAAAGGAGCGCTGGGCAGTGGGTGTTCTCAAGGCCAAGAGAGAAGCCCTTGTTCTGTGCTGCACCTGCTGGGTGGTTTAAAGGTTTTCTGACCTTCCTGCTCTGGAAGCGTTTCAGAGCTGAGGCTACGCCTGGGCTGCGAAAGCAGAGAGGCGTAGAGGCCTTTCACACTGAAGGTGTGGGCCTGTTTCCCATGGAGAAAGTGTACGTCGCCGAACCCCCACCCCCACCCCATCCCACCCCACCCCACCCCACCCCACCCCAACACACCCCCAGCTGGAGGCGTGTGGGTTGACACCATTTTGTCCTGCCCATGGAAAATACAAAGAGGCGTACACGATTTGGGCTGTCTGGTGAGAGAATTTTGAATCGGCGGCACCCTGAGTACCTTTCCCGAAGTTTGCTTCCTAGCTGGTTAAACTCGGCATTCAGAGGCGAGATGAGAACAAACTTGCTCCGCGTGCGGCGAAGTGCCCTGATGCCCTGCCCTAAATGTTTGAGCTTCTGGCCAGCGTCACGCAACTACTTTGACACGTAGGAGTCTCACTTTTACTCCAAGCTGTCCCTGTTGGCTGAAGAAGTCGGTGTGTCTGTATCGCAGCCTGGGAGGCCGGGCGTTGGGGGAGTCTGCCAAGTGACTGGCCTCCATTTATAGCTAACTGAGAAACTGCATCGAAGCTTTCGGGAGCCTCTTACAGGGAATGGTTGCAGTTGGGTATTGGAGACTGTGCTGGCAAACGTCAGCAGCTCCTCTCCCTCGGAGGGCTCTTGGTGTGCCGACTCCTAACAGCCAGCACGGTCCCCAGCTCGTGAACGGTCCCATTGCGAGCCGGTCTCATCCGTGAAAGAGCCACGTGAGGCTGAGCTCCAACAGTCGGGCTCCACACCTGGAGCCTTTGGGATAGGGCAGTCCTGAGCCGATGTGCCCACCAGGGGACGCGACCAAAGTTTACGTACCACAGGAAAGCGCATCAAGGCCTCGTGTTCTCTCCATGAAATGAACGTGAGCTTGAAGGGTGATGCGTCAGCGTGCACCGTGAACAGCTCACTGGTACGCCTGTCTTTGCCACCTCTCACGGTCTCACGCACCCGGGCTCAGTTCCGTGCAAGAATGCTGAGTGGGAGCGCCAGCCTCGCTTCTGGACTCTAAAGCCTTCCACCCCCTAATGGCAGGTTGTGTGTGTCTCTCACGTGGGGGGAGGAATGAGGTCGCCCACAGAGCTTTTGCCATGAAAGATCTAAAGACGCACGCTGCTGAGGAGCTTATTCCTCATGGAGCGTCCCCGAAGGCCAGAAGAATGCCGACGGTCTCTTTCAAAGCTGCTGGACGCTCTGCCATTCTAGGCCTGAGATACGGACCTTGTGACGGGACTGTAACCCCGCGAGATTCAGGAGATATCGCCAGTGCGAGTGGCAATCCGGAAGGAAGAACCTCCAAGGCGGAGTGTCCTTTCCTGTACAAAACGGCGCCCAAGTGGCTGAGGCAGGGAGCATTTTCCTTCACAGAAGCGGCATCCTCGTATGCCTGTGGGTTACTCTAAAGAAACGACATTGTGAGCAACCTCTTCGAAAAGGCCTTCGCAAGTGACTTGGAGACAACAGCAGCACAGTGGAGGCACAGACCATTATCCTTGATAGCAAGCAGCACAGTGTCTCTAGCAGCGATCGCTTCCCGGAGGATACTTAAACCACACCGAGATTCCAGCAGGGAGTTTTGCCTTATAGCAGTACAACTCACTCAAGAAAGAGGGATGAGGTGTAGGGCTAATCTACGTGCGCTCACGCTCTGTGTCCCCGACAAGGTTTCACGGAGCAGAATGCATCAACGACCGATACCACGTGTGTGCACCAATGAAGCCCTGTGCTGTGGGTGTTCTCAGGCCGACAGCGAAGACCTAGGTGTGTGCTGCACCCGCGCTCGGTGGTTCACACGTTGCGTGACCCTGTGCCTTTGGAAGATGTTCAGAGCGGGTGGCACCTGCGTGCTGCGAGCGCAAGAGGTGTAGAGTGTAGAGGCCTTTCACACTGGAGGAAGGGCTTGCGTGTCGTGGAGAAAACGTGTACGTCGCCCGGGAGATGGAGGCGCTCTTGATACCATTTCCTCTGCCCGTTTAAAACACAAGTGTTTGTACTCGATCTGGGCTGCCTGGTGAAACGCTTGGCAGTCCGCATCACCCTGAGCACCTTTCCTGAAGTTTGATTCGTAGCTGGGTAAACTCGGGCTTCAGAGGCTTAGAGGAGAGCAAACGTGTTCAGCTTGTGGCGAAAGCCTTTGACCAGAGGCATATACACTTGTGCTTGGGGCGAGGGCTAGGCAAGAACGTTTACACACTGGGTTTTTATCTTTACCCTAAGCTGTCCCTTTTGGCTGCAGCAGGCGGAGAGAACCCGCGGAGAGAGAACAGCTGCGAAGTGGATGCACAGAACAGTCACCTCGATACCAGCCCCGGGGTCCCAAGCAACGATCCTTCCCCAGAGGGTACTTAACCCACCCCGGGATTCAAGCAGGGAGTTCGCCTTGTCCAACTCGCACAGGAGACTGGCATGAGATGTAGGGCTCATCTACTTGCGTTCACACTACGTGGCCCGGAGAAATTCTCACGGAGCCGAATCCAGCACCCTTCCTCCACCACGTGTGTACACAAAGGAGCGCTGGGCAGTGGGTGTTCTCAGGCCAATAGAGAAGCCCTTGTTCTGTGCTGCACTGGCTGGGTGGTTCAAAGGTTTTCTGACCTTCCTGCTCTGGAAGCTTTTCAGAGCTGAGGCTACACCTGGGCTGCGAGAGCACAGAGGCATAGAGGCCTTTCACATTGAAGGCGTGGGCCTGTTTCCCATGGAGAAAGTGTACGTCTCCCAACCCATACCCCCACCCCACCCCACCCCACCCCACCCCACCCCAACCCACCCTCAGCTGGAGGCGTGCGAGTTGACACCATTTTGTCCTGCCCATGGAAAATACAAAGAGGCGTACACGATTTGGGCTGTCTGGTGAGAGAATTTTGAATCGGCGGCACCCTGAGTACCTTTCCCGAAGTTTGCTTCCTAGTTGGTTAAACTCGGTATTCAGAGGCGAGATAAGAACAAACTTGCTCCGCGTGCGAAGAAGTGCCCTGATGCCCTGCCCTAAATGTTTGAGCTTCTGGCCAGCGTCACGCAAGTACTTTGACACGTAGGATTCTCACTTTTACTCCAAGCTGTCCCTGTTGGCTGAAGCAGTCGGCGTGACTGTTTTGCAGCCTGGGAGGCCGGGCATTGGGGGAGTCTGCCAAGTGAGTGGCCTCCATTTATAGCTAACTGAGAAACTGCGTCGAAGCTTTTGGGAGCCTCTTACAGGGAATGGTTGCAGTTCGGAATTGGAGACTGTGCTGGCAAACGTCAGCAGCTCCTCTCCCTCGGAGGGCTCTTGGTGTGCCGACTCCTGACAGCCAATACGGTCCCCAGCTCGTGAACGGTCCCATTGCGAGACGGTCTCGTCCGTTAAAGAGCCACTTGAGGCTGATCTCCAACAGTCGAGCTCCACACCTGGAGCCTTTGGGACAGGGCAGTCCTGAGCCGATGTGCCCACCAGGGGACGAGACCAAAGTTTACGTACCACAGGAAAGCGCATCAAGGCCTCGTGTTCTGTCCATGAAATGAACGTGAGCTTGAAGGGTGATGCGTCAGCGTGCACCGTGAACAGCTCGCTGATACACCTGCATTTGCCGCCTCTCACGGTCTCACGCACCCGGGCTCAGTTCCGTGTATAATGCTAAGTGGGAGCGCCAGCCTCGCTTCTGGACTCTAAAGCCTTCCACCCCCTAATGGCAGGTTGTGTGTGTCTCTCACGTGGGGGGAGGAATGAGGTCGCCCACAGAGGTTCTGCCATGAAAGATCTAAAGACGCACGCTGCTGAGGAGCTTGTTCCTAATGGAGCGTCCCCGAATGCCAGATGAATGCCGAAGGTATCTTTCAAAGCTGCCGGACGCTCTGCCGTTCTAGGCCTGAGATACGGACCTTGTGACGGCACTGTAACCCCGCGAGATTCAGGAGACATCGCCAGTGCGAGTGGCAATCCGGAAGGAAGAACCTTCAAGGCGGAGTGTCCTTTCCTGTACAAAACGGCACCCAAGTGGCTGAGGCAGGGAGCATTTTCCTTCACAGAACCGGCATCCTCGTATGCCTGTGGGTTACTCTAAAGAAACGACACTGTGAGCAACCTCTTCGAAAAGGACTTCGCAAGCGACTTGGAGATAACAGTAGCGCAGTGGAGGCACAGACCATTATCCTAGAGAGCAGCACAGTGTCTCTAGCAGCGATCGCTTCCCGGAGGATACTTAAGCCACACCGAGATTCCAGCAGGGAGTTTTGCCTTATAGCAGTACAACTCACTCAAGAAAGAGGGATGAGGTGTAGGGCTAATCTACATGCGCTCACGCTCTGTGTCCCTGACAAGGTTTCACGGAGCAGAATGCATCAACGACCGATACCACGTGTGTGCACCAATGAAGCCCTGTGCTGTGGGTGTTCTCAGGCCGACAGCGAAGACCTAGGTGTGTGCTGCACCCGCGCTCGGTGGTTCACACGTTGCGTGACCCTGTGCCTTTGGAAGATGTTCAGAGCGGGTGGCACCTGCGTGCTGCGAGTGCAAGAGGTGTAGAGTGTAGAGGCCTTTCACACTGGAGGAAGGGCTTGCGTCTCGTGGAGAAAACGTGTACGTCGCCCGGGAGATGGAGGCGCTCTTGATACCATTTCCTCTACCCGTTTAAAACACAAGTGTTTATACTCGATCTGGGCTGCCTGGTGAAACGCTTGGCAGTCCGCATCACCCTGAGCACCTTTCCTGAAGTTTGATTCGTAGCTGGGTGAACTCGGGCTTCAGAGGCTTAGAGGAGAGCAAACGTGTTCAGCTTGTGGCGAAAGCCTTTGACCAGAGGCATATACACTTGTGCTTGGGGCGAGGGCTAGGCAAGAACGTTTACACCCTGGGTTTTTATCTTTACCCTAAGCTGTCCCTTTTGGCTGCAGCAGGCGGAGAGAACCCGCGGAGAGAGAACAGCTGCGAAGTGGATGCACAGAACAGTCACCTCGATACCAGCCCCGGGGTCCCAAGCAACGATCCTTCCCCGGAGGGTACTTAACCCACCCCGGGATTCAAGCAGGGAGTTCGCCTTGTCCAACTCGCACAGGAGACTGGCATGAGATGTAGGGCTCATCTACTTGCGTTCACACTACGTGGCCCGGATAAGTTCTCAGGGAGTCGAATCCAGCACACTTCCTCCACCACGTGTGTACACAAAGGAGCGCTGGGAAGTGGGTGTTCTCAGGCCAAGAGAGAAGCCCTTGTTCTGTGCTGCATCGGCTTGGTGGTTCAAAGGTTTTCTGACCTTCCTGCTCTGGAAGCTTTTCAGAGCTGAGGCTACGCCTGGGCTGCGAAAGCAGAGAGGCGTAGAGGCCTTTCACACTGAAGGCGTGGGCCTGTTTCCCATGGAGAAAGTGTACGTCACCCAACCCCTACCCCCACCCCACCCCACCCCACCCCACCCCAACCCCAGTTGGAGGCGTGCGGGTTGACACCATTTTGTCCTTCCCATGGAAAATACAAAGAGGCGTACACGATTTGGGCTGTCTGGTGAAAGAATTTTGAATCGGCGGCACCCTGAGTACCTTTCCCGAAGTTTGCTTCCTAGCTGGTTAAACTCGGCATTCAGAGGCGAGATGAGAACAAACTTGCTTCGCGTGCGGCGAAGTGCCTTGATGCCCTGCCCTAAATGTTTGTGCTTCTGGCCAGCATCACGCAAGTACTTTGACACGTAGGATTCTCACTTTTACTCCAAGCTGTCCCTGTTGGCTGAAGCAGTCGGCGTGACTGTTTTGCAGCCTGGGAGGCCGGGCGTTGGGGGAGTCTGCCAAGTGAGTGGCCTCCATTTATAGCTAACTGAGAAACTGCGTCGAAGCTTTCGGGAGCCTCTTACAGGGAATGGTTGCAGTTGGGAATTGGAGACTGTGCTGGCAAACGTCAGCAGCTCCTCTCCCTCGGAGGGCTCTTGGTGTGCCGACTCCTGACAGCCAATACGGTCCCCAGATCGTGAACGGTCCCATTGCGAGTCGGTCTCGTCCGTTAAAGAGCCACGTGAGGCTGATCTCCAACAGTCGAGCTCCACACCTGGAGCCTTTGGGACAGGGCAGTCCTGAGCCGATGTGCCCACCAGGGGACGAGACCAAAGTTTACGTACCACAGGAAAGCTCATCAAGGCCTCGTGTTCTGTCCATGAAATGAACGTGAGCTTGAAGGGTGATGCGTCAGCGTGCACCGTGAACAGCTCGCTGGTACACCTGCATTTGCCGCCTCTCACGGTCTCACGCACCCGGGCTCAGTTCCGTGTATAATGCTAAGTGGGAGCGCCAGCCTCGCTTCTGGACTCTAAAGCCTCCCACCCCCTAATGGCAGGTTGTGTGTGTCTCTCACGTGGGGGGAGGAATGAGGTCGCCCACAGAGGTTCTGCCATGAAAGATCTAAAGACGCACGCTGCTGAGGAGCTTGTTCCTCATGGAGCATCCCCGAAGGCCAGAAGAATGCCGAAGGTCTCTTTCAAAGATGCCGGACGCTCTGCCGTTCTAGGCCTGAGATACGGACCTTGTGATGGCACTGTAACCCGCGAGATTCAGGAGACATCGCCAGTCCGAGTGGCAATCCGGAAGGAAGAACCTGCAAGGCGGAGTGTCCTTTCCTGTACAAAATGGCGCCCAAGTGGCTGAGGCAGGGAGCATTTTCCTTCACAGAAGCGGCATCCTCGTATGGCTGTGGGTTACTCTAAAGAAACGACACTGTGAGCAACCTCTTCGAAAAGGCCTTCGCAAGTGACTTGGAGACAACAGCAGCACAGTGGAGGCACAGACCATTATCCTAGATAGCAAGCAGCACAGTGTCTCTAGCAGCGATCGCTTCCCGGAGGATACTTAAACCACACCGAGATTCCAGCAGGGAGTTTTGCCTTATAGCAGTACAACTCACTCAAGAAAGAGGGATGAGGTGTAGGGCTAATCTACGTGCGCTCACGCTCTGTGTCCCCGACAAGGTTTCACGGAGCAGAATGCATCAACGACCAATACCACGTGTGTGCACCAATGAAGCCCTGTGCTGTGGGTGTTCTCAGGCCGACAGCGAAGACCTAGGTGTGTGCTGCACCCGCGCTCGGTGGTTCACACGTTGCGTGACCCTGTGCCTTTGGAAGATGTTCAGAGCGGTTGGCACCTGCGTGCTGCGAGTGCAAGAGGTGTAGAGTGTAGAGGCCTTTCACACTGGAGGAAGGGCTTGCGTCTCGTGGAGAAAACGTGTACGTCGCCCGGGAGATGGAGGCGCTCTTGATACCATTTCCTCTACCCGTTTAAAACACAAGTGTTTGTACTCGATCTGGGCTGCCTGGTGAAACGCTTGGCAGTCCGCATCACCCTGAGCACCTTTCCTGAAATTTGATTCATATCTGGGTAAACTCGGGCTTCAGAGGCTTAGATGAGACCAAACGTGTTCAGCTTGTGGCGACAGCCTTTGACCAGAGGCATATACGCTTGTGCTTGGGGCTAGGGCTAGGCAAGAACGTTTACACCCTGGGTTTTTATCTTTACCCTAAGCTGTCCCTTTTGGCTGCAGCAGGCGGAGAGAACCCGCGGAGAGAGAACAGCTGCGAAGTGGATGCACAGAACAGTCACCTCGATACCAGCCCCGGGGTCCCAAGCAACGATCCTTTCCCGGAGGGTACTTAACCCACCCCGGGATTCAAGCAGGGAGTTCGCCTTGTCCAACTCGCACAGGAGACTGGCATGAGATGTAGGGCTCATCTACTTGCGTTCACACTACGTGGCCCGGATAAGTTCTCAGGGAGTCGAATCCAGCACACTTCCTCCACCACGTGTGTACACAAAGGAGCACTGGGCAGTGGGTGTTCTCAGGCCAAGAGAGAAGCCCTTGTTCTGTGCTGCATCGGCTTGGTGGTTCAAAGGTTTTCTGACCTTCCTGCTCTGGAAGCTTTTCAGAGCTGAGGCTACGCCTGGGCTGCGAAAGCAGAGAGGCGTAGAGGCCTTTCACACTGAAGGCGTGGGCCTGTTTCCCATGGAGAAAGTGTACGTCACCCAACCCCCACCCCCACCCCACCCCACCACACCCCAACCCACCCCCAGTTGGAGGCGTGCGGGTTGACACCATTTTGTCCTGCCCATGGAAAATACAAAGAGGCGTACACGATTTGGGCTGTCTGGTGAAAGAATTTTGAATCGGCGGCACCCTGAGTACCTTTCCCGAAGTTTGCTTCCTAGCTGGTTAAACTCGGCATTCAGAGGCGAGATGAGAACAAACTTGCTTCGCGTGCGGCGAAGTGCCTTGATGCCCTGCCCTAAATGTTTGTGCTTCTGGCCAGCGTCACGCAAGTACTTTGACACGTAGGATTCTCACTTTTACTCCAAGCTGTCCCTGTTGGCTGAAGCAGTCGGCGTGACTGTTTTGCAGCCTGGGAGGCCGGGCGTTGGGGGAGTCTGCCAAGTGAGTGGCCTCCATTTATAGCTAACTGAGAAACTGCATCGAAGCTTTCGGGAGCCTCTTACAGGGAATGGTTGCAGTTGGGAATTGGAGACTGTGCTGGCAAACGTCAGCAGCTCCTCTCCCTCGGAGGGCTCTTGGTGTGCCGACTCCTGACAGCCAATACGGTCCCCAGCTCGTGAACGGTCCCATTGCGAGTCGGTCTCGTCCGTTAAAGAGCCACGTGAGGCTGATCTCCAACAGTCGAGCTCCACACCTGGAGCCTTTGGGACAGGGCAGTCCTGAGCCGATGTGCCCACCAGGGGAGGAGACCAAAGTTTACGTACCACAGGAAAGCGCATCAAGGCCTCGTGTTCTGTCCATGAAATGAACGTGAGCTTGAAGGGTGATGCGTCAGCGTGCACCGTGAACAGCTCGCTGATACACCTGCATTTGCCGCCTCTCACGGTCTCACGCACCCGGGCTCAGTTCCGTGTATAATGCTAAGTGGGAGCGCCAGCCTCGCTTCTGGACTCTAAAGCCTTCCACCCCCTAATGGCAGGTTGTGTGTGTCTCTCACGTGGGGGGAGGAATGAGGTCGCCCACAGAGGTTCTGCCATGAAAGATCTAAAGACGCACGCTGCTGAGGAGCTTGTTCCTCATGGAGCGTCCCCGAATGCCAGATGAATGCCGAAGGTATCTTTCAAAGCTGCCGGACGCTCTGCCGTTCTAGGCCTGAGATACGGACCTTGTGACGGCACTGTAACCCCGCGAGATTCAGGAGACATCGCCAGTGCGAGTGGCAATCCGGAAGGAAGAACCTTCAAGGCGGCGTGTCCTTTCCTGTACAAAACGGCGCCCAAGTGGCTGAGGCAGGGAGCATTTTCCTTCACAGAACCGGCATCCTCGTATGCCTGTGGGTTACTCTAAAGAAACGACATTGTGAGCAACCTCTTCGAAAAGGCCTTCGCAAGTGACTTGGAGACAACAGCAGCACAGTGGAGGCACAGACCATTATCCTTGATAGCAAGCAGCACAGTGTCTCTAGCAGCGATCGCTTCCCGGAGGATACTTAAACCACACCGAGATTCCAGCAGGGAGTTTTGCCTTATAGCAGTACAACTCACTCAAGAAAGAGGGATGAGGTGTAGGGCTAATCTACGTGCGCTCACGCTCTGTGTCCCCGACAAGGTTTCACGGAGCAGAATGCATCAACGACCGATACCACGTGTGTGCACCAATGAAGCCCTGTGCTGTGGGTGTTCTCAGGCCGACAGCGAAGACCTAGGTGTGTGCTGCACCCGCGCTCGGTGGTTCACACGTTGCGTGACCCTGTGCCTTTGGAAGATGTTCAGAGCGGGTGGCACCTGCGTGCTGCGAGCGCAAGAGGTGTAGAGTGTAGAGGCCTTTCACACTGGAGGAAGGGCTTGCGTGTCGTGGAGAAAACGTGTACGTCGCCCGGGAGATGGAGGCGCTCTTGATACCATTTCCTCTGCCCGTTTAAAACACAAGTGTTTGTACTCGATCTGGGCTGCCTGGTGAAACGCTTGGCAGTCCGCATCACCCTGAGCACCTTTCCTGAAGTTTGATTCGTAGCTGGGTAAACTCGGGCTTCAGAGGCTTAGAGGAGAGCAAACGTGTTCAGCTTGTGGCGAAAGCCTTTGACCAGAGGCATATACACTTGTGCTTGGGGCGAGGGCTAGGCAAGAACGTTTACACACTGGGTTTTTATCTTTACCCTAAGCTGTCCCTTTTGGCTGCAGCAGGCGGAGAGAACCCGCGGAGAGAGAACAGCTGCGAAGTGGATGCACAGAACAGTCACCTCGATACCAGCCCCGGGGTCCCAAGCAACGATCCTTCCCCAGAGGGTACTTAACCCACCCCGGGATTCAAGCAGGGAGTTCGCCTTGTCCAACTCGCACAGGAGACTGGCATGAGATGTAGGGCTCATCTACTTGCGTTCACACTACGTGGCCCGGAGAAATTCTCACGGAGCCGAATCCAGCACCCTTCCTCCACCACGTGTGTACACAAAGGAGCGCTGGGCAGTGGGTGTTCTCAGGCCAATAGAGAAGCCCTTGTTCTGTGCTGCACTGGCTGGGTGGTTCAAAGGTTTTCTGACCTTCCTGCTCTGGAAGCTTTTCAGAGCTGAGGCTACACCTGGGCTGCGAGAGCACAGAGGCATAGAGGCCTTTCACATTGAAGGCGTGGGCCTGTTTCCCATGGAGAAAGTGTACGTCTCCCAACCCATACCCCCACCCCACCCCACCCCACCCCACCCCACCCCAACCCACCCTCAGCTGGAGGCGTGCGAGTTGACACCATTTTGTCCTGCCCATGGAAAATACAAAGAGGCGTACACGATTTGGGCTGTCTGGTGAGAGAATTTTAAATCGGCGGCACCCTGAGTACCTTTCCCGAAGTTTGCTTCCTAGTTGGTTAAACTCGGTATTCAGAGGCGAGATAAGAACAAACTTGCTCCGCGTGCGAAGAAGTGCCCTGATGCCCTGCCCTAAATGTTTGAGCTTCTGGCCAGCGTCACGCAAGTACTTTGACACGTAGGATTCTCACTTTTACTCCAAGCTGTCCCTGTTGGCTGAAGCAGTCGGCGTGACTGTTTTGCAGCCTGGGAGGCCGGGCATTGGGGGAGTCTGCCAAGTGAGTGGCCTCCATTTATAGCTAACTGAGAAACTGCGTCGAAGCTTTTGGGAGCCTCTTACAGGGAATGGTTGCAGTTCGGAATTGGAGACTGTGCTGGCAAACGTCAGCAGCTCCTCTCCCTCGGAGGGCTCTTGGTGTGCCGACTCCTGACAGCCAATACGGTCCCCAGCTCGTGAACGGTCCCATTGCGAGACGGTCTCGTCCGTTAAAGAGCCACTTGAGGCTGATCTCCAACAGTCGAGCTCCACACCTGGAGCCTTTGGGACAGGGCAGTCCTGAGCCGATGTGCCCACCAGGGGACGAGACCAAAGTTTACGTACCACAGGAAAGCGCATCAAGGCCTCGTGTTCTGTCCATGAAATGAACGTGAGCTTGAAGGGTGATGCGTCAGCGTGCACCGTGAACAGCTCGCTGATACACCTGCATTTGCCGCCTCTCACGGTCTCACGCACCCGGGCTCAGTTCCGTGTATAATGCTAAGTGGGAGCGCCAGCCTCGCTTCTGGACTCTAAAGCCTTCCACCCCCTAATGGCAGGTTGTGTGTGTCTCTCACGTGGGGGGAGGAATGAGGTCGCCCACAGAGGTTCTGCCATGAAAGATCTAAAGACGCACGCTGCTGAGGAGCTTGTTCCTCATGGAGCGTCCCCGAATGCCAGATGAATGCCGAAGGTATCTTTCAAAGCTGCCGGACGCTCTGCCGTTCTAGGCCTGAGATACGGACCTTGTGACGGCACTGTAACCCCGCGAGATTCAGGAGACATCGCCAGTGCGAGTGGCAATCCGGAAGGAAGAACCTTCAAGGCGGAGTGTCCTTTCCTGTACAAAACGGCACCCAAGTGGCTGAGGCAGGGAGCATTTTCCTTCACAGAACCGGCATCCTCGTATGCCTGTGGGTTACTCTAAAGAAACGACACTGTGAGCAACCTCTTCGAAAAGGACTTCGCAAGCGACTTGGAGATAACAGTAGCGCAGTGGAGGCACAGACCATTATCCTAGAGAGCAGCACAGTGTCTCTAGCAGCGATCGCTTCCCGGAGGATACTTAAGCCACACCGAGATTCCAGCAGGGAGTTTTGCCTTATAGCAGTACAACTCACTCAAGAAAGAGGGATGAGGTGTAGGGCTAATCTACATGCGCTCACGCTCTGTGTCCCTGACAAGGTTTCACGGAGCAGAATGCATCAACGACCGATACCACGTGTGTGCACCAATGAAGCCCTGTGCTGTGGGTGTTCTCAGGCCGACAGCGAAGACCTAGGTGTGTGCTGCACCCGCGCTCGGTGGTTCACACGTTGCGTGACCCTGTGCCTTTGGAAGATGTTCAGAGCGGGTGGCACCTGCGTGCTGCGAGTGCAAGAGGTGTAGAGTGTAGAGGCCTTTCACACTGGAGGAAGGGCTTGCGTCTCGTGGAGAAAACGTGTACGTCGCCCGGGAGATGGAGGCGCTCTTGATACCATTTCCTCTACCCGTTTAAAACACAAGTGTTTATACTCGATCTGGGCTGCCTGGTGAAACGCTTGGCAGTCCGCATCACCCTGAGCACCTTTCCTGAAGTTTGATTCGTAGCTGGGTGAACTCGGGCTTCAGAGGCTTAGAGGAGAGCAAACGTGTTCAGCTTGTGGCGAAAGCCTTTGACCAGAGGCATATACACTTGTGCTTGGGGCGAGGGCTAGGCAAGAACGTTTACACCCTGGGTTTTTATCTTTACCCTAAGCTGTCCCTTTTGGCTGCAGCAGGCGGAGAGAACCCGCGGAGAGAGAACAGCTGCGAAGTGGATGCACAGAACAGTCACCTCGATACCAGCCCCGGGGTCCCAAGCAACGATCCTTCCCCGGAGGGTACTTAACCCACCCCGGGATTCAAGCAGGGAGTTCGCCTTGTCCAACTCGCACAGGAGACTGGCATGAGATGTAGGGCTCATCTACTTGCGTTCACACTACGTGGCCCGGATAAGTTCTCAGGGAGTCGAATCCAGCACACTTCCTCCACCACGTGTGTACACAAAGGAGCGCTGGGAAGTGGGTGTTCTCAGGCCAAGAGAGAAGCCCTTGTTCTGTGCTGCATCGGCTTGGTGGTTCAAAGGTTTTCTGACCTTCCTGCTCTGGAAGCTTTTCAGAGCTGAGGCTACGCCTGGGCTGCGAAAGCAGAGAGGCGTAGAGGCCTTTCACACTGAAGGCGTGGGCCTGTTTCCCATGGAGAAAGTGTACGTCACCCAACCCCTACCCCCACCCCACCCCACCCCACCCCACCCCAACCCCAGTTGGAGGCGTGCGGGTTGACACCATTTTGTCCTTCCCATGGAAAATACAAAGAGGCGTACACGATTTGGGCTGTCTGGTGAAAGAATTTTGAATCGGCGGCACCCTGAGTACCTTTCCCGAAGTTTGCTTCCTAGCTGGTTAAACTCGGCATTCAGAGGCGAGATGAGAACAAACTTGCTTCGCGTGCGGCGAAGTGCCTTGATGCCCTGCCCTAAATGTTTGTGCTTCTGGCCAGCATCACGCAAGTACTTTGACACGTAGGATTCTCACTTTTACTCCAAGCTGTCCCTGTTGGCTGAAGCAGTCGGCGTGACTGTTTTGCAGCCTGGGAGGCCGGGCGTTGGGGGAGTCTGCCAAGTGAGTGGCCTCCATTTATAGCTAACTGAGAAACTGCGTCGAAGCTTTCGGGAGCCTCTTACAGGGAATGGTTGCAGTTGGGAATTGGAGACTGTGCTGGCAAACGTCAGCAGCTCCTCTCCCTCGGAGGGCTCTTGGTGTGCCGACTCCTGACAGCCAATACGGTCCCCAGATCGTGAACGGTCCCATTGCGAGTCGGTCTCGTCCGTTAAAGAGCCACGTGAGGCTGATCTCCAACAGTCGAGCTCCACACCTGGAGCCTTTGGGACAGGGCAGTCCTGAGCCGATGTGCCCACCAGGGGACGAGACCAAAGTTTACGTACCACAGGAAAGCTCATCAAGGCCTCGTGTTCTGTCCATGAAATGAACGTGAGCTTGAAGGGTGATGCGTCAGCGTGCACCGTGAACAGCTCGCTGGTACACCTGCATTTGCCGCCTCTCACGGTCTCACGCACCCGGGCTCAGTTCCGTGTATAATGCTAAGTGGGAGCGCCAGCCTCGCTTCTGGACTCTAAAGCCTCCCACCCCCTAATGGCAGGTTGTGTGTGTCTCTCACGTGGGGGGAGGAATGAGGTCGCCCACAGAGGTTCTGCCATGAAAGATCTAAAGACGCACGCTGCTGAGGAGCTTGTTCCTCATGGAGCATCCCCGAAGGCCAGAAGAATGCCGAAGGTCTCTTTCAAAGATGCCGGACGCTCTGCCGTTCTAGGCCTGAGATACGGACCTTGTGATGGCACTGTAACCCGCGAGATTCAGGAGACATCGCCAGTCCGAGTGGCAATCCGGAAGGAAGAACCTGCAAGGCGGAGTGTCCTTTCCTGTACAAAATGGCGCCCAAGTGGCTGAGGCAGGGAGCATTTTCCTTCACAGAAGCGGCATCCTCGTATGGCTGTGGGTTACTCTAAAGAAACGACACTGTGAGCAACCTCTTCGAAAAGGCCTTCGCAAGTGACTTGGAGACAACAGCAGCACAGTGGAGGCACAGACCATTATCCTAGATAGCAAGCAGCACAGTGTCTCTAGCAGCGATCGCTTCCCGGAGGATACTTAAACCACACCGAGATTCCAGCAGGGAGTTTTGCCTTATAGCAGTACAACTCACTCAAGAAAGAGGGATGAGGTGTAGGGCTAATCTACGTGCGCTCACGCTCTGTGTCCCCGACAAGGTTTCACGGAGCAGAATGCATCAACGACCAATACCACGTGTGTGCACCAATGAAGCCCTGTGCTGTGGGTGTTCTCAGGCCGACAGCGAAGACCTAGGTGTGTGCTGCACCCGCGCTCGGTGGTTCACACGTTGCGTGACCCTGTGCCTTTGGAAGATGTTCAGAGCGGTTGGCACCTGCGTGCTGCGAGTGCAAGAGGTGTAGAGTGTAGAGGCCTTTCACACTGGAGGAAGGGCTTGCGTCTCGTGGAGAAAACGTGTACGTCGCCCGGGAGATGGAGGCGCTCTTGATACCATTTCCTCTACCCGTTTAAAACACAAGTGTTTGTACTCGATCTGGGCTGCCTGGTGAAACGCTTGGCAGTCCGCATCACCCTGAGCACCTTTCCTGAAATTTGATTCATATCTGGGTAAACTCGGGCTTCAGAGGCTTAGATGAGACCAAACGTGTTCAGCTTGTGGCGACAGCCTTTGACCAGAGGCATATACGCTTGTGCTTGGGGCTAGGGCTAGGCAAGAACGTTTACACCCTGGGTTTTTATCTTTACCCTAAGCTGTCCCTTTTGGCTGCAGCAGGCGGAGAGAACCCGCGGAGAGAGAACAGCTGCGAAGTGGATGCACAGAACAGTCACCTCGATACCAGCCCCGGGGTCCCAAGCAACGATCCTTTCCCGGAGGGTACTTAACCCACCCCGGGATTCAAGCAGGGAGTTCGCCTTGTCCAACTCACACAGGAGACTGGCATGAGATGTAGGGCTCATCTACTTGCGTTCACACTACGTGGCCCGGATAAGTTCTCAGGGAGTCGAATCCAGCACACTTCCTCCACCACGTGTGTACACAAAGGAGCGCTGGGCAGTGGGTGTTCTCAGGCCAAGAGAGAAGCCCTTGTTCTGTGCTGCATCGGCTTGGTGGTTCAAAGGTTTTCTGACCTTCCTGCTCTGGAAGCTTTTCAGAGCTGAGGCTACGCCTGGGCTGCGAAAGCAGAGAGGCGTAGAGGCCTTTCACACTGAAGGCGTGGGCCTGTTTCCCATGGAGAAAGTGTACGTCACCCAACCCCCACCCCCACCCCACCCCACCACACCCCAACCCACCCCCAGTTGGAGGCGTGCGGGTTGACACCATTTTGTCCTGCCCATGGAAAATACAAAGAGGCGTACACGATTTGGGCTGTCTGGTGAAAGAATTTTGAATCGGCGGCACCCTGAGTACCTTTCCCGAAGTTTGCTTCCTAGCTGGTTAAACTCGGCATTCAGAGGCGAGATGAGAACAAACTTGCTTCGCGTGCGGCGAAGTGCCTTGATGCCCTGCCCTAAATGTTTGTGCTTCTGGCCAGCGTCACGCAAGTACTTTGACACGTAGGATTCTCACTTTTACTCCAAGCTGTCCCTGTTGGCTGAAGCAGTCGGCGTGACTGTTTTGCAGCCTGGGAGGCCGGGCGTTGGGGGAGTCTGCCAAGTGAGTGGCCTCCATTTATAGCTAACTGAGAAACTGCATCGAAGCTTTCGGGAGCCTCTTACAGGGAATGGTTGCAGTTGGGAATTGGAGACTGTGCTGGCAAACGTCAGCAGCTCCTCTCCCTCGGAGGGCTCTTGGTGTGCCGACTCCTGACAGCCAATACGGTCCCCAGCTCGTGAACGGTCCCATTGCGAGTCGGTCTCGTCCGTTAAAGAGCCACGTGAGGCTGATCTCCAACAGTCGAGCTCCACACCTGGAGCCTTTGGGACAGGGCAGTCCTGAGCCGATGTGCCCACCAGGGGAGGAGACCAAAGTTTACGTACCACAGGAAAGCGCATCAAGGCCTCGTGTTCTGTCCATGAAATGAACGTGAGCTTGAAGGGTGATGCGTCAGCGTGCACCGTGAACAGCTCGCTGATACACCTGCATTTGCCGCCTCTCACGGTCTCACGCACCCGGGCTCAGTTCCGTGTATAATGCTAAGTGGGAGCGCCAGCCTCGCTTCTGGACTCTAAAGCCTTCCACCCCCTAATGGCAGGTTGTGTGTGTCTCTCACGTGGGGGGAGGAATGAGGTCGCCCACAGAGGTTCTGCCATGAAAGATCTAAAGACGCACGCTGCTGAGGAGCTTGTTCCTCATGGAGCGTCCCCGAATGCCAGATGAATGCCGAAGGTATCTTTCAAAGCTGCCGGACGCTCTGCCGTTCTAGGCCTGAGATACGGACCTTGTGACGGCACTGTAACCCCGCGAGATTCAGGAGACATCGCCAGTGCGAGTGGCAATCCGGAAGGAAGAACCTTCAAGGCGGCGTGTCCTTTCCTGTACAAAACGGCGCCCAAGTGGCTGAGGCAGGGAGCATTTTCCTTCACAGAACCGGCATCCTCGTATGCCTGTGGGTTACTCTAAAGAAACGACACTGTGAGCAACCTCTTCGAAAAGGCCTTCGCAAGCGACTTGGAGACAACAGTAGCGCAGTGGAGGCACAGACCGTTATCCTAGAGAGCAGCACAGTGTCTCTAGCAGCGATCGCTTCCCGGAGGATACTTAAGCCACACCGAGATTCCAGCAGGGAGTTTTGTCTTATAGCAGTACAACTCACTCAAGAAAGAGGGATGAGGTGTAGGGCTAATCTACATGCGCTCACGCTCTGTGTCCCCGACAAGGTTTCACGGAGCAGAATGCATCAATGACCGATACCACGTGTGTGCACCAATGAAGCCCTGTGCTGTGGGTGTTCTCAGGCCGACAGCGAAGACCTAGGTGTGTGCTGCACCCGCGCTCGGTGGTTCACACGTTGCGTGACCCTGTGCCTTTGGAAGATGTTCAGAGCGGGTGGCACCTGCGTGCTGCGAGTGCAAGAGGTGTAGAGTGTAGAGGCCTTTCACACTGGAGGAAGGGCTTGCGTCTCGTGGAGAAAACGTGTACGTCGCCCGGGAGATGGAGGCGCTCTTGATACCATTTCCTCTGCCCGTTTAAAACACAAGTGTTTGTACTCGATCTGGGCTGCCTGGTGAAACGCTTGGCAGTCCGCATCACCCTGAGCACCTTTCCTGAAGTTTGATTCGTAGCTGGGTAAACTCGGGCTTCAGAGGCTTAGATGAGACCAAACGTGTTCAGCTGGTGGCGAAAGCCTTTGACCAGAGGCATATACGCTTGTGCTTGGGGCGAGGGCTAGGCAAGAACGTTTACACCCTGGGTTTTTATCTTTACCCTAAGCTGTCCCTTTTGGCTGCAGCAGGCGGAGAGAACCCGCGGAGAGAGAACAGCTGCGAAGTGGATGCACAGAACAGTCACCTCGATACCAGCCCCGGGATCCCAAGCAACGATCCTTCCCCGGTGGGTACATAACCCACCCCAGGATTCAAGCAGGGAGTTCGCCTTGTCCAACTCGCACAGGAGACTGGCATGAGATGTAGGGCTCATCTACTTGCGTTCACACTACGTGGCCCGGAGAAGTTCTCACGGAGCCGAATCCAGCACCCTTCCTCCACTACGTGTGTACACAAAGGAGCGCTGGGCAGTGGGTGTTCTCAAGGCCAAGAGAGAAGCCCTTGTTCTGTGCTGCACCTGCTGGGTGGTTTAAAGGTTTTCTGACCTTCCTGCTCTGGAAGCGTTTCAGAGCTGAGGCTACGCCTGGGCTGCGAAAGCAGAGAGGCGTAGAGGCCTTTCACACTGAAGGTGTGGGCCTGTTTCCCATGGAGAAAGTGTACGTCGCCGAACCCCCACCCCCACCCCATCCCACCCCACCCCACCCCACCCCACCCCAACACACCCCCAGCTGGAGGCGTGTGGGTTGACACCATTTTGTCCTGCCCATGGAAAATACAAAGAGGCGTACACGATTTGGGCTGTCTGGTGAGAGAATTTTGAATCGGCGGCACCCTGAGTACCTTTCCCGAAGTTTGCTTCCTAGCTGGTTAAACTCGGCATTCAGAGGCGAGATGAGAACAAACTTGCTCCGCGTGCGGCGAAGTGCCCTGATGCCCTGCCCTAAATGTTTGAGCTTCTGGCCAGCGTCACGCAACTACTTTGACACGTAGGAGTCTCACTTTTACTCCAAGCTGTCCCTGTTGGCTGAAGAAGTCGGTGTGTCTGTATCGCAGCCTGGGAGGCCGGGCGTTGGGGGAGTCTGCCAAGTGACTGGCCTCCATTTATAGCTAACTGAGAAACTGCATCGAAGCTTTCGGGAGCCTCTTACAGGGAATGGTTGCAGTTGGGTATTGGAGACTGTGCTGGCAAACGTCAGCAGCTCCTCTCCCTCGGAGGGCTCTTGGTGTGCCGACTCCTAACAGCCAGCACGGTCCCCAGCTCGTGAACGGTCCCATTGCGAGCCGGTCTCATCCGTGAAAGAGCCACGTGAGGCTGAGCTCCAACAGTCGGGCTCCACACCTGGAGCCTTTGGGATAGGGCAGTCCTGAGCCGATGTGCCCACCAGGGGACGCGACCAAAGTTTACGTACCACAGGAAAGCGCATCAAGGCCTCGTGTTCTCTCCATGAAATGAACGTGAGCTTGAAGGGTGATGCGTCAGCGTGCACCGTGAACAGCTCACTGGTACGCCTGTCTTTGCCACCTCTCACGGTCTCACGCACCCGGGCTCAGTTCCGTGCAAGAATGCTGAGTGGGAGCGCCAGCCTCGCTTCTGGACTCTAAAGCCTTCCACCCCCTAATGGCAGGTTGTGTGTGTCTCTCACGTGGGGGGAGGAATGAGGTCGCCCACAGAGCTTTTGCCATGAAAGATCTAAAGACGCACGCTGCTGAGGAGCTTATTCCTCATGGAGCGTCCCCGAAGGCCAGAAGAATGCCGACGGTCTCTTTCAAAGCTGCTGGACGCTCTGCCATTCTAGGCCTGAGATACGGACCTTGTGACGGGACTGTAACCCCGCGAGATTCAGGAGATATCGCCAGTGCGAGTGGCAATCCGGAAGGAAGAACCTCCAAGGCGGAGTGTCCTTTCCTGTACAAAACGGCGCCCAAGTGGCTGAGGCAGGGAGCATTTTCCTTCACAGAAGCGGCATCCTCGTATGCCTGTGGGTTACTCTAAAGAAACGACATTGTGAGCAACCTCTTCGAAAAGGCCTTCGCAAGTGACTTGGAGACAACAGCAGCACAGTGGAGGCACAGACCATTATCCTTGATAGCAAGCAGCACAGTGTCTCTAGCAGCGATCGCTTCCCGGAGGATACTTAAACCACACCGAGATTCCAGCAGGGAGTTTTGCCTTATAGCAGTACAACTCACTCAAGAAAGAGGGATGAGGTGTAGGGCTAATCTACGTGCGCTCACGCTCTGTGTCCCCGACAAGGTTTCACGGAGCAGAATGCATCAACGACCGATACCACGTGTGTGCACCAATGAAGCCCTGTGCTGTGGGTGTTCTCAGGCCGACAGCGAAGACCTAGGTGTGTGCTGCACCCGCGCTCGGTGGTTCACACGTTGCGTGACCCTGTGCCTTTGGAAGATGTTCAGAGCGGGTGGCACCTGCGTGCTGCGAGCGCAAGAGGTGTAGAGTGTAGAGGCCTTTCACACTGGAGGAAGGGCTTGCGTGTCGTGGAGAAAACGTGTACGTCGCCCGGGAGATGGAGGCGCTCTTGATACCATTTCCTCTGCCCGTTTAAAACACAAGTGTTTGTACTCGATCTGGGCTGCCTGGTGAAACGCTTGGCAGTCCGCATCACCCTGAGCACCTTTCCTGAAGTTTGATTCGTAGCTGGGTAAACTCGGGCTTCAGAGGCTTAGAGGAGAGCAAACGTGTTCAGCTTGTGGCGAAAGCCTTTGACCAGAGGCATATACACTTGTGCTTGGGGCGAGGGCTAGGCAAGAACGTTTACACACTGGGTTTTTATCTTTACCCTAAGCTGTCCCTTTTGGCTGCAGCAGGCGGAGAGAACCCGCGGAGAGAGAACAGCTGCGAAGTGGATGCACAGAACAGTCACCTCGATACCAGCCCCGGGGTCCCAAGCAACGATCCTTCCCCAGAGGGTACTTAACCCACCCCGGGATTCAAGCAGGGAGTTCGCCTTGTCCAACTCGCACAGGAGACTGGCATGAGATGTAGGGCTCATCTACTTGCGTTCACACTACGTGGCCCGGAGAAATTCTCACGGAGCCGAATCCAGCACCCTTCCTCCACCACGTGTGTACACAAAGGAGCGCTGGGCAGTGGGTGTTCTCAGGCCAATAGAGAAGCCCTTGTTCTGTGCTGCACTGGCTGGGTGGTTCAAAGGTTTTCTGACCTTCCTGCTCTGGAAGCTTTTCAGAGCTGAGGCTACACCTGGGCTGCGAGAGCACAGAGGCATAGAGGCCTTTCACATTGAAGGCGTGGGCCTGTTTCCCATGGAGAAAGTGTACGTCTCCCAACCCATACCCCCACCCCACCCCACCCCACCCCACCCCACCCCAACCCACCCTCAGCTGGAGGCGTGCGAGTTGACACCATTTTGTCCTGCCCATGGAAAATACAAAGAGGCGTACACGATTTGGGCTGTCTGGTGAGAGAATTTTGAATCGGCGGCACCCTGAGTACCTTTCCCGAAGTTTGCTTCCTAGTTGGTTAAACTCGGTATTCAGAGGCGAGATAAGAACAAACTTGCTCCGCGTGCGAAGAAGTGCCCTGATGCCCTGCCCTAAATGTTTGAGCTTCTGGCCAGCGTCACGCAAGTACTTTGACACGTAGGATTCTCACTTTTACTCCAAGCTGTCCCTGTTGGCTGAAGCAGTCGGCGTGACTGTTTTGCAGCCTGGGAGGCCGGGCATTGGGGGAGTCTGCCAAGTGAGTGGCCTCCATTTATAGCTAACTGAGAAACTGCGTCGAAGCTTTTGGGAGCCTCTTACAGGGAATGGTTGCAGTTCGGAATTGGAGACTGTGCTGGCAAACGTCAGCAGCTCCTCTCCCTCGGAGGGCTCTTGGTGTGCCGACTCCTGACAGCCAATACGGTCCCCAGCTCGTGAACGGTCCCATTGCGAGACGGTCTCGTCCGTTAAAGAGCCACTTGAGGCTGATCTCCAACAGTCGAGCTCCACACCTGGAGCCTTTGGGACAGGGCAGTCCTGAGCCGATGTGCCCACCAGGGGACGAGACCAAAGTTTACGTACCACAGGAAAGCGCATCAAGGCCTCGTGTTCTGTCCATGAAATGAACGTGAGCTTGAAGGGTGATGCGTCAGCGTGCACCGTGAACAGCTCGCTGATACACCTGCATTTGCCGCCTCTCACGGTCTCACGCACCCGGGCTCAGTTCCGTGTATAATGCTAAGTGGGAGCGCCAGCCTCGCTTCTGGACTCTAAAGCCTTCCACCCCCTAATGGCAGGTTGTGTGTGTCTCTCACGTGGGGGGAGGAATGAGGTCGCCCACAGAGGTTCTGCCATGAAAGATCTAAAGACGCACGCTGCTGAGGAGCTTGTTCCTCATGGAGCGTCCCCGAATGCCAGATGAATGCCGAAGGTATCTTTCAAAGCTGCCGGACGCTCTGCCGTTCTAGGCCTGAGATACGGACCTTGTGACGGCACTGTAACCCCGCGAGATTCAGGAGACATCGCCAGTGCGAGTGGCAATCCGGAAGGAAGAACCTTCAAGGCGGAGTGTCCTTTCCTGTACAAAACGGCACCCAAGTGGCTGAGGCAGGGAGCATTTTCCTTCACAGAACCGGCATCCTCGTATGCCTGTGGGTTACTCTAAAGAAACGACACTGTGAGCAACCTCTTCGAAAAGGACTTCGCAAGCGACTTGGAGATAACAGTAGCGCAGTGGAGGCACAGACCATTATCCTAGAGAGCAGCACAGTGTCTCTAGCAGCGATCGCTTCCCGGAGGATACTTAAGCCACACCGAGATTCCAGCAGGGAGTTTTGCCTTATAGCAGTACAACTCACTCAAGAAAGAGGAATGAGGTGTAGGGCTAATCTACATGCGCTCACGCTCTGTGTCCCTGACAAGGTTTCACGGAGCAGAATGCATCAACGACCGATACCACGTGTGTGCACCAATGAAGCCCTGTGCTGTGGGTGTTCTCAGGCCGACAGCGAAGACCTAGGTGTGTGCTGCACCCGCGCTCGGTGGTTCACACGTTGCGTGACCCTGTGCCTTTGGAAGATGTTCAGAGCGGGTGGCACCTGCGTGCTGCGAGTGCAAGAGGTGTAGAGTGTAGAGGCCTTTCACACTGGAGGAAGGGCTTGCGTCTCGTGGAGAAAACGTGTACGTCGCCCGGGAGATGGAGGCGCTCTTGATACCATTTCCTCTGCCCGTTTAAAACACAAGTGTTTGTACTCGATCTGGGCTGCCTGGTGAAACGCTTGGCAGTCCGCATCACCCTGAGCACCTTTCCTGAAGTTTGATTCGTAGCTGGGTGAACTCGGGCTTCAGAGGCTTAGAGGAGAGCAAACGTGTTCAGCTTGTGGCGAAAGCCTTTGACCAGAGGCATATACACTTGTGCTTGGGGCGAGGGCTAGGCAAGAACGTTTACACCCTGGGTTTTTATCTTTACCCTAAGCTGTCCCTTTTGGCTGCAGCAGGCGGAGAGAACCCGCGGAGAGAGAACAGCTGCGAAGTGGATGCACAGAACAGTCACCTCGATACCAGCCCCGGGGTCCCAAGCAACGATCCTTCCCCGGAGGGTACTTAACCCACCCCGGGATTCAAGCAGGGAGTTCGCCTTGTCCAACTCGCACAGGAGACTGGCATGAGATGTAGGGCTCATCTACTTGCGTTCACACTACGTGGCCCGGATAAGTTCTCAGGGAGTCAAATCCAGCACACTTCCTCCACCACGTGTGTACACAAAGGAGCGCTGGGAAGTGGGTGTTCTCAGGCCAAGAGAGAAGCCCTTGTTCTGTGCTGCATCGGCTTGGTGGTTCAAAGGTTTTCTGACCTTCCTGCTCTGGAAGCTTTTCAGAGCTGAGGCTACGCCTGGGCTGCGAAAGCAGAGAGGCGTAGAGGCCTTTCACACTGAAGGCGTGGGCCTGTTTCCCATGGAGAAAGTGTACGTCACCCAACCCCCACCCCCACCCCACCCCACCACACCCCAACCCACCCCCAGTTGGAGGCGTGCGGGTTGACACCATTTTGTCCTTCCCATGGAAAATACAAAGAGGCGTACACGATTTGGGCTGTCTGGTGAAAGAATTTTGAATCGGCGGCACCCTGAGTACCTTTCCCGAAGTTTGCTTCCTAGCTGGTTAAACTCGGCATTCAGAGGCGAGATGAGAACAAACTTGCTTCGCGTGCGGCGAAGTGCCTTGATGCCCTGCCCTAAATGTTTGTGCTTCTGGCCAGCGTCACGCAAGTACTTTGACACGTAGGATTCTCACTTTTACTCCAAGCTGTCCCTGTTGGCTGAAGCAGTCGGCGTGACTGTTTTGCAGCCTGGGAGGCCGGGCGTTGGGGGAGTCTGCCAAGTGAGTGGCCTCCATTTATAGCTAACTGAGAAACTGCGTCGAAGCTTTCGGGAGCCTCTTACAGGGAATGGTTGCAGTTGGGAATTGGAGACTGTGCTGGCAAACGGCAGCAGCTCCTCTCCCTCGGAGGGCTCTTGGTGTGCCGACTCCTGACAGCCAATACGGTCCCCAGCTCGTGAACGGTCCCATTGCGAGCCGGTCTCGTCCGTGAAAGAGCCACGTGAGGCTGAGCTCCAACAGTCGGGCTCCACACCTGGAGCCTTTGGGACAGGGCAGTCCTGAGCCGATGTGCCCACCAGGGGATGCGACCAAAGTTTACGTACCACAGGAAAGTGCATCAAGGCCTCGTGTTCTGTCCATGAAATGAACGTGATCTTGAAGGGTGATGCGTCAGCGTGCACTGTGAACAGCTCGCTGGTACGCCAGTCTTTGCCCCGTCTAACGGTCTCACGCACCCGGGCTCAGTTCCATGCAGGAATGCTGAGTGGGAGCGCCAGCTTCACTTCTGGACTCAAAAGCCTTCCACCCCCTAATGGAAGGTTGTGTGTGTCTCTCACGTGGGGGGAGGAATGAGGTCGCCCACAGAGGTTCTGCCATGAAAGATCTAAAGACGCACGCTGCTGAGGAGCTTGTTCCTCATGGAGCATCCCCGAAGGCCAGAAGAATGCCGAAGGTCTCTTTCAAAGCTGCCGGACGCTCTGCCGTTCTAGGCCTGAGATACGGACCTTGTGACGGCACTGTAACCCCGCGAGATTCAGGAGACATCGCCAGTGCGAGTGGCAATCCGGTAGGAAGAACCTGCAAGGCGGAGTGTCCTTTCCTGTACAAAACGGCGCCCAAGTGGCTGAGGCAGGGAGCATTTTCCTTCACAGAACCGGCATCCTCGTATGCCTGTGGGTTACTCTAAAGAAACGACACTGTGAGCAACCTCTTCGAAAAGGCCTTCGCAAGCGACTTGGAGACAACAGCAGCGCAGTGGAGGCACCGACCATTATCCTAGAGAGCAGCACAGTGTCTCTAGCAGCGATCGCTTCCCGGAGGATACTTAAGCCACACCGAGATTCCAGCAGGGAGTTTTGCCTTATGGCAGTACAACTCACTCAAGAAAGAGGGATGAGGTGTAGGGCTAATCTACGTTCGCTCAAGCTCTGTGTCCCCGAGAAGGTTTCATGGAGCAGAATGCATCACCGACCGCTACCACGTGTGTGCACCAACAAAGCCCTGTGCCGTGGGTGTTCTCAGGCTGACAGCGAAGACCTAGGTGTGTGCTGCACCCGCGCTCGGTGGTTCACACGTTGCGTGACCCTGTGCCTTTGGAAGATGTTCAGAGCAGGTGGCACCTGCGTGCTGCGATCGCAAGAGGTGTAGAGTGTAGAAGCCTTTCACACTGGAGGAAGGGCTTGCATCTCATGGAGAAAATGTGTACGTCGCCCGGGAGATGGAGGCGCGCTCTTGACACCATTTCCTCTGCCCGTTTAAAACACAAGTGTTTGTACCCGATCTGGGCTGCCTGGTGAAAGGCTTGGCAGTCCGCATCACCCTGAGCACCTTTCTTGAAATTTGATTCATAGCTGGGTAAAATCGGGCTTCAGAGGCTTAGATGAGACCAAACGTGTTCAGCTTGTGGCGACAGCCTTTGACCAGAGGCATATACGCTTGTGCTTGGGGCGAGTGCTAGGCAAGAACGTTTACACACTGGGTTTTTATCTTTACCCTAAGCTGTCCCTTTTGGCTGCAGCAGGCGGAGAGAACCCGCGGAGAGAGAACAGCTGCGAAGTGGATGCACAGAACAGTCACCTCGACACCAGCCCCGGGGTCCCAAGCAACGATCCTTCCCCGGAGGGTACTTAACCCACCCCAGGATTCAAGCAGGGAGTTCGCCTTGTCCAACTCGCACAGGAGACTGGCATGAGATGTAGGGCTCATCTACTTGCGTTCACACTACGTGGCCCGGATAAGTTCTCAGGGAGTCGAATCCAGCACACTTCCTCCACCACGTGTGTACACAAAGGAGCGCTGGGCAGTGGGTGTTCTCAGGCCAAGAGAGAAGCCCTTGTTCTGTGCTGCATCGGCTTGGTGGTTCAAAGGTTTTCTGACCTTCCTGCTCTGGAAGCTTTTCAGAGCTGAGGCTACGCCTGGGCTGCGAAAGCAGAGAGGCGTAGAGGCCTTTCACACTGAAGGCGTGAGCCTGTTTCCCATGGAGAAATTGTACGTCACCCAACCCCTACCCCCACCCCACCCCACCCCACCCCACCCCAACCCCAGTTGGAGGCGTGCGGGTTGACACCATTTTGTCCTTCCCATGGAAAATACAAAGAGGCGTACACGATTTGGGCTGTCTGGTGAAAGAATTTTGAATCGGCGGCACCCTGAGTACCTTTCCCGAAGTTTGCTTCCTAGCTGGTTAAACTCGGCATTCAGAGGCGAGATGAGAACAAACTTGCTTCGCGTGCGGCGAAGTGCCTTGATGCCCTGCCCTAAATGTTTGTGCTTCTGGCCAGCATCACGCAAGTACTTTGACACGTAGGATTCTCACTTTTACTCCAAGCTGTCCCTGTTGGCTGAAGCAGTCGGCGTGACTGTTTTGCAGCCTGGGAGGCCGGGCGTTGGGGGAGTCTGCCAAGTGAGTGGCCTCCATTTATAGCTAACTGAGAAACTGCGTCGAAGCTTTCGGGAGCCTCTTACAGGGAATGGTTGCAGTTGGGAATTGGAGACTGTGCTGGCAAACGTCAGCAGCTCCTCTCCCTCGGAGGGCTCTTGGTGTGCCGACTCCTGACAGCCAATACGGTCCCCAGATCGTGAACGGTCCCATTGCGAGTCGGTCTCGTCCGTTAAAGAGCCACGTGAGGCTGATCTCCAACAGTCGAGCTCCACACCTGGAGCCTTTGGGACAGGGCAGTCCTGAGCCGATGTGCCCACCAGGGGACGAGACCAAAGTTTACGTACCACAGGAAAGCTCATCAAGGCCTCGTGTTCTGTCCATGAAATGAACGTGAGCTTGAAGGGTGATGCGTCAGCGTGCACCGTGAACAGCTCGCTGGTACACCTGCATTTGCCGCCTCTCACGGTCTCACGCACCCGGGCTCAGTTCCGTGTATAATGCTAAGTGGGAGCGCCAGCCTCGCTTCTGGACTCTAAAGCCTCCCACCCCCTAATGGCAGGTTGTGTGTGTCTCTCACGTGGGGGGAGGAATGAGGTCGCCCACAGAGGTTCTGCCATGAAAGATCTAAAGACGCACGCTGCTGAGGAGCTTGTTCCTCATGGAGCATCCCCGAAGGCCATAAGAATGCCGACGGTCTCTTTCAAAGCTGCCGGACGCTCTGCCGTTCTAGGCCTGAGATACGGACCTTGTGACGGCACTGTAACCCCGCGAGATTCAGGAGACATCGCCAGTGCGAGTGGCAATCCGGAAGGAAGAACCTTCAAGGCGGAGTGTCCTTTCCTGTACAAAACGGCGCCCAAGTGGCTGAGGCAGGGAGCATTTTCCTTCACAGAACCGGCATCCTCGTATGCCTGTGGGTTACTCTAAAGAAACGACACTGTGAGCAACCTCTTCGAAAAGGCCTTCGCAAGCGACTTGGAGACAACAGTAGCGCAGTGGAGGCACAGACCATTATCCTAGAGAGCAGCACAGTGTCTCTAGCAGCGATCGCTTCCCGGAGGATACTTAAGCCACACCGAGATTCCAGCAGGGAGTTTTGCCTTATAGCAGTACAACTCACTCAAGAAAGAGGGATGAGGTGTAGGGCTAATCTACGTGCGCTCATGCTCTGTGTCCCCGACAAGGTTTCACGGAGCAAAATGCATCAACGACCGATACCACGTGTGTGCACCAATGAAGCCCTGTGCTGTGGGTGTTCTCAGGCCGACAGCGAAGACCTAGGTGTGTGCTGCACCCGCGCTCGGTGGTTCACACGTTGCGTGACCCTGTGTCTTTGGAAGATGTTCAGAGCGGGTGGCACCTGCGTGCTGCGAGTGCAAGAGGTGTAGAGTGTAGAGGCCTTTCACACTGGAGGAAGGGCTTGCGTCTCGTGGAGAAAACGTGTACGTCGCCCGGGAGATGGAGGCGCTCTTGATACCATTTCCTCTGCCCGTTTAAAACACAAGTGTTTGTACTCGATCTGGGCTGCCTGGTGAAACGCTTGGCAGTCCGCATCACCCTGAGCACCTTTCCTGAAGTTTGATTCGTAGCTGGGTGAACTCGGGCTTCAGAGGCTTAGAGGAGAGCAAACGTGTTCAGCTTGTGGCGAAAGCCTTTGACCAGAGGCATATACACTTGTGCTTGGGGCGAGGGCTAGGCAAGAACGTTTACACCCTGGGTTTTTATCTTTACCCTAAGCTGTCCCTTTTGGCTGCAGCAGGCGGAGAGAACCCGCGGAGAGAGAACAGCTGCGAAGTGGATGCACAGAACAGTCACCTCGATACCAGCCCCGGGGTCCCAAGCAACGATCCTTCCCCGGAGGGTACTTAACCCACCCCGGGATTCAAGCAGGGAGTTCGCCTTGTCCAACTCGCACAGGAGACTGGCATGAGATGTAGGGCTCATCTACTTGCGTTCACACTACGTGGCCCGGAGAAATTCTCACGGAGCCGAATGCAGCACCCTTCCTCCACCACGTGTGTACACAAAGGAGCGCTGGGCAGTGGGTGTTCTCAGGGCAATAGAGAAGCCCTTGTTCTGTGCTGCACTGGCTGGGTGGTTCAAAGGTTTTCTGACCTTCCTGCTCTGGAAGCTTTTCAGAGCTGAGGCTACACCTGGGCTGGGAGAGCAGAGAGGCATAGAGGCCTTTCACACTGAAGGCGTGGGCCTGTTTCCCATGGAGAAAGTGTACGTCTCCCAACCCCCACCCCCACCCCACCCCACCCCACCCCAACCCACCCCCAGCTGGAGGCGTGCGGGTTGACACCATTTTGTCCTGCCCATGGAAAATACAAAGAGGCGTACACGATTTGGGCTGTCTGGTGAGAGAATTTTGAATCGGCGGCACCCTGAGTACCTTTCCCGAAGTTTGCTTCCTAGCTGGTTAAACTCGGCTTTCAGAGGCGAGATGAGAACAAACTTGCTCCGCGTGCGGCGAAGTGCCCTGATGCCCTGCCCTAAATGTTTGAGCTTCTGGCCAGCGTCACGCAAGTACTTTGACACGTAGGAGTCTCCCTTTTACTCCAAGCTGTCCCTGTTGGCTGAAGCAGTCGGCGTGTCTGTATCGCAGCCTGGGAGGCCGGGCGTTGGGGGAGTCTGCCAAGTGACTGGCCTCCATTTATAGCTAACTGAGAAACTGCGTCGAAGCTTTCGGGAGCCTCTTACAGGGAATGGTTGCAGTTGGGTATTGGAGACTGTGCTGGCAAAGGTCAGCAGCTCCTCTCCCTCGGAGGGCTCTTGGTGTGCCGACTCCTAACAGCCAGCACGGTCCCCAGCTCGTGAACGGTCCCATTGCGAGCCGGTCTCGTCCGTGAAAGAGCCACGTGAGGCTGAGCTCCAACAGTCGGGCTCCACACCTGGAGCCTTTGGGACAGGGCAGTCCTGAGCCGATGTGCCCACCAGGGGACGCGACCAAAGTTGACGTACCACAGGAAAGCGCAATCAAGGCCTCGTGTTCTCTCCATGAAAGGAACGTGAGCTTGAAGGGTGATGCGTCAGCGTGCACCGTGAACAGCTCACTGGTACGCCTGTCTTTGCCCCCTCTCACGGTCTCACGCACCCGGGCTCAGTTCCGTGCAGGAACGCTGAGTGGGAGCGCCAGCCTCGCTGCTGGACTCTAAAGCCTTCCACCCCCTAATGGCAGGTTGTGTGTGTCTCTCACGTGGGGGGAGGAATGAGGTCGCCCACAGAGGTTCTGCCATGAAAGATCTAAAGACGCACGCTGCTGAGGAGCTTGTTCCTCATGGAGCGTCCCCGAAGGCCAGAAGAATGCCGACGGTCTCTTTCAAAGCTGCCGGACGCTCTGCCGTTCTAGGCCTGAGATACGGACCCTGTGACGGCACCGTAACCCCGCGAGATTCAGGAGACATCGCCAGTGTGAGTGGCAATCCGGAAGGAAGAGCCTCCAAGGCGGAGTGTCCTTTCCTGTACAAAACGGCGCCCAAGTGGCTGAGGCAGGGAGCATTTTCCTTCACAGAAGTGGCATCCTCGTATGCCTGTGGGTTACTCTAAAGAAACGACACAGTGAGCAACCTCTTCGAAAAGGCCTTCGCAAGTGACTTGGAGACAACAGCAGCGCAGTGGAGGCACAGACCGTTATCCTAGAGAGCAGCACAGTGTCTCTAGCAGCGATCGCTTCCCGGAGGATACTTAAGCCACACCGAGATTCCAGCAGGGAGTTTTGCCTTATAGCAGTACAACTCACTCAAGAAAGAGGGATGAGGTGTAGGGCTAATCTACGTGCGCTCACGCTCTGTGTCCCCGAGAAGGTTTCACGGAGCAGAAGGCATCACAGACCGCTACCACGTGTGTGCACCAAAGAAGCCCTGTGCCGTGGGTGTTCTCAGGCCGACAGCGAAGACCTAGGTGTGTGCTGCACCCGCGCTCGGTGGTTCACACGTTGCGTGACCCCTGTGCCTTTGGAAGATGTTCAGAGCGGGTGGCACCTGCGTGCTGCGAGCGCAAGAGGTGTAGAGTGTAGAGGCCTTTCACACTGGAGGAAGGGCTTGCGTCTCGTGGAGAGAACGTGTACGTCGCCCGGGAGATGGAGGCGTGCTCTTGACACCATTTCCTCTGCCCGTTTAAAACACAAGTGTTTGTACTCGATCTGGGCTGCCTGGTGAAACGCTTGGCAGTCCGCATCACCCTGAGCACCTCTCCTGAAGTTTGATTCGTAGCTGGGTGAACTCGGGCTTCAGAGGCTTAGATGAGACCAAACGTGTTCAGCTTGTGGCGAAAGCCTTTGACCAGAGGCATATACGCTTGTGCTTGGGGCGAGGGCTAGGCAAGAACGTTTACACCCCGGGTTTTTATCTTTACCCTAAGCTGTGTCCCTTTTGGCTGCAGCAGGCGGAGAGAACCTGCGGAGAGAGAACAGCTGCGAGGTGGATGCACAGAACACTCACCTCGACACCAGCCCCGGGGTCCCAAGCAACGATCCTTCCCCGGAGGGTACTTAACTCACCCCGGGATTCAAGCAGGGAGTTCGCCTTGTCCAACTCGCACAGGAGACTGGCATGAGATGTAGGGCTCATCTACTTGCGTTCACACTACGTGGCCCGGAGAAGTTCTCACGGAGCCGAATGCAGCACCCTTCCTCCACCACGTGTGTACACAAAGGAGCGCTGGGCAGTGGGTGTTCTCAAGGCCAAGAGAGAAGCCCTTGTTCTGTGCTGCACCTGCTGGGTGGTTCAAAGGTTTTCTGACCTTCCTGCTCTGGAAGCTTTTCAGAGCTGAGGCTACGCCTGGGCTGCGAAAGCGGAGAGGCGTAGAGGCCTTTCACACTGAAGGCGTGGGCCTGTTTCCCATGGAGAAAGTGTACGTCGCCCAACCCCCACCCCCACCCCACCCCACCCCACCCCAACCCACCCCCAGCTGGAGGCATGCGGGTTGACACCATTTTGTCCTGCCCATGGAAAATACAAAGAGGCGTACACGATTTGGGCTGTCTGGTGAGAGAATTTTGAATCGGCGGCACCCTGAGTACCTTTCCCGAAGTTTGCTTCCTAGCTGGTTAAACTCGGCTTTCAGAGGCGAGATGAGAACAAACTTGCTCCGCGTGCGGCGAAGTGCCCTGATGCCCTGCCCTAAATGTTTGAGCTTCTGGCCAGCGTCACGCAAGTACTTTGACACGTAGGAGTCTCCCTTTTACTCCAAGCTGTCCCTGTTGGCTGAAGCAGTCGGCGTGTCTGTATCGCAGCCTGGGAGGCCGGGCGTTGGGGGAGTCTGCCAAGTGACTGGCCTCCATTTATAGCTAACTGAGAAACTGCGTCGAAGCTTTCGGGAGCCTCTTACAGGGAATGGTTGCAGTTGGGAATTGGAGACTGTGCTGGCAAACGTCAGCAGCTCCTCTCCCTCGGAGGGCTCTTGGTGTGCCGACTCCTAACAGCCAGCATGGTCCCCAGCTCGTGAACGGTCCCATTGCGAGCCGGTCTCGTCCGTGAAAGAGCCAGGTGAGGCTGAGCTCCAACATTCGGGCTCCACACCTGGAGCCTTTGGGACAGGGCAGTCCTGAGCCGATGTGCCCACCAGGGGACGCGACCAAAGTTGACGTACCACAGGAAAGCGCAATCAAGGCCTCGTGTTCTCTCCATGAAAGGAACGTGAGCTTGAAGGGTGATGCGTCAGCGTGCACCGTGAACAGCTCGCTGGTACACCTGCATTTGCCGCCTCTCACGGTCTCACGCACCCGGGCTCAGTTCCGTGTATAATGCTAAGTGGGAGCGCCAGCCTCGCTTCTGGACTCTAAAGCCTTCCACCCCCTAATGGCAGGTTGTGTGTGTCTCTCACGTGGGGGGAGGAATGAGGTCGCCCACAGAGGTTCTGCCATGAAAGATCTAAAGACGCACGCTGCTGAGGAGCTTGTTCCTCATGGAGCGTCCCCGAAGGCCAGAAGAATGCCGAAGGTATCTTTCAAAGCTGCCGGACGCTCTGCCATTCTAGGCCTGAGATACGGACCTTGTGACGGCACTGTAACCCCGCGAGATTCAGAAGACATCGCCAGTGCGAGTGGCAATCCGGAAGGAAGAACCTTCAAGGCGGAGTGTCCTTTCCTGTACAAAACTGCGCCCAAGTGGCTGAGGCAGGGAGCATTTTCCTTCACAGAACCGGCATCCTCGTATGCCTGTGGGTTACTCTAAAGAAACGACACTGTGAGCAACCTCTTTGAAAAGGCCTTCGCAAGCGACTTGGAGACAACAGTAGCGCAGTGGAGGCACAGACCATTATCCTAGAGAGCAGCACAGTGTCTCTAGCAGCGATCACTTCCCGGAGGATATTTAAGCCACACCGAGATTCCAGCAGGGAGTTTTGCCTTATAGCAGTACAACTCACTCAAGAAAGAGGGATGAGGTGTAGGGCTAATCTACGTGCGCTCACGCTCTGTGTCCCCGAGAAGGTTTCACGGAGCAGAATGCATCACCGACCGCTACCACGTGTGTGTACCAAAGAAGCCCTGTGCCGTGGGTGTTCTCAGGCCGACAGCGAAGACCTAGGTGTGTGCTGCACCCGCGCTCGGTGGTTCACACGTTGCGTGACCGTGTGCCTTTGGAAGATGTTCAGAGCGGGTGGCACCTGCGTGCTGCGAGCGCAAGAGGTGTAGAGTGTAGAGGCCTTTCACACTTGAGGAAGGGCTTGCGTCTCATGGAGAGTACGTGTACGTCGCCCGGGAGATGGAGGTGCGCTCTTGACACCATTTCCTCTGCCCGTTTAAAACACAAGTGTTTGTACTCGATCTGGGCTGCCTGGTGAAACGCTTGGCAGTCCCCATCACCCTGAGCACCTTTCCTGAAGTTTGATTCGTAGCTGGGTAAACTCAGGCTTCAGAGGCTTAGATGAGACCAAACGTGTTCAGCTTGTGGCGAAAGCCTTTGACCAGAGGCATATACGCTTGTGCTTGGGGCGAGGGCTAGGCAAGAACGTTTACACCCTGGGTTTTTATCTTTACCCTAAGCTGTCCCTTTTGGCTGCAGCAGGCGGAGAGAACCTGCGGAGAGAGAACAGCTGCAAAGTGGATGCACAGAACAGTCACCTCGACACCAGCCCCGGGGTCCCAAACAACGATCCTTCCCCGGAGGGTACTTAACCCACCCCGGGATTCAAGCAGGGAGTTCGCCTTGTCCAACTCACACAGGAGACTGGCATGAGATGTAGGGCTCATCTACTTGCGTTCACACTACGTGGCCCGGAGAAGTTCTCACGGAGCCGAATGCAGCACCCTTCCTCCACCACGTGTGTACACAAAGGAGCGCTGGGCAGTGGGTGTTCTCAAGGCCAAGAGAGAAGCCCTTGTTCTGTGCTGCACCTGCTGGGTGGTTCAAAGGTTTTCTGACCTTCCTGCTCTGGAAGCTTTTCAGAGCTGAGGCTACGCCTGGGCTGCGAAAGCGGAGAGGCGTAGAGGCCTTTCACACTGAAGGCGTGGGCCTGTTTCCCATGGAGAAAGTGTACGTCGCCCAACCCCCACCCCCACCCCACCCCACCCCACCCCAACCCACCCCCAGCTGGAGGCGTGCGGGTTGACACCATTTTGTCCTGCCCATGGAAAATACAAAGAGGCGTACACGATTTGGGCTGTCTGGTGAGAGAATTTTGAATCGGCGGCACCCTGAGTACCTTTCCCGAAGTTTGCTTCCTAGCTGGTTAAACTCGGCTTTCAGAGGCGAGATGAGAACAAACTTGCTCCGCGTGCGGCGAAGTGCCCTGATGCCCTGCCCTAAATGTTTGAGCTTCTGGCCAGCGTCACGCAAGTACTTTGACACGTAGGAGTCTCCCTTTTACTCCAAGCTGTCCCTGTTGGCTGAAGCAGTCGGCGTGTCTGTATCGCAGCCTGGGAGGCCGGGCGTTGGGGGAGTCTGCCAAGTGACTGGCCTCCATTTATAGCTAACTGAGAAACTGCGTCGAAGCTTTCGGGAGCCTCTTACAGGGAATGGTTGCAGTTGGGAATTGGAGACTGTGCTGGCAAACGTCAGCAGCTCCTCTACCTCGGAGGGCTCTTGGTGTGCCGACTCCTAACAGCCAGCACGGTCCCCAGCTCGTGAACGGTCCCATTGCGAGCCGGTCTCGTCCGTGAAAGAGCCATGTGAGGCTGAGCTCCAACAGTCGGGCTCCACACCTGGAGCCTTTGGGACAGGGCAGTCCTGAGCCGATGTGCCCACCAGGGGACGCGACCAAAGTTGACGTACCACAGGAAAGCGCAATCAAGGCCTCGTCTTCTCTCCATGAAAGGAACGTGAGCTTGAAGGGTGATGCGTCAGCGTGCACCGTGAACAGCTCGCTGGTACGCCTGTCTTTGCCCCCTCTCACGGTCTCACGCACCCGGGCTCAGTTCCGTGCAGGAACGCTGAGTGGGAGCGCCAGCCTCGCTGCTGGACTCTAAAGCCTTCCACCCCCTAATGGCAGGTTGTGTGTGTCTCTCACGTGGGGGGAGGAATGAGGTCGCCCACAGAGGTTCTGCCATGAAAGATCTAAAGACGCACGCTGCTGAGGAGCTTGTTCCTCATGGAGCGTCCCCGAAGGCCAGAAGAATGCCGACGGTCTCTTTCAAAGCTGCCGGACGCTCTGCCGTTCTAGGCCTGAGATACGGACCCTGTGACGGCACCGTAACCCCGCGAGATTCAGGAGACATCGCCAGTGCGAGTGGCAATCCGGAAGGAAGAGCCTCCAAGGCGGAGTGTCCTTTCCTGTACAAAACGGCGCCCAAGTGGCTGAGGCAGGGAGCATTTTCCTTCACAGAACCGGCATCCTCGTATGCCTGTGGGTTGCTCTAAAGAAACGACACTGTGAGCAACCTCTTCGAAAAGGCCTTCGCAAGCGACTTGGAGACAACAGCAGCGCAGTGGAGGCACAGACCGTTATCCTAGAGAGCAGCACAGTGTCTCTAGCAGCGATCGCTTCCCGGAGGATACTTAAGCCACAGCGAGATTCCAGCAGGGAGTTTTGCCTTATAGCAGTACAACTCACTCAAGAAAGAGGGATGAGGTGTAGGGCTAATCTACGTGCGCTCACGCTCTGTGTCCCCGAGAAGGTTTCACGGAGCAGAAGGCATCACCGACCGCTACCACGTGTGTGCACCAAAGAAGCCCTGTGCCGTGGGTGTTCTCAGGCCGACAGCGAAGACCTAGGTGTGTGCTGCACCCGCGCTCGGTGGTTCACACGTTGCGTGACCCCTGTGCCTTTGGAAGATGTTCAGAGCGGGTGGCACCTGCGTGCTGCGAGCGCAAGAGGTGTAGAGTGTAGAGGCCTTTCACACTGGAGGAAGGGCTTGCGTCTCGTGGAGAGAACGTGTACGTCGCCCGGGAGATGGAGGCGCGCTCTTGACACCATTTCCTCTGCCCGTTTAAAACACAAGTGTTTGTACTCGATCTGGGCTGCCTGGTGAAACGCTTGGCAGTCCGCATCACCCTGAGCACCTCTCCTGAAGTTTGATTCGTAGCTGGGTGAACTCGGGCTTCAGAGGCTTAGATGAGACCAAACGTGTTCAGCTTGTGGCGAAAGCCTTTGACCAGAGGCATATACGCTTGTGCTTGGGGCGAGGGCTAGGCAAGAACGTTTACACCCCGGGTTTTTATCTTTACCCTAAGCTGTGTCCCTTTTGGCTGCAGCAGGCGGAGAGAACCTGCGGAGAGAGAACAGCTGCGAGGTGAATGCACAGAACAGTCACCTCGACACCAGCCCTGGGGTCCCAAGCAACGATCCTTCCCCGGAGGGTACTTAACCCACCCCGGGATTCAAGCAGGGATTTCGCCTTGTCCAACTCGCACAGGAGACTGGCATGAGATGTAGGGCTCATCTACTTGCGTTCACACTACGTGGCCCGGAGAAGTTCTCACGGAGCCGAATGCAGCACCCTTCCTCCACCACGTCTGTACACAAAGGAGCGCTGGGCAGTGGGTGTTCTCAAGGCCAAGAGAGAAGCCCTTGTTCTGTGCTGCACCTGCTGGGTGGTTCAAAGGTTTTCTGACCTTCCTGCTCTGGAAGCTTTTCAGAGCTGAGGCTACGCCTGGGCTGCGAAAGCGGAGAGGCGTAGAGGCCTTTCACACTGAAGGTGTGGGCCTGTTTCCCATGGAGAAAGTGTACGTCGCCCAACCCCCACCCCCACCCCACCCCACCCCACCCCAACCCACCCCCAGCTGGAGGCGTGCGGGTTGACACCATTTTGTCCTGCCCATGGAAAATACAAAGAGGCGTACACGATTTGGGCTGTCTGGTGAGAGAATGTTGAAGCGGCGGCACCCTGAGTACCTTTCCCGAAGTTTGCTTCCTAGCTGGTTAAACTCGGCTTTCAGAGGCGAGATGAGAACAAACTTGCTCCGCGTGCGGCGAAGTGCCCTGATGCCCTGCCCTAAATGTTTGAGCTTCTGGCCAGCGTCACGCAAGTACTTTGACACGTAGGAGTCTCCCTTTTACTCCAAGCTGTCCCTGTTGGCTGAAGCAGTCGGCGTGTCTGTATCGCAGCCTGGGAGGCCGGGCGTTGGGGGAGTCTGCCAAGTGACTGGCCTCCATTTATAGCTAACTGAGAAACTGCGTCGAAGCTTTCGGGAGCCTCTTACAGGGAATGGTTGCAGTTGGGAATTGGAGACTGTGCTGGCAAACGTCAGCAGCTCCTCTCCCTCGGAGGGCTCTTGGTGTGCCGACTCCTAACAGCCAGCACGGTCCCCAGCTCGTGAACGGTCCCATTGCGAGCCGGTCTCGTCCGTGAAAGAGCCACGTGAGGCTGAGCTCCAACAGTCGGGCTCCACACCTGGAGCCTTTGGGACAGGGCAGTCCTGAGCCGATGTGCCCACCAGGGGACGCGACCAAAGTTGACGTACCACAGGAAAGCGCAATCAAGGCCTCGTGTTCTCTCCATGAAAGGAACGTGAGCTTGAAGGGTGATGCGTCAGCGTGCACCGTGAACAGCTCACTGGTACGCCTGTCTTTGCCCCCTCTCACGGTCTCACGCACCCGGGCTCAGTTCCGTGCAGGAACGCTGAGTGGGAGCGCCAGCCTCGCTGCTGGACTCTAAAGCCTTCCACCCCCTAATGGCAGGTTGTGTGTGTCTCTCACGTGGGGGGAGGAATGAGGTCGCCCACAGAGGTTCTGCCATGAAAGATCTAAAGACGCACGCTGCTGAGGAGCTTGTTCCTCATGGAGCGTCCCCGAAGGCCAGAAGAATGCCGACGGTCTCTTTCAAAGCTGCCGGACGCTCTGCCATTCTAGGCCTGAGATACGGACCCTGTGACGGCACCGTAACCCCGCGAGATTCAGGAGACATCGCCAGTGTGAGTGGCAATCCGGAAGGAAGAGCCTCCAAGGCGGAGTGTCCTTTCCTGTACAAAACGGCTCCCAAGTGGCTGAGGCAGGGAGCATTTTCCTTCACAGAAGCGGCATCCTCGTATGCCTGTGGGTTACTCTAAAGAAACGACACAGTGAGCAACCTCTTCGAAAAGGTCTTCGCAAGTGACTTGGAGACAACAGCAGCGCAGTGGAGGCACAGACCGTTATCCTAGAGAGCAGCACAGTGTCTCTAGCAGCGATCGCTTCCCGGAGGATACTTAAGCCACACCGAGATTCCAGCAGGGAGTTTTGCCTTATAGCAGTACAACTCACTCAAGAAAGAGGGATGAGGTGTAGGGCTAATCTACGTGCGCTCACGCTCTGTGTCCCCGAGAAGGTTTCACGGAGCAGAAGGCATCACAGACCGCTACCACGTGTGTGCACCAAAGAAGCCCTGTGCCGTGGGTGTTCTCAGGCCGACAGCGAAGACCTAGGTGTGTGCTGCACCCGCGCTCGGTGGTTCACACGTTGCGTGACCCCTGTGCCTTTGGAAGATGTTCAGAGCGGGTGGCACCTGCGTGCTGCGAGCGCAAGAGGTGTAGAGTGTAGAGGCCTTTCACACTGGAGGAAGGGCTTGCGTCTCGTGGAGAGAACGTGTACGTCGCCCGGGAGATGGAGGCGCGCTCTTGACACCATTTCCTCTGCCCGTTTAAAACACAAGTGTTTGTACTCGATCTGGGCTGCCTGGTGAAACGCTTGGCAGTCCGCATCACCCTGAGCACCTCTCCTGAAGTTTGATTCGTAGCTGGGTGAACTCGGGCTTCAGAGGCTTACATGAGACCAAACGTGTTCAGCTTGTGGCGAAAGCCTTTGACCAGAGGCATATACGCTTGTGCTTGGGGCGAGGGCTAGGCAAGAACGTTTACACCCCGGGTTTTTATCTTTACCCTAAGCTGTGTCCCTTTTGGCTGCAGCAGGCGGAGAGAACCTGCGGAGAGAGAACAGCTGCGAGGTGGATGCACAGAACACTCACCTCGACACCAGCCCCGGGGTCCCAAGCAACGATCCTTCCCCGGAGGGTACTTAACCCACCCCGGGATTCAAGCAGGGAGTTCGCCTTGTCCAACTCGCACAGGAGACTGGCATGAGATGTAGGGCTCATCTACTTGCGTTCACACTACGTGGCCCGGAGAAGTTCTCACGGAGCCGAATGCAGCACCCTTCCTCCACCACGTGTGTACACAAAGGAGCGCTGGGCAGTGGGTGTTCTCAAGGCCAAGAGAGAAGCCCTTGTTCTGTGCTGCACCTGCTGGGTGGTTCAAAGGTTTTCTGACCTTCCTGCTCTGGAAGCTTTTCAGAGCTGAGGCTACGCCTGGGCTGCGAAAGCGGAGAGGCGTAGAGGCCTTTCACACTGAAGGCGTGGGCCTGTTTCCCATGGAGAAAGTGTACGTCGCCCAACCCCCACCCCCACCCCACCCCACCCCACCCCAACCCACCCCCAGCTGGAGGCATGCGGGTTGACACCATTTTGTCCTGCCCATGGAAAATACAAAGAGGCGTACACGATTTGGGCTGTCTGGTGAGAGAATTTTGAATCGGCGGCACCCTGAGTACCTTTCCCGAAGTTTGCTTCCTAGCTGGTTAAACTCGGCTTTCAGAGGCGAGATGAGAACAAACTTGCTCCGCGTGCGGCGAAGTGCCCTGATGCCCTGCCCTAAATGTTTGAGCTTCTGGCCAGCGTCACGCAAGTACTTTGACACGTAGGAGTCTCCCTTTTACTCCAAGCTGTCCCTGTTGGCTGAAGCAGTCGGCGTGTCTGTATCGCAGCCTGGGAGGCCGGGCGTTGGGGGAGTCTGCCAAGTGACTGGCCTCCATTTATAGCTAACTGAGAAACTGCGTCGAAGCTTTCGGGAGCCTCTTACAGGGAATGGTTGCAGTTGGGAATTGGAGACTGTGCTGGCAAACGTCAGCAGCTCCTCTCCCTCGGAGGGCTCTTGGTGTGCCGACTCCTAACAGCCAGCACGGTCCCCAGCTCGTGAACGGTCCCATTGCGAGCCGGTCTCGTCCGTGAAAGAGCCAGGTGAGGCTGAGCTCCAACAGTCGGGCTCCACACCTGGAGCCTTTGGGACAGGGCAGTCCTGAGCCGATGTGCCCACCAGGGGACGCGACCAAAGTTGACGTACCACAGGAAAGCGCAATCAAGGCCTCGTGTTCTCTCCATGAAAGGAACGTGAGCTTGAAGGGTGATGCGTCAGCGTGCACCGTGAACAGCTCGCTGGTACACCTGCATTTGCCGCCTCTCACGGTCTCACGCACCCGGGCTCAGTTCCGTGTATAATGCTAAGTGGGAGCGCCAGCCTCGCTTCTGGACTCTAAAGCCTTCCACCCCCTAATGGCAGGTTGTGTGTGTCTCTCACGTGGGGGGAGGAATGAGGTCGCCCACAGAGGTTCTGCCATGAAAGATCTAAAGACGCACGCTGCTGAGGAGCTTGTTCCTCATGGAGCGTCCCCGAAGGCCAGAAGAATGCCGAAGGTATCTTTCAAAGCTGCCGGACGCTCTGCCATTCTAGGACTGAGATACGGACCTTGTGACGGCACTGTAACCCCGCGAGATTCAGTAGACATCGCCAGTGCGAGTGGCAATCCGGAAGGAAGAACCTTCAAGGCGGAGTGTCCTTTCCTGTACAAAACTGCGCCCAAGTGGCTGAGGCAGGGAGCATTTTCCTTCACAGAACCGGCATCCTCGTATGCCTGTGGGTTACTCTAAAGAAACGACACTGTGAGCAACCTCTTCGAAAAGGCCTTCGCAAGCGACTTGGAGACAACAGTAGCGCAGTGGAGGCACAGACCATTATCCTAGAGAGCAGCACAGTGTCTCTAGCAGCGATCGCTTCCCGGAGGATATTTAAGCCACACCGAGATTCCAGCAGGGAGTTTTGCCTTATAGCAGTACAACTCACTCAAGAAAGAGGGATGAGGTGTAGGGCTAATCTACGTGCGCTCACGCTCTGTGTCCCCGAGAAGGTTTCACGGAGCAGAATGCATCACCGACCGCTACCACGTGTGTGTACCAAAGAAGCCCTGTGCCGTGGGTGTTCTCAGGTCGACAGCGAAGACCTAGGTGTGTGCTGCACCCGCGCTCGGTGGTTCACACGTTGCGTGACCGTGTGCCTTTGGAAGATGTTCAGAGCGGGTGGCACCTGCGTGCTGCGAGCGCAAGAGGTGTAGAGTGTAGAGGCCTTTCACACTTGAGGAAGGGCTTGCGTCTCATGGAGAGTACGTGTACGTCGCCCGGGAGATGGAGGTGCGCTCTTGACACCATTTCCTCTGCCCGTTTAAAACACAAGTGTTTGTACTCGATCTGGGCTGCCTGGTGAAACGCTTGGCAGTCCCCATCACCCTGAGCACCTTTCCTGAAGTTTGATTCGTAGCTGGGTAAACTCGGGCTTCAGAGGCTTAGATGAGACAAAACGTGTTCAGCTTGTGGCGAAAGCCTTTGACCAGAGGCATATACGCTTGTGCTTGGGGCGAGGGCTAGGCAAGAACGTTTACACCCCGGGTTTTTATCTTTACCCTAAGCTGTGTCCCTTTTGGCTGCAGCAGGCGGAGAGAACCTGCGGAGAGAGAACAGCTGCGAGGTGGATGCACAGAACACTCACCTCGACACCAGCCCCGGGGTCCCAAGCAACGATCCTTCCCCGGAGGGTACTTAACCCACCCCGGGATTCAAGCAGGGAGTTCGCCTTGTCCAACTCGCACAGGAGACTGGCATGAGATGTAGGGCTCATCTACTTGCGTTCACACTACGTGGCCCGGAGAAGTTCTCACGGAGCCGAATGCAGCACCCTTCCTCCACCACGTGTGTACACAAAGGAGCGCTGGGCAGTGGGTGTTCTCAAGGCCAAGAGAGAAGCCCTTGTTCTGTGCTGCACCTGCTGGGTGGTTCAAAGGTTTTCTGACCTTCCTGCTCTGGAAGCTTTTCAGAGCTGAGGCTACGCCTGGGCTGCGAAAGCGGAGAGGCGTAGAGGCCTTTCACACTGAAGGCGTGGGCCTGTTTCCCATGGAGAAAGTGTACGTCGCCCAACCCCCACCCCCACCCCACCCCACCCCACCCCAACCCACCCCCAGCTGGAGGCATGCGGGTTGACACCATTTTGTCCTGCCCATGGAAAATACAAAGAGGCGTACACGATTTGGGCTGTCTGGTGAGAGAATTTTGAATCGGCGGCACCCTGAGTACCTTTCCCGAAGTTTGCTTCCTAGCTGGTTAAACTCGGCTTTCAGAGGCGAGATGAGAACAAACTTGCTCCGCGTGCGGCGAAGTGCCCTGATGCCCTGCCCTAAATGTTTGAGCTTCTGGCCAGCGTCACGCAAGTACTTTGACACGTAGGAGTCTCCCTTTTACTCCAAGCTGTCCCTGTTGGCTGAAGCAGTCGGCGTGTCTGTATCGCAGCCTGGGAGGCCGGGCGTTGGGGGAGTCTGCCAAGTGACTGGCCTCCATTTATAGCTAACTGAGAAACTGCGTCGAAGCTTTCGGGAGCCTCTTACAGGGAATGGTTGCAGTTGGGAATTGGAGACTGTGCTGGCAAACGTCAGCAGCTCCTCTCCCTCGGAGGGCTCTTGGTGTGCCGACTCCTAACAGCCAGCACGGTCCCCAGCTCGTGAACGGTCCCATTGCGAGCCGGTCTCGTCCGTGAAAGAGCCAGGTGAGGCTGAGCTCCAACAGTCGGGCTCCACACCTGGAGCCTTTGGGACAGGGCAGTCCTGAGCCGATGTGCCCACCAGGGGACGCGACCAAAGTTGACGTACCACAGGAAAGCGCAATCAAGGCCTCGTGTTCTCTCCATGAAAGGAACGTGAGCTTGAAGGGTGATGCGTCAGCGTGCACCGTGAACAGCTCGCTGGTACACCTGCATTTGCCGCCTCTCACGGTCTCACGCACCCGGGCTCAGTTCCGTGTATAATGCTAAGTGGGAGCGCCAGCCTCGCTTCTGGACTCTAAAGCCTTCCACCCCCTAATGGCAGGTTGTGTGTGTCTCTCACGTGGGGGGAGGAATGAGGTCGCCCACAGAGGTTCTGCCATGAAAGATCTAAAGACGCACGCTGCTGAGGAGCTTGTTCCTCATGGAGCATCCCCGAAGGCCAGAAGAATGCCGACGGTCTCTTTCAAAGCTGCCAGACGCTCTGCCATTCTAGGCCTGAGATACGGACCTTGTGATGGCACCGTAACCCGCGAGATTCAGGAGACATCGCCAGTCCGAGTGGCAATCCGGAAGGAAGAATCTGCAAGGCGGAGTGTCCTTTCCTGTACAAAACGGCGCCCAAGTGGCTGAGGCAGGGAGCATTTTCCTTCACAGAACCGGCATCCTCGTATGCCTGTGGGTTGCTCTAAAGAAACGACACTGTGAGCAACCTCTTCGAAAAGGCCTTCGCAAGCGACTTGGAGACAACAGCAGCGCAGTGGAGGCACAGTCCGTTATCCTAGAAAGCAGCACAGTGTCTCTAGCAGCGATCGCTTCCCGGAGGATACTTAAGCCACACCGAGATTCCAGCAGGGAGTTTTGCCTTATAGCAGTACAACTCACTCAAGAAAGAGGGATGAGGTGTAGGGCTAATCTACGTGCGCTCACGCTCTGTGTCCCCGAGAAGGTTTCACGGAGCAGAAGGCATCACCGACCGCTACCACGTGTGTGCACCAAAGAAGCCCTGTGCCGTGGGTGTTCTCAGGCCGACAGCGAAGACCTAGGTGTGTGCTGCACCCGCGCTCGGTGGTTCACACGTTGCGTGACCCCTGTGCCTTTGGAAGATGTTCAGAGCGGGTGGCACCTGCATGCTGCGAGCGCAACAGGTGTAGAGTGTAGAGGCCTTTCACACTGGAGGAAGGGCTTGCGTCTCGTGGAGAGAACGTGTACGTCGCCCGGGAGATGGAGGCGCGCTCTTGACACCATTTCCTCTGCCCGTTTAAAACACAAGTGTTTGTACTCGATCTGGGCTGCCTGGTGAAACGCTTGGCAGTCCGCATCACCCTGAGCACCTCTCCTGAAGTTTGATTCGTAGCTGGGTGAACTCGGGCTTCAGAGGCTTAGATGAGACCAAACGTGTTCAGCTTGTGGCGAAAGGCTTTGACCAGAGGCATATACGCTTGTGCTTGGGGCGAGGGCTAGGCAAGAACGTTTACACCCCGGGTTTTTATCTTTACCCTAAGCTGTGTCCCTTTTGGCTGCAGCAGGCGGAGAGAACCCGCGGAGAGAGAACAGCTGCGAGGTGGATGCACAGAACAGTCACCTCAACACCAGCCCCGGGGTCCCAAGCAACGATCCTTCCCCGGAGGGTACTTAACCCACACCGGGATTCAAGCAGGGAGTTCGCCTTGTCCAACTCGCACAGGAGACTGGCATGAGATGTAGGGCTCATCTACTTGCGTTCACACTACGTGGCCCGGAGAAGTTCTCACGGAGCCGAATGCAGCACCCTTCCTCCACCACGTGTGTACACAAAGGAGCGCTGGGCAGTGGGTGTTCTCAAGGCCAAGAGAGAAGCCCTTGTTCTGTTGTGCACCTGCTGGGTGGTTCAAAGGTTTTCTGACCTTCCTGCTCTGGAAGCTTTTCAGAGCTGAGGCTACGCCTGGGCTGCGAAAGCGGAGAGGCGTAGAGGCCTTTCACACTGAAGGCGTGGGCCTGTTTCCCATGGAGAAAGTGTACGTCGCCCAACCACCACCCCCACCCCACCTCACCCCACCCCAACCCACCCCCAGCTGGAGGCGTGCGGGTTGACACCATTTTGTCCTGCCCATGGAAAATACAAAGAGGCGTACACGATTTGGGCTGTCTGGTGAGAGAATTTTGAAGCGGCGGCACCCTGAGTACCTTTCCCGAAGTTTGCTTCCTAGCTGGTTAAACTCGGCTTTCAGAGGCGAGATGAGAACAAACATGCTCCGCGTGCGGCGAAGTGCCCTGATGCCCTGCCCTAAATGTTTGAGCTTCTGGCCAGCGTCACGCAAGTACTTTGACACGTAGGAGTCTCCCTTTTACTCCAAGCTGTCCCTGTTGGCTGAAGCAGTCGGCGTGTCTGTATCGCAGCCTGGGAGGCCGGGCGTTGGGGGAGTCTGCCAAGTGACTGGCCTCCATTTATAGCTAACTGAGAAACTGCGTCGAAGCTTTCGGGAGCCTCTTACAGGGAATGGTTGCAGTTGGGAATTGGAGACTGTGCTGGCAAACGTCAGCAGCTCCTCTCCCTCGGAGGGCTCTTGGTGTGCCGACTCCTAACAGCCAGCACGGTCCCCAGCTCGTGAACGGTCCCATTGCGAGCCGGTCTCGTCCGTGAAAGAGCCACGTGAGGCTGAGCTCCAACAGTCGGGCTCCACACCTGGAGCCTTTGGGACAGGGCAGTCCTGAGCCGATGTGCCCACCAGAGGACGCGACCAAAGTTTACGTACCACAGGAAAGCGCAATCAAGGCCTCGTGTTCTCTCCATGAAAGGAACGTGAGCTTGAAGGGTGATGCGTCAGCGTGCACTGTGAACAGCTCGCTGGTACGCCTGTCTTTGCCCACTCTCACGCACCCGGGCTCAGTTCCGTGCAGGAACGCTGAGTGGGAGCGCCAGCCTCGCTGCTGGACTCTAAAGCCTTCCACCCCCTAATGGCAGGTTGTGTGTGTCTCTCACGTGGGGGGAGGAATGAGGTCGCCCACAGAGGTTCTGCCATGAAAGATCTAAAGACGCACGCTGCTGAGGAGCTTGTTCCTCATGGAGCGTCCCCGAAGGCCAGAAGAATGCCGACGGTCTCTTTCAAAGCTGCCGGACGCTCTGCCGTTCTAGGCCTGAGATACGGACCCTGTGACGGCACCGTAACCCCGCGAGATTCAGGAGACATCGCCAGTGCGAGTGGCAATCCGGAAGGAAGAGCCTCCAAGGCGGAGTGTCCTTTCCTGTACAAAACGGCGCCCAAGTGGCTGAGGCAGGGAGCATTTTCCTTCACAGAACCGGCATCCTCGTATGCCTGTGGGTTGCTCTAAAGAAACGACACTGTGAGCAACCTCTTCGAAAAGGCCTTCGCAAGCGACTTGGAGACAACAGCAGCGCAGTGGAGGCACAGACCGTTATCCTAGAGAGCAGCACAGTGTCTCTAGCAGCGATCGCTTCCCGGAGGATACTTAAGCCACACCGAGATTCCAGCAGGGAGTTTTGCCTTATAGCAGTACAACTCACTCAAGAAAGAGGGATGAGGTGTAGGGCTAATCTACGTGCGCTCACGCTCTGTGTCCCCGAGAAGGTTTCACGGAGCAGAAGGCATCACCGACCGCTACCACGTGTGTGCACCAAAGAAGCCCTGTGCCGTGGGTGTTCTCAGGCCGACAGCGAAGACCTAGGTGTGTGCTGCACCCGCGCTCGGTGGTTCACACGTTGCGTGACCCCTGTGCCTTTGGAAGATGTTCAGAGCGGGTGGCACCTGCGTGCTGCGAGCGCAAGAGGTGTAGAGTGTAGAGGCCTTTCACACTGGAGGAAGGGCTTGCGTCTCGTGGAGAGAACGTGTACGTCGCCCGGGAGATGGAGGCGCGCTCTTGACACCATTTCCTCTGCCCGTTTAAAACACAAGTGTTTGTACTCGATCTGGGCTGCCTGGTGAAACGCTTGGCAGTCCGCATCACCCTGAGCACCTCTCCTGAAGTTTGATTCGTAGCTGGGTGAACTCGGGCTTCAGAGGCTTAGATGAGACCAAACGTGTTCAGCTTGTGGCGAAAGCCTTTGACCAGAGGCATATACGCTTGTGCTTGGGGCGAGGGCTAGGCAAGAACGTTTACACCCCGGGTTTTTATCTTTACCCTAAGCTGTGTCCCTTTTGGCTGCAGCAGGCGGAGAGAACCCGCGGAGAGAGAACAGCTGCGAGGTGGATGCACAGAACAGTCACCTCGACACCAGCCCCGGGGTCCCAAGCAATGATCCTTCCCCGGAGGGTACTTAACCCACCCCGGGATTCAAGCAGGGAGTTCGCCTTGTCCAACTCGCACAGGAGACTGGCATGAGATGTAGGGCTCATCTACTTGCGTTCACACTACGTGGCCCGGAGAAGTTCTCACGGAGCCGAATGCAGCACCCTTCCTCCACCACGTGTGTACACAAAGGAGCACTGGGCAGTGGGTGTTCTCAAGGCCAAGAGAGAAGCCCTTGTTCTGTGCTGCACCTGCTGGGTGTTCAAAGGTTTTCTGACCTTCCTGCTCTGGAAGCTTTTCAGAGCTGAGGCTACGCCTGGGCTGCGAAAGCGGAGAGGCGTAGAGGCCTTTCACACTGAAGGCGTGGGCCTGTTTCCCATGGAGAAAGTGTACGTCGCCCAACCCCCACCCCACCCCACCCCACCCCACCCCAACCCACCCCCAGCTGGAGGCGTGCGGGTTGACACCATTTTGTCCTGCCCATGGAAAATACAAAGAGGCGTACACGATTTGGGCTGTCTGGTGAGAGAATTTTGAAGCGGCGGCACCCTGAGTACCTTTCCCGAAGTTTGCTTCCTAGCTGGTTAAACTCGGCTTTCAGAGGCGAGATGAGAACAAACTTGCTCCGCGTGCGGCGAAGTGCCCTGATGCCCTGCCCTAAATGTTTGAGCTTCTGGCCAGCGTCACGCAAGTACTTTGACACGTAGGAGTCTCCCTTTTACTCCAAGCTGTCCCTGTTGGCTGAAGCAGTCGGCGTGTCTGTATCGCAGCCTGGGAGGCCGGGGCGTTGGGGGAGTCTGCCAAGTGACTGGCCTCCATTTATAGCTAACTGAGAAACTGCGTCGAAGCTTTCGGGAGCCTCTTACAGGGAATGGTTGCAGTTGGGAATTGGAGACTGTGCTGGCAAACGTCAGCAGCTCCTCTCCCTCGGAGGGCTCTTGGTGTGCCGACTCCTAACAGCCAGCACGGTCCCCAGCTCGTGAACGGTCCCATTGCGAGCCGGTCTCGTCCGTGAAAGAGCCACGTGAGGCTGAGCTCCAACAGTCGGGCTCCACACCTGGAGCCTTTGGGACAGGGCAGTCCTGAGCCGATGTGCCCACCAGGGGACGCGACCAAAGTTTACGTACCACAGGAAAGCGCAATCAAGGCCTCGTGTTCTCTCCATGAAAGGAACGTGAGCTTGAAGGGTGATGCGTCAGCGTGCACCGTGAACAGCTCGCTGGTACGCCTGTCTTTGCCCCCTCTCACGGTCTCACGCACCCGGGCTCAGTTCCGTGCAGGAACGCTGAGTGGGAGCGCCAGCCTCGCTGCTGGACTCTAAAGCCTTCCACCCCCTAATGGCAGGTTGTGTGTGTCTCTCACGTGGGGGGAGGAATGAGGTCGCCCACAGAGGTTCTGCCATGAAAGATCTAAAGACGCACGCTGCTGAGGAGCTTGTTCCTCATGGAGCATCCCCGAAGGCCAGAAGAATGCCGACGGTCTCTTTCAAAGCTGCCGGACGCTCTGCCGTTCTAGGCCTGAGATACGGACCCTGTGACGGCACCGTAACCCCGCGAGATTCAGGAGACATCGCCAGTGCGAGTGGCAATCCGGAAGGAAGAGCCTCCAAGGCGGAGTGTCCTTTCCTGTACAAAACGGCGCCCAAGTGGCTGAGGCAGGGAGCATTTTCCTTCACAGAACCGGCATCCTCGTATGCCTGTGGGTTACTCTAAAGAAACGACACTGTGAGCAACCTCTTCGAAAAGGCCTTCGCAAGCGACTTGGAGACAACAGCAGCGCAGTGGAGGCACAGACCGTTATCCTAGAGAGCAGCACAGTGTCTCTAGCAGCGATCGCTTCCCGGAGGATACTTAAGCCACACCGAGATTCCAGCAGGGAGTTTTGCCTTATAGCAGTACAACTCACTCAAGAAAGAGGGATGAGGTGTAGGGCTAATCTACGTGCGCTCACGCTCTGTGTCCCCGAGAAGGTTTCACGGAGCAGAAGGCATCACCGACCGCTACCGCGTGTGTGCACCAAAGAAGCCCTGTGCCGTGGGTGTTCTCAGGCCGACAGCGAAGACCTAGGTGTGTGCTGCACCCGCGCTCGGTGGTTCACACGTTGCGTGACCCCTGTGCCTTTGGAAGATGTTCAGAGCGGGTGGCACCTGCGTGCTGCGAGCGCAAGAGGTGTAGAGTGTAGAGGCCTTTCACACTGGAGGAAGGGCTTGCGTCTCGTGGAGAGAACGTGTACGTCGCCCGGGAGATGGAGGCGCGCTCTTGACACCATTTCCTCTGCCCGTTTAAAACACAAGTGTTTGTACTCGATCTGGGCTGCCTGGTGAAACGCTTGGCAGTCCGCATCACCCTGAGCACCTCTCCTGAAGTTTGATTCGTAGCTGGGTGAACTCGGGCTTCAGAGGCTTAGATGAGACCAAACGTGTTCAGCTTGTGGCGAAAGCCTTTGACCAGAGGCATATACGCTTGTGCTTGGGGCGAGGGCTAGGCAAGAACGTTTACACCCCGGGTTTTTATCTTTACCCTAAGCTGTGTCCCTTTTGGCTGCAGCAGGCGGAGAGAACCCGCGGAGAGAGAACAGCTGCGAGGTGGATGCACAGAACAGTCACCTCGACACCAGCCCCGGCGTCCCAAGCAACGATCCTTCCCCGGAGGGTACTTAACCCACCCCGGGATTCAAGCAGGGAGTTCGCCTTGTCCAACTCGCACAGGAGACTGGCATGAGATGTAGGGCACATCTACTTGTGTTCACACTACGTGGCCCGGAGAAGTTCTCACGGAGCCGAATGCAGCACCCTTCCTCCACCACGTGTGTACACAAAGGAGCGCTGGGCAGTGGGTGTTCTCAAGGCCAAGAGAGAAGCCCTTGTTCTGTGCTGCACCTGCTGGGTGGTTCAAAGGTTTTCTGACCTTCCTGCTCTGGAAGCTTTTCAGAGCTGAGGCTACGCCTGGGCTGCGAAAGCGGAGAGGCGTAGAGGCCTTTCACACTGAAGGCGTGGGCCTGTTTCCCATGGAGAAAGTGTACGTCGCCCAACCCCCACCCCCACCCCACCCCAACCCACCCCAACCCACCCCCAGCTGGAGGCGTGCGGGTTGACACCATTTTGTCCTGCCCATGGAAAATACAAAGAGGCGTACACGATTTGGGCTGTCTGGTGAGAGAATTTTGAAGCGGCGGCACCCTGAGTACCTTTCCCGAAGTTTGCTTCCTAGCTGGTTAAACTCGGCTTTCAGAGGCGAGATGAGAACAAACTTGCTCCGCGTGCGGCGAAGTGCCCTGATGCCCTGCCCTAAATGTTTGAGCTTCTGGCCAGCGTCACGCAAGTACTTTGACACGTAGGAGTCTCCCTTTTACTCCAAGCTGTCCCTGTTGGCTGAAGCAGTCGGCGTGTCTGTATCGCAGCCTGGGAGGCCGGGCGTTGGGGGAGTCTGCCAAGTGACTGGCCTCCATTTATAGCTAACTGAGAAACTGCGTCGAAGCTTTCGGGAGCCTCTTACAGGGAATGGTTGCAGTTGGGAATTGGAGACTGTGCTGGCAAACGTCAGCAGCTCCTCTCCCTCGGAGGGCTCTTGGTGTGCCGACTCCTAACAGCCAGCACGGTCCCCAGCTCGTGAACGGTCCCATTGCGAGCCGGTCTCGTCCGTGAAAGAGCCACGTGAGGCTGAGCTCCAACAGTCGGGCTCCACACCTGGAGCCTTTGGGACAGGGCAGTCCTGAGCCGATGTGCCCACCAGGGGACGCGACCAAAGTTTACGTACCACAGGAAAGCGCAATCAAGGCCTCGTGTTCTCTCCATGAAAGGAACGTGAGCTTGAAGGGTGATGCGTCAGCGTGCACCGTGAACAGCTCGCTGGTACGCGTGTCTTTGCCCCCTCTTACGCACCCGGGCTCAGTTCCGTGCAGGAACGCTGAGTGGGAGCGCCAGCCTCGCTGCTGGACTCTAAAGCCTTCCACCCCCTAATGGCAGGTTGTGTGTGTCTCTCACGTGGGGGGAGGAATGAGGTCGCCCACAGAGGTTCTGCCATGAAAGATCTAAAGACGCACGCTGCTGAGGAGCTTGTTCCTCATGGAGCGTCCCCGAAGGCCAGAAGAATGCCGACGGTCTCTTTCAAAGCTGCCGGACGCTCTGCCGTTCTAGGCCTGAGATACGGACCCTGTGACGGCACCGTAACCCCGCGAGATTCAGGAGACATCGCCAGTGCGAGTGGCAATCCGGAAGGAAGAGCCTCCAAGGCGGAGTGTCCTTTCCTGTACAAAACGGCGCCCAAGTGGCTGAGGCAGGGAGCATTTTCCTTCACAGAAGCGGCATCCTCGTATGCCTGTGGGTTACTCTAAAGAAACGACACTGTGAGCAACCTCTTCGAAAAGGCCTTCGCAAGCGACTTGGAGACAACAGCAGCGCAGTGGAGGCACAGACCGTTATCCTAGAGAGCAGCACAGTGTCTCTAGCAGCGATCGCTTCCCGGAGGATACTTAAGCCACACCGAGATTCCAGCAGGGAGTTTTGCCTTATAGCAGTACAACTCACTCAAGAAAGAGGGATGAGGTGTAGGGCTAATCTACGTGCGCTCACGCTCTGTGTCCCCGAGAAGGTTTCACGGAGCAGAAGGCATCACCGACCGCTACCACGTGTGTGCACCAAAGAAGCCCTGTGCCGTGGGTGTTCTCAGGCCGACAGCGAAGACCTAGGTGTGTGCTGCACCCGCGCTCGGTGGTTCACACGTTGCGTGACCCCTGTGCCTTTGGAAGATGTTCAGAGCGGGTGGCACCTGCGTGCTGCGAGCGCAAGAGGTGTAGAGTGTAGAGGCCTTTCACACTGGAGGAAGGGCTTGCGTCTCGTGGAGAGAACGTGTACATCGCCCGGGAGATGGAGGCGCGCTCTTGACACCATTTCCTCTGCCTGTTTAAAACACAAGTGTTTGTACTCGATCTGGGCTGCCTGGTGAAACGCTTGGCAGTCCGCATCACCCTGAGCACCTCTCCTGAAGTTTGATTCGTAGCTGGGTGAACTCGGGCTTCAGAGGCTTAGATGAGACCAAACGTGTTCAGCTTGTGGCGAAAGCCTTTGACCAGAGGCATATACGCTTGTGCTTGGGGCGAGGGCTAGGCAAGAACGTTTACACCCCGGGTTTTTATCTTTACCCTAAGCTGTGTCCCTTTTGGCTGCAGCAGGTGGAGAGAACCCGCGGAGAGAGAACAGCTGCGAGGTGGATGCACAGAACAGTCACCTCGACACCAGCCCCGGGGTCCCAAGCAACGATCCTTCCCCGGAGGGTACTTAACCCACCCCGGGATTCAAGCAGGGAGTTCGCCTTGTCCAACTCGCACAGGAGACTGGCATGAGATGTAGGGCTCATCTACTTGCGTTCACACTACGTGGCCCGGAGAAGTTCTCACGGAGCCGAATGCAGCACCCTTCCTCCACCACGTGTGTACACAAAGGAGCGCTGGGCAGTGGGTGTTCTCAAGGCCAAGAGAGAAGCCCTTGTTCTGTGCTGCACCTGCTGGGTGGTTCAAAGGTTTTCTGACCTTCCTTCTCTGGAAGCTTTTCAGAGCTGAGGCTACGCCTGGGCTGCGAAAGCGGAGAGGCGTAGAGGCCTTTCACACTGAAGGCGTGGGCCTGTTTCCCATGGAGAAAGTGTACGTCGCCCAACCCCCACCCCCACCCCACCCCACCCCACCCCAACCCACCCCCAGCTGGAGGCGTGCGGGTTGACACCATTTTGTCCTGCCCATGGAAAATACAAAGAGGCGTACACGATTTGGGCTGTCTGGTGAGAGAATTTTGAAGCGGCGGCACCCTGAGTACCTTTCCCGAAGTTTGCTTCCTAGCTGGTTAAACTCGGCTTTCAGAGGCGAGATGAGAACAAACTTGCTCCGCGTGCGGCGAAGTGCCCTGATGCCCTGCCCTAAATGTTTGAGCTTCTGGCCAGCGTCACGCAAGTACTTTGACACGTAGGAGCTTCCCTTTTACTCCAAGCTGTCCCTGTTGGCTGAAGCAGTCGGCGTGTCTGTATCGCAGCCTGGGAGGCCGGGCGTTGGGGGAGTCTGCCAAGTGACTGGCCTCCATTTATAGCTAACTGAGAAACTGCGTCGAAGCTTTCGGGAGCCTCTTACAGGGAATGGTTGCAGTTGGGAATTGGAGACTGTGCTGGCAAACGTCAGCAGCTCCTCTCCCTCGGAGGGCTCTTGGTGTGCCGACTTCTAACAGCCAGCACGGTCCCCAGCTCGTGAACGGTCCCATTGCGAGCCGGTCTCGTCCGTGAAAGAGCCACGTGAGGCTGAGCTCCAACATTCGGGCTCCACACCTGGAGCCTTTGGGACAGGGCAGTCCTGAGCCGATGTGCCCACCAGGGGACGCGACCAAAGTTTACGTACCACAGGAAAGCGCAATCAAGGCCTCGTGTTCTCTCCATGAAAGGAACGTGAGCTTGAAGGGTGATGCGTCAGCGTGCACCGTGAACAGCTCGCTGGTACGCCTGTCTTTGCCCCCTCTCACGGTCTCACGCACCCGGGCTCAGTTCCGTGCAGGAACGCTGAGTGGGAGCGCCAGCCTCGCTGCTGGACTCTAAAGCCTTCCACCCCCTAATGGCAGGTTGTGTGTGTCTCTCACGTGGGGGGAGGAATGAGGTCGCCCACAGAGGTTCTGCCATGAAAGATCTAAAGACGCACGCTGCTGAGGAGCTTGTTCCTCATGGAGCGTCCCCGAAGGCCAGAAGAATGCCGACGGTCTCTTTCAAAGCTGCCGGACGCTCTGCCGTTCTAGGCCTGAGATACGGACCCTGTGACGGCACCGTAACCCTGCGAGATTCAGGAGACATCGCCAGTGCGAGTGGCAATCCGGAAGGAAGAGCCTCCAAGGCGGAGTGTCCTTTCCTGTACAAAACGGCGCCCAAGTGGCTGAGGCAGGGAGCATTTTCCTTCACAGAACCGGCATCCTCGTATGCCTGTGGGTTGCTCTAAAGAAATGACACTGTGAGCAACCTCTTCGAAAAGGCCTTCGCAAGCGACTTGGAGACAACAGCAGCGCAGTGGAGGCACAGACCGTTATCCTAGAGAGCAGCACATTGTCTCTAGCAGCGATCGCTTCCCGGAGGATACTTAAGCCACACCGAGATTCCAGCAGGGAGTTTTGCCTTATAGCAGTACAACTCACTCAAGAAAGAGGGATGAGGTGTAGGGCTAATCTACGTGCGCTCACGCTCTGTGTCCCCGAGAAGGTTTCACGGAGCAGAAGGCATCACCGACCGCTACCACGTGTGTGCACCAAAGAAGCCCTGTGCCGTGGGTGTTCTCAGGCCGACAGCGAAGACCTAGGTGTGTGCTGCACCCGCGCTCGGTGGTTCACACGTTGCGTGACCCCTGTGCCTTTGGAAGATGTTCAGAGCGGGTGGTACCTGCGTGCTGCGAGCGCAAGAGGTGTAGAGTGTAGAGGCCTTTCACACTGGAGGAAGGGCTTGCGTCTCGTGGAGAGAACGTGTACGTCGCCCGGGAGATGGAGGCGCGCTCTTGACACCATTTCCTCTGCCCGTTTAAAACACAAGTGTTTGTACTCGATCTGGGCTGCCTGGTGAAACGCTTGGCAGTCCGCATCACCCTGAGCACCTCTCCTGAAGTTTGATTCGTAGCTGGGTGAACTCGGGCTTCAGAGGCTTAGATGAGACCAAACGTGTTCAGCTTGTGGCGAAAGCCTTTGACCAGAGGCATATACGCTTGTGCTTGGGGCGAGGGCTAGGCAAGAACGTTTACACCCCGGGTTTTTATCTTTACCCTAAGCTGTGTCCCTTTTGGCTGCAGCAGGCGGAGAGAACCCGCGGAGAGAGAACAGCTGCGAGGTGGATGCACAGAACAGTCACCTCGACACCAGCCCCGGGGTCCCAAGCAACGATCCTTCCCCGGAGGGTACTTAACCCACCCCGGGATTCAAGCAGGGAGTTCGCCTTGTCCAACTCGCACAGGAGACTGGCATGAGATGTAGGGCTCATCTACTTGCGTTCACACTACGTGGCCCGGAGAAGTTCTCACGGAGCCGAATGCAGCACCCTTCCTCCACCACGTGTGTACACAAAGGAGCGCTGGGCAGTGGGTGTTCTCAAGGCCAAGAGAGAAGCCCTTGTTCTGTGCTGCACCTGCTGGGTGGTTCAAAGGTTTTCTGACCTTCCTGCTCTGGAAGCTTTTCAGAGCTGAGGCTGCGCCTGGGCTGCGAAAGCGGAGAGGCGTAGAGGCCTTTCACACTGAAGGCGTGGGCCTGTTTCCCATGGGGAAAGTGTACGTCGCCCAACCCCCACCCCCACCCCACCCCACCCCACCCCAACCCACCCCCAGCTGGAGGCGTGCGGGTTGACACCATTTTGTCCTGCCCATGGAAAATACAAAGAGGCGTACACGATTTGGGCTGTCTGGTGAGAGAATTTTGAAGCGGCGGCACCCTGAGTACCTTTCCCGAAGTTTGCTTCCTAGCTGGTTAAACTCGGCTTTCAGAGGCGAGATGAGAACAAACTTGCTCCGCGTGCGGCGAAGTGCCCTGATGCCCTGCCCTAAATGTTTGAGCTTCTGGCCAGCGTCACGCAAGTACTTTGACACGTAGGAGTCTCCCTTTTACTCCAAGCTGACCCTGTTGGCTGAAGCAGTCGGCGTGTCTGTATCGCAGCCTGGGAGGCCGGGCGTTGGGGGAGTCTGCCAAGTGACTGGCCTCCATTTATAGCTAACTGAGAAACTGCGTCGAAGCTTTCGGGAGCATCTTACAGGGAATGGTTGCAGTTGGGAATTGGAGACTGTGCTGGCAAACGTCAGCAGCTCCTCTCCCTCGGAGGGCTCTTGGTGTGCCGACTCCTAACAGCCAGCACGGTCCCCAGCTCGTGAACGGTCCCATTGCGAGCCGGTCTCGTCCGTGAAAGAGCCACGTGAGGCTGAGCTCCAACAGTCGGGCTCCACACCTGGAGCCTTTGGGACAGGGCAGTCCTGAGCCGATGTGCCCACCAGGGGACGCGACCAAAGTTTACGTACCACAGGAAAGCGCAATCAAGGCCTCGTGTTCTCTCCATGAAAGGAACGTGAGCTTGAAGGGTGATGCGTCAGCGTGCACCGTGAACAGCTCGCTGGTACGCGTGTCTTTGCCCCCTCTTACGCACCCGGGCTCAGTTCCGTGCAGGAACGCTGAGTGGGAGCGCCAGCCTCGCTGCTGGACTCTAAAGCCTTCCACCCCCTAATGGCAGGTTGTGTGTGTCTCTCACGTGGGGGGAGGAATGAGGTCGCCCACAGAGGTTCTGCCATGAAAGATCTAAAGACGCACGCTGCTGAGGAGCTTGTTCCTCATGGAGCGTCCCCGAAGGCCAGAAGAATGCCGACGGTCTCTTTCAAAGCTGCCGGACGCTCTGCCGTTCTAGGCCTGAGATACGGACCCTGTGACGGCACCGTAACCCCGCGAGATTCAGGAGACATCGCCAGTGCGAGTGGCAATCCGGAAGGAAGAGCCTCCAAGGCGGAGTGTCCTTTCCTGTACAAAACGGCGCCCAAGTGGCTGAGGCAGGGAGCATTTTCCTTCACAGAAGCGGCATCCTCGTATGCCTGTGGGTTACTCTAAAGAAACGACACTGTGAGCAACCTCTTCGAAAAGGCCTTCGCAAGCGACTTGGAGACAACAGCAGCGCAGTGGAGGCACAGACCGTTATCCTAGAGAGCAGCACAGTGTCTCTAGCAGCGATCGCTTCCCGGAGGATACTTAAGCCACACCGAGATTCCAGCAGGGAGTTTTGCCTTATAGCAGTACAACTCACTCAAGAAAGAGGGATGAGGTGTAGGGCTAATCTACGTGCGCTCACGCTCTGTGTCCCCGAGAAGGTTTCACGGAGCAGAAGGCATCACCGACCGCTACCACGTGTGTGCACCAAAGAAGCCCTGTGCCGTGGGTGTTCTCAGGCCGACAGCGAAGACCTAGGTGTGTGCTGCACCCGCGCTCGGTGGTTCACACGTTGCGTGACCCCTGTGCCTTTGGAAGATGTTCAGAGCGGGTGGCACCTGCGTGCTGCGAGCGCAAGAGGTGTAGAGTGTAGAGGCCTTTCACACTGGAGGAAGGGCTTGCGTCTCGTGGAGAGAACGTGTACGTCGCCCGGGAGATGGAGGCGCGCTCTTGACACCATTTCCTCTGCCTGTTTAAAACACAAGTGTTTGTACTCGATCTGGGCTGCCTGGTGAAACGCTTGGCAGTCCGCATCACCCTGAGCACCTCTCCTGAAGTTTGATTCGTAGCTGGGTGAACTCGGGCTTCAGAGGCTTAGATGAGACCAAACGTGTTCAGCTTGTGGCGAAAGCCTTTGACCAGAGGCATATACGCTTGTGCTTGGGGCGAGGGCTAGGCAAGAACGTTTACACCCCGGGTTTTTATCTTTACCCTAAGCTGTGTCCCTTTTGGCTGCAGCAGGTGGAGAGAACCCGCGGAGAGAGAACAGCTGCGAGGTGGATGCACAGAACAGTCACCTCGACACCAGCCCCGGGGTCCCAAGCAACGATCCTTCCCCGGAGGGTACTTAACCCACCCCGGGATTCAAGCAGGGAGTTCGCCTTGTCCAACTCGCACAGGAGACTGGCATGAGATGTAGGGCTCATCTACTTGCGTTCACACTACGTGGCCCGGAGAAGTTCTCACGGAGCCGAATGCAGCACCCTTCCTCCACCACGTGTGTACACAAAGGAGCGCTGGGCAGTGGGTGTTCTCAAGGCCAAGAGAGAAGCCCTTGTTCTGTGCTGCACCTGCTGGGTGGTTCAAAGGTTTTCTGACCTTCCTGCTCTGGAAGCTTTTCAGAGCTGAGGCTACGCCTGGGCTGCGAAAGCGGAGAGGCGTAGAGGCCTTTCACACTGAAGGCGTGGGCCTGTTTCCCATGGAGAAAGTGTACGTCGCCCAACCCCCACCCCCACCCCACCCCACCCCACCCCAACCCACCCCCAGCTGGAGGCGTGCGGGTTGACACCATTTTGTCCTGCCCATGGAAAATACAAAGAGGCGTACACGATTTGGGCTGTCTGGTGAGAGAATTTTGAAGCGGCGGCACCCTGAGTACCTTTCCCGAAGTTTGCTTCCTAGCTGGTTAAACTCGGCTTTCAGAGGCGAGATGAGAACAAACTTGCTCCGCGTGCGGCGAAGTGCCCTGATGCCCTGCCCTAAATGTTTGAGCTTCTGGCCAGCGTCACGCAAGTACTTTGACACGTAGGAGCTTCCCTTTTACTCCAAGCTGTCCCTGTTGGCTGAAGCAGTCGGCGTGTCTGTATCGCAGCCTGGGAGGCCGGGCGTTGGGGGAGTCTGCCAAGTGACTGGCCTCCATTTATAGCTAACTGAGAAACTGCGTCGAAGCTTTCGGGAGCCTCTTACAGGGAATGGTTGCAGTTGGGAATTGGAGACTGTGCTGGCAAACGTCAGCAGCTCCTCTCCCTCGGAGGGCTCTTGGTGTGCCGACTTCTAACAGCCAGCACGGTCCCCAGCTCGTGAACGGTCCCATTGCGAGCCGGTCTCGTCCGTGAAAGAGCCACGTGAGGCTGAGCTCCAACATTCGGGCTCCACACCTGGAGCCTTTGGGACAGGGCAGTCCTGAGCCGATGTGCCCACCAGGGGACGCGACCAAAGTTTACGTACCACAGGAAAGCGCAATCAAGGCCTCGTGTTCTCTCCATGAAAGGAACGTGAGCTTGAAGGGTGATGCGTCAGCGTGCACCGTGAACAGCTCGCTGGTACGCCTGTCTTTGCCCCCTCTCACGGTCTCACGCACCCGGGCTCAGTTCCGTGCAGGAACGCTGAGTGGGAGCGCCAGCCTCGCTGCTGGACTCTAAAGCCTTCCACCCCCTAATGGCAGGTTGTGTGTGTCTCTCACGTGGGGGGAGGAATGAGGTCGCCCACAGAGGTTCTGCCATGAAAGATCTAAAGACGCACGCTGCTGAGGAGCTTGTTCCTCATGGAGCGTCCCCGAAGGCCAGAAGAATGCCGACGGTCTCTTTCAAAGCTGCCGGACGCTCTGCCGTTCTAGGCCTGAGATACGGACCCTGTGACGGCACCGTAACCCTGCGAGATTCAGGAGACATCGCCAGTGCGAGTGGCAATCCGGAAGGAAGAGCCTCCAAGGCGGAGTGTCCTTTCCTGTACAAAACGGCGCCCAAGTGGCTGAGGCAGGGAGCATTTTCCTTCACAGAACCGGCATCCTCGTATGCCTGTGGGTTGCTCTAAAGAAATGACACTGTGAGCAACCTCTTCGAAAAGGCCTTCGCAAGCGACTTGGAGACAACAGCAGCGCAGTGGAGGCACAGACCGTTATCCTAGAGAGCAGCACATTGTCTCTAGCAGCGATCGCTTCCCGGAGGATACTTAAGCCACACCGAGATTCCAGCAGGGAGTTTTGCCTTATAGCAGTACAACTCACTCAAGAAAGAGGGATGAGGTGTAGGGCTAATCTACGTGCGCTCACGCTCTGTGTCCCCGAGAAGGTTTCACGGAGCAGAAGGCATCACCGACCGCTACCACGTGTGTGCACCAAAGAAGCCCTGTGCCGTGGGTGTTCTCAGGCCGACAGCGAAGACCTAGGTGTGTGCTGCACCCGCGCTCGGTGGTTCACACGTTGCGTGACCCCTGTGCCTTTGGAAGATGTTCAGAGCGGGTGGCACCTGCGTGCTGCGAGCGCAAGAGGTGTAGAGTGTAGAGGCCTTTCACACTGGAGGAAGGGCTTGCGTCTCGTGGAGAGAACGTGTACGTCGCCCGGGAGATGGAGGCGCGCTCTTGACACCATTTCCTCTGCCCGTTTAAAACACAAGTGTTTGTACTCGATCTGGGCTGCCTGGTGAAACGCTTGGCAGTCCGCATCACCCTGAGCACCTCTCCTGAAGTTTGATTCGTAGCTGGGTGAACTCGGGCTTCAGAGGCTTAGATGAGACCAAACGTGTTCAGCTTGTGGCGAAAGCCTTTGACCAGAGGCATATACGCTTGTGCTTGGGGCGAGGGCTAGGCAAGAACGTTTACACCCCGGGTTTTTATCTTTACCCTAAGCTGTGTCCCTTTTGGCTGCAGCAGGCGGAGAGAACCCGCGGAGAGAGAACAGCTGCGAGGTGGATGCACAGAACAGTCACCTCGACACCAGCCCCGGGGTCCCAAGCAACGATCCTTCCCCGGAGGGTACTTAACCCACCCCGGGATTCAAGCAGGGAGTTCGCCTTGTCCAACTCGCACAGGAGACTGGCATGAGATGTAGGGCTCATCTACTTGCGTTCACACTACGTGGCCCGGAGAAGTTCTCACGGAGCCGAATGCAGCACCCTTCCTCCACCACGTGTGTACACAAAGGAGCGCTGGGCAGTGGGTGTTCTCAAGGCCAAGAGAGAAGCCCTTGTTCTGTGCTGCACCTGCTGGGTGGTTCAAAGGTTTTCTGACCTTCCTGCTCTGGAAGCTTTTCAGAGCTGAGGCTGCGCCTGGGCTGCGAAAGCGGAGAGGCGTAGAGGCCTTTCACACTGAAGGCGTGGGCCTGTTTCCCATGGGGAAAGTGTACGTCGCCCAACCCCCACCCCCACCCCACCCCACCCCACCCCAACCCACCCCCAGCTGGAGGCGTGCGGGTTGACACCATTTTGTCCTGCCCATGGAAAATACAAAGAGGCGTACACGATTTGGGCTGTCTGGTGAGAGAATTTTGAAGCGGCGGCACCCTGAGTACCTTTCCCGAAGTTTGCTTCCTAGCTGGTTAAACTCGGCTTTCAGAGGCGAGATGAGAACAAACTTGCTCCGCGTGCGGCGAAGTGCCCTGATGCCCTGCCCTAAATGTTTGAGCTTCTGGCCAGCGTCACGCAAGTACTTTGACACGTAGGAGTCTCCCTTTTACTCCAAGCTGTCCCTGTTGGCTGAAGCAGTCGGCGTGTCTGTATCGCAGCCTGGGAGGCCGGGCGTTGGGGGAGTCTGCCAAGTGACTGGCCTCCATTTATAGCTAACTGAGAAACTGCGTCGAAGCTTTCGGGAGCCTCTTACAGGGAATGGTTGCAGTTGGGAATTGGAGACTGTGCTGGCAAACGTCAGCAGCTCCTCTCCCTCGGAGGGCTCTTGGTGTGCCGACTCCTAACAGCCAGCACGGTCCCCAGCTCGTGAACGGTCCCATTGCGAGCCGGTCTCGTCCGTGAAAGAGCCACGTGAGGCTGAGCTCCAACAGTCGGGCTCCACACCTGGAGCCTTTGGGACAGGGCAGTCCTGAGCCGATGTGCCCACCAGGGGACGCGACCAAAGTTTACGTACCACAGGAAAGCGCAATCAAGGCCTCGTGTTCTCTCCATGAAAGGAACGTGAGCTTGAAGGGTGATGCGTCAGCGTGCACCGTGAACAGCTCGCTGGTACGCCTGTCTTTGCCCCCTCTCACGGTCTCACGCACCCGGGCTCAGTTCCGTGCAGGAACGCTGAGTGGGAGCGCCAGCCTCGCTGCTGGACTCTAAAGCCTTCCACCCCCTAATGGCAGGTTGTGTGTGTCTCTCACGTGGGGGGAGGAATGAGGTCGCCCACAGAGGTTCTGCCATGAAAGATCTAAAGACGCACGCTGCTGAGGAGCTTGTTCCTCATGGAGCGTCCCCGAAGGCCAGAAGAATGCCGACGGTCTCTTTCAAAGCTGCCGGACGCTCTGCCGTTCTAGGCCTGAGATACGGACCCTGTGACGGCACCGTAACCCCGCGAGATTCAGGAGACATCGCCAGTGCGAGTGGCAATCCGGAAGGAAGAGCCTCCAAGGCGGAGTGTCCTTTCCTGTACAAAACGGCGCCCAAGTGGCTGAGGCAGGGAGCATTTTCCTTCACAGAACCGGCATCCTCGTATGCCTGTGGGTTGCTCTAAAGAAACGACACTGTGAGCAACCTCTTCGAAAAGGCCTTCGCAAGCGACTTGGAGACAACAGCAGCGCAGTGGAGGCACAGACCGTTATCCTAGAGAGCAGCACAGTGTCTCTAGCAGCGATCGCTTCCCGGAGGATACTTAAGCCACACCGAGATTCCAGCAGGGAGTTTTGCCTTATAGCAGTACAACTCACTCAAGAAAGAGGGATGAGGTGTAGGGCTAATCTACGTGCGCTCACGCTCTGTGTCCCCGAGAAGGTTTCACGGAGCAGAAGGCATCACCGACCGCTACCACGTGTGTGCACCAAAGAAGCCCTGTGCCGTGGGTGTTCTCAGGCCGACAGCGAAGACCTAGGTGTGTGCTGCACCCGCGCTCGGTGGTTCACACGTTGCGTGACCCCTGTGCCTTTGGAAGATGTTCAGAGCGGGTGGCACCTGCGTGCTGCGAGCGCAAGAGGTGTAGAGTGTAGAGGCCTTTCACACTGGAGGAAGGGCTTGCGTCTCGTGGAGAGAACGTGTACGTCGCCCGGGAGATGGAGGCGCGCTCTTGACACCATTTCCTCTGCCCGTTTAAAACACAAGTGTTTGTACTCGATCTGGGCTGCCTGGTGAAACGCTTGGCAGTCCGCATCACCCTGAGCACCTCTCCTGAAGTTTGATTCGTAGCTGGGTGAACTCGGGCTTCAGAGGCTTAGATGAGACCAAACGTGTTCAGCTTGTGGCGAAAGCCTTTGACCAGAGGCATATACGCTTGTGCTTGGGGCGAGGGCTAGGCAAGAACGTTTACACCCCGGGTTTTTATCTTTACCCTAAGCTGTGTCCCTTTTGGCTGCAGCAGGCGGAGAGAACCCGCGGAGAGAGAACAGCTGCGAGGTGGATGCACAGAACAGTCACCTCGACACCAGCCCCGGGGTCCCAAGCAACGATCCTTCCCCGGAGGGTACTTAACCCACCCCGGGATTCAAGCAGGGAGTTCGCCTTGTCCAACTCGCACAGGAGACTGGCATGAGATGTAGGGCTCATCTACTTGCGTTCACACTACGTGGCCCGGAGAAGTTCTCACGGAGCCGAATGCAGCACCCTTCCTCCACCACGTGTGTACACAAAGGAGCGCTGGGCAGTGGGTGTTCTCAAGGCCAAGAGAGAAGCCCTTGTTCTGTGCTGCACCTGCTGGGTGGTTCAAAGGTTTTCTGACCTTCCTGCTCTGGAAGCTTTTCAGAGCTGAGGCTACGCCTGGGCTGCGAAAGCGGAGAGGCGTAGAGGCCTTTCACACTGAAGGCGTGGGCCTGTTTCCCATGGAGAAAGTGTACGTCGCCCAACCCCCACCCCCACCCCACCCCACACCACCCCAACCCACCCCCAGCTGGAGGCGTGCGGGTTGACACCATTTTGTCCTGCCCATGGAAAATACAAAGAGGCGTACACGATTTGGGCTGTCTGGTGAGAGAATTTTGAAGCGGCGGCACCCTGAGTACCTTTCCCGAAGTTTGCTTCCTAGCTGGTTAAACTCGGCTTTCAGAGGCGAGATGAGAACAAACTTGCTCCGCGTGCGGCGAAGTGCCCTGATGCCCTGCCCTAAATGTTTGAGCTTCTGGCCAGCGTCACGCAAGTACTTTGACACGTAGGAGTCTCCCTTTTACTCCAAGCTGTCCCTGTTGGCTGAAGCAGTCGGCGTGTCTGTATCGCAGCCTGGGAGGCCGGGCGTTGGGGGAGTCTGCCAAGTGACTGGCCTCCATTTATAGCTAACTGAGAAACTGCGTCGAAGCTTTCGGGAGCCTCTTACAGGGAATGGTTGCAGTTGGGAATTGGAGACTGTGCTGGCAAACGTCAGCAGCTCCTCTCCCTCGGAGGGCTCTTGGTGTGCCGACTCCTAACAGCCAGCACGGTCCCCAGCTCGTGAACGGTCCCATTGCGAGCCGGTCTCGTCCGTGAAAGAGCCACGTGAGGCTGAGCTCCAACAGTCGGGCTCCACACCTGGAGCCTTTGGGACAGGGCAGTCCTGAGCCGATGTGCCCACCAGGGGACGCGACCAAAGTTTACGTACCACAGGAAAGCGCAATCAAGGCCTCGTGTTCTCTCCATGAAAGGAACGTGAGCTTGAAGGGTGATGCGTCAGCGTGCACCGTGAACAGCTCGCTGGTACGCCTGTCTTTGCCCCCTCTCACGGTCGCACGCACCCGGGCTCAGTTCCGTGCAGGAACGCTGAGTGGGAGCGCCAGCCTCGCTGCTGGACTCTAAAGCCTTCCACCCCCTAATGGCAGGTTGTGTGTGTCTCTCACGTGGGGGGAGGAATGAGGTCGCCCACAGAGGTTCTGCCATGAAAGATCTAAAGACGCACGCTGCTGAGGAGCTTGTTCCTCATGGAGCGTCCCCGAAGGCCAGAACAATGCCGACGGTCTCTTTCAAAGCTGCCGGATGCTCTGCCGTTCTAGGCCTGAGATACGGACCCTGTGACGGAACCGTAACCCCGCGAGATTCAGGAGACATCGCCAGTGCGAGTGGCAATCCGGAAGGAAGAGCCTCCAAGGCGGAGTGTCCTTTCCTGTACAAAACGGCGCCCAAGTGGCTGAGGCAGGGAGCATTTTCCTTCACAGAACCGGCATCCTCGTATGCCTGTGGGTTGCTCTAAAGAAACGACACTGTGAGCAACCTCTTCGAAAAGGCCTTCGCAAGCGACTTGGAGACAACAGCAGCGCAGTGGAGGCACAGACCGTTATCCTAGAGAGCAGCACAGTGTCTCTAGCAGCGATCGCTTCCCGGAGGATACTTAAGCCACACCGAGATTCCAGCAGGGAGTTTTGCCTTATAGCAGTACAACTCACTCAAGAAAGAGGGATGAGGTGTAGGGCTAATCTACGTGCGCTCACGCTCTGTGTCCCCGAGAAGGTTTCACGGAGCAGAAGGCATCACCGACCGCTACCACGTGTGTGCACCAAAGAAGCCCTGTGCCGTGGGTGTTCTCAGGCCGACAGCGAAGACCTAGGTGTGTGCTGCACCCGCGCTCGGTGGTTCACACGTTGCGTGACCCCTGTGCCTTTGGAAGATGTTCAGAGCGGGTGGCACCTGCGTGCTGCGAGCGCAAGAGGTGTAGAGTGTAGAGGCCTTTCACACTGGAGGAATGGCTTGCGTCTCGTGGAGAGAACGTGTACGTCGCCCGGGAGATGGAGGCGCGCTCTTGACACCATTTCCTCTGCCCGTTTAAAACACAAGTGTTTGTACTCGATCTGGGCTGCCTGGTGAAACGCTTGGCAGTCCGCATCACCCTGAGCACCTCTCCTGAAGTTTGATTCGTAGCTGGGTGAACTCGGGCTTCAGAGGCTTAGATGAGACCAAACGTGTTCAGCTTGTGGCGAAAGCCTTTGACCAGAGGCATATACGCTTGTGCTTGGGGCGAGGGCTAGGCAAGAACGTTTACACCCCGGGTTTTTATCTTTACCCTAAGCTGTGTCCCTTTTGGCTGCAGCAGGCGGAGAGAACCCGCGGAGAGAGAACAGCTGCGAGGTGGATGCACAGAACAGTCACCTTGACACCAGCCCCGGGGTCCCAAGCAACGATCCTTCCCCGGAGGGTACTTAACCCACCCCGGGATTCAAGCAGGGAGTTCGCCTTGTCCAACTCGCACAGGAGACTGGCATGAGATGTAGGGCTCATCTACTAGCGTTCACACTACGTGGCCCGGAGAAGTTCTCACGGAGCCGAATGCAGCACCCTTCCTCCACCACGTGTGTACACAAAGGAGCGCTGGGCAGTGGGTGTTCTCAAGGCCAAGAGAGAAGCCCTGGTTCTGTGCTGCACCTGCTGGGTGGTTCAAAGGTTTTCTGACCTTCCTGCTCTGGAAGCTTTTCAGAGCTGAGGCTACGCCTGGGCTGCGAAAGCGGAGAGGCGTAGAGGCCTTTCACACTGAAGGCGTGGGCCTGTTTCCCATGGAGAAAGTGTACGTCGCCCAAACCCCACCCCCACCCCACCCCACCCCACCCCAACCCACCCCCAGCTGGAGGCGTGCGGGTTGACACCATTTTGTCCTGCCCATGGAAAATACAAAGAGGCGTACACGATTTGGGCTGTCTGGTGAGAGAATTTTGAAGCGGCGGCACCCTGAGTACCTTTCCCGAAGTTTGCTTCCTAGCTGGTTAAACTCGGCTTTCAGAGGCGAGATGAGAACAAACTTGCTCCGCGTGCGGCGAAGTGCCCTGATGCCCTGCCCTAAATGTTTGAGCTTCTGGCCAGCGTCACGCAAGTACTTTGACACGTACGAGTCTCCCTTTTACTCCAAGCTGTCCCTGTTGGCTGAAGCAGTCGGCGTGTCTGTATCGCAGCCTGGGAGGCCGGGCGTTGGGGGAGTCTGCCAAGTGACTGGCCTCCATTTATAGCTAACTGAGAAACTGCGTCGAAGCTTTCGGGAGCCTCTTACAGGGAATGGTTGCAGTTGGGAATTGGAGACTGTGCTGGCAAACGTCAGCAGCTCCTCTCCCTCGGAGGGCTCTTGGTGTGCCGACTCCTAACAGCCAGCACGGTCCCCAGCTCGTGAACGGTCCCATTGCGAGCCGGTCTCGTCCGTGAAAGAGCCACGTGAGGCTGAGCTCCAACAGTCGGGCTCCACACCTGGAGCCTTTGGGACAGGGCAGTCCTGAGCCGATGTGCCCACCAGGGGACGCGACCAAAGTTGACGTACCACAGGAAAGCGCAATCAAGGCCTCGTGTTCTCTCCATGAAAGGAACGTGAGCTTGAAGGGTGATGCGTCAGCGTGCACCGTGAACAGCTCGCTGGTACGCCTGTCTTTGCCCCCTCTCACGGTCGCACGCACCCGGGCTCAGTTCCGTGCAGGAACGCTGAGTGGGAGCGTCAGCCTCGCTGCTGGACTCTAAAGCCTTCCACCCCCTAATGGCAGGTTGTGTGTGTCTCTCACGTGGGGGGAGGAATGAGGTCGCCCACAGAGGTTCTGCCATGAAAGATCTAAAGACGCACGCTGCTGAGGAGCTTGTTCCTCATGGAGCGTCCCCGAAGGCCAGAAGAATGCCGACGGTCTCTTTCAAAGCTGCCGGACGCTCTGCCGTTCTAGGCCTGAGATACGGACCCTGTGACGGCACCGTAACCCCGCGAGATTCAGGAGACATCGCCAGTGCGAGTGGCAATCCGGAAGGAAGAGCCTCCAAGGTGGAGTGTCCTTTCCTGTACAAAACGGCGCCCAAGTGGCTGAGGCAGGGAGCATTTTCCTTCACAGAACCGGCATCCTCGTATGCCTGTGGGTTGCTCTAAAGAAACGACACTGTGAGCAACCTCTTCGAAAAGGCCTTCGCAAGCGACTTGGAGACAACAGCAGCGCAGTGGAGGCACAGACCGTTATCCTAGAGAGCAGCACAGTGTCTCTAGCAGCGATCGCTTCCCGGAGGATACTTAAGCCACACCGAGATTCCAGCAGGGAGTTTTGCCTTATAGCAGTACAACTCACTCAAGAAAGAGGGATGAGGTGTAGGGCTAATCTACGTGCGCTCACGCTCTGTGTCCCCGAGAAGGTTTCACGGAGCAGAAGGCATCACCGACCGCTACCACGTGTGTGCACCAAAGAAGCCCTGTGCCGTGGGTGTTCTCAGGCCGACAGCGAAGACCTAGGTGTGTGCTGCACCCGCGCTCGGTGGTTCACACGTTGCGTGACCCCTGTGCCTTTGGAAGATGTTCAGAGCGGGTGGCACCTGCGTGCTGCGAGCGCAAGAGGTGTAGAGTGTAGAGGCCTTTCACACTGGAGGAAGGGCTTGCGTCTCGTGGAGAGAACGTGTACGTCGCCCGGGAGATGGAGGCGCGCTCTTGACACCATTTCCTCTGCCCGTTTAAAACACAAGTGTTTGTACTCGATCTGGGCTGCCTGGTGAAACGCTTGGCAGTCCGCATCACCCTGAGCACCTCTCCTGAAGTTTGATTCGTAGCTGGGTGAACTCGGGCTTCAGAGGCTTAGATGAGACCAAACGTGTTCAGCTTGTGGCGAAAGCCTTTGACCAGAGGCATATACGCTTGTGCTTGGGGCGAGGGCTAGGCAAGAACGTTTACACCCCGGGTTTTTATCTTTACCCTAAGCTGTGTCCCTTTTGGCTGCAGCAGGCGGAGAGAACCCGCGGAGAGAGAACAGCTGTGAGGTGGATGCACAGAACAGTCACCTCGACACCAGCCCCGGGGTCCCAAGCAATGATCCTTCCCCGGAGGGTACTTAACCCACCCCGGGATTCAAGCAGGGAGTTCGCCTTGTCCAACTCGCACAGGAGACTGGCATGAGATGTAGGGCTCATCTACTTGCGTTCACACTACGTGGCCCGGAGAAGTTCTCACGGAGCCGAATGCAGCACCCTTCCTCCACCACGTGTGTACACAAAGGAGCGCTGGGCAGTGGGTGTTCTCAAGGCCAAGAGAGAAGCCCTTGTTCTGTGCTGCACCTGCTGGGTGGTTCAAAGGTTTTCTGACCTTCCTGCTCTGGAAGCTTTTCAGAGCTGAGGCTACGCCTGGGCTGCGAAAGCGGAGAGGCGTAGAGGCCTTTCACACTGAAGGCGTGGGCCTGTTTCCCATGGAGAAAGTGTACGTCGCCCAACCCCCACCCCCACCCCACCCCACCCCACCCCAACCCACCCCCAGCTGGAGGCGTGCGGGTTGACACCATTTTGTCCTGCCCATGGAAAATACAAAGAGGCGTACACGATTTGGGCTGTCTGGTGAGAGAATTTTGAAGCGGCGGCACCCTGAGTACCTTTCCCGAAGTTTGCTTCCTAGCTGGTTAAACTCGGCTTTCAGAGGCGAGATGAGAACAAACTTGCTCCGCGTGCGGCGAAGTGCCCTGATGCCCTGCCCTAAATGTTTGAGCTTCTGGCCAGCGTCACGCAAGTACTTTGACACGTACGAGTCTCCCTTTTACTCCAAGCTGTCCCTGTTGGCTGAAGCAGTCGGCGTGTCTGTATCGCAGCCTGGGAGGCCGGGCGTTGGGGGAGTCTGCCAAGTGACTGGCCTCCATTTATAGCTAACTGAGAAACTGCGTCGAAGCTTTCGGGAGCCTCTTACAGGGAATGGTTGCAGTTGGGAATTGGAGACTGTGCTGGCAAACGTCAGCAGCTCCTCTCCCTCGGAGGGCTCTTGGTGTGCCGACTCCTAACAGCCAGCACGGTCCCCAGCTCGTGAACGGTCCCATTGCGAGCCGGTCTCGTCCGTGAAAGAGCCACGTGAGGCTGAGCTCCAACAGTCGGGCTCCACACCTGGAGCCTTTGGGACAGGGCAGTCCTGAGCCGATGTGCCCACCAGGGGACGCGACCAAAGTTGACGTACCACAGGAAAGCGCAATCAAGGCCTCGTGTTCTCTCCATGAAAGGAACGTGAGCTTGAAGGGTGATGCGTCAGCGTGCACCGTGAACAGCTCGCTGGTACGCCTGTCTTTGCCCCCTCTCACGGTCGCACGCACCCGGGCTCAGTTCCGTGCAGGAACGCTGAGTGGGAGCGCCAGCCTCGCTGCTGGACTCTAAAGCCTTCCACCCCCTAATGGCAGGTTGTGTGTGTCTCTCACGTGGGGGGAGGAATGAGGTCGCCCACAGAGGTTCTGCCATGAAAGATCTAAAGACGCACGCTGCTGAGGAGCTTGTTCCTCATGGAGCGTCCCCGAAGGCCAGAAGAATGCCGACGGTCTCTTTCAAAGCTGCCGGACGCTCTGCCGTTCTAGGCCTGAGATACGGACCCTGTGACGGCACCGTAACCCTGCGAGATTCAGGAGACATCGCCAGTGCGAGTGGCAATCCGGAAGGAAGAGCCTCCAAGGCGGAGTGTCCTTTCCTGTACAAAACGGCGCCCAAGTGGCTGAGGCAGGGAGCATTTTCCTTCACAGAACCGGCATCCTCGTATGCCTGTGGGTTGCTCTAAAGAAACGACACTGTGAGCAACCTCTTCGAAAAGGCCTTCGCAAGCGACTTGGAGACAACAGCAGCGCAGTGGAGGCACAGACCGTTATCCTAGAGAGCAGCACAGTGTCTCTAGCAGCGATCGCTTCCCGGAGGATACTTAAGCCACACCGAGATTCCAGCAGGGAGTTTTGCCTTATAGCAGTACAACTCACTCAAGAAAGAGGGATGAGGTGTAGGGCTAATCTACGTGCGCTCACGCTCTGTGTCCCCGAGAAGGTTTCACGGAGCAGAAGGCATCACCGACCGCTACCACGTGTGTGCACCAAAGAAGCCCTGTGCCGTGGGTGTTCTCAGGCCGACAGCGAAGACCTAGGTGTGTGCTGCACCCGCGCTCGGTGGTTCACACGTTGCGTGACCCCTGTGCCTTTGGAAGATGTTCAGAGCGGGTGGCACCTGCGTGCTGCGAGCGCAAGAGGTGTAGAGTGTAGAGGCCTTTCACACTGGAGGAAGGGCTTGCGTCTCGTGGAGAGAACGTGTACGTCGCCCGGGAGATGGAGGCGCGCTCTTGACACCATTTCCTCTGCCCGTTTAAAACACAAGTGTTTGTACTCGATCTGGGCTGCCTGGTGAAACGCTTGGCAGTCCGCATCACCCTGAGCACCTCTCCTGAAGTTTGATTCGTAGCTGGGTGAACTCGGGCTTCAGAGGCTTAGATGAGACCAAACGTGTTCAGCTTGTGGCGAAAGCCTTTGACCAGAGGCATATACGCTTGTGCTTGGGGCGAGGGCTAGGCAAGAACGTTTACACCCCGGGTTTTTATCTTTACCCTAAGCTGTGTCCCTTTTGGCTGCAGCAGGCGGAGAGAACCCGCGGAGAGAGAACAGCTGCGAGGTGGATGCACAGAACAGTCACCTCGACACCAGCCCCGGGGTCCCAAGCAACGATCCTTCCCCGGAGGGTACTTAACCCACCCCGGGATTCAAGCAGGGAGTTCGCCTTGTCCAACTCGCACAGGAGACTGGCATGAGATGTAGGGCTCATCTACTTGCGTTCACACTACGTGGCCCGGAGAAGTTCTCACGGAGCCGAATGCAGCACCCTTCCTCCACCACGTGTGTACACAAAGGAGCGCTGGGCAGTGGGTGTTCTCAAGGCCAAGAGAGAAGCCCTTGTTCTGTGCTGCACCTGCTGGGTGGTTCAAAGGTTTTCTGACCTTCCTGCTCTGGAAGCTTTTCAGAGCTGAGGCTACGCCTGGGCTGCGAAAGCGGAGAGGCGTAGAGGCCTTTCACACTGAAGGCGTGGGCCTGTTTCCCATGGAGAAAGTGTACGTCGCCCAACCCCCACCCCCACCCCACCCCACACCACCCCAACCCACCCCCAGCTGGAGGCGTGCGGGTTGACACCATTTTGTCCTGCCCATGGAAAATACAAAGAGGCGTACACGATTTGGGCTGTCTGGTGAGAGAATTTTGAAGCGGCGGCACCCTGAGTACCTTTCCCGAAGTTTGCTTCCTAGCTGGTTAAACTCGGCTTTCAGAGGCGAGATGAGAACAAACTTGCTCCGCGTGCGGCGAAGTGCCCTGATGCCCTGCCCTAAATGTTTGAGCTTCTGGCCAGCGTCACGCAAGTACTTTGACACGTAGGAGTCTCCCTTTTACTCCAAGCTGTCCCTGTTGGCTGAAGCAGTCGGCGTGTCTGTATCGCAGCCTGGGAGGCCGGGCGTTGGGGGAGTCTGCCAAGTGACTGGCCTCCATTTATAGCTAACTGAGAAACTGCGTCGAAGCTTTCGGGAGCCTCTTACAGGGAATGGTTGCAGTTGGGAATTGGAGACTGTGCTGGCAAACGTCAGCAGCTCCTCTCCCTCGGAGGGCTCTTGGTGTGCCGACTCCTAACAGCCAGCACGGTCCCCAGCTCGTGAACGGTCCCATTGCGAGCCGGTCTCGTCCGTGAAAGAGCCACGTGAGGCTGAGCTCCAACAGTCGGGCTCCACACCTGGAGCCTTTGGGACAGGGCAGTCCTGAGCCGATGTGCCCACCAGGGGACGCGACCAAAGTTGACGTACCACAGGAAAGCGCAATCAAGGCCTCGTGTTCTCTCCATGAAAGGAACGTGAGCTTGAAGGGTGATGCGTCAGCGTGCACCGTGAACAGCTCGCTGGTACGCGTGTCTTTGCCCCCTCTCACGGTCGCACGCACCCGGGCTCAGTTCCGTGCAGGAACGCTGAGTGGGAGCGCCAGCCTCGCTGCTGGACTCTAAAGCCTTCCACCCCCTAATGGCAGGTTGTGTGTGTCTCTCACGTGGGGGGAGGAATGAGGTCGCCCACAGAGGTTCTGCCATGAAAGATCTAAAGACGCACGCTGCTGAGGAGCTTGTTCCACATGGAGCGTCCCCGAAGGCCAGAAGAATGCCGACGGTCTCTTTCAAAGCTGCCGGACGCTCTGCCGTTCTAGGCCTGAGATACGGACCCTGTGACGGCACCGTAACCCCGCGAGATTCAGGAGACATCGCCAGTGCGAGTGGCAATCCGGAAGGAAGAGCCTCCAAGGCGGAGTGTCCTTTCCTGTACAAAACGGCGCCCAAGTGGCTGAGGCAGGGAGCATTTTCCTTCACAGAAGCGGCATCCTCGTATGCCTGTGGGTTACTCTAAAGAAACGACACTGTGAGCAACCTCTTCGAAAAGGCCTTCGCAAGCGACTTGGAGACAACAGCAGCGCAGTGGAGGCACAGACCGTTATCCTAGAGAGCAGCACAGTGTCTCTAGCAGCGATCGCTTCCCGGAGGATACTTAAGCCACACCGAGATTCCAGCAGGGAGTTTTGCCTTATAGCAGTACAACTCACTCAAGAAAGAGGGATGAGGTGTAGGGCTAATCTACGTGCGCTCACGCTCTGTGTCCCCGAGAAGGTTTCACGGAGCAGAAGGCATCACCGACCGCTACCACGTGTGTGCACCAAAGAAGCCCTGTGCCGTGGGTGTTCTCAGGCCGACAGCGAAGACCTAGGTGTGTGCTGCACCCGCGCTCGGTGGTTCACACGTTGCGTGACCCCTGTGCCTTTGGAAGATGTTCAGAGCGGGTGGCACCTGCGTGCTGCGAGCGCAAGAGGTGTAGAGTGTAGAGGCCTTTCACACTGGAGGAAGGGCTTGCGTCTCGTGGAGAGAACGTGTACGTCGCCCGGGAGATGGAGGCGCGCTCTTGACACCATTTCCTCTGCCCGTTTAAAACACAAGTGTTTGTACTCGATCTGGGCTGCCTGGTGAAACGCTTGGCAGTCCGCATCACCCTGAGCACCTCTCCTGAAGTTTGATTCGTAGCTGGGTGAACTCGGGCTTCAGAGGCTTAGATGAGACCAAACGTGTTCAGCTTGTGGCGAAAGCCTTTGACCAGAGGCATATACGCTTGTGCTTGGGGCGAGGGCTAGGCAAGAACGTTTACACCCCGGGTTTTTATCTTTACCCTAAGCTGTGTCCCTTTTGGCTGCAGCAGGCGGAGAGAAGCCGCGGAGAGAGAACAGCTGCGAGGTGGATGCACAGAACAGTCACCTCGACACCAGCCCCGGGGTCCCAAGCAACGATCCTTCCCCGGAGGGTACTTAACCCACCCCGGGATTCAAGCAGGGAGTTCGCCTTGTCCAACTCGCACAGGAGACTGGCATGAGATGTAGGGCTCATCTACTTGCGTTCACACTACGTGGCCCGGAGAAGTTCTCACGGAGCCGAATGCAGCACCCTTCCTCCACCACGTGTGTACACAAAGGAGCGCTGGGCAGTGGGTGTTCTCAAGGCCAAGAGAGAAGCCCTTGTTCTGTGCTGCACCTGCTGGGTGGTTCAAAGGTTTTCTGACCTTCCTGCTCTGGAAGCTTTTCAGAGCTGAGGCTACGCCTGGGCTGCGAAAGCGGAGAGGCGTAGAGGCCTTTCACACTGAAGGCGTGGGCCTGTTTCCCATGGAGAAAGTGTACGTCGCCCAACCCCCACCCCCACCCCACCCCACCCCACCCCAACCCACCCCCAGCTGGAGGCGTGCGGGTTGACACCATTTTGTCCTGCCCATGGAAAATACAAAGAGGTGTACACGATTTGGGCTGTCTGGTGAGAGAATTTTGAAGCGGCGGCACCCTGAGTACCTTTCCCGAAGTTTGCTTCCTAGCTGGTTAAACTCGGCTTTCAGAGGCGAGATGAGAACAAACTTGCTCCGCGTGCGGCGAAGTGCCCTGATGCCCTGCCCTAAATGTTTGAGCTTCTGGCCAGCGTCACGCAAGTACTTTGACACGTAGGAGTCTCCCTTTTACTCCAAGCTGTCCCTGTTGGCTGAAGCAGTCGGCGTGTCTGTATCGCAGCCTGGGAGGCCGGGCGTTGGGGGAGTCTGCCAAGTGACTGGCCTCCATTTATAGCTAACTGAGAAACTGCGTCGAAGCTTTCGGGAGCCTCTTACAGGGAATGGTTGCAGTTGGGAATTGGAGACTGTGCTGGCAAACGTCAGCAGCTCCTCTCCCTCGGAGGGCTCTTGGTGTGCCGACTCCTAACAGCCAGCACGGTCCCCAGCTCGTGAACGGTCCCATTGCGAGCCGGTCTCGTCCGTGAAAGAGCCACGTGAGGCTGAGCTCCAACAGTCGGGCTCCACACCTGGAGCCTTTGGGACAGGGCAGTCCTGAGCCGATGTGCCCACCAGGGGACGCGACCAAAGTTTACGTACCACAGGAAAGCGCAATCAAGGCCTCGTGTTCTCTCCATGAAAGGAACGTGAGCTTGAAGGGTGATGCGTCAGCGTGCACCGTGAACAGCTCGCTGGTACGCCTGTCTTTGCCCCCTCTCACGGTCTCACGCACCCGGGCTCAGTTCCGTGCAGGAACGCTGAGTGGGAGCGCCAGCCTCGCTGCTGGACTCTAAAGCCTTCCACCCCCTAATGGCAGGTTGTGTGTGTCTCTCACGTGGGGGGAGGAATGAGGTCGCCCACAGAGGTTCTGCCATGAAAGATCTAAAGACGCACGTTGCTGAGGAGCTTGTTCCTCATGGAGCGTCCCCGAAGGCCAGAAGAATGCCGACGGTCTCTTTCAAAGCTGCCGGACGCTCTGCCGTTCTAGGCCTGAGATACGGACCCTGTGACGGCACCGTAACCCCGCGAGATTCAGGAGACATCGCCAGTGCGAGTGGCAATCCGGAAGGAAGAGCCTCCAAGGCGGAGTGTCCTTTCCTGTACAAAATGGCGCCCAAGTGGCTGAGGCAGGGAGCATTTTCCTTCACAGAACCGGCATCCTCGTATGCCTGTGGGTTGCTCTAAAGAAACGACACTGTGAGCAACCTCTTCGAAAAGGCCTTCGCAAGCGACTTGGAGACAACAGCAGCGCAGTGGAGGCACAGACCGTTATCCTAGAGAGCAGCACAGTGTCTCTAGCAGCGATCGCTTCCCGGAGGATACTTAAGCCACACCGAGATTCCAGCAGGGAGTTTTGCCTTATAGCAGTACAACTCACTCAAGAAAGAGGGATGAGGTGTAGGGCTAATCTACGTGCGCTCACGCTCTGTGTCCCCGAGAAGGTTTCACGGAGCAGAAGGCATCACCGACCGCTACCACGTGTGTGCACCAAAGAAGCCCTGTGCCGTGGGTGTTCTCAGGCCGACAGCGAAGACCTAGGTGTGTGCTGCACCCGCGCTCGGTGGTTCACACGTTGCGTGACCCCTGTGCCTTTGGAAGATGTTCAGAGCGGGTGGCACCTGCGTGCTGCGAGCGCAAGAGGTGTAGAGTGTAGAGGCCTTTCACACTGGAGGAAGGGCTTGCGTCTCGTGGAGAGAACGTGTACGTCGCCCGGGAGATGGAGGCGCGCTCTTGACACCATTTCCTCTGCCCGTTTAAAACACAAGTGTTTGTACTCGATCTGGGCTGCCTGGTGAAACGCTTGGCAGTCCGCATCACCCTGAGCACCTCTCCTGAAGTTTGATTCGTAGCTGGGTGAACTCGGGCTTCAGAGGCTTACATGAGACCAAACGTGTTCAGCTTGTGGCGAAAGCCTTTGACCAGAGGCATATACGCTTGTGCTTGGGGCGAGGGCTAGGCAAGAACGTTTACACCCCGGGTTTTTATCTTTACCCTAAGCTGTGTCCCTTTTGGCTGCAGCAGGCGGAGAGAACCCGCGGAGAGAGAACAGCTGCGAGGTGGATGCACAGAACAGTCACCTCGACACCAGCCCCGGGGTCCCCAAGCAACGATCCTTCCCCGGAGGGTACTTAACCCACCCCGGGATTCAAGCAGGGAGTTCGCCTTGTCCAACTCGCACAGGAGACTGGCATGAGATGTAGGGCTCATCTACTTGCGTTCACACTACGTGGCCCGGAGAAGTTCTCACGGAGCCGAATGCAGCACCCTTCCTCCACCACGTGTGTACACAAAGGAGCGCTGGGCAGTGGGTGTTCTCAAGGCCAAGAGAGAAGCCCTTGTTCTGTGCTGCACCTGCTGGGTGGTTCAAAGGTTTTCTGACCTTCCTGCTCTGGAAGCTTTTCAGAGCTGAGGCTACGCCTGGGCTGCGAAAGCGGAGAGGCGTAGAGGCCTTTCACACTGAAGGCGTGGGCCTGTTTCCCATGGAGAAAGTGTACGTCGCCCAACCCCCACCCCCACCCCACCCCACCCCACCCCAACCCACCCCCAGCTGGAGGCGTGCGGGTTGACACCATTTTGTCCTGCCCATGGAAAATACAAAGAGGCGTACACGATTTGGGCTGTCTGGTGAGAGAATTTTGAAGCGGCGGCACCCTGAGTACCTTTCCCGAAGTTTGCTTCCTAGCTGGTTAAACTCGGCTTTCAGAGGCGAGATGAGAACAAACTTGCTCCGCGTGCGGCGAAGTGCCCTGATGCACTGCCCTAAATATTTGAACTTCTGGCCAGCGTCACGCAAGTACTTTGACACGTAGGAGTCTCCCTTTTACTCCAAGCTGTCCCTGTTGGCTGAAGCAGTCGGCGTGTCTGTATCGCAGCCTGGGAGGCCGGGCGTTGGGGGAGTCTGCCAAGTGACTGGCCTCCATTTATAGCTAACTGAGAAACTGCGTCGAAGCTTTCGGGAGCCTCTTACAGGGAATGGTTGCAGTTGGGAATTGGAGACTGTGCTGGCAAACGTCAGCAGCTCCTCTCCCTCGGAGGGCTCTTGGTGTGCCGACTCCTAACAGCCAGCACGGTCCCCAGCTCGTGAACGGTCCCATTGCGAGCCGGTCTCGTCCGTGAAAGAGCCACGTGAGGCTGAGCTCCAACAGTCGGGCTCCACACCTGGAGCCTTTGGGACAGGGCAGTCCTGAGCCGATGTGCCCACCAGGGGACGCGACCAAAGTTTACGTACCACAGGAAAGCGCAATCAAGGCCTCGTGTTCTCTCCATGAAAGGAACGTGAGCTTGAAGGGTGATGCGTCAGCGTGCACCGTGAACAGCTCGCTGGTACGCCTGTCTTTGCCCCCTCTCACGGTCTCACGCACCCGGGCTCAGTTCCGTGCAGGAACGCTGAGTGGGAGCGCCAGCCTCGCTGCTGGACTCTAAAGCCTTCCACCCCCTAATGGCAGGTTGTGTGTGTCTCTCACGTGGGGGGAGGAATGAGGTCGCCCACAGAGGTTCTGCCATGAAAGATCTAAAGACGCACGCTGCTGAGGAGCTTGTTCCTCATGGAGCGTCCCCCGAAGGCCAGAAGAATGCCGACGGTCCTCTTTCAAAGCTGCCGGACGCTCTGCCGTTCTAGGCCTGAGATACGGACCCTGTGACGGCACCGTAACCCCGCGAGGATTCAGGAGACATCGCCAGTGCGAGTGGCAATCCGGAAGGAAGAGCCTCCAAGGCGGAGTGTCCTTTCCTGTACAAAACGGCGCCCAAGTGGCTGAGGCAGGGAGCATTTTCCTTCACAGAACCGGCATCCCTCGTATGCCTGTGGGTTGCTCTAAAGAAACGACACTGTGAGCAACCTCTTCGAAAAGGCCTTCGCATGCGACTTGGAGACAACAGCAGCGCAGTGGAGGCACAGACCGTTATCCTAGAGAGCAGCACAGTGTCTCTAGCAGCGATCGCTTCCCGGAGGATACTTAAGCCACACCGAGATTCCAGCAGGGAGTTTTGCCTTATAGCAGTACAACTCACTCAAGAAAGAGGGATGAGGTGTAGGGCTAATCTACGTGCGCTCACGCTCTGTGTCCCCGAGAAGGTTTCACGGAGCAGAAGGCATCACCGACCGCTACCCACGTGTGTGCACCAAAGAAGCCCTGTGCCGTGGGTGTTCTCAGGCCGACAGCGAAGACCTAGGTGTGTGCTGCACCCCGCGCTCGGTGGTTCACACGTTGCGTGACCCCTGTGCCTTTGGAAGATGTTCAGAGCGGGTGGCACCTGCGTGCTGCGAGCGCAAGAGGTGTAGAGTGTAGAGGCCTTTCACACTGGAGGAAGGGCTTGCGTCCTCGTGGAGAGAACGTGTACGTCGCCCGGGAGATGGAGGCGCGCTCTTGACACCATTTCCTCTGCCCGTTTAAAACACAAGTGTTTGTACTCGATCTGGGCTGCCTGGTGAAACGCTTGGCAGTCCGCATCACCCTGAGCACCTCTCCTGAAGTTTGATTCGTAGCTGGGTGAACTCGGCTTCAGAGGCTTAGATGAGACCAAACGTGTTCAGCTTGTGGCGAAAGCCTTTGACCAGAGGCATATACGCTTGTGCTTGGGGCGAGGGCTAGGCAAGAACGTTTACACCCGGGTTTTTATCTTTACCCTAAGCTGTGTCCTTTTGGCTGCAGCAGGCGGAGAGAACCCGCGCAGAGAGAACAGCTGCGAGGTGGATGCACAGAACAGTCACCTCGACACCAGCCCCGGGGTCCCAAGCAACGATCCTTCCCCGGAGGGTACTTAACCCACCCGGGATTCAAGCAGGGAGTTCGCCTTGTCCAACTCGCACAGGAGACTGGCATGAGATGTAGGGCTCATCTACTTGCGTTCACACTACGTGGCCCGGAGAAGTTCTCACGGAGCCGAATGCAGCACCCTTCCTCCACCACGTGTGTACACAAAGGAGCACTGGGCAGTGGGTGTTCTCAAGGCCAAGAGAGAAGCCCTTGTTCTGTGCTGCACCTGCTGGGTGGTTCAAAGGTTTTCTGACCTTCCTGCTCTGGAAGCTTTTCAGAGCTGAGGCTACGCCTGGGCTGCGAAAGCGGAGAGGCGTAGAGGCCTTTCACACTGAAGGCGTGGGCCTGTTTCCCATGGAGAAAGTGTACGTCGCCCAACCCCCACCCCCACCCCACCCCACCCCACCCCAACCCACCCCCAGATGGAGGCGTGCGGGTTGACACCATTTTGTCCTGCCCATGGAAAATACAAAGAGGCGTACACGATTTGGGCTGTCTGGTGAGAGAATTTTGAAGCGGCGGCACCCTGAGTACCTTTCCCGAAGTTTGCTTCCTAGCTGGTTAAACTCGGCTTTCAGAGGCGAGATGAGAACAAACTTGCTCCGCGTGCGGCGAAGTGCCCTGATGCCCTGCCCTAAATGTTTGAGCTTCTGGCCAGCGTCACGCAAGTACTTTGACACGTAGGAGTCTCCCTTTTACTCCAAGCTGTCCCTGTTGGCTGAAGCAGTCGGCGTGTCTGTATCGCAGCCTGGGAGGCCGGGCGTTGGGGGAGTCTGCCAAGTGACTGGCCTCCATTTATAGCTAACTGAGAAACTGCGTCGAAGCTTTCGGGAGCCTCTTACAGGGAATGGTTGCAGTTGGGAATTGGAGACTGTGCTGGCAAACGTCAGCAGCTCCTCTCCCTCGGAGGGCTCTTGGTGTGCCGACTCCTAACAGCCAGCACGGTCCCCAGCTCGTGAACGGTCCCATTGCGAGCCGGTCTCGTCCGTGAAAGAGCCACGTGAGGCTGAGCTCCAACAGTCGGGCTCCACACCTGGAGCCTTTGGGACAGGGCAGTCCTGAGCCGATGTGCCCACCAGGGGACGCGACCAAAGTTTACGTACCACAGGAAAGCGCAATCAAGGCCTCGTGTTCTCTCCATGAAAGGAACGTGAGCTTGAAGGGTGATGCGTCAGCGTGCACCGTGAACAGCTCGCTGGTACGCCTGTCTTTGCCCCCTCTCACGGTCTCACGCACCCGGGCTCAGTTCCGTGCAGGAACGCTGAGTGGGAGCGCCAGCCTCGCTGCTGGACTCTAAAGCCTTCCACCCCCTAATGGCAGGTTGTGTGTGTCTCTCACGTGGGGGGAGGAATGAGGTCGCCCACAGAGGTTCTGCCATGAAAGATCTAAAGACGCACGCTGCTGAGGAGCTTGTTCCTCATGGAGCGTCCCCGAAGGCCAGAAGAATGCCGACGGTCTCTTTCAAAGCTGCCGAACGCTCTGCCGTTCTAGGCCTGAGATACGGACCCTGTGACGGCACCGTAACCCCGCGAGATTCAGGAGACATCGCCAGTGCGAGTGGCAATCCGGAAGGAAGAGCCTCCAAGGCGGAGTGTCCTTTCCTGTACAAAACGGCGCCCAAGTGGCTGAGGCAGGGAGCATTTTCCTTCACAGAACCGGCATCCTCGTATGCCTGTGGGTTGCTCTAAAGAAACGACACTGTGAGCAACCTCTTCGAAAAGGCCTTCGCAAGCGACTTGGAGACAACAGCAGCGCAGTGGAGGCACAGACCGTTATCCTAGAGAGCAGCACAGTGTCTCTAGCAGCGATCGCTTCCCGGAGGATACTTAAGCCACACCGAGATTCCAGCAGGGAGTTTTGCCTTATAGCAGTACAACTCACTCAAGAAAGAGGGATGAGGTGTAGGGCTAATCTACGTGCGCTCACGCTCTGTGTCCCCGAGAAGGTTTCACGGAGCAGAAGGCATCACCGACCGCTACCACGTGTGTGCACCAAAGAAGCCCTGTGCCGTGGGTGTTCTCAGGCCGACAGCGAAGACCTAGGTGTGTGCTGCACCCGCGCTCGGTGGTTCAGACGTTGCGTGACCCCTGTGCCTTTGGAAGATGTTCAGAGCGGGTGGCACCTGCGTGCTGCGAGCGCAAGAGGTGTAGAGTGTAGAGGCCTTTCACACTGGAGGAAGGGCTTGCGTCTCGTGGAGAGAACGTGTACGTCGCCCGGGAGATGGAGGCGCGCTCTTGACACCATTTCCTCTGCCCGTTTAAAACACAAGTGTTTGTACTCGATCTGGGCTGCCTGGTGAAACGCTTGGCAGTCCGCATCACCCTGAGCACCTCTCCTGAAGTTTGATTCGTAGCTGGGTGAACTCGGGCTTCAGAGGCTTAGATGAGACCAAACGTGTTCAGCTTGTGGCGAAAGCCTTTGACCAGAGGCATATACGCTTGTGCTTGGGGCGAGGGCTAGGCAAGAACGTTTACACCCCGGGTTTTTATCTTTACCCTAAGCTGTGTCCCTTTTGGCTGCAGCAGGCGGAGAGAACCCGCGCAGAGAGAACAGCTGCGAGGTGGATGCACAGAACAGTCACCTCGACACCAGCCCCGGGGTCCCAAGCAACGATCCTTCCCCGGAGGGTACTTAACCCACCCCGGGATTCAAGCAGGGAGTTCGCCTTGTCCAACTCGCACAGGAGACTGGCATGAGATGTAGGGCTCATCTACTTGCGTTCACACTACGTGGCCCGGAGAAGTTCTCACGGAGCCGAATGCAGCACCCTTCCTCCACCACGTGTGTACACAAAGGAGCACTGGGCAGTGGGTGTTCTCAAGGCCAAGAGAGAAGCCCTTGTTCTGTGCTGCACCTGCTGGGTGGTTCAAAGGTTTTCTGACCTTCCTGCTCTGGAAGCTTTTCAGAGCTGAGGCTACGCCTGGGCTGCGAAAGCGGAGAGGCGTAGAGGCCTTTCACACTGAAGGCGTGGGCCTGTTTCCCATGGAGAAAGTGTACGTCGCCCAAACCCCCACCCCCACCCCACCCCACCCCACCCCAACCCACCCCCAGATGGAGGCGTGCGGGTTGACACCATTTTGTCCTGCCCATGGAAAATACAAAGAGGCGTACACGATTTGGGCTGTCTGGTGAGAGAATTTTGAAGCGGCGGCACCCTGAGTACCTTTCCCGAAGTTTGCTTCCTAGCTGGTTAAACTCGGCTTTCAGAGGCGAGATGAGAACAAACTTGCTCCGCGTGCGGCGAAGTGCCCTGATGCCCTGCCCTAAATGTTTGAGCTTCTGGCCAGCGTCACGCAAGTACTTTGACACGTAGGAGTCTCCCTTTTACTCCAAGCTGTCCCTGTTGGCTGAAGCAGTCGGCGTGTCTGTATCGCAGCCTGGGAGGCCGGGCGTTGGGGGAGTCTGCCAAGTGACTGGCCTCCATTTATAGCTAACTGAGAAACTGCGTCGAAGCTTTCGGGAGCCTCTTACAGGGAATGGTTGCAGTTGGGAATTGGAGACTGTGCTGGCAAACGTCAGCAGCTCCTCTCCCTCGGAGGGCTCTTGGTGTGCCGACTCCTAACAGCCAGCACGGTCCCCAGCTCGTGAACGGTCCCATTGCGAGCCGGTCTCGTCCGTGAAAGAGCCACGTGAGGCTGAGCTCCAACAGTCGGGCTCCACACCTGGAGCCTTTGGGACAGGGCAGTCCTGAGCCGATGTGCCCACCAGGGGACGCGACCAAAGTTTACGTACCACAGGAAAGCGCAATCAAGGCCTCGTGTTCTCTCCATGAAAGGAACGTGAGCTTGAAGGGTGATGCGTCAGCGTGCACCGTGAACAGCTCGCTGGTACGCCTGTCTTTGCCCCCTCTCACGGTCTCACGCACCCGGGCTCAGTTCCGTGCAGGAACGCTGAGTGGGAGCGCCAGCCTCGCTGCTGGACTCTAAAGCCTTCCACCCCCTAATGGCAGGTTGTGTGTGTCTCTCACGTGGGGGGAGGAATGAGGTCGCCCACAGAGGTTCTGCCATGAAAGATCTAAAGACGCACGCTGCTGAGGAGCTTGTTCCTCATGGAGCGTCCCCGAAGGCCAGAAGAATGCCGACGGTCTCTTTCAAAGCTGCCGAACGCTCTGCTGTTCTAGGCCTGAGATACGGACCCTGTGACGGCACCGTAACCCCGCGAGATTCAGGAGACATCGCCAGTGCGAGTGGCAATCCGGAAGGAAGAGCCTCCAAGGCGGAGTGTCCTTTCCTGTACAAAACGGCGCCCAAGTGGCTGAGGCAGGGAGCATTTTCCTTCACAGAACCGGCATCCTCGTATGCCTGTGGGTTGCTCTAAAGAAACGACACTGTGAGCAACCTCTTCGAAAAGGCCTTCGCAAGCGACTTGGAGACAACAGCAGCGCAGTGGAGGCACAGACCGTTATCCTAGAGAGCAGCACAGTGTCTCTAGCAGCGATCGCTTCCCGGAGGATACTTAAGCCACACCGAGATTCCAGCAGGGAGTTTTGCCTTATAGCAGTACAACTCACTCAAGAAAGAGGGATGAGGTGTAGGGCTAATCTACGTGCGCTCACGCTCTGTGTCCCCGAGAAGGTTTCACGGAGCAGAAGGCATCACCGACCGCTACCACGTGTGTGCACCAAAGAAGCCCTGTGCCGTGGGTGTTCTCAGGCCGACAGCGAAGACCTAGGTGTGTGCTGCACCCGCGCTCGGTGGTTCAGACGTTGCGTGACCCCTGTGCCTTTGGAAGATGTTCAGAGCGGGTGGCACCTGCGTGCTGCGAGCGCAAGAGGTGTAGAGTGTAGAGGCCTTTCACACTGGAGGAAGGGCTTGCGTCTCGTGGAGAGAACGTGTACGTCGCCCGGGAGATGGAGGCGCGCTCTTGACACCATTTCCTCTGCCCGTTTAAAACACAAGTGTTTGTACTCGATCTGGGCTGCCTGGTGAAACGCTTGGCAGTCCGCATCACCCTGAGCACCTCTCCTGAAGTTTGATTCGTAGCTGGGTGAACTCGGGCTTCAGAGGCTTAGATGAGACCAAACGTGTTCAGCTTGTGGCGAAAGCCTTTGACCAGAGGCATATACGCTTGTGCTTGGGGCGAGGGCTAGGCAAGAACGTTTACACCCCGGGTTTTTATCTTTACCCTAAGCTGTGTTCCTTTTGGCTGCAGCAGGCGGAGAGAACCCGCGCAGAGAGAACAGCTGCGAGGTGGATGCACAGAACAGTCACCTCGACACCAGCCCCGGGGTCCCAAGCAACGATCCTTCCCCGGAGGGTACTTAACCCACCCCGGGATTCAAGCAGGGAGTTCGTCTTGTCCAACTCGCACAGGAGACTGGCATGAGATGTAGGGCTCATCTACTTGCGTTCACACTACGTGGCCCGGAGAAGTTCTCACGGAGCCGAATGCAGCACCCTTCCTCCACCACGTGTGTACACAAAGGAGCGCTGGGCAGTGGGTGTTCTCAAGGCCAAGAGAGAAGCCCTTGTTCTGTGCTGCACCTGCTGGGTGGTTCAAAGGTTTTCTGACCTTCCTGCTCTGGAAGCTTTTCAGAGCTGAGGCTATGCCTGGGCTGCGAAAGCGGAGAGGCGTAGAGGCCTTTCACACTGAAGGCGTGGGCCTGTTTCCCATGGAGAAAGTGTACGTCGCCCAACCCCCACCCCCACCCCACCCCACCCCACCCCAACCCACCCCCAGCTGGAGGCGTGCGGGTTGACACCATTTTGTCCTGCCCATGGAAAATACAAAGAGGCGTACACGATTTGGGCTGTCTGGTGAGAGAATTTTGAAGCGGCGGCACCCTGAGTACCTTTCCCGAAGTTTGCTTCCTAGCTGGTTAAACTCGGCTTTCAGAGGCGAGATGAGAACAAACTTGCTCCGCGTGCGGCGAAGTGCCCTGATGCCCTGCCCTAAATGTTTGAGCTTCTGGCCAGCGTCACGCAAGTACTTTGACACGTAGGAGTCTCCCTTTTACTCCAAGCTGTCCCTGTTGGCTGAAGCAGTCGGCGTGTCTGTATCGCAGCCTGGGAGGCCGGGCGTTGGGGGAGTCTGCCAAGTGACTGGCCTCCATTTATAGCTAACTGAGAAACTGCGTCGAAGCTTTCGGGAGCCTCTTACAGGGAATGGTTGCAGTTGGGAATTGGAGACTGTGCTGGCAAACGTCAGCAGTTCCTCTCCCTCGGAGGGCTCTTGGTGTGCCGACTCCTAACAGCCAGCACGGTCCCCAGCTCGTGAACGGTCCCATTGCGAGCCGGTCTCGTCCGTGAAAGAGCCACGTGAGGCTGAGCTCCAACAGTCGGGCTCCACACCTGGAGCCTTTGGGACAGGGCAGTCCTGAGCCGATGTGCCCACCAGGGGACGCGACCAAAGTTTACGTACCACAGGAAAGCGCAATCAAGGCCTCGTGTTCTCTCCATGAAAGGAACGTGAGCTTGAAGGGTGATGCGTCAGCGTGCACCGTGAACAGCTCGCTGGTACGCCTGTCTTTGCCCCCTCTCACGGTCTCACGCACCCGGGCTCAGTTCCGTGCAGGAACGCTGAGTGGGAGCGCCAGCCTCGCTGATGGACTCTAAAGCCTTCCACCCCCTAATGGCAGGTTGTGTGTGTCTCTCACGTGGGGGGAGGAATGAGGTCGCCCACAGAGGTTCTGCCATGAAAGATCTAAAGACGCACGCTGCTGAGGAGCTTGTTCCTCATGGAGCGTCCCCGAAGGCCAGAAGAATGCCGACGGTCTCTTTCAAAGCTGCCGGACGCTCTGCCGTTCTAGGCCTGAGATACGGACCCTGTGACGGCACCGTAACCCCGCGAGATTCAGGAGACATCGCCAGTGCGAGTGGCAATCCGGAAGGAAGAGCCTCCAAGGCGGAGTGTCCTTTCCTGTACAAAACGGCGCCCAAGTGGCTGAGGCAGGGAGCATTTTCCTTCACAGAACCGGCATCCTCGTATGCCTGTGGGTTGCTCTAAAGAAACGACACTGTGAGCAACCTCTTCGAAAAGGCCTTCGCAAGCGACTTGGAGACAACAGCAGCACAGTGGAGGCACAGACCGTTATCCTAGAGAGCAGCACAGTGTCTCTAGCAGCGATCGCTTCCCGGAGGATACTTAAGCCACACCGAGATTCCAGCAGGGAGTTTTGCCTTATAGCAGTACAACTCACTCAAGAAAGAGGGATGAGGTGTAGGGCTAATCTACGTGCGCTCACGCTCTGTGTCCCCGAGAAGGTTTCACGGAGCAGAAGGCATCACCGACCGCTACCACGTGTGTGCACCAAAGAAGCCCTGTGCCGTGGGTGTTCTCAGGCCGACAGCGAAGACCTAGGTGTGTGCTGCACCCGCGCTCGGTGGTTCAGACGTTGCGTGACCCCTGTGCCTTTGGAAGATGTTCAGAGCGGGTGGCACCTGCGTGCTGCGAGCGCAAGAGGTGTAGAGTGTAGAGGCCTTTCACACTGGAGGAAGGGCTTGCGTCTCGTGGAGAGAACGTGTACGTCGCCCGGGAGATGGAGGCGCGCTCTTGACACCATTTCCTCTGCCCGTTTAAAACACAAGTGTTTGTACTCGATCTGGGCTGCCTGGTGAAACGCTTGGCAGTCCGCATCACCCTGAGCACCTCTCCTGAAGTTTGATTCGTAGCTGGGTGAACTCGGGCTTCAGAGGCTTAGATGAGACCAAACGTGTTCAGCTTGTGGCGAAAGCCTTTGACCAGAGGCATATACGCTTGTGCTTGGGGCGAGGGCTAGGCAAGAACGTTTACACCCCGGGTTTTTATCTTTACCCTAAGTTGTGTCCCTTTTGGCTGCAGCAGGCGGAGAGAACCCGCGGAGAGAGAACAGCTGCGAGGTGGATGCACAGAACAGTCACCTCGACACCAGCCCCGGGGTCCCAAGCAACGATCCTTCCCCGGAGGGTACTTAACCCACCCCGGGATTCAAGCAGGGAGTTCGCCTTGTCCAACTCGCACAGGAGACTGGCATGAGATGTAGGGCTCATCTACTAGCGTTCACACTACGTGGCCCGGAGAAGTTCTCACGGAGCCGAATGCAGCACCCTTCCTCCACCACGTGTGTACACAAAGGAGCGCTGGGCAGTGGGTGTTCTCAAGGCCAAGAGAGAAGCCCTTGTTCTGTGCTGCACCTGCTGGGTGGTTCAAAGGTTTTCTGACCTTCCTGCTCTGGAAGCTTTTCAGAGCTGAGGCTACGCCTGGGCTGCGAAAGCGGAGAGGCGTAGAGGCCTTTCACACTGAAGGCGTGGGCCTGTTTCCCATGGAGAAAGTGTACATCGCCCAACCCCCACCCCCACCCCACCCCACCCCACCCCAACCCACCCCCAGCTGGAGGCGTGCGGGTTGACACCATTTTGTCCTGCCCATGGAAAATACAAAGAGGCGTACACGATTTGGGCTGTCTGGTGAGAGAATTTTGAAGCGGCGGCACCCTGAGTACCTTTCCCGAAGTTTGCTTCCTAGCTGGTTAAACTCGGCTTTCAGAGGCGAGATGAGAACAAACTTGCTCCGCGTGCGGCGAAGTGCCCTGATGCCCTGCCCTAAATGTTTGAGCTTCTGGCCAGCGTCACGCAAGTACTTTGACACGTAGGAGTCTCCCTTTTACTCCAAGCTGTCCCTGTTGGCTGAAGCAGTCGGCGTGTCTGTATCGCAGCCTGGGAGGCCGGGCGTTGGGGGAGTCTGCCAAGTGACTGGCCTCCATTTATAGCTAACTGAGAAACTGCGTCGAAGCTTTCGGGAGCCTCTTACAGGGAATGGTTGCAGTTGGGAATTGGAGACTGTGCTGGCAAACGTCAGCAGCTCCTCTCCCTCAGAGGGCTCTTGGTGTGCCGACTCCTAACAGCCAGCACGGTCCCCAGCTCGTGAACGGTCCCATTGCGAGCCGGTCTCGTCCGTGAAAGAGCCACGTGAGGCTGAGCTCCAACAGTCGGGCTCCACACCTGGAGCCTTTGGGACAGGGCAGTCCTGAGCCGATGTGCCCACCAGGGGACGCGACCAAAGTTTACGTACCACAGGAAAGCGCAATCAAGGCCTCGTGTTCTCTCCATGAAAGGAACGTGAGCTTGAAGGGTGATGCGTCAGCGTGCACCGTGAACAGCTCGCTGGTACGCCTGTCTTTGCCCCCTCTCACGGTCTCACGCACCCGGGCTCAGTTCCGTGCAGGAACGCTGAGTGGGAGCGCCAGCCTCGCTGCTGGACTCTAAAGCCTTCCACCCCCTAATGGCAGGTTGTGTGTGTCTCTCACGTGGGGGGAGGAATGAGGTCGCCCACAGAGGTTCTGCCATGAAAGATCTAAAGACGCACGCTGCTGAGGAGCTTGTTCCTCATGGAGCGTCCCCGAAGGCCAGAAGAATGCCGACGGTCTCTTTCAAAGCGGCCGGACGCTCTGCCGTTCTAGGCCTGAGATACGGACCCTGTGACGGCACCGTAACCCCGCGAGATTCAGGAGACATCGCCAGTGCGAGTGGCAATCCGGAGGGAAGAGCCTCCAAGGCGGAGTGTCCTTTCCTGTACAAAACGGCGCCCAAGTGGCTGAGGCAGGGAGCATTTTCCTTCACAGAACCGGCATCCTCGTATGCCTGTGGGTTGCTCTAAAGAAACGACACTGTGAGCAACCTCTTCGAAAAGGCCTTCGCAAGCGACTTGGAGACAACAGCAGCGCAGTGGAGGCACAGACCGTTATCCTAGAGAGCAGCACAGTGTCTCTAGCAGCGATCGCTTCCCGGAGGATACTTAAGCCACACCGAGATTCCAGCAGGGAGTTTTGCCTTATAGCAGTACAACTCACTCAAGAAAGAGGGATGAGGTGTAGGGCTAATCTACGTGCGCTCACGCTCTGTGTCCCCGAGAAGGTTTCACGGAGCAGAAGGCATCACCGACCGCTACCACGTGTGTGCACCAAAGAAGCCCTGTGCCGTGGGTGTTCTCAGGCCGACAGCGAAGACCTAGGTGTGTGCTGCACCCGCGCTCGGTGGTTCACACGTTGCGTGACCCCTGTGCCTTTGGAAGATGTTCAGAGCGGGTGGCACCTGCGTGCTGCGAGCGCAAGAGGTGTAGAGTGTAGAGGCCTTTCACACTGGAGGAAGGGCTTGCGTCTCGTGGAGAGAACGTGTACGTCGCCCGGGAGATGGAGGCGCGCTCTTGACACCATTTCCTCTGCCCGTTTAAAACACAAGTGTTTGTACTCGATCTGGGCTGCCTGGTGAAACGCTTGGCAGTCCGCATCACCCTGAGCACCTCTCCTGAAGTTTGATTCGTAGCTGGGTGAACTCGGGCTTCAGAGGCTTAGATGAGACCAAACGTCTTCAGCTTGTGGCGAAAGCCTTTGACCAGAGGCATATACGCTTGTGCTTGGGGCGAGGGCTAGGCAAGAACGTTTACACCCCGGGTTTTTATCTTTACCCTAAGCTGTGTCCCTTTTGGCTGCAGCAGGCGGAGAGAACCCGCGGAGAGAGAACAGCTGCGAGGTGGATGCACAGAACAGTCACCTCGACACCAGCCCCGGGGTCCCAAGCAACGATCCTTCCCCGGAGGGTACTTAACCCACCCCGGGATTCAAGCAGGGAGTTCGCCTTGTCCAACTCGCACAGGAGACTGGCATGAGATGTAGGGCTCATCTACTAGCGTTCACACTACGTGGCCCGGAGAAGTTCTCACGGAGCCGAATGCAGCACCCTTCCTCCACCACGTGTGTACACAAAGGAGCGCTGGGCAGTGGGTGTTCTCAAGGCCAAGAGAGAAGCCCTTGTTCTGTGCTGCACCTGCTGGGTGGTTCAAAGGTTTTCTGACCTTCCTGCTCTGGAAGCTTTTCAGAGCTGAGGCTACGCCTGGGCTGCGAAAGCGGAGAGGCGTAGAGGCCTTTCACACTGAAGGCGTGGGCCTGTTTCCCATGGAGAAAGTGTACGTCGCCCAACCCCCACCCCCACCCCACCCCACCCCACCCCAACCCACCCCCAGCTGGAGGCGTGCGGGTTGACACCATTTTGTCCTGCCCATGGAAAATACAAAGAGGCGTACACGATTTGGGCTGTCTGGTGAGAGAATTTTGAAGCGGCGGCACCCTGAGTACCTTTCCCGAAGTTTGCTTTCTAGCTGGTTAAACTCGGCTTTCAGAGGCGAGATGAGAACAAACTTGCTCCGCGTGCGGCGAAGTGCCCTGATGCCCTGCCCTAAATGTTTGAGCTTCTGGCCAGCGTCACGCAAGTACTTTGACACGTAGGAGTCTCCCTTTTACTCCAAGCTGTCCCTGTTGGCTGAAGCAGTCGGCGTGTCTGTATCGCAGCCTGGGAGGCCGGGCGTTGGGGGAGTCTGCCAAGTGACTGGCCTCCACTTATAGCTAACTGAGAAACTGCGTCGAAGCATTCGGGAGCCTCTTACAGGGAATGGTTGCAGTTGGGAATTGGAGACTGTGCTGGCAAACGTCAGCAGCTCCTCTCCCTCGGAGGGCTCTTGGTGTGCCGACTCCTAACAGCCAGCACGGTCCCCAGCTCGTGAACGGTCCCATTGCGAGCCGGTCTCGTCCGTGAAAGAGCCACGTGAGGCTGAGCTCCAACAGTCGGGCTCCACACCTGGAGCCTTTGGGACAGGGCAGTCCTGAGCCGATGTGCCCACCAGGGGACACGACCAAAGTTGACGTACCACAGGAAAGCGCAATCAAGGCCTCGTGTTCTCTCCATGAAAGGAACGTGAGCTTGAAGGGTGATGCGTCAGTGTGCACCGTGAACAGCTCGCTGGTACGCCTGTCTTTGCCCCCTCTCACGGTCTCACGCACCCGGGCTCAGTTCCGTGCAGGAATGCTGAGTGGGAGCGCCAGCCTCGCTGCTGGACTCTAAAGCCTTCCACCCCCTAATGGCAGGTTGTGTGTGTCTCTCACGTGGGGGGAGGAATGAGGTCGCCCACAGAGGTTCTGCCATGAAAGATCTAAAGACGCACGCTGCTGAGGAGCTTGTTCCTCATGGAGCGTCCCCGAAGGCCAGAAGAATGCCGACGGTCTCTTTCAAAGCGGCCGGACGCTCTGCCGTTCTAGGCCTGAGATACGGACCCTGTGACGGCACCGTAACCCCGCGAGATTCAGGAGACATCGCCAGTGCGAGTGGCAATCCGGAAGGAAGAGCCTCCAAGGCGGAGTGTCCTTTCCTGTACAAAACGGCGCCCAAGTGGCTGAGGCAGGGAGCATTTTCCTTCACAGAACCGGCATCCTCGTATGCCTCTGGGTTGCTCTAAAGAAACGACACTGTGAGCAACCTCTTCGAAAAGGCCTTCGCAAGCGACTTGGAGACAACAGCAGCGCAGTGGAGGCACAGACCGTTATCCTAGAGAGCAGCACAGTGTCTCTAGCAGCGATCGCTTCCCGGAGGATACTTAAGCCACACCGAGATTCCAGCAGGGAGTTTTGCCTTATAGCAGTACAACTCACTCAAGAAAGAGGGATGAGGTGTAGGGCTAATCTACGTGCGCTCACGCTCTGTGTCCCCGAGAAGGTTTCACGGAGCAGAAGGCATCACCGACCGCTACCACGTGTGTGCACCAAAGAAGCCCTGTGCCGTGGGTGTTCTCAGGCCGACAGCGAAGACCTAGGTGTGTGCTGCACCCGCGCTCGGTGGTTCACACGTTGCGTGACCCCTGTGCCTTTGGAAGATGTTCAGAGCGGGTGGCACCTGCGTGCTGCGAGCGCAAGAGGTGTAGAGTGTAGAGGCCTTTCACACTGGAGGAAGGGCTTGCGTCTCGTGGAGAGAACGTGTACGTCGCCCGGGAGATGGAGGCGCGCTCTTGACACCATTTCCTCTGCCCGTTTAAAACACAAGTGTTTGTACTCGATCTGGGCTGCCTGGTGAAACGCTTGGCAGTCCGCATCACCCTGAGCACCTCTCCTGAAGTTTGATTCGTAGCTGGGTGAACTCGGGCTTCAGAGGCTTAGATGAGACCAAACGTGTTCAGCTTGTGGCGAAAGCCTTTGACCAGAGGCATATACGCTTGTGCTTGGGGCGAGGGCTAGGCAAGAATGTTTACACCCCGGGTTTTTATCTTTACCCTAAGCTGTGTCCCTTTTGGCTGCAGCAGGCGGAGAGAACCCGCGCAGAGAGAACAGCTGCGAGGTGGATGCACAGAACAGTCACCTCGACACCAGCCCCGGGGTCCCAAGCAACGATCCTTCCCCGGAGGGTACTTAACCCACCCCGGGATTCAAGCAGGGAGTTCGCCTTGTCCAACTCGCACAGGAGACTGGCATGAGATGTAGGGCTCATCTACTTGCGTTCACACTACGTGGCCCGGAGAAGTTCTCACGGAGCCGAATGCAGCACCCTTCCTCCACCACGTGTGTACACAAAGGAGCGCTGGGCAGTGGGTGTTCTCAAGGCCAAGAGAGAAGCCCTTGTTCTGTGCTGCACCTGCTGGGTGGTTCAAAGGTTTTCTGACCTTCCTGCTCTGGAAGCTTTTCAGAGCTGAGGCTACGCCTGGGCTGCGAAAGCGGAGAGGCGTAGAGGCCTTTCACACTGAAGGCGTGGGCCTGTTTCCCATGGAGAAAGTGTACGTCGCCCAACGCCCACCCCCACCCCACCCCACCCCACCCCAACCCACCCCCAGCTGGAGGCGTGCGGGTTGACACCATTTTGTCCTGCCCATGGAAAATAAAAAGAGGCGTACACGATTTGGGCTGTCTGGTGAGAGAATTTTGAAGCGGCGGCACCCTGAGTACCTTTCCCGAAGTTTGCTTCCTAGCTGGTTAAACTCGGCTTTCAGAGGCGAGATGAGAACAAACTTGCTCCGCGTGCGGCGAAGTGCCCTGATGCCCTGCCCTAAATGTTTGAGCTTCTGGCCAGCGTCACGCAAGTACTTTGACACGTAGGAGTCTCCCTTTTACTCCAAGCTGTCCCTGTTGGCTGAAGCAGTCGGCGTGTCTGTATCGCAGCCTGGGAGGCCGGGCGTTGGGGGAGTCTGCCAAGTGACTGGCCTCCACTTATAGCTAACTGAGAAACTGCGTCGAAGCTTTCGGGAGCCTCTTACAGGGAATGGTTGCAGTTGGGAATTGGAGACTGTGCTGGCAAACGTCAGCAGCTCCTCTCCCTCGGAGGGCTCTTGGTGTGCCGACTCCTAACAGCCAGCACGGTCCCCAGCTCGTGAACGGTCCCATTGCGAGCTGGTCTCGTCCGTGAAAGAGCCACGTGAGGCTGAGCTCCAACAGTCGGGCTCCACACCTGGAGCCTTTGGGACAGGGCAGTCCTGAGCCGATGTGCCCACCAGGGGACGCGACCAAAGTTTACGTACCACAGGAAAGCGCAATCAAGGCCTCGTGTTCTCTCCATGAAAGGAACGTGAGCTTGAAGGGTGATGCGTCAGCGTGCACCGTGAACAGCTCGCTGGTACGCCTGTCTTTGCCCCCTCTCATGGTCTCACGCACCCGGGCTCAGTTCCGTGCAGGAACGCTGAGTGGGAGCGCCAGCCTCGCTGCTGGACTCTAAAGCCTTCCACCCCCTAATGGCAGGTTGTGTGTGTCTCTCACGTGGGGGGAGGAATGAGGTCGCCCACAGAGGTTCTGCCATGAAAGATCTAAAGACGCACGCTGCTGAGGAGCTTGTTCCTCATGGAGCGTCCCCGAAGGCCAGAAGAATGCCGACGGTCTCTTTCAAAGCGGCCGGACGCTCTGCCGTTCTAGGCCTGAGATACGGACCCTGTGACGGCACCGTAACCCCGCGAGATTCAGGAGACATCGCCAGTGCGAGTGGCAATCCGGAAGGAAGAGCCTCCAAGGCGGAGTGTCCTTTCCTGTACAAAACGGCGCCCAAGTGGCTGAGGCAGGGAGCATTTTCCTTCACAGAACCGGCATCCTCGTATGCCTGTGGGTTGCTCTAAAGAAACGACACTGTGAGCAACCTCTTCGAAAAGGCCTTCGCAAGCGACTTGGAGACAACAGCAGCGCAGTGGAGGCACAGACCGTTATCCTAGAGAGCAGCACAGTGTCTCTAGCAGCGATCGCTTCCCGGAGGATACTTAAGCCACACCGAGATTCCAGCAGGGAGTTTTGCCTTATAGCAGTACAACTCACTCAAGAAAGAGGGATGAGGTGTAGGGCTAATCTACGTGCGCTCACGCTCTGTGTCCCCGAGAAGGTTTCACGGAGCAGAAGGCATCACCGACCGCTACCACGTGTGTGCACCAAAGAAGCCCTGTGCCGTGGGTGTTCTCAGGCCGACAGCGAAGACCTAGGTGTGTGCTGCACCCGCGCTCGGTGGTTCACACGTTGCGTGACCCCTGTGCCTTTGGAAGATGTTCAGAGCGGGTGGCACCTGCGTGCTGCGAGCGCAAGAGGTGTAGAGTGTAGAGGCCTTTCACACTGGAGGAAGGGCTTGCGTCTCGTGGAGAGAACGTGTACGTCGCCCGGGAGATGGAGGCGCGCTCTTGACACCATTTCCTCTGCCCGTTTAAAACACAAGTGTTTGTACTCGATCTGGGCTGCCTGGTGAAACGCTTGGCAGTCCGCATCACCCTGAGCACCTCTCCTGAAGTTTGATTCGTAGCTGGGTGAACTCGGGCTTCAGAGGCTTAGATGAGACCAAACGTGTTCAGCTTGTGGCGAAAGCCTTTGACCAGAGGCATATACGCTTGTGCTTGGGGCGAGGGCTAGGCAAGAATGTTTACACCCCGGGTTTTTATCTTTACCCTAAGCTGTGTCCCTTTTGGCTGCAGCAGGCGGAGAGAACCCGCGCAGAGAGAACAGCTGCGAGGTGGATGCACAGAACAGTCACCTCGACACCAGCCCCGGGGTCCCAAGCAACGATCCTTCCCCGGAGGGTACTTAACCCACCCCGGGATTCAAGCAGGGAGTTCGCCTTGTCCAACTCGCACAGGAGACTGGCATGAGATGTAGGGCTCATCTACTTGCGTTCACACTACGTGGCCCGGAGAAGTTCTCACGGAGCCGAATGCAGCACCCTTCCTCCACCACGTGTGTACACAAAGGAGCGCTGGGCAGTGGGTGTTCTCAAGGCCAAGAGAGAAGCCCTTGTTCTGTGCTGCACCTGCTGGGTGGTTCAAAGGTTTTCTGACCTTCCTGCTCTGGAAGCTTTTCAGAGCTGAGGCTACGCCTGGGCTGCGAAAGCGGAGAGGCGTAGAGGCCTTTCACACTGAAGGCGTGGGCCTGTTTCCCATGGAGAAAGTGTACGTCGCCCAACGCCCACCCCCACCCCACCCCACCCCACCCCAACCCACCCCCAGCTGGAGGCGTGCGGGTTGACACCATTTTGTCCTGCCCATGGAAAATAAAAAGAGGCGTACACGATTTGGGCTGTCTGGTGAGAGAATTTTGAAGCGGCGGCACCCTGAGTACCTTTCCCGAAGTTTGCTTCCTAGCTGGTTAAACTCGGCTTTCAGAGGCGAGATGAGAACAAACTTGCTCCGCGTGCGGCGAAGTGCCCTGATGCCCTGCCCTAAATGTTTGAGCTTCTGGCCAGCGTCACGCAAGTACTTTGACACGTAGGAGTCTCCCTTTTACTCCAAGCTGTCCCTGTTGGCTGAAGCAGTCGGCGTGTCTGTATCGCAGCCTGGGAGGCCGGGCGTTGGGGGAGTCTGCCAAGTGACTGGCCTCCACTTATAGCTAACTGAGAAACTGCGTCGAAGCTTTCGGGAGCCTCTTACAGGGAATGGTTGCAGTTGGGAATTGGAGACTGTGCTGGCAAACGTCAGCAGCTCCTCTCCCTCGGAGGGCTCTTGGTGTGCCGACTCCTAACAGCCAGCACGGTCCCCAGCTCGTGAACGGTCCCATTGCGAGCTGGTCTCGTCCGTGAAAGAGCCACGTGAGGCTGAGCTCCAACAGTCGGGCTCCACACCTGGAGCCTTTGGGACAGGGCAGTCCTGAGCCGATGTGCCCACCAGGGGACGCGACCAAAGTTTACGTACCACAGGAAAGCGCAATCAAGGCCTCGTGTTCTCTCCATGAAAGGAACGTGAGCTTGAAGGGTGATGCGTCAGCGTGCACCGTGAACAGCTCGCTGGTACGCCTGTCTTTGCCCCCTCTCATGGTCTCACGCACCCGGGCTCAGTTCCGTGCAGGAACGCTGAGTGGGAGCGCCAGCCTCGCTGCTGGACTCTAAAGCCTTCCACCCCCTAATGGCAGGTTGTGTGTGTCTCTCACGTGGGGGGAGGAATGAGGTCGCCCACAGAGGTTCTGCCATGAAAGATCTAAAGACGCACGCTGCTGAGGAGCTTGTTCCTCATGGAGCGTCCCCGAAGGCCAGAAGAATGCCGACGGTCTCTTTCAAAGCGGCCGGACGCTCTGCCGTTCTAGGCCTGAGATACGGACCCTGTGACGGCACCGTAACCCCGCGAGATTCAGGAGACATCGCCAGTGCGAGTGGCAATCCGGAAGGAAGAGCCTCCAAGGCGGAGTGTCCTTTCCTGTACAAAACGGCGCCCAAGTGGCTGAGGCAGGGAGCATTTTCCTTCACAGAACCGGCATCCTCGTATGCCTGTGGGTTGCTCTAAAGAAACGACACTGTGAGCAACCTCTTTGAAAAGGCCTTCGCAAGCGACTTGGAGACAACAGCAGCGCAGTGGAGGCACAGACCGTTATCCTAGAGAGCAGCACAGTGTCTCTAGCAGCGATCGCTTCCCGGAGGATACTTAAAGCACACCGAGATTCCAGCAGGGAGTTTTGCCTTATAGCAGTACAACTCACTCAAGAAAGAGGGATGAGGTGTAGGGCTAATCTACGTGCGCTCACGCTCTGTGTCCCCGAGAAGGTTTCACGGAGCAGAAGGCATCACCGACCGCTACCACGTGTGTGCACCAAAGAAGCCCTGTGCCGTGGGTGTTCTCAGGCCGACAGCGAAGACCTAGGTGTGTGCTGCACCCGCGCTCGGTGGTTCACACGTTGCGTGACCCCTGTGCCTTTGGAAGATGTTCAGAGCGGGTGGCACCTGCGTGCTGCGAGCGCAAGAGGTGTAGAGTGTAGAGGCCTTTCACACTGGAGGAAGGGCTTGCGTCTCGTGGAGAGAACGTGTACGTCGCCCGGGAGATGGAGGCGCGCTCTTGACACCATTTCCTCTGCCCGTTTAAAACACAAGTGTTTGTACTCGATCTGGGCTGCCTGGTGAAACGCTTGGCAGTCCGCATCACCCTGAGCACCTCTCCTGAAGTTTGATTCGTAGCTGGGTGAACTCGGGCTTCAGAGGCTTAGATGAGACCAAACGTGTTCAGCTTGTGGCGAAAGCCTTTGACCAGAGGCATATACGCTTGTGCTTGGGGCGAGGGCTAGGCAAGAACGTTTACACCCCGGGTTTTTATCTTTACCCTAAGCTGTGTCCCTTTTGGCTGCAGCAGGCGGAGAGAACCCGCGGAGAGAGAACAGCTGCGAGGTGGATGCACAGAACAGTCACCTCGACACCAGCCCCGGGGTCCCAAGCAACGATCCTTCCCCGGAGGGTACTTAACCCACCCCGGGATTCAAGCAGGGAGTTCGCCTTGTCCAACTCGCACAGGAGACTGGCATGAGATGTAGGGCTCATCTACTTGCGTTCACACTACGTGGCCCGGAGAAGTTCTCACGGAGCCGAATGCAGCACCCTTCCTCCACCACGTGTGTACACAAAGGAGCGCTGGGCAGTGGGTGTTCTCAAGGCCAAGAGAGAAGCCCTTGTTCTGTGCTGCACCTGCTGGGTGGTTCAAAGGTTTTCTGACCTTCCTGCTCTGGAAGCTTTTCAGAGCTGAGGCTACACCTGGGCTGCGAAAGCGGAGAGGCGTAGAGGCCTTTCACACTGAAGGCGTGGGCCTGTTTCCCATGGAGAAAGTGTACGTCGCCCAACCCCCACCCCCACCCCACCCCACCCCACCCCAACCCACCCCCAGCTGGAGGCGTGCGGGTTGACACCATTTTGTCCTGCCCATGGAAAATACAAAGAGGCGTACACGATTTGGGCTGTCTGGTGAGAGAATTTTGAAGCGGCGGCACCCTGAGTACCTTTCCCGAAGTTTGCTTCCTAGCTGGTTAAACTCGGCTTTCAGAGGCGAGATGAGAACAAACTTGCTCCGCGTGCGGCGAAGTGCCCTGATGCCCTGCCCTAAATGTTTGAGCTTCTGGCCAGCGTCACGCAAGTACTTTGACACGTAGGAGTCTCCCTTTTACTCCAAGCTGTCCCTGTTGGCTGAAGCAGTCGGCGTGTCTGTATCGCAGCCTGGGAGGCCGGGCGTTGGGGGAGTCTGCCAAGTGACTGGCCTCCACTTATAGCTAACTGAGAAACTGCGTCGAAGCTTTCGGGAGCCTCTTACAGGGAATGGTTGCAGTTGGGAATTGGAGACTGTGCTGGCAAACGTCAGCAGCTCCTCTCCCTCGGAGGGCTCTTGGTGTGCCGACTCCTAACAGCCAGCACGGTCCCCAGCTCGTGAACGGTCCCATTGCGAGCCGGTCTCGTCCGTGAAAGAGCCACGTGAGGCTGAGCTCCAACAGTCGGGCTCCACACCTGGAGCCTTTGGGACAGGGCAGTCCTGAGCCGATGTGCCCACCAGGGGACGCGACCAAAGTTTACGTACCACAGGAAAGCGCAATCAAGGCCTCGTGTTCTCTCCATGAAAGGAACGTGAGCTTGAAGGGTGATGCGTCAGCGTGCACCGTGAACAGCTCGCTGGTACGCCTGTCTTTGCCCCCTCTCACGGTCTCATGCACCCGGGCTCAGTTCCGTGCAGGAACGCTGAGTGGGAGCGCCAGCCTCGCTGCTGGACTCTAAAGCCTTCCACCCCCTAATGGCAGGTTGTGTGTGTCTCTCACGTGGGGGGAGGAATGAGGTCGCCCACAGAGGTTCTGCCATGAAAGATCTAAAGACGCACGCTGCTGAGGAGCTTGTTCCTCATGGAGCGTCCCCGAAGGCCAGAAGAATGCCGACGGTCTCTTTCAAAGCGGCCGGACGCTCTGCCGTTCTAGGCCTGAGATACGGACCCTGTGACGGCACCGTAACCCCGCGAGATTCAGGAGACATCGCCAGTGCGAGTGGCAATCCGGAAGGAAGAGCCTCCAAGGCGGAGTGTCCTTTCCTGTACAAAACGGCGCCCAAGTGGCTGAGGCAGGGAGCATTTTCCTTCACAGAACCGGCATCCTCGTATGCCTGTGGGTTGCTCTAAAGAAACGACACTGTGAGCAACCTCTTCGAAAAGGCCTTCGCAAGCGACTTGGAGACAACAGCAGCGCAGTGGAGGCACAGACCGTTATCCTAGAGAGCAGCACAGTGTCTCTAGCAGCGATCGCTTCCCGGAGGATACTTAAGCCACACCGAGATTCCAGCAGGGAGTTTTGCCTTATAGCAGTACAACTCACTCAAGAAAGAGGGATGAGGTGTAGGGCTAATCTACGTGCGCTCACGCTCTGTGTCCCCGAGAAGGTTTCACGGAGCAGAAGGCATCACCGACCGCTACCACGTGTGTGCACCAAAGAAGCCCTGTGCCGTGGGTGTTCTCAGGCCGACAGCGAAGACCTAGGTGTGTGCTGCACCCGCGCTCGGTGGTTCACACGTTGCGTGACCCCTGTGCCTTTGGAAGATGTTCAGAGCGGGTGGCACCTGCGTGCTGCGAGCGCAAGAGGTGTAGAGTGTAGAGGCCTTTCACACTGGAGGAAGGGCTTGCGTCTCGTGGAGAGAACGTGTACGTCGCCCGGGAGATGGAGGCGCGCTCTTGACACCATTTCCTCTGCCCGTTTAAAACACAAGTGTTTGTACTCGATCTGGGCTGCCTGGTGAAACGCTTGGCAGTCCGCATCACCCTGAGCACCTCTCCTGAAGTTTGATTCGTAGCTGGGTGAACTCGGGCTTCAGAGGCTTAGATGAGACCAAACGTGTTCAGCTTGTGGCGAAAGCCTTTGACCAGAGTCGTATACGCTTGTGCTTGGGGCGAGGGCTAGGCAAGAATGTTTACACCCCGGGTTTTTATCTTTACCCTAAGCTGTGTCCCTTTTGGCTGCAGCAGGCGGAGAGAACCCGCGCAGAGAGAACAGCTGCGAGGTGGATGCACAGAACAGTCACCTCGACACCAGCCCCGGGGTCCCAAGCAACGATCCTTCCCCGGAGGGTACTTAACCCACCCCGGGATTCAAGCAGGGAGTTCGCCTTGTCCAACTCGCACAGGAGACTGGCATGAGATGTAGGGCTCATCTACTTGCGTTCACACTACGTGGCCCGGAGAAGTTCTCACGGAGCCGAATGCAGCACCCTTCCTCCACCACGTGTGTACACAAAGGAGCGCTGGGCAGTGGGTGTTCTCAAGGCCAAGAGAGAAGCCCTTGTTCTGTGCTGCACCTGCTGGGTGGTTCAAAGGTTTTCTGACCTTCCTGCTCTGGAAGCTTTTCAGAGCTGAGGCTACGCCTGGGCTGCGAAAGCGGAGAGGCGTAGAGGCCTTTCACACTGAAGGCGTGGGCCTGTTTCCCATGGAGAAAGTGTACGTCGCCCAACCCCCACCCCCACCCCACCCCACCCCACCCCAACCCACCCCCAGCTGGAGGCGTGCGGGTTGACACCATTTTGTCCTGCCCATGGAAAATACAAAGAGGCGTACACGATTTGGGCTGTCTGGTGAGAGAATTTTGAAGCGGCGGCACCCTGAGTACCTTTCCCGAAGTTTGCTTCCTAGCTGGTTAAACTCAGCTTTCAGAGGCGAGATGAGAACAAACTTGCTCCGCGTGCGGCGAAGTGCCCTGATGCCCTGCCCTAAATGTTTGAGCTTCTGGCCAGCGTCACGCAAGTACTTTGACACGTAGGAGTCTCCCTTTTACTCCAAGCTGTCCCTGTTGGCTGAAGCAGTCGGCGTGTCTGTATCGCAGCCTGGGAGGCCGGGCGTTGGGGGAGTCTGCCAAGTGACTGGCCTCCACTTATAGCTAACTGAGAAACTGCGTCGAAGCTTTCGGGAGCCTCTTACAGGGAATGGTTGCAGTTGGGAATTGGAGACTGTGCTGGCAAACGTCAGCAGCTCCTCTCCCTCGGAGGGCTCTTGGTGTGCCGACTCCTAACAGCCAGCACGGTCCCCAGCTCGTGAACGGTCCCATTGCGAGCCGGTCTCGTCCGTGAAAGAGCCACGTGAGGCTGAGCTCCAACAGTCGGGCTCCACACCTGGAGCCTTTGGGACAGGGCAGTCCTGAGCCGATGTGCCCACCAGGGGACGCGACCAAAGTTTACGTACCACAGGAAAGCGCAATCAAGGCCTCGTGTTCTCTCCATGAAAGGAACGTGAGCTTGAAGGGTGATGCGTCAGCGTGCACCGTGAACAGCTCGCTGGTACGCCTGTCTTTGCCCCCTCTCACGGTCTCACGCACCCGGGCTCAGTTCCGTGCAGGAACGCTGAGTGGGAGCGCCAGCCTCGCTGCTGGACTCTAAAGCCTTCCACCCCCTAATGGCAGGTTGTGTGTGTCTCTCACGTGGGGGGAGGAATGAGGTCGCCCACAGAGGTTCTGCCATGAAAGATCTAAAGACGCACGCTGCTGAGGAGCTTGTTCCTCATGGAGCGTCCCCGAAGGCCAGAAGAATGCCGACGGTCTCTTTCAAAGTGGCCAGACGCTCTGCCGTTCTAGGCCTGAGATACGGACCCTGTGACGGCACCGTAACCCCGCGAGATTCAGGAGACATCGCCAGTGCGAGTGGCAATCCGGAAGGAAGAGCCTCCAAGGCGGAGTGTCCTTTCCTGTACAAAACGGCGCCCAAGTGGCTGAGGCAGGGAGCATTTTCCTTCACAGAACCGGCATCCTCGTATGCCTGTGGGTTGCTCTAAAGAAACGACACTGTGAGCAACCTCTTCGAAAAGGCCTTCGCAAGCGACTTGGAGACAACAGCAGCGCAGTGGAGGCACAGACCGTTATCCTAGAGAGCAGCACAGTGTCTCTAGCAGCGATCGCTTCCCGGAGGATACTTAAGCCACACCGAGATTCCAGCAGGGAGTTTTGCCTTATAGCAGTACAACTCACTCAAGAAAGAGGGATGAGGTGTAGGGCTAATCTACGTGCGCTCACGCTCTGTGTCCCCGAGAAGGTTTCACGGAGCAGAAGGCATCACCGACCGCTACCACGTGTGTGCACCAAAGAAGCCCTGTGCCGTGGGTGTTCTCAGGCCGACAGCGAAGACCTAGGTGTGTGCTGCACCCGCGCTCGGTGGTTCACACGTTGCGTGACCCCTGTGCCTTTGGAAGATGTTCAGAGCGGGTGGCACCTGCGTGCTGCGAGCGCAAGAGGTGTAGAGTGTAGAGGCCTTTCACACTGGAGGAAGGGCTTGCGTCTCGTGGAGAGAACGTGTACGTCGCCCGGGAGATGGAGGCGCGCTCTTGACACCATTTCCTCTGCCCGTTTAAAACACAAGTGTTTGTACTCGATCTGGGCTGCCTGGTGAAACGCTTGGCAGTCCGCATCACCCTGAGCACCTCTCCTGAAGTTTGATTCGTAGCTGGGTGAACTCGGGCTTCAGAGGCTTAGATGAGACCAAACGTGTTCAGCTTGTGGCGAAAGCCTTTGACCAGAGTCGTATACGCTTGTGCTTGGGGCGAGGGCTAGGCAAGAACGTTTACACCCCGGGTTTTTATCTTTACCCTAAGCTGTGTCCCTTTTGGCTGCAGCAGGCGGAGAGAACCCGCGCAGAGAGAACAGCTGCGAGGTGGATGCACAGAACAGTCACCTCGACACCAGCCCCGGGGTCCCAAGCAACGATCCTTCCCCGGAGGGTACTTAACCCACCCCGGGATTCAAGCAGGGAGTTCGCCTTGTCCAACTCGCACAGGAGACTGGCATGAGATGTAGGGCTCATCTACTTGCGTTCACACTACGTGGCCCGGAGAAGTTCTCACGGAGCCGAATGCAGCACCCTTCCTCCACCACGTGTGTACACAAAGGAGCGCTGGGCAGTGGGTGTTCTCAAGGCCAAGAGAGAAGCCCTTGTTCTGTGCTGCACCTGCTGGGTGGTTCAAAGGTTTTCTGACCTTCCTGCTCTGGAAGCTTTTCAGAGCTGAGGCTACGCCTGGGCTGCGAAAGCGGAGAGGCGTAGAGGCCTTTCACACTGAAGGCGTGGGCCTGTTTCCCATGGAGAAAGTGTACGTCGCCCAACGCCCACCCCCACCCCACCCCACCCCACCCCAACCCACCCCCAGCTGGAGGCGTGCGGGTTGACACCATTTTGTCCTGCCCATGGAAAATACAAAGAGGCGTACACGATTTGGGCTGTCTGGTGAGAGAATTTTGAAGCGGCGGCACCCTGAGTACCTTTCCCGAAGTTTGCTTCCTAGCTGGTTAAACTCGGCTTTCAGAGGCGAGATGAGAACAAACTTGCTCCGCGTGCGGCGAAGTGCCCTGATGCCCTGCCCTAAATGTTTGAGCTTCTGGCCAGCGTCACGCAAGTACTTTGACACGTAGGAGTCTCCCTTTTACTCCAAGCTGTCCCTGTTGGCTGAAGCAGTCGGCGTGTCTGTATCGCAGCCTGGGAGGCCGGGCGTTGGGGGAGTCTGCCAAGTGACTGGCCTCCACTTATAGCTAACTGAGAAACTGCGTCGAAGCTTTCGGGAGCCTCTTACAGGGAATGGTTGCAGTTGGGAATTGGAGACTGTGCTGGCAAACGTCAGCAGCTCCTCTCCCTCGGAGGGCTCTTGGTGTGCCGACTCCTAACAGCCAGCACGGTCCCCAGCTCGTGAACGGTCCCATTGCGAGCCGGTCTCGTCCGTGAAAGAGCCACGTGAGGCTGAGCTCCAACAGTCGGGCTCCACACCTGGAGCCTTTGGGACAGGGCAGTCCTGAGCCGATGTGCCCACCAGGGGACGCGACCAAAGTTTACGTACCACAGGAAAGCGCAATCAAGGCCTCGTGTTCTCTCCATGAAAGGAACGTGAGCTTGAAGGGTGATGCGTCAGCGTGCACCGTGAACAGCTCGCTGGTACGCCTGTCTTTGCCCCCTCTCACGGTCTCACGCACCCGGGCTCAGTTCCGTGCAGGAACGCTGAGTGGGAGCGCCAGCCTCGCTGCTGGACTCTAAAGCCTTCCACCCCCTAATGGCAGGTTGTGTGTGTCTCTCACATGGGGGGAGGAATGAGGTCGCCCACAGAGGTTCTGCCATGAAAGATCTAAAGACGCACGCTGCTGAGGAGCTTGTTCCTCATGGAGCGTCCCCGAAGGCCAGAAGAATGCCGGCGGTCTCTTTCAAAGCGGCCGGACGCTCTGCCGTTCTAGGCCTGAGATACGGACCCTGTGACGGCACCGTAACCCCGCGAGATTCAGGAGACATCGCCAGTGCGAGTGGCAATCCGGAAGGAAGAGCCTCCAAGGCGGAGTGTCCTTTCCTGTACAAAACGGCGCCCAAGTGGCTGAGGCAGGGAGCATTTTCCTTCACAGAACCGGCATCCTCGTATGCCTGTGGGTTGCTCTAAAGAAACGACACTGTGAGCAACCTCTTCGAAAAGGCCTTCGCAAGCGACTTGGAGACAACAGCAGCGCAGTGGAGGCACAGACCGTTATCCTAGAGAGCAGCACAGTGTCTCTAGCAGCGATCGCTTCCCGGAGGATACTTAAGCCACACCGAGATTCCAGCAGGGAGTTTTGCCTTATAGCAGTACAACTCACTCAAGAAAGAGGGATGAGGTGTAGGGCTAATCTACGTGCGCTCACGCTCTGTGTCCCCGAGAAGGTTTCACGGAGCAGAAGGCATCACCGACCGCTACCACGTGTGTGCACCAAAGAAGCCCTGTGCCGTGGGTGTTCTCAGGCCGACAGCGAAGACCTAGGTGTGTGCTGCACCCGCGCTCGGTGGTTCACACGTTGCGTGACCCCTGTGCCTTTGGAAGATGTTCAGAGCGGGTGGCACCTGCGTGCTGCGAGCGCAAGAGGTGTAGAGTGTAGAGGCCTTTCACACTGGAGGAAGGGCTTGCGTCTCGTGGAGAGAACGTGTACGTCGCCCGGGAGATGGAGGCGCGCTCTTGACACCATTTCCTCTGCCCGTTTAAAACACAAGTGTTTGTACTCGATCTGGGCTGCCTGGTGAAACGCTTGGCAGTCCGCATCACCCTGAGCACCTCTCCTGAAGTTTGATTCGTAGCTGGGTGAACTCGGGCTTCAGAGGCTTAGATGAGACCAAACGTGTTCAGCTTGTGGCGAAAGCCTTTGACCAGAGGCATATACGCTTGTGCTTGGGGCGAGGGCTAGGCAAGAACGTTTACACCCCGGGTTTTTATCTTTACCCTAAGCTGTGTCCCTTTTGGCTGCAGCAGGCGGAGAGAACCCGCGGAGAGAGAACAGCTGCGAGGTGGATGCACAGAACAGTCACCTCGACACCAGCCCCGGGGTCCCAAGCAACGATCCTTCCCCGGAGGGTACTTAACCCACCCCGGGATTCAAGCAGGGAGTTCGCCTTGTCCAACTCGCACAGGAGACTGGCATGAGATGTAGGGCTCATCTACTTGAGTTCACACTACGTGGCCCGGAGAAGTTCTCACGGAGCCGAATGCAGCACCCTTCCTCCACCACGTGTGTACACAAAGGAGCGCTGGGCAGTGGGTGTTCTCAAGGCCAAGAGAGAAGCCCTTGTTCTGTGCTGCACCTGCTGGGTGGTTCAAAGGTTTTCTGACCTTCCTGCTCTGGAAGCTTTTCAGAGCTGAGGCTACGCCTGGGCTGCGAAAGCGGAGAGGCGTAGAGGCCTTTCACACTGAAGGCGTGGGCCTGTTTCCCATGGAGAAAGTGTACGTCGCCCAACCCCCACCCCCACCCCACCCCACCCCACCCCAACCCACCCCCAGCTGGAGGCGTGCGGGTTGACACCATTTTGTCCTGCCCATGGAAAATACAAAGAGGTGTACACGATTTGGGCTGTCTGGTGAGAGAATTTTGAAGCGGCGGCACCCTGAGTACCTTTCCCGAAGTTTGCTTCCTAGCTGGTTAAACTCGGCTTTCAGAGGCGAGATGAGAACAAACTTGCTCCGCGTGCGGCGAAGTGCCCTGATGCCCTGCCCTAAATGTTTGAGCTTCTGGCCAGCGTCACGCAAGTACTTTGACACGTAGGAGTCTCCCTTTTACTCCAAGCTGTCCCTGTTGGCTGAAGCAGTCGGCGTGTCTGTATCGCAGCCTGGGAGGCCGGGCGTTGGGGGAGTCTGCCAAGTGACTGGCCTCCACTTATAGCTAACTGAGAAACTGCGTCGAAGCTTTCGGGAGCCTCTTACAGGGAATGGTTGCAGTTGGGAATTGGAGACTGTGCTGGCAAACGTCAGCAGCTCCTCTCCCTCGGAGGGCTCTTGGTGTGCCGACTCCTAACAGCCAGCACGGTCCCCAGCTCGTGAACGGTCCCATTGCGAGCCGGTCTCGTCCGTGAAAGAGCCACGTGAGGCTGAGCTCCAACAGTCGGGCTCCACACCTGGAGCCTTTGGGACAGGGCAGTCCTGAGCCGATGTGCCCACCAGGGGACGCGACCAAAGTTGACGTACCACAGGAAAGCGCAATCAAGGCCTCGTGTTCTCTCCATGAAAGGAACGTGAGCTTGAAGGGTGATGCGTCAGCGTGCACCGTGAACAGCTCGCTGGTACGCCTGTCTTTGCCCCCTCTCACGGTCTCACGCACCCGGGCTCAGTTCCGTGCAGGAACGCTGAGTGGGAGCGCCAGCCTCGCTGCTGGACTCTAAAGCCTTCCACCCCCTAATGGCAGGTTGTGTGTGTCTCTCACGTGGGGGGAGGAATGAGGTCGCCCACAGAGGTTCTGCCATGAAAGATCTAAAGACGCACGCTGCTGAGGAGCTTGTTCCTCATGGAGCGTCCCCGAAGGCCAGAAGAATGCCGACGGTCTCTTTCAAAGCTGCCGGACGCTCTGCCGTTCTAGGCCTGAGATATGGACCCTGTGACGGCACCGTAACCCCGCGAGATTCAGGAGACATCGCCAGTGCGAGTGGCAATCCGGAAGGAAGAGCCTCCAAGGCGGAGTGTCCTTTCCTGTACAAAACGGCGCCCAAGTGGCTGAGGCAGGGAGCATTTTCCTTCACAGAACCGGCATCCTCGTATGCCTGTGGGTTGCTCTAAAGAAACGACACTGTGAGCAACCTCTTCGAAAAGGCCTTCGCAAGCGACTTGGAGACAACAGCAGCGCAGTGGAGGCACAGACCGTTATCCTAGAGAGCAGCACAGTGTCTCTAGCAGCGATCGCTTCCCGGAGGATACTTAAGCCACACCGAGATTCCAGCAGGGAGTTTTGCCTTATAGCAGTACAACTCACTCAAGAAAGAGGGATGAGGTGTAGGGCTAATCTACGTGCGCTCACGCTCTGTGTCCCCGAGAAGGTTTCACGGAGCAGAAGGCATCACCGACCGCTACCACGTGTGTGCACCAAAGAAGCCCTGTGCCGTGGGTGTTCTCAGGCCGACAGCGAAGACCTAGGTGTGTGCTGCACCCGCGCTCGGTGGTTCACACGTTGCGTGACCCCTGTGCCTTTGGAAGATGTTCAGAGCGGGTGGCACCTGCGTGCTGCGAGCGCAAGAGGTGTAGAGTGTAGAGGCCTTTCACACTGGAGGAAGGGCTTGCGTCTCGTGGAGAGAACGTGTACGTCGCCCGGGAGATGGAGGCGCGCTCTTGACACCATTTCCTCTGCCCGTTTAAAACACAAGTGTTTGTACTCGATCTGGGCTGCCTGGTGAAACGCTTGGCAGTCCGCATCACCCTGAGCACCTCTCCTGAAGTTTGATTCGTAGCTGGGTGAACTCGGGCTTCAGAGGCTTAGATGAGACCAAACGTGTTCAGCTTGTGGCGAAAGCCTTTGACCAGAGGCATATACGCTTGTGCTTGGGGCGAGGGCTAGGCAAGAACGTTTACACCCCGGGTTTTTATCTTTACCCTAAGCTGTGTCCCTTTTGGCTGCAGCAGGCGGAGAGAACCCGCGGAGAGAGAACAGCTGCGAGGTGGATGCACAGAACAGTCACCTCGACACCAGCCCCGGGGTCCCAAGCAACGATCCTTCCCCGGAGGGTACTTAACCCACCCCGGGATTCAAGCAGGGAGTTCGCCTTGTCCAACTCGCACAGGAGACTGGCATGAGATGTAGGGCTCATCTACTTGCGTTCACACTACGTGGCCCGGAGAAGTTCTCACGGAGCCGAATGCAGCACCCTTCCTCCACCACGTGTGTACACAAAGGAGCGCTGGGCAGTGGGTGTTCTCAAGGCCAAGAGAGAAGCCCTTGTTCTGTGCTGCACCTGCTGGGTGGTTCAAAGGTTTTCTGACCTTCCTGCTCTGGAAGCTTTTCAGAGCTGAGGCTACGCCTGGGCTGCGAAAGCGGAGAGGCGTAGAGGCCTTTCACACTGAAGGCGTGGGCCTGTTTCCCATGGAGAAAGTGTACGTCGCCCAACCCCCACCCCCACCCCACCCCACCCCACCCCAACCCACCCCCAGCTGGAGGCGTGCGGGTTGACACCATTTTGTCCTGCCCATGGAAAATACAAAGAGGCGTACACGATTTGGGCTGTCTGGTGAGAGAATTTTGAAGCGGCGGCACCCTGAGTACCTTTCCCGAAGTTTGCTTCCTAGCTGGTTAAACTCGGCTTTCAGAGGCGAGATGAGAACAAACTTGCTCCGCGTGCGGCGAAGTGCCCTGATGCCCTGCCCTAAATGTTTGAGCTTCTGGCCAGCGTCACGCAAGTACTTTGACACGTAGGAGTCTCCCTTTTACTCCAAGCTGTCCCTGTTGGCTGAAGCAGTCGGCGTGTCTGTATCGCAGCCTGGGAGGCCGGGCGTTGGGGGAGTCTGCCAAGTGACTGGCCTCCACTTATAGCTAACTGAGAAACTGCGTCGAAGCTTTCGGGAGCCTCTTACAGGGAATGGTTGCAGTTGGGAATTGGAGACTGTGCTGGCAAACGTCAGCAGCTCCTCTCCCTCGGAGGGCTCTTGGTGTGCCGACTCCTAACAGCCAGCACGGTCCCCAGCTCGTGAACGGTCCCATTGCGAGCCGGTCTCGTCCGTGAAAGAGCCACGTGAGGCTGAGCTCCAACAGTCGGGCTCCACACCTGGAGCCTTTGGGACAGGGCAGTTCTGAGCCGATGTGCCCACCAGGGGACGCGACCAAAGTTGACGTACCACAGGAAAGCGCAATCAAGGCCTCGTGTTCTCTCCATGAAAGGAACGTGAGCTTGAAGGGTGATGCGTCAGCGTGCACCGTGAACAGCTCGCTGGTACGCCTGTCTTTGCCCCCTCTCACGGTCTCACGCACCCGGGCTCAGTTCCGTGCAGGAACGCTGAGTGGGAGCGCCAGCCTCGCTGCTGGACTCTAAAGCCTTCCACCCCCTAATGGCAGGTTGTGTGTGTCTCTCACATGGGGGGAGGAATGAGGTCGCCCACAGAGGTTCTGCCATGAAAGATCTAAAGACGCACGCTGCTGAGGAGCTTGTTCCTCATGGAGCGTCCCCGAAGGCCAGAAGAATGCCGGCGGTCTCTTTCAAAGCGGCCGGACGCTCTGCCGTTCTAGGCCTGAGATACGGACCCTGTGACGGCACCGTAACCCCGCGAGATTCAGGAGACATCGCCAGTGCGAGTGGCAATCCGGAAGGAAGAGCCTCCAAGGCGGAGTGTCCTTTCCTGTACAAAACGGCGCCCAAGTGGCTGAGGCAGGGAGCATTTTCCTTCACAGAACCGGCATCCTCGTATGCCTGTGGGTTGCTCTAAAGAAACGACACTGTGAGCAACCTCTTCGAAAAGGCCTTCGCAAGCGACTTGGAGACAACAGCAGCGCAGTGGAGGCACAGACCGTTATCCTAGAGAGCAGCACAGTGTCTCTAGCAGCGATCGCTTCCCGGAGGATACTTAAGCCACACCGAGATTCCAGCAGGGAGTTTTGCCTTATAGCAGTACAACTCACTCAAGAAAGAGGGATGAGGTGTAGGGCTAATCTACGTGCGCTCACGCTCTGTGTCCCCGAGAAGGTTTCACGGAGCAGAAGGCATCACCGACCGCTACCACGTGTGTGCACCAAAGAAGCCCTGTGCCGTGGGTGTTCTCAGGCCGACAGTGAAGACCTAGGTGTGTGCTGCACCCGCGCTCGGTGGTTCACACGTTGCGTGACCCCTGTGCCTTTGGAAGATGTTCAGAGCGGGTGGCACCTGCGTGCTGCGAGCGCAAGAGGTGTAGAGTGTAGAGGCCTTTCACACTGGAGGAAGGGCTTGCGTCTCGTGGAGAGAACGTGTACGTCGCCCGGGAGATGGAGGCGCGCTCTTGACACCATTTCCTCTGCCCGTTTAAAACACAAGTGTTTGTACTCGATCTGGGCTGCCTGGTGAAACGCTTGGCAGTCCGCATCACCCTGAGCACCTCTCCTGAAGTTTGATTCGTAGCTGGGTGAACTCGGGCTTCAGAGGCTTAGATGAGACCAAACGTGTTCAGCTTGTGGCGAAAGCCTTTGACCAGAGGCATATACGCTTGTGCTTGGGGCGAGGGCTAGGCAAGAACGTTTACACCCCGGGTTTTTATCTTTACCCTAAGCTGTGTCCCTTTTGGTTGCAGCAGGCGGAGAGAACCCGCGGAGAGAGAACAGCTGCGAGGTGGATGCACAGAACAGTCACCTCGACACCAGCCCCGGGGTCCCAAGCAACGATCCTTCCCCGGAGGGTACTTAACCCACCCCGGGATTCAAGCAGGGAGTTCGCCTTGTCCAACTCGCACAGGAGACTGGCATGAGATGTAGGGCTCATCTACTTGCGTTCACACTACGTGGCCCGGAGAAGTTCTCACGGAGCCGAATGCAGCACCCTTCCTCCACCACGTGTGTACACAAAGGAGCGCTGGGCAGTGGGTGTTCTCAAGGCCAAGAGAGAAGCCCTTGTTCTGTGCTGCACCTGCTGGGTGGTTCAAAGGTTTTCTGACCTTCCTGCTCTGGAAGCTTTTCAGAGCTGAGGCTACGCCTGGGCTGCGAAAGCGGAGAGGCGTAGAGGCCTTTCACACTGAAGGCGTGGGCCTGTTTCCCATGGAGAAAGTGTACGTCGCCCAACCCCCACCCCCACCCCACCCCACCCCACCCCAACCCACCCCCAGCTGGAGGCGTGCGGGTTGACACCATTTTGTCCTGCCCATGGAAAATACAAAGAGGTGTACACGATTTGGGCTGTCTGGTGAGAGAATTTTGAAGCGGCGGCACCCTGAGTACCTTTCCCGAAGTTTGCTTCCTAGCTGGTTAAACTCGGCTTTCAGAGGCGAGATGAGAACAAACTTGCTCCGCGTGCGGCGAAGTGCCCTGATGCCCTGCCCTAAATGTTTGAGCTTCTGGCCAGCGTCACGCAAGTACTTTGACACGTAGGAGTCTCCCTTTTACTCCAAGCTGTCCCTGTTGGCTGAAGCAGTCGGCGTGTCTGTATCGCAGCCTGGGAGGCCGGGCATTGGGGGAGTCTGCCAAGTGACTGGCCTCCACTTATAGCTAACTGAGAAACTGCGTCGAAGCTTTCGGGAGCCTCTTACAGGGAATGGTTGCAGTTGGGAATTGGAGACTGTGCTGGCAAACGTCAGCAGCTCCTCTCCCTCGGAGGGCTCTTGGTGTGCCGACTCCTAACAGCCAGCACGGTCCCCAGCTCGTGAACGGTCCCATTGCGAGCCGGTCTCGTCCGTGAAAGAGCCACGTGAGGCTGAGCTCCAACAGTCGGGCTCCACACCTGGAGCCTTTGGGACAGGGCAGTCCTGAGCCGATGTGCCCACCAGGGGACGCGACCAAAGTTTACGTACCACAGGAAAGCGCAATCAAGGCCTCGTGTTCTCTCCATGAAAGGAACGTGAGCTTGAAGGGTGATGCGTCAGCGTGCACCGTGAACAGCTCGCTGGTACGCCTGTCTTTGCCCCCTCTCACGGTCTCACGCACCCGGGCTCAGTTCCGTGCAGGAACGCTGAGTGGGAGCGCCAGCCTCGCTGCTGGACTCTAAAGCCTTCCACCCCCTAATGGCAGGTTGTGTGTGTCTCTCACGTGGGGGGAGGAATGAGGTCGCCCACAGAGGTTCTGCCATGAAAGATCTAAAGACGCACGCTGCTGAGGAGCTTGTTCCTCATGGAGCGTCCCCGAAGGCCAGAAGAATGCCGACGGTCTCTTTCAAAGCTGCCGGACGCTCTGCCGTTCTAGGCCTGAGATATGGACCCTGTGACGGCACCGTAACCCCGCGAGATTCAGGAGACATCGCCAGTGCGAGTGGCAATCCGGAAGGAAGAGCCTCCAAGGCGGAGTGTCCTTTCCTGTACAAAACGGCGCCCAAGTGGCTGAGGCAGGGAGCATTTTCCTTCACAGAACCGGCATCCTCGTATGCCTGTGGGTTGCTCTAAAGAAACGACACTGTGAGCAACCTCTTCGAAAAGGCCTTCGCAAGCGACTTGGAGACAACAGCAGCGCAGTGGAGGCACAGACCGTTATCCTAGAGAGCAGCACAGTGTCTCTAGCAGCGATCGCTTCCCGGAGGATACTTAAGCCACACCGAGATTCCAGCAGGGAGTTTTGCCTTATAGCAGTACAACTCACTCAAGAAAGAGGGATGAGGTGTAGGGCTAATCTACGTGCGCTCACGCTCTGTGTCCCCGAGAAGGTTTCACGGAGCAGAAGGCATCACCGACCGCTACCACGTGTGTGCACCAAAGAAGCCCTGTGCCGTGGGTGTTCTCAGGCCGACAGCGAAGACCTAGGTGTGTGCTGCACCCGCGCTCGGTGGTTCACACGTTGCGTGACCCCTGTGCCTTTGGAAGATGTTCAGAGCGGGTGGCACCTGCGTGCTGCGAGCGCAAGAGGTGTAGAGTGTAGAGGCCTTTCACACTGGAGGAAGGGCTTGCGTCTCGTGGAGAGAACGTGTACGTCGCCCGGGAGATGGAGGCGCGCTCTTGACACCATTTCCTCTGCCCATTTAAAACACAAGTGTTTGTACTCGATCTGGGCTGCCTGGTGAAACGCTTGGCAGTCCGCATCACCCTGAGCACCTCTCCTGAAGTTTGATTCGTAGCTGGGTGAACTCGGGCTTCAGAGGCTTAGATGAGACCAAACGTGTTCAGCTTGTGGCGAAAGCCTTTGACCAGAGGCATATACGCTTGTGCTTGGGGCGAGGGCTAGGCAAGAACGTTTACACCCCGGGTTTTTATCTTTACCCTAAGCTGTGTCCCTTTTGGCTGCAGCAGGCGGAGAGAACCCGCGGAGAGAGAACAGCTGCGAGGTGGATGCACAGAACAGTCACCTCGACACCAGCCCCGGGGTCCCAAGCAACGATCCTTCCCCGGAGGGTACTTAACCCACCCCGGGATTCAAGCAGGGAGTTCGCCTTGTCCAACTCGCACAGGAGACTGGCATGAGATGTAGGGCTCATCTACTTGCGTTCACACTACGTGGCCCGGAGAAGTTCTCACGGAGCCGAATGCAGCACCCTTCCTCCACCACGTGTGTACACAAAGGAGCGCTGGGCAGTGGGTGTTCTCAAGGCCAAGAGAGAAGCCCTTGTTCTCTGCTGCACCTGCTGGGTGGTTCAAAGGTTTTCTGACCTTCCTGCTCTGGAAGCTTTTCAGAGCTGAGGCTACGCCTGGGCTGCGAAAGCGGAGAGGCGTAGAGGCCTTTCACACTGAAGGCGTGGGCCTGTTTCCCATGGAGAAAGTGTACGTCGCCCAACCCCCACCCCCACCCCACCCCACCCCACCCCAACCCACCCCCAGCTGGAGGCGTGCGGGTTGACACCATTTTGTCCTGCCCATGGAAAATACAAAGAGGCGTACACGATTTGGGCTGTCTGGTGAGAGAATTTTGAAGCGGCGGCACCCTGAGTACCTTTCCCGAAGTTTGCTTCCTAGCTGGTTAAACTCGGCTTTCAGAGGCGAGATGAGAACAAACTTGCTCCGCGTGCGGCGAAGTGCCCTGATGCCCTGCCCTAAATGTTTGAGCTTCTGGCCAGCGTCACGCAAGTACTTTGACACGTAGGAGTCTCCCTTTTACTCCAAGCTGTCCCTGTTGGCTGAAGCAGTCGGCGTGTCTGTATCGCAGCCTGGGAGGCCGGGCGTTGGGGGAGTCTGCCAAGTGACTGGCCTCCACTTATAGCTAACTGAGAAACTGCGTCGAAGCTTTCGGGAGCCTCTTACAGGGAATGGTTGCAGTTGGGAATTGGAGACTGTGCTGGCAAACGTCAGCAGCTCCTCTCCCTCGGAGGGCTCTTGGTGTGCCGACTCCTAACAGCCAGCACGGTCCCCAGCTCGTGAACGGTCCCATTGCGAGCCGGTCTCGTCCGTGAAAGAGCCACGTGAGGCTGAGCTCCAACAGTCGGGCTCCACACCTGGAGCCTTTGGGACAGGGCAGTCCTGAGCCGATGTGCCCACCAGGGGACGCGACCAAAGTTGACGTACCACAGGAAAGTGCAATCAAGGCCTCGTGTTCTCTCCATGAAAGGAACGTGAGCTTGAAGGGTGATGCGTCAGCGTGCACCGTGAACAGCTCGCTGGTACGCCTGTCTTTGCCCCCTCTCACGGTCTCACGCACCCGGGCTCAGTTCCGTGCAGGAACGCTGAGTGGGAGCGCCAGCCTCGCTGCTGGACTCTAAAGCCTTCCACCCCCTAATGGCAGGTTGTGTGTGTCTCTCACGTGGGGGGAGGAATGAGGTCGCCCACAGAGGTTCTGCCATGAAAGATCTAAAGACGCACGCTGCTGAGGAGCTTGTTCCTCATGGAGCGTCCCCGAAGGCCAGAAGAATGCCGACGGTCTCTTTCAAAGCTGCCGGACGCTCTGCCGTTCTAGGCCTGAGATACGGACCCTGTGACGGCACCGTAACCCCGCGAGATTCAGGAGACATCGCCAGTGCGAGTGGCAATCCGGAAGGAAGAGCCTCCAAGGCGGAGTGTCCTTTCCTGTACAAAACGGCGCCCAAGTGGCTGAGGCAGGGAGCATTTTCCTTCACAGAACCGGCATCCTCGTATGCCTGTGGGTTGCTCTAAAGAAACGACACTGTGAGCAACCTCTTCGAAAAGGCCTTCGCAAGCGACTTGGAGACAACAGCAGCGCAGTGGAGGCACAGACCGTTATCCTAGAGAGCAGCACAGTGTCTCTAGCAGCGATCGCTTCCCGGAGGATACTTAAGCCACACCGAGATTCCAGCAGGGAGTTTTGCCTTATAGCAGTACAACTCACTCAAGAAAGAGGGATGAGGTGTAGGGCTAATCTACGTGCGCTCACACTCTGTGTCCCCGAGAAGGTTTCACGGAGCAGAAGGCATCACCGACCGCTACCACGTGTGTGCACCAAAGAAGCCCTGTGCCGTGGGTGTTCTCAGGCCGACAGCGAAGACCTAGGTGTGTGCTGCACCCGCGCTCGGTGGTTCACACGTTGCGTGACCCCTGTGCCTTTGGAAGATGTTCAGAGCGGGTGGCACCTGCGTGCTGCGAGCGCAAGAGGTGTAGAGTGTAGAGGCCTTTCACACTGGAGGAAGGGCTTGCGTCTCGTGGAGAGAACGTGTACGTCGCCCGGGAGATGGAGGCGCGCTCTTGACACCATTTCCTCTGCCCGTTTAAAACACAAGTGTTTGTACTCGATCTGGGCTGCCTGGTGAAACGCTTGGCAGTCCGCATCACCCTGAGCACCTCTCCTGAAGTTTGATTCGTAGCTGGGTGAACTCGGGCTTCAGAGGCTTAGATGAGACCAAACGTCTTCAGCTTGTGGCGAAAGCCTTTGACCAGAGGCATATACGCTTGTGCTTGGGGCGAGGGCTAGGCAAGAACGTTTACACCCCGGGTTTTTATCTTTACCCTAAGCTGTGTCCCTTTTGGCTGCAGCAGGCGGAGAGAACCCGCGGAGAGAGAACAGCTGCGAGGTGGATGCACAGAACAGTCACCTCGACACCAGCCCCGGGGTCCCAAGCAACGATCCTTCCCCGGAGGGTACTTAACCCACCCCGGGATTCAAGCAGGGAGTTCGCCTTGTCCAACTCGCACAGGAGACTGGCATGAGATGTAGGGCTCATCTACTTGCGTTCACACTACGTGGCCCGGAGAAGTTCTCACGGAGCCGAATGCAGCACCCTTCCTCCACCACGTGTGTACACAAAGGAGCGCTGGGCAGTGGGTGTTCTCAAGGCCAAGAGAGAAGCCCTTGTTCTCTGCTGCACCTGCTGGGTGGTTCAAAGGTTTTCTGACCTTCCTGCTCTGGAAGCTTTTCAGAGCTGAGGCTACGCCTGGGCTGCGAAAGCGGAGAGGCGTAGAGGCCTTTCACACTGAAGGCGTGGGCCTGTTTCCCATGGAGAAAGTGTACGTCGCCCAACCCCCACCCCCACCCCACCCCACCCCACCCCAACCCACCCCCAGCTGGAGGCGTGCGGGTTGACACCATTTTGTCCTGCCCATGGAAAATACAAAGAGGCGTACACGATTTGGGCTGTCTGGTGAGAGAATTTTGAAGCGGCGGCACCCTGAGTACCTTTCCCGAAGTTTGCTTCCTAGCTGGTTAAACTCGGCTTTCAGAGGCGAGATGAGAACAAACTTGCTCCACGTGCGGCGAAGTGCCCTGATGCCCTGCCCTAAATGTTTGAGCTTCTGGCCAGCGTCACGCAAGTACTTTGACACGTAGGAGTCTCCCTTTTACTCCAAGCTGTCCCTGTTGGCTGAAGCAGTCGGCGTGTCTGTATCGCAGCCTGGGAGGCCGGGCGTTGGGGGAGTCTGCCAAGTGACTGGCCTCCACTTATAGCTAACTGAGAAACTGCGTCGAAGCTTTCGGGAGCCTCTTACAGGGAATGGTTGCAGTTGGGAATTGGAGACTGTGCTGGCAAACGTCAGCAGCTCCTCTCCCTCGGAGGGCTCTTGGTGTGCCGACTCCTAACAGCCAGCACGGTCCCCAGCTCGTGAACGGTCCCATTGCGAGCCGGTCTCGTCCGTGAAAGAGCCACGTGAGGCTGAGCTCCAACAGTCGGGCTCCACACCTGGAGCCTTTGGGACAGGGCAGTCCTGAGCCGATGTGCCCACCAGGGGACGCGACCAAAGTTTACGTACCACAGGAAAGCGCAATCAAGGCCTCGTGTTCTCTCCATGAAAAGAACGTGAGCTTGAAGGGTGATGCGTCAGCGTGCACCGTGAACAGCTCGCTGGTACGCCTGTCTTTGCCCCCTCTCACGGTCTCACGCACCCGGGCTCAGTTCCGTGCAGGAACGCTGAGTGGGAGCGCCAGCCTCGCTGCTGGACTCTAAAGCCTTCCACCCCCTAATGGCAGGTTGTGTGTGTCTCTCACGTGGGGGGAGGAATGAGGTCGCCCACAGAGGTTCTGCCATGAAAGATCTAAAGACGCACGCTGCTGAGGAGCTTGTTCCTCATGGAGCGTCCCCGAAGGCCAGAAGAATGCCGGCGGTCTCTTTCAAAGCGGCCGGACGCTCTGCCGTTCTAGGCCTGAGATACGGACCCTGTGACGGCACCGTAACCCCGCGAGATTCAGGAGACATCGCCAGTGCGAGTGGCAATCCGGAAGGAAGAGCCTCCAAGGCGGAGTGTCCTTTCCTGTACAAAACGGCGCCCAAGTGGCTGAGGCAGGGAGCATTTTCCTTCACAGAACCGGCATCCTCGTATGCCTGTGGGTTGCTCTAAAGAAACGACACTGTGAGCAACCTCTTCGAAAAGGCCTTCGCAAGCGACTTGGAGACAACAGCAGCGCAGTGGAGGCACAGACCGTTATCCTAGAGAGCAGCACAGTGTCTCTAGCAGCGATCGCTTCCCGGAGGATACTTAAGCCACACCGAGATTCCAGCAGGGAGTTTTGCCTTATAGCAGTACAACTCACTCAAGAAAGAGGGATGAGGTGTAGGGCTAATCTACGTGCGCTCACACTCTGTGTCCCCGAGAAGGTTTCACGGAGCAGAAGGCATCACCGACCGCTACCACGTGTGTGCACCAAAGAAGCCCTGTGCCGTGGGTGTTCTCAGGCCGACAGCGAAGACCTAGGTGTGTGCTGCACCCGCGCTCGGTGGTTCACACGTTGCGTGACCCCTGTGCCTTTGGAAGATGTTCAGAGCGGGTGGCACCTGCGTGCTGCGAGCGCAAGAGGTGTAGAGTGTAGAGGCCTTTCACACTGGAGGAAGGGCTTGCGTCTCGTGGAGAGAACGTGTACGTCGCCCGGGAGATGGAGGCGCGCTCTTGACACCATTTCCTCTGCCCGTTTAAAACACAAGTGTTTGTACTCGATCTGGGCTGCCTGGTGAAACGCTTGGCAGTCCGCATCACCCTGAGCACCTCTCCTGAAGTTTGATTCGTAGCTGGGTGAACTCGGGCTTCAGAGGCTTAGATGAGACCAAACGTGTTCAGCTTGTGGCGAAAGCCTTTGACCAGAGGCATATACGCTTGTGCTTGGGGCGAGGGCTAGGCAAGAACGTTTACACCCCGGGTTTTTATCTTTACCCTAAGCTGTGTCCCTTTTGGCTGCAGCAGGCGGAGAGAACCCGCGGAGAGAGAACAGCTGCGAGGTGGATGCACAGAACAGTCACCTCGACACCAGCCCCGGGGTCCCAAGCAATGATCCTTCCCCGGAGGGTACTTAACCCACCCCGGGATTCAAGCAGGGAGTTCGCCTTGTCCAACTCGCACAGGAGACTGGCATGAGATGTAGGGCTCATCTACTTGCGTTCACACTACGTGGCCCGGAGAAGTTCTCACGGAGCCGAATGCAGCACCCTTCCTCCACCACGTGTGTACACAAAGGAGCGCTGGGCAGTGGGTGTTCTCAAGGCCAAGAGAGAAGCCCTTGTTCTCTGCTGCACCTGCTGGGTGGTTCAAAGGTTTTCTGACCTTCCTGCTCTGGAAGCTTTTCAGAGCTGAGGCTACGCCTGGGCTGCGAAAGCGGAGAGGCGTAGAGGCCTTTCACACTGAAGGCGTGGGCCTGTTTCCCATGGAGAAAGTGTACGTCGCCCAACCCCCACCCCCACCCCACCCCACCCCACCCCAACCCACCCCCAGCTGGAGGCGTGCGGGTTGACACCATTTTGTCCTGCCCATGGAAAATACAAAGAGGCGTACACGATTTGGGCTGTCTGGTGAGAGAATTTTGAAGCGGCGGCACCCTGAGTACCTTTCCCGAAGTTTGCTTCCTAGCTGGTTAAACTCGGCTTTCAGAGGCGAGATGAGAACAAACTTGCTCCGCGTGCGGCGAAGTGTCCTGATGCCCTGCCCTAAATGTTTGAGCTTCTGGCCAGCGTCACGCAAGTACTTTGACACGTAGGAGTCTCCCTTTTACTCCAAGCTGTCCCTGTTGGCTGAAGCAGTCGGCGTGTCTGTATCGCAGCCTGGGAGGCCGGGCGTTGGGGGAGTCTGCCAAGTGACTGGCCTCCACTTATAGCTAACTGAGAAACTGCGTCGAAGCTTTCGGGAGCCTCTTACAGGGAATGGTTGCAGTTGGGAATTGGAGACTGTGCTGGCAAACGTCAGCAGCTCCTCTCCCTCGGAGGGCTCTTGGTGTGCCGACTCCTAACAGCCAGCACGGTCCCCAGCTCGTGAACGGTCCCATTGCGAGCCGGTCTCGTCCGTGAAAGAGCCACGTGAGGCTGAGCTCCAACAGTCGGGCTCCACACCTGGAGCCTTTGGGACAGGGCAGTCCTGAGCCGATGTGCCCACCAGGGGACGCGACCAAAGTTGACGTACCACAGGAAAGCGCAATCAAGGCCTCGTGTTCTCTCCATGAAAGGAACGTGAGCTTGAAGGGTGATGCGTCAGCGTGCACCGTGAACAGCTCGCTGGTACGCCTGTCTTTGCCCCCTCTCACGGTCTCACGCACCCGGGCTCAGTTCCGTGCAGGAACGCTGAGTGGGAGCGCCAGCCTCGCTGCTGGACTCTAAAGCCTTCCACCCCCTAATGGCAGGTTGTGTGTGTCTCTCACGTGGGGGGAGGAATGAGGTCGCCCACAGAGGTTCTGCCATGAAAGATCTAAAGACGCACGCTGCTGAGGAGCTTGTTCCTCATGGAGCGTCCCCGAAGGCCAGAAGAATGCCGACGGTCTCTTTCAAAGCTGCCGGACGCTCTGCCGTTCTAGGCCTGAGATACGGACCCTGTGATGGCACCGTAACCCGGCGAGATTCAGGAGACATCGCCAGTGCGAGTGGCAATCCGGAAGGAAGAGCCTCCAAGGTGGAGTGTCCTTTCCTGTACAAAACGGCGCCCAAGTGGCTGAGGCAGGGAGCATTTTCCTTCACAGAACCGGCATCCTCGTATGCCTGTGGGTTGCTCTAAAGAAACGACACTGTGAGCAACCTCTTCGAAAAGGCCTTCGCAAGCGACTTGGAGACAACAGCAGCGCAGTGGAGGCACAGACCGTTATCCTAGAGAGCAGCACAGTGTCTCTAGCAGCGATCGCTTCCCGGAGGATACTTAAGCCACACCGAGATTCCAGCAGGGAGTTTTGCCTTATAGCAGTACAACTCACTCAAGAAAGAGGGATGAGGTGTAGGGCTAATCTACGTGCGCTCACGCTCTGTGTCCCCGAGAAGGTTTCACGGAGCAGAAGGCATCACCGACCGCTACCACGTGTGTGCACCAAAGAAGCCCTGTGCCGTGGGTGTTCTCAGGCCGACAGCGAAGACCTAGGTGTGTGCTGCACCCGCGCTCGGTGGTTCACACGTTGCGTGACCCCTGTGCCTTTGGAAGATGTTCAGAGCGGGTGGCACCTGCGTGCTGCGAGCGCAAGAGGTGTAGAGTGTAGAGGCCTTTCACACTGGAGGAAGGGCTTGCGTCTCGTGGAGAGAACGTGTACGTCGCCCGGGAGATGGAGGCGCGCTCTTGACACCATTTCCTCTGCCCGTTTAAAACACAAGTGTTTGGACTCGATCTGGGCTGCCTGGTGAAACGCTTGGCAGTCCGCATCACCCTGAGCACCTCTCCTGAAGTTTGATTCGTAGCTGGGTGAACTCGGGCTTCAGAGGCTTAGATGAGACCAAACGTCTTCAGCTTGTGGCGAAAGCCTTTGACCAGAGGCATATACGCTTGTGCTTGGGGCGAGGGCTAGGCAAGAACGTTTACACCCCGGGTTTTTATCTTTACCCTAAGCTGTGTCCCTTTTGGCTGCAGCAGGCGGAGAGAACCCGCGGAGAGAGAACAGCTGCGAGGTGGATGCACAGAACAGTCACCTCGACACCAGCCCCGGGGTCCCAAGCAACGATCCTTCCACGGAGGGTACTTAACCCACCCCGGGATTCAAGCAGGGAGTTCGCCTTGTCCAACTCGCACAGGAGACTGGCATGAGATGTAGGGCTCATCTACTTGCGTTCACACTACGTGGCCCGGAGAAGTTCTCACGGAGCCGAATGCAGCACCCTTCCACCACCACGTGTGTACACAAAGGAGCGCTGGGCAGTGGGTGTTCTCAAGGCCAAGAGAGAAGCCCTTGTTCTCTGCTGCACCTGCTGGGTGGTTCAAAGGTTTTCTGACCTTCCTGCTCTGGAAGCTTTTCAGAGCTGAGGCTACGCCTGGGCTGCGAAAGCGGAGAGGCGTAGAGGCCTTTCACACTGAAGGCGTGGGCCTGTTTCCCATGGAGAAAGTGTACGTCGCCCAACGCCCACCCCCACCCCACCCCACCCCACCCCAACCCACCCCCAGCTGGAGGCGTGCGGGTTGACACCATTTTGTCCTGCCCATGGAAAATACAAAGAGGCGTACACGATTTGGGCTGTCTGGTGAGAGAATTTTGAAGCGGCGGCACCCTGAGTACCTTTCCCGAAGTTTGCTTCCTAGCTGGTTAAACTCGGCTTTCAGAGGCGAGATGAGAACAAACTTGCTCCGCGTGCGGCGAAGTGCCCTGATGCCCTGCCCTAAATGTTTGAGCTTCTGGCCAGCGTCACGCAAGTACTTTGACACGTAGGAGTCTCCCTTTTACTCCAAGCTGTCCCTGTTGGCTGAAGCAGTCGGCGTGTCTGTATCGCAGCCTGGGAGGCCGGGCGTTGGGGGAGTCTGCCAAGTGACTGGCCTCCACTTATAGCTAACTGAGAAACTGCGTCGAAGCTTTCGGGAGCCTCTTACAGGGAATGGTTGCAGTTGGGAATTGGAGACTGTGCTGGCAAACGTCAGCAGCTCCTCTCCCTCGGAGGGCTCTTGGTGTGCCGACTCCTAACAGCCAGCACGGTCCCCAGCTCGTGAACGGTCCCATTGCGAGCCGGTCTCGTCCGTGAAAGAGCCACGTGAGGCTGAGCTCCAACAGTCGGGCTCCACACCTGGAGCCTTTGGGACAGGGCAGTCCTGAGCCGATGTGCCCACCAGGGGACGCGACCAAAGTTTACGTACCACAGGAAAGCACAATCAAGGCCTCGTGTTCTCTCCATGAAAGGAACGTGAGCTTGAAGGGTGATGCGTCAGCGTGCACCGTGAACAGCTCGCTGGTACGCCTGTCTTTGCCCCCTCTCACGGTCTCACGCACCCGGGCTCAGTTCCGTGCAGGAACGCTGAGTGGGAGCGCCAGCCTCGCTGCTGGACTCTAAAGCCTTCCACCCCCTAATGGCAGGTTGTGTGTGTCTCTCACGTGGGGGGAGGAATGAGGTCGCCCACAGAGGTTCTGCCATGAAAGATCTAAAGACGCACGCTGCTGAGGAGCTTGTTCCTCATGGAGCGTCCCCGAAGGCCAGAAGAATGCCGGCGGTCTCTTTCAAAGCTGCGGGACGCTCTGCCGTTCTAGGCCTGAGATACGGACCCTGTGACGGCACCGTAACCCCGCGAGATTCAGGAGACATCGCCAGTGCGAGTGGCAATCCGGAAGGAAGAGCCTCCAAGGCGGAGTGTCCTTTCCTGTACAAAACGGCGCCCAAGTGGCTGAGGCAGGGAGCATTTTCCTTCACAGAACCGGCATCCTCGTATGCCTGTGGGTTGCTCTAAAGAAACGACACTGTGAGCAACCTCTTCGAAAAGGCCTTCGCAAGCGACTTGGAGACAACAGCAGCGCAGTGGAGGCACAGACCGTTATCCTAGAGAGCAGCACAGTGTCTCTAGCAGCGATCGCTTCCCGGAGGATACTTAAGCCACACCGAGATTCCAGCAGGGAGTTTTGCCTTATAGCAGTACAACTCACTCAAGAAAGAGGGATGAGGTGTAGGGCTAATCTACGTGCGCTCACGCTCTGTGTCCCCGAGAAGGTTTCACGGAGCAGAAGGCATCACCGACCGCTACCACGTGTGTGCACCAAAGAAGCCCTGTGCCGTGGGTGTTCTCAGGCCGACAGCGAAGACCTAGGTGTGTGCTGCACCCGCGCTCGGTGGTTCACACGTTGCGTGACCCCTGTGCCTTTGGAAGATGTTCAGAGCGGGTGGCACCTGCGTGCTGCGAGCGCAAGAGGTGTAGAGTGTAGAGGCCTTTCACACTGGAGGAAGGGCTTGCGTCTCGTGGAGAGAACGTGTACGTCGCCCGGGAGATGGAGGCGCGCTCTTGACACCATTTCCTCTGCCCGTTTAAAACACAAGTGTTTGTACTCGATCTGGGCTGCCTGGTGAAACGCTTGGCAGTCCGCATCACCCTGAGCACCTCTCCTGAAGTTTGATTCGTAGCTGGGTGAACTCGGGCTTCAGAGGCTTAGATGAGACCAAACGTCTTCAGCTTGTGGCGAAAGCCTTTGACCAGAGGCATATACGCTTGTGCTTGGGGCGAGGGCTAGGCAAGAACGTTTACACCCCGGGTTTTTATCTTTACCCTAAGCTGTGTCCCTTTTGGCTGCAGCAGGCGGAGAGAACCCGCGGAGAGAGAACAGCTGCGAGGTGGATGCACAGAACAGTCACCTCGACACCAGCCCCGGGGTCCCAAGCAACGATCCTTCCCCGGAGGGTACTTAACCCACCCCGGGATTCAAGCAGGGAGTTCGCCTTGTCCAACTCGCACAGGAGACTGGCATGAGATGTAGGGCTCATCTACTTGCGTTCACACTACGTGGCCCGGAGAAGTTCTCACGGAGCCGAATGCAGCACCCTTCCTCCACCACGTGTGTACACAAAGGAGCGCTGGGCAGTGGGTGTTCTCAAGGCCAAGAGAGAAGCCCTTGTTCTGTGCTGCACCTGCTGGGTGGTTCAAAGGTTTTCTGACCTTCCTGCTCTGGAAGCTTTTCAGAGCTGAGGCTACGCCTGGGCTGCGAAAGCGGAGAGGCGTAGAGGCCTTTCACACTGAAGGCGTGGGCCTGTTTCCCATGGAGAAAGTGTACGTCGCCCAACCCCCACCCCCACCCCACCCCACCCCACCCCAACCCACCCCCAGCTGGAGGCGTGCGGGTTGACACCATTTTGTCCTGCCCATGGAAAATACAAAGAGGCGTACACGATTTGGGCTGTCTGGTGAGAGAATTTTGAAGCGGCGGCACCCTGAGTACCTTTCCCGAAGTTTGCTTCCTAGCTGGTTAAACTCGGCTTTCAGAGGCGAGATGAGAACAAACTTGCTCCGCGTGCGGCGAAGTGCCCTGATGCCCTGCCCTAAATGTTTGAGCTTCTGGCCAGCGTCACGCAAGTACTTTGACACGTAGGAGTCTCCCTTTTACTCCAAGCTGTCCCTGTTGGCTGAAGCAGTCGGCGTGTCTGTATCGCAGCCTGGGAGGCCGGGCATTGGGGGAGTCTGCCAAGTGACTGGCCTCCATTTATAGCTAACTGAGAAACTGCGTCGAAGCTTTCGGGAGCCTCTTACAGGGAATGGTTGCAGTTGGGAATTGGAGACTGTGCTGGCAAACGTCAGCAGCTCCTCTCCCTCGGAGGGCTCTTGGTGTGCCGACTCCTAACAGCCAGCACGGTCCCCAGCTCGTGAACGGTCCCATTGCGAGCCGGTCTCGTCCGTGAAAGAGCCACGTGAGGCTGAGCTCCAACAGTCGGGCTCCACACCTGGAGCCTTTGGGACAGGGCAGTCCTGAGCCGATGTGCCCACCAGGGGACGCGACCAAAGTTTACGTACCACAGGAAAGCACAATCAAGGCCTCGTGTTCTCTCCATGAAAGGAACGTGAGCTTGAAGGGTGATGCGTCAGCGTGCACCGTGAACAGCTCGCTGGTACGCCTGTCTTTGCCCCCTCTCACGGTCTCACGCACCCGGGCTCAGTTCCGTGCAGGAACGCTGAGTGGGAGCGCCAGCCTCGCTGCTGGACTCTAAAGCCTTCCACCCCCTAATGGCAGGTTGTGTGTGTCTCTCACGTGGGGGGAGGAATGAGGTCGCCCACAGAGGTTCTGCCATGAAAGATCTAAAGACGCACGCTGCTGAGGAGCTTGTTCCTCATGGAGCGTCCCCGAAGGCCAGAAGAATGCCGACGGTCTCTTTCAAAGCGGCCGGACGCTCTGCCGTTCTAGGCCTGAGATACGGACCCTGTGACGGCACCGTAACCCCGCGAGATTCAGGAGACATCGCCAGTGCGAGTGGCAATCCGGAAGGAAGAGCCTCCAAGGCGGAGTGTCCTTTCCTGTACAAAACGGCGCCCAAGTGGCTGAGGCAGGGAGCATTTTCCTTCACAGAACCGGCATCCTCGTATGCCTGTGGGTTGCTCTAAAGAAACGACACTGTGAGCAACCTCTTCGAAAAGGCCTTCGCAAGCGACTTGGAGACAACAGCAGCGCAGTGGAGGCACAGACCGTTATCCTAGAGAGCAGCACAGTGTCTCTAGCAGCGATCGCTTCCCGGAGGATACTTAAGCCACACCGAGATTCCAGCAGGGAGTTTTGCCTTATAGCAGTACAACTCACTCAAGAAAGAGGGATGAGGTGTAGGGCTAATCTACGTGCGCTCACGCTCTGTGTCCCCGAGAAGGTTTCACGGAGCAGAAGGCATCACCGACCGCTACCACGTGTGTGCACCAAAGAAGCCCTGTGCCGTGGGTGTTCTCAGGCCGACAGCGAAGACCTAGGTGTGTGCTGCACTTGCGCTCGGTGGTTCACACGTTGCGTGACCCCTGTGCCTTTGGAAGATGTTCAGAGCGGGTGGCACCTGCGTGCTGCGAGCGCAAGAGGTGTAGAGTGTAGAGGCCTTTCACACTGGAGGAAGGGCTTGCGTCTCGTGGAGAGAACGTGTACGTCGCCCGGGAGATGGAGGCGCGCTCTTGACACCATTTCCTCTGCCCGTTTAAAACACAAGTGTTTGTACTCGATCTGGGCTGCCTGGTGAAACGCTTGGCAGTCCGCATCACCCTGAGCACCTCTCCTGAAGTTTGATTCGTAGCTGGGTGAACTCGGGCTTCAGAGGCTTAGATGAGACCAAACGTCTTCAGCTTGTGGCGAAAGCCTTTGACCAGAGGCATATACGCTTGTGCTTGGGGCGAGGGCTAGGCAAGAACGTTTACACCCCGGGTTTTTATCTTTACCCTAAGCTGTGTCCCTTTTGGCTGCAGCAGGCGGAGAGAACCCGCGGAGAGAGAACAGCTGCGAGGTGGATGCACAGAACAGTCACCTCGACACCAGCCCCGGGGTCCCAAGCAACGATCCTTCCCCGGAGGGTACTTAACCCACCCCGGGATTCAAGCAGGGAGTTCGCCTTGTCCAACTCGCACAGGAGACTGGCATGAGATGTAGGGCTCATCTACTTGCGTTCACACTACGTGGCCCGGAGAAGTTCTCACGGAGCCGAATGCAGCACCCTTCCTCCACCACGTGTGTACACAAAGGAGCGCTGGGCAGTGGGTGTTCTCAAGGCCAAGAGAGAAGCCCTTGTTCTGTGCTGCACCTGCTGGGTGGTTCAAAGGTTTTCTGACCTTCCTGCTCTGGAAGCTTTTCAGAGCTGAGGCTACGCCGGGGCTGCGAAAGCGGAGAGGCGTAGAGGCCTTTCACACTGAAGGCGTGGGCCTGTTTCCCATGGAGAAAGTGTACGTCGCCCAACCCCCACCCCCACCCCACCCCACCCCACCCCAACCCACCCCCAGCTGGAGGCGTGCGGGTTGACACCATTTTGTCCTGCCCATGGAAAATACAAAGAGGCGTACACGATTTGGGCTGTCTGGTGAGAGAATTTTGAAGTGGCGGCACCCTGAGTACCTTTCCCGAAGTTTGCTTCCTAGCTGGTTAAACTCGGCTTTCAGAGGCGAGATGAGAACAAACTTGCTCCGCGTGCGGCGAAGTGCCCTGATGCCCTGCCCTAAATGTTTGAGCTTCTGGCCAGCGTCACGCAAGTACTTTGACACGTAGGAGTCTCCCTTTTACTCCAAGCTGTCCCTGTTGGCTGAAGCAGTCGGCGTGTCTGTATCGCAGCCTGGGAGGCCGGGCGTTGGGGGAGTCTGCCAAGTGACTGGCCTCCATTTATAGCTAACTGAGAAACTGCGTCGAAGCTTTCGGGAGCCTCTTACAGGGAATGGTTGCAGTTGGGAATTGGAGACTGTGCTGGCAAACGTCAGCAGCTCCTCTCCCTCGGAGGGCTCTTGGTGTGCCGACTCCTAACAGCCAGCACGGTCCCCAGCTCGTGAACGGTCCCATTGCGAGCCGGTCTCGTCCGTGAAAGAGCCACGTGAGGCTGAGCTCCAACAGTCGGGCTCCACACCTGGAGCCTTTGGGACAGGGCAGTCCTGAGCCGATGTGCCCACCAGGGGACGCGACCAAAGTTTACGTACCACAGGAAAGCGCAATCAAGGCCTCGTGTTCTCTCCATGAAAGGAACGTGAGCTTGAAGGGTGATGCGTCAGCGTGCACCGTGAACAGCTCGCTGGTACGCCTGTCTTTGCCCCCTCTCACGGTCTCACGCACCCGGGCTCAGTTCCGTGCAGGAACGCTGAGTGGGAGCGCCAGCCTCGCTGCTGGACTCTAAAGCCTTCCACCCCCTAATGGCAGGTTGTGTGTGTCTCTCACGTGGGGGGAGGAATGAGGTCGCCCACAGAGGTTCTGCCATGAAAGATCTAAAGACGCACGCTGCTGAGGAGCTTGTTCCTCATGGAGCGTCCCCGAAGGCCAGAAGAATGCCGACGGTCTCTTTCAAAGCGGCCGGACGCTCTGCCGTTCTAGGCCTGAGATACGGACCCTGTGACGGCACCGTAACCCCGCGAGATTCAGGAGACATCGCCAGTGCGAGTGGCAATCCGGAAGGAAGAGCCTCCAAGGCGGAGTGTCCTTTCCTGTACAAAACGGCGCCCAAGTGGCTGAGGCAGGGAGCATTTTCCTTCACAGAACCGGCATCCTCGTATGCCTGTGGGTTGCTCTAAAGAAACGACACTGTGAGCAACCTCTTCGAAAAGGCCTTCGCAAGCGACTTGGAGACAACAGCAGCGCAGTGGAGGCACAGACCGTTATCCTAGAGAGCAGCACAGTGTCTCTAGCAGCGATCGCTTCCCGGAGGATACTTAAGCCACACCGAGATTCCAGCAGGGAGTTTTGCCTTATAGCAGTACAACTCACTCAAGAAAGAGGGATGAGGTGTAGGGCTAATCTACGTGCGCTCACGCTCTGTGTCCCCGAGAAGGTTTCACGGAGCAGAAGGCATCACCGACCGCTACCACGTGTGTGCACCAAAGAAGCCCTGTGCCGTGGGTGTTCTCAGGCCGACAGCGAAGACCTAGGTGTGTGCTGCACTTGCGCTCGGTGGTTCACACGTTGCGTGACCCCTGTGCCTTTGGAAGATGTTCAGAGCGGGTGGCACCTGCGTGCTGCGAGCGCAAGAGGTGTAGAGTGTAGAGGCCTTTCACACTGGAGGAAGGTCTTGCGTCTCGTGGAGAGAACGTGTACGTCGCCCGGGAGATGGAGGCGCGCTCTTGACACCATTTCCTCTGCCCGTTTAAAACACAAGTGTTTGTACTCGATCTGGGCTGCCTGGTGAAACGCTTGGCAGTCCGCATCACCCTGAGCACCTCTCCTGAAGTTTGATTCGTAGCTGGGTGAACTCGGGCTTCAGAGGCTTAGATGAGACCAAACGTCTTCAGCTTGTGGCGAAAGCCTTTGACCAGAGGCATATACGCTTGTGCTTGGGGCGAGGGCTAGGCAAGAACGTTTACACCCCGGGTTTTTATCTTTACCCTAAGCTGTGTCCCTTTTGGCTGCAGCAGGCGGAGAGAACCCGCGGAGAGAGAACAGCTGCGAGGTGGATGCACAGAACAGTCACCTCGACACCAGCCCCGGGGTCCCAAGCAACGATCCTTCCCCGGAGGGTACTTAACCCACCCCGGGATTCAAGCAGGGAGTTCGCCTTGTCCAACTCGCACAGGAGACTGGCATGAGATGTAGGGCTCATCTACTTGCGTTCACACTACGTGGCCCGGAGAAGTTCTCACGGAGCCGAATGCAGCACCCTTCCTCCACCACGTGTGTACACAAAGGAGCGCTGGGCAGTGGGTGTTCTCAAGGCCAAGAGAGAAGCCCTTGTTCTGTGCTGCACCTGCTGGGTGGTTCAAAGGTTTTCTGACCTTCCTGCTCTGGAAGCTTTTCAGAGCTGAGGCTACGCCGGGGCTGCGAAAGCGGAGAGGCGTAGAGGCCTTTCACACTGAAGGCGTGGGCCTGTTTCCCATGGAGAAAGTGTACGTCGCCCAACCCCCACCCCCACCCCACCCCACCCCACCCCAACCCACCCCCAGCTGGAGGCGTGCGGGTTGACACCATTTTGTCCTGCCCATGGAAAATACAAAGAGGCGTACACGATTTGGGCTGTCTGGTGAGAGAATTTTGAAGCGGCGGCACCCTGAGTACCTTTCCCGAAGTTTGCTTCCTAGCTGGTTAAACTCGGCTTTCAGAGGCGAGATGAGAACAAACTTGCTCCGCGTGCGGCGAAGTGCCCTGATGCCCTGCCCTAAATGTTTGAGCTTCTGGCCAGCGTCACGCAAGTACTTTGACACGTAGGAGTCTCCCTTTTACTCCAAGCTGTCCCTGTTGGCTGAAGCAGTCGGCGTGTCTGTATCGCAGCCTGGGAGGCCGGGCGTTGGGGGAGTCTGCCAAGTGACTGGCCTCCATTTATAGCTAACTGAGAAACTGCGTCGAAGCTTTCGGGAGCCTCTTACAGGGAATGGTTGCAGTTGGGAATTGGAGACTGTGCTGGCAAACGTCAGCAGCTCCTCTCCCTCGGAGGGCTCTTGGTGTGCCGACTCCTAACAGCCAGCACGGTCCCCAGCTCTTGAACGGTCCCATTGCGAGCCGGTCTCGTCCGTGAAAGAGCCACGTGAGGCTGAGCTCCAACAGTCGGGCTCCACACCTGGAGCCTTTGGGACAGGGCAGTCCTGAGCCGATGTGCCCACCAGGGGACGCGACCAAAGTTTACGTACCACAGGAAAGCGCAATCAAGGCCTCGTGTTCTCTCCATGAAAGGAACGTGAGCTTGAAGGGTGATGCGTCAGCGTGCACCGTGAACAGCTCGCTGGTACGCCTGTCTTTGCCCCCTCTCACGGTCTCACGCACCCGGGCTCAGTTCCGTGCAGGAACGCTGAGTGGGAGCGCCAGCCTCGCTGCTGGACTCTAAAGCCTTCCACCCCCTAATGGCAGGTTGTGTGTGTCTCTCACGTGGGGGGAGGAATGAGGTCGCCCACAGAGGTTCTGCCATGAAAGATCTAAAGACGCACGCTGCTGAGGAGCTTGTTCCTCATGGAGCGTCCCCGAAGGCCAGAAGAATGCCGACGGTCTCTTTCAAAGCGGCCGGACGCTCTGCCGTTCTAGGCCTGAGATACGGACCCTGTGACGGCACCGTAACCCCGCGAGATTCAGGAGACATCGCCAGTGCGAGTGGCAATCCGGAAGGAAGAGCCTCCAAGGCGGAGTGTCCTTTCCTGTACAAAACGGCGCCCAAGTGGCTGAGGCAGGGAGCATTTTCCTTCACAGAACCGGCATCCTCGTATGCCTGTGGGTTGCTCTAAAGAAACGACACTGTGAGCAACCTCTTCGAAAAGGCCTTCGCAAGCGACTTGGAGACAACAGCAGCGCAGTGGAGGCACAGACCGTTATCCTAGAGAGCAGCACAGTGTCTCTAGCAGCGATCGCTTCCCGGAGGATACTTAAGCCACACCGAGATTCCAGCAGGGAGTTTTGCCTTATAGCAGTACAACTCACTCAAGAAAGAGGGATGAGGTGTAGGGCTAATCTACGTGCGCTCACGCTCTGTGTCCCCGAGAAGGTTTCACGGAGCAGAAGGCATCACCGACCGCTACCACGTGTGTGCACCAAAGAAGCCCTGTGCCGTGGGTGTTCTCAGGCCGACAGCGAAGACCTAGGTGTGTGCTGCACTTGCGCTCGGTGGTTCACACGTTGCGTGACCCCTGTGCCTTTGGAAGATGTTCAGAGCGGGTGGCACCTGCGTGCTGCGAGCGCAAGAGGTGTAGAGTGTAGAGGCCTTTCACACTGGAGGAAGGTCTTGCGTCTCGTGGAGAGAACGTGTACGTCGCCCGGGAGATGGAGGCGCGCTCTTGACACCATTTCCTCTGCCCGTTTAAAACACAAGTGTTTGTACTCGATCTGGGCTGCCTGGTGAAACGCTTGGCAGTCCGCATCACCCTGAGCACCTCTCCTGAAGTTTGATTCGTAGCTGGGTGAACTCGGGCTTCAGAGGCTTAGATGAGACCAAACGTCTTCAGCTTGTGGCGAAAGCCTTTGACCAGAGGCATATACGCTTGTGCTTGGGGCGAGGGCTAGGCAAGAACGTTTACACCCCGGGTTTTTATCTTTACCCTAAGCTGTGTCCCTTTTGGCTGCAGCAGGCGGAGAGAACCCGCGGAGAGAGAACAGCTGCGAGGTGGATGCACAGAACAGTCACCTCGACACCAGCCCCGGGGTCCCAAGCAACGATCCTTCCCCGGAGGGTACTTAACCCACCCCGGGATTCAAGCAGGGAGTTCGCCTTGTCCAACTCGCACAGGAGACTGGCATGAGATGTAGGGCTCATCTACTTGCGTTCACACTACGTGGCCCGGAGAAGTTCTCACGGAGCCGAATGCAGCACCCTTCCTCCACCACGTGTGTACACAAAGGAGCGCTGGGCAGTGGGTGTTCTCAAGGCCAAGAGAGAAGCCCTTGTTCTGTGCTGCACCTGCTGGGTGGTTCAAAGGTTTTCTGACCTTCCTGCTCTGGAAGCTTTTCAGAGCTGAGGCTACGCCGGGGCTGCGAAAGCGGAGAGGCGTAGAGGCCTTTCACACTGAAGGCGTGGGCCTGTTTCCCATGGAGAAAGTGTACGTCGCCCAACCCCCACCCCCACCCCACCCCACCCCACCCCAACCCACCCCCAGCTGGAGGCGTGCGGGTTGACACCATTTTGTCCTGCCCATGGAAAATACAAAGAGGCGTACACGATTTGGGCTGTCTGGTGAGAGAATTTTGAAGCGGCGGCACCCTGAGTACCTTTCCCGAAGTTTGCTTCCTAGCTGGTTAAACTCGGCTTTCAGAGGCGAGATGAGAACAAACTTGCTCCGCGTGCGGCGAAGTGCCCTGATGCCCTGCCCTAAATGTTTGAGCTTCTGGCCAGCGTCACGCAAGTACTTTGACACGTAGGAGTCTCCCTTTTACTCCAAGCTGTCCCTGTTGGCTGAAGCAGTCGGCGTGTCTGTATCGCAGCCTGGGAGGCCGGGCGTTGGGGGAGTCTGCCAAGTGACTGGCCTCCATTTATAGCTAACTGAGAAACTGCGTCGAAGCTTTCGGGAGCCTCTTACAGGGAATGGTTGCAGTTGGGAATTGGAGACTGTGCTGGCAAACGTCAGCAGCTCCTCTCCCTCGGAGGGCTCTTGGTGTGCCGACTCCTAACAGCCAGCACGGTCCCCAGCTCGTGAACGGTCCCATTGCGAGCCGGTCTCGTCCGTGAAAGAGCCACGTGAGGCTGAGCTCCAACAGTCGGGCTCCACACCTGGAGCCTTTGGGACAGGGCAGTCCTGAGCCGATGTGCCCACCAGGGGACGCGACCAAAGTTTACGTACCACAGGAAAGCGCAATCAAGGCCTCGTGTTCTCTCCATGAAAGGAACGTGAGCTTGAAGGGTGATGCGTCAGCGTGCACCGTGAACAGCTCGCTGGTACGCCTGTCTTTGCCCCCTCTCACGGTCTCACGCACCCGGGCTCAGTTCCGTGCAGGAACGCTGAGTGGGAGCGCCAGCCTCGCTGCTGGACTCTAAAGCCTTCCACCCCCTAATGGCAGGTTGTGTGTGTCTCTCACGTGGGGGGAGGAATGAGGTCGCCCACAGAGGTTCTGCCATGAAAGATCTAAAGACGCACGCTGCTGAGGAGCTTGTTCCTCATGGAGCGTCCCCGAAGGCCAGAAGAATGCCGACGGTCTCTTTCAAAGCGGCCGGACGCTCTGCCGTTCTAGGCCTGAGATACGGACCCTGTGACGGCACCGTAACCCCGCGAGATTCAGGAGACATCGCCAGTGCGAGTGGCAATCCGGAAGGAAGAGCCTCCAAGGCGGAGTGTCCTTTCCTGTACAAAACGGCGCCCAAGTGGCTGAGGCAGGGAGCATTTTCCTTCACAGAACCGGCATCCTCGTATGCCTGTGGGTTGCTCTAAAGAAACGACACTGTGAGCAACCTCTTCGAAAAGGCCTTCGCAAGCGACTTGGAGACAACAGCAGCGCAGTGGAGGCACAGACCGTTATCCTAGAGAGCAGCACAGTGTCTCTAGCAGCGATCGCTTCCCGGAGGATACTTAAGCCACACCGAGATTCCAGCAGGGAGTTTTGCCTTATAGCAGTACAACTCACTCAAGAAAGAGGGATGAGGTGTAGGGCTAATCTACGTGCGCTCACGCTCTGTGTCCCCGAGAAGGTTTCACGGAGCAGAAGGCATCACCGACCGCTACCACGTGTGTGCACAAAAGAAGCCCTGTGCCGTGGGTGTTCTCAGGCCGACAGCGAAGACCTAGGTGTGTGCTGCACCTGCGCTCGGTGGTTCACACGTTGCGTGACCCCTGTGCCTTTGGAAGATGTTCAGAGCGGGTGGCACCTGCGTGCTGCGAGCGCAAGAGGTGTAGAGTGTAGAGGCCTTTCACACTGGAGGAAGGGCTTGCGTCTCGTGGAGAGAACGTGTACGTCGCCCGGGAGATGGAGGCGTGCTCTTGACACCATTTCCTCTGCCCGTTTAAAACACAAGTGTTTGTACTCGATCTGGGCTGCCTGGTGAAACGCTTGGCAGTCCGCATCACCCTGAGCACCTCTCCTGAAGTTTGATTCGTAGCTGGGTGAACTCGGGCTTCAGAGGCTTAGATGAGACCAAACGTGTTCAGCTTGTGGCGAAAGCCTTTGACCAGAGGCATATACGCTTGTGCTTGGGGCGAGGGCTAGGCAAGAACGTTTACACCCCGGGTTTTTATCTTTACCCTAAGCTGTGTCCCTTTTGGCTGCAGCAGGCGGAGAGAACCCGCGGAGAGAGAACAGCTGCGAGGTGGATGCACAGAACAGTCACCTCGACACCAGCCCCGGGGTCCCAAGCAACGATCCTTCCCCGGAGGGTACTTAACCCACCCCGGGATTCAAGCAGGGAGTTCGCCTTGTCCAACTCGCACAGGAGACTGGCATGAGATGTAGGGCTCATCTACTTGCGTTCACACTACGTGGCCCGGAGAAGTTCTCACGGAGCCGAATGCAGCACCCTTCCTCCACCACGTGTGTACACAAAGGAGCGCTGGGCAGTGGGTGTTCTCAAGGCCAAGAGAGAAGCCCTTGTTCTGTGCTGCACCTGCTGGGTGGTTCAAAGGTTTTCTGACCTTCCTGCTCTGGAAGCTTTTCAGAGCTGAGGCTACGCCAGGGCTGCGAAAGCGGAGAGGCGTAGAGGCCTTTCACACTGAAGGCGTGGGCCTGTTTCCCATGGAGAAAGTGTACGTCGCCCAACCCCCACCCCCACCCCACCCCACCCCACCCCAACCCACCCCCAGCTGGAGGCGTGCGGGTTGACACCATTTTGTCCTGCCCATGGAAAATACAAAGAGGCGTACACGATTTGGGCTGTCTGGTGAGAGAATTTTGAAGCGGCGGCACCCTGAGTACCTTTCCCGAAGTTTGCTTCCTAGCTGGTTAAACTCGGCTTTCAGAGGCGAGATGAGAACAAACTTGCTCCGCGTGCGGCGAAGTGCCCTGATGCCCTGCCCTAAATGTTTGAGCTTCTGGCCAGCGTCACGCAAGTACTTTGACACGTAGGAGTCTCCCTTTTACTCCAAGCTGTCCCTGTTGGCTGAAGCAGTCGGCGTGTCTGTATCGCAGCCTGGGAGGCCGGGCGTTGGGGGAGTCTGCCAAGTGACTGGCCTCCATTTATAGCTAACTGAGAAACTGCGTCGAAGCTTTCGGGAGCCTCTTACAGGGAATGGTTGCAGTTGGGAATTGGAGACTGTGCTGGCAAACGTCAGCAGCTCCTCTCCCTCGGAGGGCTCTTGGTGTGCCGACTCCTAACAGCCAGCACGGTCCCCAGCTCGTGAACGGTCCCATTGCGAGCCGGTCTCGTCCGTGAAAGAGCCACGTGAGGCTGAGCTCCAACAGTCGGGCTCCACACCTGGAGCCTTTGGGACAGGGCAGTCCTGAGCCGATGTGCCCACCAGGGGACGCGACCAAAGTTTACGTACCACAGGAAAGCGCAATCAAGGCCTCGTGTTCTCTCCATGAAAGGAACGTGAGCTTGAAGGGTGATGCATCAGCGTGCACCGTGAACAGCTCGCTGGTACGCCTGTCTTTGCCCCCTCTCACGGTCTCACGCACCCGGGCTCAGTTCCGTGCAGGAACGCTGAGTGGGAGCGCCAGCCTCGCTGCTGGACTCTAAAGCCTTCCACCCCCTAATGGCAGGTTGTGTGTGTCTCTCACGTGGGGGGAGGAATGAGGTCGCCCACAGAGGTTCTGCCATGAAAGATCTAAAGACGCACGCTGCTGAGGAGCTTGTTCCTCATGGAGCGTCCCCGAAGGCCAGAAGAATGCCGACGGTCTCTTTCAAAGCGGCCGGACGCTCTGCCGTTCTAGGCCTGAGATACGGACCCTGTGACGGCACCGTAACCCCGCGAGATTCAGGAGACATCGCCAGTGCGAGTGGCAATCCGGAAGGAAGAGCCTCCAAGGCGGAGTGTCCTTTCCTGTACAAAACGGCGCCCAAGTGGCTGAGGCAGGGAGCATTTTCCTTCACAGAACCGGCATCCTCGTATGCCTGTGGGTTGCTCTAAAGAAACGACACTGTGAGCAACCTCTTCGAAAAGGCCTTCGCAAGCGACTTGGAGACAACAGCAGCGCAGTGGAGGCACAGACCGTTATCCTAGAGAGCAGCACAGTGTCTCTAGCAGCGATCGCTTCCCGGAGGATACTTAAGCCACACCGAGATTCCAGCAGGGAGTTTTGCCTTATAGCAGTACAACTCACTCAAGAAAGAGGGATGAGGTGTAGGGCTAATCTATGTGCGCTCACGCTCTGTGTCCCCGAGAAGGTTTCACGGAGCAGAAGGCATCACCGACCGCTACCACGTGTGTGCACCAAAGAAGCCCTGTGCCGTGGGTGTTCTCAGGCCGACAGCGAAGACCTAGGTGTGTGCTGCACTTGCGCTCGGTGGTTCACACGTTGCGTGACCCCTGTGCCTTTGGAAGATGTTCAGAGCGGGTGGCACCTGCGTGCTGCGAGCGCAAGAGGTGTAGAGTGTAGAGGCCTTTCACACTGGAGGAAGGGCTTGCGTCTCGTGGAGAGAACGTGTACGTCGCCCGGGAGATGGAGGCGCGCTCTTGACACCATTTCCTCTGCCCGTTTAAAACACAAGTGTTTGTACTCGATCTGGGCTGCCTGGTGAAACGCTTGGCAGTCCGCATCACCCTGAGCACCTCTCCTGAAGTTTGATTCGTAGCTGGGTGAACTCGGGCTTCAGAGGCTTAGATGAGACCAAACGTGTTCAGCTTGTGGCGAAAGCCTTTGACCAGAGGCATATACGCTTGTGCTTGGGGCGAGGGCTAGGCAAGAACGTTTACACCCCGGGTTTTTATCTTTACCCTAAGCTGTGTCCCTTTTGGCTGCAGCAGGCGGAGAGAACCCGCGGAGAGAGAACAGCTGCGAGGTGGATGCACAGAACAGTCACCTCGACACCAGCCCCGGGGTCCCAAGCAACGATCCTTCCCCGGAGGGTACTTAACCCACCCCGGGATTCAAGCAGGGAGTTCGCCTTGTCCAACTCGCACAGGAGACTGGCATGAGATGTAGGGCTCATCTACTTGCGTTCACACTACGTGGCCCGGAGAAGTTCTCACGGAGCCGAATGCAGCACCCTTCCTCCACCACGTGTGTACACAAAGGAGCGCTGGGCAGTGGGTGTTCTCAAGGCCAAGAGAGAAGCCCTTGTTCTGTGCTGCACCTGCTGGGTGGTTCAAAGGTTTTCTGACCTTCCTGCTCTGGAAGCTTTTCAGAGCTGAGGCTACGCCGGGGCTGCGAAAGCGGAGAGGCGTAGAGGCCTTTCACACTGAAGGCGTGGGCCTGTTTCCCATGGAGAAAGTGTACGTCGCCCAACCCCCACCCCCACCCCACCCCACCCCACCCCAACCCACACCCAGCTGGAGGCGTGCGGGTTGACACCATTTTGTCCTGCCCATGGAAAATACAAAGAGGCGTACACGATTTGGGCTGTCTGGTGAGAGAATTTTGAAGCGGCGGCACCCTGAGTACCTTTCCCGAAGTTTGCTTCCTAGCTGGTTAAACTCGGCTTTCAGAGGCGAGATGAGAACAAACTTGCTCCGCGTGCGGCGAAGTGCCCTGATGCCCTGCCCTAAATGTTTGAGCTTCTGGCCAGCGTCACGCAAGTACTTTGACACGTAGGAGTCTCCCTTTTACTCCAAGCTGTCCCTGTTGGCTGAAGCAGTCGGCGTGTCTGTATCGCAGCCTGGGAGGCCGGGCGTTGGGGGAGTCTGCCAAGTGACTGGCCTCCATTTATAGCTAACTGAGAAACTGCGTCGAAGCTTTCGGGAGCCTCTTACAGGGAATGGTTGCAGTTGGGAATTGGAGACTGTGCTGGCAAACGTCAGCAGCTCCTCTCCCTCGGAGGGCTCTTGGTGTGCCGACTCCTAACAGCCAGCACGGTCCCCAGCTCGTGAACGGTCCCATTGCGAGCCGGTCTCGTCCGTGAAAGAGCCACGTGAGGCTGAGCTCCAACAGTCGGGCTCCACACCTGGAGCCTTTGGGACAGGGCAGTCCTGAGCCGATGTGCCCACCAGGGGACGCGACCAAAGTTTACGTACCACAGGAAAGCGCAATCAAGGCCTCGTGTTCTCTCCATGAAAGGAACGTGAGCTTGAAGGGTGATGCGTCAGCGTGCACCGTGAACAGCTCGCTGGTACGCCTGTCTTTGCCCCCTCTCACGGTCTCACGCACCCGGGCTCAGTTCCGTGCAGGAACGCTGAGTGGGAGCGCCAGCCTCGCTGCTGGACTCTAAAGCCTTCCACCCCCTAATGGCAGGTTGTGTGTGTCTCTCACGTGGGGGGAGGAATGAGGTCGCCCACAGAGGTTCTGCCATGAAAGATCTAAAGACGCACGCTGCTGAGGAGCTTGTTCCTCATGGAGCGTCCCCGAAGGCCAGAAGAATGCCGACGGTCTCTTTCAAAGCGGCCGGACGCTCTGCCGTTCTAGGCCTGAGATACGGACCCTGTGACGGCACCGTAACCCCGCGAGATTCAGGAGACATCGCCAGTGCGAGTGGCAATCCGGAAGGAAGAGCCTCCAAGGCGGAGTGTCCTTTCCTGTACAAAACGGCGCCCAAGTGGCTGAGGCAGGGAGCATTTTCCTTCACAGAACCGGCATCCTCGTATGCCTGTGGGTTGCTCTAAAGAAACGACACTGTGAGCAACCTCTTCGAAAAGGCCTTCGCAAGCGACTTGGAGACAACAGCAGCGCAGTGGAGGCACAGACCGTTATCCTAGAGAGCAGCACAGTGTCTCTAGCAGCGATCGCTTCCCGGAGGATACTTAAGCCACACCGAGATTCCAGCAGGGAGTTTTGCCTTATAGCAGTACAACTCACTCAAGAAAGAGGGATGAGGTGTAGGGCTAATCTACGTGCGCTCACGCTCTGTGTCCCCGAGAAGGTTTCACGGAGCAGAAGGCATCACCGACCGCTACCACGTGTGTGCACCAAAGAAGCCCTGTGCCGTGGGTGTTCTCAGGCCGACAGCGAAGACCTAGGTGTGTGCTGCACCCGCGCTCGGTGGTTCACACGTTGCGTGACCCCTGTGCCTTTGGAAGATGTTCAGAGCGGGTGGCACCTGCGTGCTGCGAGCGCAAGAGGTGTAGAGTGTAGAGGCCTTTCACACTGGAGGAAGGGCTTGCGTCTCGTGGAGAGAACGTGTACGTCGCCCGGGAGATGGAGGTGCGCTCTTGACACCATTTCCTCTGCCCGTTTAAAACACAAGTGTTTGTACTCGATCTGGGCTGCCTGGTGAAACGCTTGGCAGTCCGCATCACCCTGAGCACCTCTCCTGAAGTTTGATTCGTAGCTGGGTGAACTCGGGCTTCAGAGGCTTAGATGAGACCAAACGTGTTCAGCTTGTGGCGAAAGCCTTTGACCAGAGGCATATACGCTTGTGCTTGGGGCGAGGGCTAGGCAAGAACGTTTACACCCCGGGTTTTTATCTTTACCCTAAGCTGTGTCCCTTTTGGCTGCAGCAGGCGGAGAGAACCCGCGGAGAGAGAACAGCTGCGAGGTGGATGCACAGAACAGTCACCTCGACACCAGCCCCGGGGTCCCAAGCAACGATCCTTCCCCGGAGGGTACTTAACCCACCCCGGGATTCAAGCAGGGAGTTCGCCTTGTCCAACTCGCACAGGAGACTGGCATGAGATGTAGGGCTCATCTACTTGCGTTCACACTACGTGGCCCGGAGAAGTTCTCACGGAGCCGAATGCAGCACCCTTCCTCCACCACGTGTGTACACAAAGGAGCGCTGGGCAGTGGGTGTTCTCAAGGCCAAGAGAGAAGCCCTTGTTCTGTGCTGCACCTGCTGGGTGGTTCAAAGGTTTTCTGACCTTCCTGCTCTGGAAGCTTTTCAGAGCTGAGGCTACGCCTGGGCTGCGAAAGCGGAGAGGCGTAGAGGCCTTTCACACTGAAGGCGTGGGCCTGTTTCCCATGGAGAAAGTGTACGTCGCCCAACCCCCACCCCCACCCCACCCCACCCCACCCCAACCCACCCCCAGCTGGAGGCGTGCGGGTTGACACCATTTTGTCCTGCCCATGGAAAATGCAAAGAGGCGTACACGATTTGGGCTGTCTGGTGAGAGAATTTTGAAGCGGCGGCACCCTGAGTACCTTTCCCGAAGTTTGCTTCCTAGCTGGTTAAACTCGGCTTTCAGAGGCGAGATGAGAACAAACTTGCTCCGCGTGCGGCGAAGTGCCCTGATGCCCTGCCCTAAATGTTTGAGCTTCTGGCCAGCGTCACGCAAGTACTTTGACACGTAGGAGTCTCCCTTTTACTCCAAGCTGTCCCTGTTGGCTGAAGCAGTCGGCGTGTCTGTATCGCAGCCTGGGAGGCCGGGCGTTGGGGGATTCTGCCAAGTGACTGGCCTCCACTTATAGCTAACTGAGAAACTGCGTCGAAGCTTTCGGGAGCCTCTTACAGGGAATGGTTGCAGTTGGGAATTGGAGACTGTGCTGGCAAACGTCAGCAGCTCCTCTCCCTCGGAGGGCTCTTGGTGTGCCGACTCCTAACAGCCAGCACGGTCCCCAGCTCGTGAACGGTCCCATTGCGAGCCGGTCTCGTCCGTGAAAGAGCCACGTGAGGCTGAGCTCCAACAGTCGGGCTCCACACCTGGAGCCTTTGGGACAGGGCAGTCCTGAGCCGATGTGCCCACCAGGGGACGCGACCAAAGTTGACGTACCACAGGAAAGCGCAATCAAGGCCTCGTGTTCTCTCCATGAAAGGAACGTGAGCTTGAAGGGTGATGCGTCAGCGTGCACCGTGAACAGCTCGCTGGTACGCCTGTCTTTGCCCCCTCTCACGGTCTCACGCACCCGGGCTCAGTTCCGTGCAGGAACGCTGAGTGGGAGCGCCAGCCTCGCTGCTGGACTCTAAAGCCTTCCACCCCCTAATGGCAGGTTGTGTGTGTCTCTCACGTGGGGGGAGGAATGAGGTCGCCCACAGAGGTTCTGCCATGAAAGATCTAAAGACGCACGCTGCTGAGGAGCTTGTTCCTCATGGAGCGTCCCCGAAGGCCAGAAGAATGCCGGCGGTCTCTTTCAAAGCTGCCGGACGCTCTGCCGTTCTAGGCCTGAGATACGGACCCTGTGACGGCACCGTAACCCCGCGAGATTCAGGAGACATCGCCAGTGCGAGTGGCAATCCGGAAGGAAGAGCCTCCAAGGCGGAGTGTCCTTTCCTGTACAAAACGGCGCCCAAGTGGCTGAGGCAGGGAGCATTTTCCTTCACAGAACCGGCATCCTCGTATGCCTGTGGGTTGCTCTAAAGAAACGACACTGTGAGCAACCTCTTCGAAAAGGCCTTCGCAAGCGACTTGGAGACAACAGCAGCGCAGTGGAGGCACAGACCGTTATCCTAGAGAGCAGCACAGTGTCTCTAGCAGCGATCGCTTCCCGGAGGATACTTAAGCCACACCGAGATTCCAGCAGGGAGTTTTGCCTTATAGCAGTACAACTCACTCAAGAAAGAGGGATGAGGTGTAGGGCTAATCTACGTGCGCTCACGCTCTGTGTCCCCGAGAAGGTTTCACGGAGCAGAAGGCATCACCGACCGCTACCACGTGTGTGCACCAAAGAAGCCCTGTGCCGTGGGTGTTCTCAGGCCGACAGCGAAGACCTAGGTGTGTGCTGCACCCGCGCTCGGTGGTTCACACGTTGCGTGACCCCTGTGCCTTTGGAAGATGTTCAGAGCGGGTGGCACCTGCGTGCTGCGAGCGCAAGAGGTGTAGAGTGTAGAGGCCTTTCACACTGGAGGAAGGGCTTGCGTCTCGTGGAGAGAACGTGTACGTCACCCGGGAGATGGAGGCGCGCTCTTGACACCATTTCCTCTGCCCGTTTAAAACACAAGTGTTTGTACTCGATCTGGGCTGCCTGGTGAAACGCTTGGCAGTCCGCATCACCCTGAGCACCTCTCCTGAAGTTTGATTCGTAGCTGGGTGAACTCGGGCTTCAGAGGCTTAGATGAGACCAAACGTGTTCAGCTTGTGGCGAAAGCCTTTGACCAGAGGCATATACGCTTGTGCTTGGGGCGAGGGCTAGGCAAGAACGTTTACACCCCGGGTTTTTATCTTTACCCTAAGCTGTGTCCCTTTTGGCTGCAGCAGGCGGAGAGAACCCGCGGAGAGAGAACAGCTGCAAGGTGGATGCACAGAACAGTCACCTCGACACCAGCCCCGGGGTCCCAAGCAACGATCCTTCCCCGGAGGGTACTTAACCCACCCCGGGATTCAAGCAGGGAGTTCGCCTTGTCCAACTCGCACAGGAGACTGGCATGAGATGTAGGGCTCATCTACTTGCGTTCACACTACGTGGCCCGGAGAAGTTCTCACGGAGCCGAATGCAGCACCCTTCCTCCACCACGTGTGTACACAAAGGAGCGCTGGGCAGTGGGTGTTCTCAAGGCCAAGAGAGAAGCCCTTGTTCTCTGCTGCACCTGCTGGGTGGTTCAAAGGTTTTCTGACCTTCCTGCTCTGGAAGCTTTTCAGAGCTGAGGCTACGCCTGGGCTGCGAAAGCGGAGAGGCGTAGAGGCCTTTCACACTGAAGGCGTGGGCCTGTTTCCCATGGAGAAAGTGTACGTCGCCCAACCCCCACCCCCACCCCACCCCACCCCACCCCAACCCACCCCCAGCTGGAGGCGTGCGGGTTGACACCATTTTGTCCTGCCCATGGAAAATACAAAGAGGCGTACACGATTTGGGCTGTCTGGTGAGAGAATTTTGAAGCGGCGGCACCCTGAGTACCTTTCCCGAAGTTTGCTTCCTAGCTGGTTAAACTCGGCTTTCAGAGGCGAGATGAGAACAAACTTGCTCCGCGTGCGGCGAAGTGCCCTGATGCCCTGCCCTAAATGTTTGAGCTTCTGGCCAGCGTCACGCAAGTACTTTGACACGTAGGAGTCTCCCTTTTACTCCAAGCTGTCCCTGTTGGCTGAAGCAGTCGGCGTGTCTGTATCGCAGCCTGGGAGGCCGGGCGTTGGGGGAGTCTGCCAAGTGACTGGCCTCCACTTATAGCTAACTGAGAAACTGCGTCGAAGCTTTCGGGAGCCTCTTACAGGGAATGGTTGCAGTTGGGAATTGGAGACTGTGCTGGCAAACGTCAGCAGCTCCTCTCCCTCGGAGGGCTCTTGGTGTGCCGACTCCTAACAGCCAGCACGGTCCCCAGCTCGTGAACGGTCCCATTGCGAGCCGGTCTCGTCCGTGAAAGAGCCACGTGAGGCTGAGCTCCAACAGTCGGGCTCCACACCTGGAGCCTTTGGGACAGGGCAGTCCTGAGCCGATGTGCCCACCAGGGGACGCGACCAAAGTTGACGTACCACAGGAAAGCGCAATCAAGGCCTCGTGTTCTCTCCATGAAAGGAACGTGAGCTTGAAGGGTGATGCGTCAGCGTGCACCGTGAACAGCTCGCTGGTACGCCTGTCTTTGCCCCCTCTCACGGTCTCACGCACCCGGGCTCAGTTCCGTGCAGGAACGCTGAGTGGGAGCGCCAGCCTCGCTGCTGGACTCTAAAGCCTTCCACCCCCTAATGGCAGGTTGTGTGTGTCTCTCACGTGGGGGGAGGAATGAGGTCGCCCACAGAGGTTCTGCCATGAAAGATCTAAAGACGCACGCTGCTGAGGAGCTTGTTCCTCATGGAGCGTCCCCGAAGGCCAGAAGAATGCCGACGGTCTCTTTCAAAGCGGCCGGACGCTCTGCCGTTCTAGGCCTGAGATACGGACCCTGTGACGGCACCGTAACCCCGCGAGATTCAGGAGACATCGCCAGTGCGAGTGGCAATCCAGAAGGAAGAGCCTCCAAGGCGGAGTGTCCTTTCCTGTACAAAACGGCGCCCAAGTGGCTGAGGCAGGGAGCATTTTCCTTCACAGAACCGGCATCCTCGTATGCCTGTGGGTTGCTCTAAAGAAACGACACTGTGAGCAACCTCTTCGAAAAGGCCTTCGCAAGCGACTTGGAGACAACAGCAGCGCAGTGGAGGCACAGACCGTTATCCTAGAGAGCAGCACAGTGTCTCTAGCAGCGATCGCTTCCCGGAGGATACTTAAGCCACACCGAGATTCCAGCAGGGAGTTTTGCCTTATAGCAGTACAACTCACTCAAGAAAGAGGGATGAGGTGTAGGGCTAATCTACGTGCGCTCACGCTCTGTGTCCCCGAGAAGGTTTCACGGAGCAGAAGGCATCACCGACCGCTACCACGTGTGTGCACCAAAGAAGCCCTGTGCCGTGGGTGTTCTCAGGCCGACAGCGAAGACCTAGGTGTGTGCTGCACCCGCGCTCGGTGGTTCACACGTTGCGTGACCCCTGTGCCTTTGGAAGATGTTCAGAGCGGGTGGCACCTGCGTGCTGCGAGCGCAAGAGGTGTAGAGTGTAGAGGCCTTTCACACTGGAGGAAGGGCTTGCGTCTCGTGGAGAGAACGTGTACGTCGCCCGGGAGATGGAGGCGCGCTCTTGACACCATTTCCTCTGCCCGTTTAAAACACAAGTGTTTGTACTCGATCTGGGCTGCCTGGTGAAACGCTTGGCAGTCCGCATCACCCTGAGCACCTCTCCTGAAGTTTGATTCGTAGCTGGGTGAACTCGGGCTTCAGAGGCTTAGATGAGACCAAACGTGTTCAGCTTGTGGCGAAAGCCTTTGACCAGAGGCATATACGCTTGTGCTTGGGGCGAGGGCTAGGCAAGAACGTTTACACCCCGGGTTTTTATCTTTACCCTAAGCTGTGTCCCTTTTGGCTGCAGCAGGCGGAGAGAACCCGCGGAGAGAGAACAGCTGCGAGGTGGATGCACAGAACAGTCACCTCGACACCAGCCCCGGGGTCCCAAGCAACGATCCTTCCCCGGAGGGTACTTAACCCACCCCGGGATTCAAGCAGGGAGTTCGCCTTGTCCAACTCGCACAGGAGACTGGCATGAGATGTAGGGCTCATCTACTTGCGTTCACACTACGTGGCCCGGAGAAGTTCTCACGGAGCCGAATGCAGCACCCTTCCTCCACCACGTGTGTACACAAAGGAGCGCTGGGCAGTGGGTGTTCTCAAGGCCAAGAGAGAAGCCCTTGTTCTCTGCTGCACCTGCTGGGTGGTTCAAAGGTTTTCTGACCTTCCTGCTCTGGAAGCTTTTCAGAGCTGAGGCTACGCCTGGGCTGCGAAAGCGGAGAGGCGTAGAGGCCTTTCACACTGAAGGCGTGGGCCTGTTTCCCATGGAGAAAGTGTACGTCGCCCAACCCCCACCCCCACCCCACCCCACCCCACCCCAACCCACCCCCAGCTGGAGGCGTGCGGGTTGACACCATTTTGTCCTGCCCATGGAAAATACAAAGAGGCGTACACGATTTGGGCTGTCTGGTGAGAGAATTTTGAAGCGGCGGCACCCTGAGTACCTTTCCCGAAGTTTGCTTCCTAGCTGGTTAAACTCGGCTTTCAGAGGCGAGATGAGAACAAACTTGCTCCGCGTGCGGCGAAGTGCCCTGATGCCCTGCCCTAAATGTTTGAGCTTCTGGCCAGCGTCACGCAAGTACTTTGACACGTAGGAGTCTCCCTTTTACTCCAAGCTGTCCCTGTTGGCTGAAGCAGTCGGCGTGTCTGTATCGCAGCCTGGGAGGCCGGGCGTTGGGGGAGTCTGCCAAGTGACTGGCCTCCACTTATAGCTAACTGAGAAACTGCGTCGAAGCTTTCGGGAGCCTCTTACAGGGAATGGTTGCAGTTGGGAATTGGAGACTGTGCTGGCAAACGTCAGCAGCTCCTCTCCCTCGGAGGGCTCTTGGTGTGCCGACTCCTAACAGCCAGCACGGTCCCCAGCTCGTGAACGGTCCCATTGCGAGCCGGTCTCGTCCGTGAAAGAGCCACGTGAGGCTGAGCTCCAACAGTCGGGCTCCACACCTGGGGCCTTTGGGACAGGGCAGTCCTGAGCCGATGTGCCCACCAGGGGACGCGACCAAAGTTTACGTACCACAGGAAAGCGCAATCAAGGCCTCGTGTTCTCTCCATGAAAGGAACGTGAGCTTGAAGGGTGATGCGTCAGCGTGCACCGTGAACAGCTCGCTGGTACGCCTGTCTTTGCCCCCTCTCACGGTCTCACGCACCCGGGCTCAGTTCCGTGCAGGAACGCTGAGTGGGAGCGCCAGCCTCGCTGCTGGACTCTAAAGCCTTCCACCCCCTAATGGCAGGTTGTGTGTGTCTCTCACGTGGGGGGAGGAATGAGGTCGCCCACAGAGGTTCTGCCATGAAAGATCTAAAGACGCACGCTGCTGAGGAGCTTGTTCCTCATGGAGCGTCCCCGAAGGCCAGAAGAATGCCGGCGGTCTCTTTCAAAGCTGCCGGACGCTCTGCCGTTCTAGGCCTGAGATACGGACCCTGTGACGGCACCGTAACCCCGCGAGATTCAGGAGACATCGCCAGTGCGAGTGGCAATCCGGAAGGAAGAGCCTCCAAGGCGGAGTGTCCTTTCCTGTACAAAACGGCGCCCAAGTGGCTGAGGCAGGGAGCATTTTCCTTCACAGAACCGGCATCCTCGTATGCCTGTGGGTTGCTCTAAAGAAACGACACTGTGAGCAACCTCTTCGAAAAGGCCTTCGCAAGCGACTTGGAGACAACAGCAGCGCAGTGGAGGCACAGACCGTTATCCTAGAGAGCAGCACAGTGTCTCTAGCAGCGATCGCTTCCCGGAGGATACTTAAGCCACACCGAGATTCCAGCAGGGAGTTTTGCCTTATAGCAGTACAACTCACTCAAGAAAGAGGGATGAGGTGTAGGGCTAATCTACGTGCGCTCACGCTCTGTGTCCCCGAGAAGGTTTCACGGAGCAGAAGGCATCACCGACCGCTACCACGTGTGTGCACCAAAGAAGCCCTGTGCCGTGGGTGTTCTCAGGCCGACAGCGAAGACCTAGGTGTGTGCTGCACCCGCGCTCGGTGGTTCACACGTTGCGTGACCCCTGTGCCTTTGGAAGATGTTCAGAGCGGGTGGCACCTGCGTGCTGCGAGCGCAAGAGGTGTAGAGTGTAGAGGCCTTTCACACTGGAGGAAGGGCTTGCGTCTCGTGGAGAGAACGTGTACGTCGCCCGGGAGATGGAGGCGCGCTCTTGACACCATTTCCTCTGCCCGTTTAAAACACAAGTGTTTGTACTCGATCTGGGCTGCCTGGTGAAACGCTTGGCAGTCCGCATCACCCTGAGCACCTCTCCTGAAGTTTGATTCGTAGCTGGGTGAACTCGGGCTTCAGAGGCTTAGATGAGACCAAACGTGTTCAGCTTGTGGCGAAAGCCTTTGACCAGAGGCATATACGCTTGTGCTTGGGGCGAGGGCTAGGCAAGAACGTTTACACCCCGGGTTTTTATCTTTACCCTAAGCTGTGTCCCTTTTGGCTGCAGCAGGCGGAGAGAAGCCGCGGAGAGAGAACAGCTGCGAGGTGGATGCACAGAACAGTCACCTCGACACCAGCCCCGGGGTCCCAAGCAACGATCCTTCCCCGGAGGGTACTTAACCCACCCCGGGATTCAAGCAGGGAGTTCGCCTTGTCCAACTCGCACAGGAGACTGGCATGAGATGTAGGGCTCATCTACTTGCGTTCACACTACGTGGCCCGGAGAAGTTCTCACGGAGCCGAATGCAGCACCCTTCCTCCACCACGTGTGTACACAAAGGAGCGCTGGGCAGTGGGTGTTCTCAAGGCCAAGAGAGAAGCCCTTGTTCTGTGCTGCACCTGCTGGGTGGTTCAAAGGTTTTCTGACCTTCCTGCTCTGGAAGCTTTTCAGAGCTGAGGCTACGCCTGGGCTGCGAAAGCGGAGAGGCGTAGAGGCCTTTCACACTGAAGGCGTGGGCCTGTTTCCCATGGAGAAAGTGTACGTCGCCCAACCCCCACCCCCACCCCACCCCACCCCACCCCAACCCACCCCCAGCTGGAGGCGTGCGGGTTGACACCATTTTGTCCTGCCCATGGAAAATACAAAGAGGCGTACACGATTTGGGCTGTCTGGTGAGAGAATTTTGAAGCGGCGGCACCCTGAGTACCTTTCCCGAAGTTTGCTTCCTAGCTGGTTAAACTCAGCTTTCAGAGGCGAGATGAGAACAAACTTGCTCCGCGTGCGGCGAAGTGCCCTGATGCCCTGCCCTAAATGTTTGAGCTTCTGGCCAGCGTCACGCAAGTACTTTGACACGTAGGAGTCTCCCTTTTACTCCAAGCTGTCCCTGTTGGCTGAAGCAGTCGGCGTGTCTGTATCGCAGCCTGGGAGGCCGGGCGTTGGGGGAGTTTGCCAAGTGACTGGCCTCCACTTATAGCTAACTGAGAAACTGCGTCGAAGCTTTCGGGAGCCTCTTACAGGGAATGGTTGCAGTTGGGAATTGGAGACTGTGCTGGCAAACGTCAGCAGCTCCTCTCCCTCGGAGGGCTCTTGGTGTGCCGACTCCTAACAGCCAGCACGGTCCCCAGCTCGTGAACGGTCCCATTGCGAGCCGGTCTCGTCCGTGAAAGAGCCACGTGAGGCTGAGCTCCAACAGTCGGGCTCCACACCTGGAGCCTTTGGGACAGGGCAGTCCTGAGCCGATGTGCCCACCAGGGGACGCGACCAAAGTTGACGTACCACAGGAAAGCGCAATCAAGGCCTCGTGTTCTCTCCATGAAAGGAACGTGAGCTTGAAGGGTGATGCGTCAGCGTGCACCGTGAACAGCTCGCTGGTACGCCTGTCTTTGCCCCCTCTCACGGTCTCACGCACCCGGGCTCAGTTCCGTGCAGGAACGCTGAGTGGGAGCGCCAGCCTCGCTGCTGGACTCTAAAGCCTTCCACTCCCTAATGGCAGGTTGTGTGTGTCTCTCACGTGGGGGGAGGAATGAGGTCGCCCACAGAGGTTCTGCCATGAAAGATCTAAAGACGCACGCTGCTGAGGAGCTTGTTCCTCATGGAGCGTCCCCGAAGGCCAGAAGAATGCCGACGGTCTCTTTCAAAGCGGCCGGACGCTCTGCCGTTCTAGGCCTGAGATACGGACCCTGTGACGGCACCGTAACCCCGCGAGATTCAGGAGACATCGCCAGTGCGAGTGGCAATCCGGAAGGAAGAGCCTCCAAGGCGGAGTGTCCTTTCCTGTACAAAACGGCGCCCAAGTGGCTGAGGCAGGGAGCATTTTCCTTCACAGAACCGGCATCCTCGTATGCCTGTGGGTTGCTCTAAAGAAACGACACTGTGAGCAACCTCTTCGAAAAGGCCTTCGCAAGCGACTTGGAGACAACAGCAGCGCAGTGGAGGCACAGACCGTTATCCTAGAGAGCAGCACAGTGTCTCTAGCAGCGATCGCTTCCCGGAGGATACTTAAGCCACACCGAGATTCCAGCAGGGAGTTTTGCCTTATAGCAGTACAACTCACTCAAGAAAGAGGGATGAGGTGTAGGGCTAATCTACGTGCGCTCACGCTCTGTGTCCCCGAGAAGGTTTCACGGAGCAGAAGGCATCACCGACCGCTACCACGTGTGTGCACCAAAGAAGCCCTGTGCCGTGGGTGTTCTCAGGCCGACAGCGAAGACCTAGGTGTGTGCTGCACCCGCGCTCGGTGGTTCACACGTTGCGTGACCCCTGTGCCTTTGGAAGATGTTCAGAGCGGGTGGCACCTGCGTGCTGCGAGCGCAAGAGGTGTAGAGTGTAGAGGCCTTTCACACTGGAGGAAGGGCTTGCGTCTCGTGGAGAGAACGTGTACGTCGCCCGGGAGATGGAGGCGCGCTCTTGACACCATTTCCTCTGCCCGTTTAAAACACAAGTGTTTGTACTCGATCTGGGCTGCCTGGTGAAACGCTTGGCAGTCCGCATCACCCTGAGCACCTCTCCTGAAGTTTGATTCGTAGCTGGGTGAACTCGGGCTTCAGAGGCTTAGATGAGACCAAACGTGTTCAGCTTGTGGCGAAAGCCTTTGACCAGAGGCATATACGCTTGTGCTTGGGGCGAGGGCTAGGCAAGAACGTTTACACCCCGGGTTTTTATCTTTACCCTAAGCTGTGTCCCTTTTGGCTGCAGCAGGCGGAGAGAACCCGCGGAGAGAGAACAGCTGCGAGGTGGATGCACAGAACAGTCACCTCGACACCAGCCCCGGGGTCCCAAGCAACGATCCTTCCCCGGAGGGTACTTAACCCACCCCGGGATTCAAGCAGGGAGTTCGCCTTGTCCAACTCGCACAGGAGACTGGCATGAGATGTAGGGCTCATCTACTTGCGTTCACACTACGTGGCCCGGAGAAGTTCTCACGGAGCCGAATGCAGCACCCTTCCTCCACCACGTGTGTACACAAAGGAGCGCTGGGCAGTGGGTGTTCTCAAGGCCAAGAGAGAAGCCCTTGTTCTCTGCTGCACCTGCTGGGTGGTTCAAAGGTTTTCTGACCTTCCTGCTCTGGAAGCTTTTCAGAGCTGAGGCTACGCCTGGGCTGCGAAAGCGGAGAGGCGTAGAGGCCTTTCACACTGAAGGCGTGGGCCTGTTTCCCATGGAGAAAGTGTACGTCGCCCAACCCCCACCCCCACCCCACCCCACCCCACCCCAACCCACCCCCAGCTGGAGGCGTGCGGGTTGACACCATTTTGTCCTGCCCATGGAAAATACAAAGAGGCGTACACGATTTGGGCTGTCTGGTGAGAGAATTTTGAAGCGGCGGCACCCTGAGTACCTTTCCCGAAGTTTGCTTCCTAGCTGGTTAAACTCGGCTTTCAGAGGCGAGATGAGAACAAACTTGCTCCGCGTGCGGCGAAGTGCCCTGATGCCCTGCCCTAAATGTTTGAGCTTCTGGCCAGCGTCACGCAAGTACTTTGACACGTAGGAGTCTCCCTTTTACTCCAAGCTGTCCCTGTTGGCTGAAGCAGTCGGCGTGTCTGTATCGCAGCCTGGGAGGCCGGGCGTTGGGGGAGTCTGCCAAGTGACTGGCCTCCACTTATAGCTAACTGAGAAACTGCGTCGAAGCTTTCGGGAGCCTCTTACAGGGAATGGTTGCAGTTGGGAATTGGAGACTGTGCTGGCAAACGTCAGCAGCTCCTCTCCCTCGGAGGGCTCTTGGTGTGCCGACTCCTAACAGCCAGCACGGTCCCCAGCTCGTGAACGGTCCCATTGCGAGCCGGTCTCGTCCGTGAAAGAGCCACGTGAGGCTGAGCTCCAACAGTCGGGCTCCACACCTGGAGCCTTTGGGACAGGGCAGTCCTGAGCCGATGTGCCCACCAGGGGACGCGACCAAAGTTGACGTACCACAGGAAAGCGCAATCAAGGCCTCGTGTTCTCTCCATGAAAGGAACGTGAGCTTGAAGGGTGATGCGTCAGCGTGCACCGTGAACAGCTCGCTGGTACGCCTGTCTTTGCCCCCTCTCACGGTCTCACGCACCCGGGCTCAGTTCCGTGCAGGAACGCTGAGTGGGAGCGCCAGCCTCGCTGCTGGACTCTAAAGCCTTCCACCCCCTAATGGCAGGTTGTGTGTGTCTCTCACGTGGGGGGAGGAATGAGGTCGCCCACAGAGGTTCTGCCATGAAAGATCTAAAGACGCACGCTGCTGAGGAGCTTGTTCCTCATGGAGCGTCCCCGAAGGCCAGAAGAATGCCGACGGTCTCTTTCAAAGCGGCCGGACGCTCTGCCGTTCTAGGCCTGAGATACGGACCCTGTGACGGCACCGTAACCCCGCGAGATTCAGGAGACATCGCCAGTGCGAGTGGCAATCCGGAAGGAAGAGCCTCCAAGGCGGAGTGTCCTTTCCTGTACAAAACGGCGCCCAAGTGGCTGAGGCAGGGAGCATTTTCCTTCACAGAACCGGCATCCTCGTATGCCTGTGGGTTGCTCTAAAGAAACGACACTGTGAGCAACCTCTTCGAAAAGGCCTTCGCAAGCGACTTGGAGACAACAGCAGCGCAGTGGAGGCACAGACCGTTATCCTAGAGAGCAGCACAGTGTCTCTAGCAGCGATCGCTTCCCGGAGGATACTTAAGCCACACCGAGATTCCAGCAGGGAGTTTTGCCTTATAGCAGTACAACTCACTCAAGAAAGAGGGATGAGGTGTAGGGCTAATCTACGTGCGCTCACGCTCTGTGTCCCCGAGAAGGTTTCACGGAGCAGAAGGCATCACCGACCGCTACCACGTGTGTGCACCAAAGAAGCCCTGTGCCGTGGGTGTTCTCAGGCCGACAGCGAAGACCTAGGTGTGTGCTGCACCCGCGCTCGGTGGTTCACACGTTGCGTGACCCCTGTGCCTTTGGAAGATGTTCAGAGCGGGTGGCACCTGCGTGCTGCGAGCGCAAGAGGTGTAGAGTGTAGAGGCCTTTCACACTGGAGGAAGGGCTTGCGTCTCGTGGAGAGAACGTGTACGTCGCCCGGGAGATGGAGGCGCGCTCTTGACACCATTTCCTCTGCCCGTTTAAAACACAAGTGTTTGTACTCGATCTGGGCTGCCTGGTGAAACGCTTGGCAGTCCGCATCACCCTGAGCACCTCTCCTGAAGTTTGATTCGTAGCTGGGTGAACTCGGGCTTCAGAGGCTTAGATGAGACCAAACGTGTTCAGCTTGTGGCGAAAGCCTTTGACCAGAGGCATATACGCTTGTGCTTGGGGCGAGGGCTAGGCAAGAACGTTTACACCCCGGGTTTTTATCTTTACCCTAAGCTGTGTCCCTTTTGGCTGCAGCAGGCGGAGAGAACCCGCGGAGAGAGAACAGCTGCGAGGTGGATGCACAGAACAGTCACCTCGACACCAGCCCCGGGGTCCCAAGCAACGATCCTTCCCCGGAGGGTACTTAACCCACCCCGGGATTCAAGCAGGGAGTTCGCCTTGTCCAACTCGCACAGGAGACTGGCATGAGATGTAGGGCTCATCTACTTGCGTTCACACTACGTGGCCCGGAGAAGTTCTCACGGAGCCGAATGCAGCACCCTTCCTCCACCACGTGTGTACACAAAGGAGCGCTGGGCAGTGGGTGTTCTCAAGGCCAAGAGAGAAGCCCTTGTTCTGTGCTGCACCTGCTGGGTGGTTCAAAGGTTTTCTGACCTTCCTGCTCTGGAAGCTTTTCAGAGCTGAGGCTACGCCTGGGCTGCGAAAGCGGAGAGGCGTAGAGGCCTTTCACACTGAAGGCGTGGGCCTGTTTCCCATGGAGAAAGTGTACGTCGCCCAACCCCCACCCCCACCCCACCCCACCCCACCCCAACCCACCCCCAGCTGGAGGCGTGCGGGTTGACACCATTTTGTCCTGCCCATGGAAAATACAAAGAGGCGTACACGATTTGGGCTGTCTGGTGAGAGAATTTTGAAGCGGCGGCACCCTGAGTACCTTTCCCGAAGTTTGCTTCCTAGCTGGTTAAACTCGGCTTTCAGAGGCGAGATGAGAACAAACTTGCTCCGCGTGCGGCGAAGTGCCCTGATGCCCTGCCCTAAATGTTTGAGCTTCTGGCCAGCGTCACGCAAGTACTTTGACACGTAGGAGTCTCCCTTTTACTCCAAGCTGTCCCTGTTGGCTGAAGCAGTCGGCGTGTCTGTATCGCAGCCTGGGAGGCCGGGCATTGGGGGAGTCTGCCAAGTGACTGGCCTCCACTTATAGCTAACTGAGAAACTGCGTCGAAGCTTTCGGGAGCCTCTTACAGGGAATGGTTGCAGTTGGGAATTGGAGACTGTGCTGGCAAACGTCAGCAGCTCCTCTCCCTCGGAGGGCTCTTGGTGTGCCGACTCCTAACAGCCAGCACGGTCCCCAGCTCGTGAACGGTCCCATTGCGAGCCGGTCTCGTCCGTGAAAGAGCCACGTGAGGCTGAGCTCCAACAGTCGGGCTCCACACCTGGAGCCTTTGGGACAGGGCAGTCCTGAGCCGATGTGCCCACCAGGGGACGCGACCAAAGTTGACGTACCACAGGAAAGCGCAATCAAGGCCTCGTGTTCTCTCCATGAAAGGAACGTGAGCTTGAAGGGTGATGCGTCAGCGTGCACCGTGAACAGCTCGCTGGTACGCCTGTCTTTGCCCCCTCTCACGGTCTCACGCACCCGGGCTCAGTTCCGTGCAGGAACGCTGAGTGGGAGCGCCAGCCTCGCTGCTGGACTCTAAAGCCTTCCACCCCCTAATGGCAGGTTGTGTGTGTCTCTCACGTGGGGGGAGGAATGAGGTCGCCCACAGAGGTTCTGCCATGAAAGATCTAAAGACGCACGCTGCTGAGGAGCTTGTTCCTCATGGAGCGTCCCCGAAGGCCAGAAGAATGCCGGCGGTCTCTTTCAAAGCGGCCGGACGCTCTGCCGTTCTAGGCCTGAGATACGGACCCTGTGACGGCACCGTAACCCCGCGAGATTCAGGAGACATCGCCAGTGCGAGTGGCAATCCGGAAGGAAGAGCCTCCAAGGCGGAGTGTCCTTTCCTGTACAAAACGGCGCCCAAGTGGCTGAGGCAGGGAGCATTTTCCTTCACAGAACCGGCATCCTCGTATGCCTGTGGGTTGCTCTAAAGAAACGACACTGTGAGCAACCTCTTCGAAAAGGCCTTCGCAAGCGACTTGGAGACAACAGCAGCGCAGTGGAGGCACAGACCGTTATCCTAGAGAGCAGCACAGTGTCTCTAGCAGCGATCGCTTCCCGGAGGATACTTAAGCCACACCGAGATTCCAGCAGGGAGTTTTGCCTTATAGCAGTACAACTCACTCAAGAAAGAGGGATGAGGTGTAGGGCTAATCTACGTGCGCTCACGCTCTGTGTCCCCGAGAAGGTTTCACGGAGCAGAAGGCATCACCGACCGCTACCACGTGTGTGCACCAAAGAAGCCCTGTGCCGTGGGTGTTCTCAGGCCGACAGCGAAGACCTAGGTGTGTGCTGCACCCGCGCTCGGTGGTTCACACGTTGCGTGACCCCTGTGCCTTTGGAAGATGTTCAGAGCGGGTGGCACCTGCGTGCTGCGAGCGCAAGAGGTGTAGAGTGTAGAGGCCTTTCACACTGGAGGAAGGGCTTGCGTCTCGTGGAGAGAACGTGTACGTCGCCCGGGAGATGGAGGCGCGCTCTTGACACCATTTCCTCTGCCCGTTTAAAACACAAGTGTTTGTACTCGATCTGGGCTGCCTGGTGAAACGCTTGGCAGTCCGCATCACCCTGAGCACCTCTCCTGAAGTTTGATTCGTAGCTGGGTGAACTCGGGCTTCAGAGGCTTAGATGAGACCAAACGTGTTCAGCTTGTGGCGAAAGCCTTTGACCAGAGGCATATACGCTTGTGCTTGGGGCGAGGGCTAGGCAAGAACGTTTACACCCCGGGTTTTTATCTTTACCCTAAGCTGTGTCCCTTTTGGCTGCAGCAGGCGGAGAGAACCCGCGGAGAGAGAACAGCTGCGAGGTGGATGCACAGAACAGTCACCTCGACACCAGCCCCGGGGTCCCAAGCAACGATCCTTCCCCGGAGGGTACTTAACCCACCCCGGGATTCAAGCAGGGAGTTCGCCTTGTCCAACTCGCACAGGAGACTGGCATGAGATGTAGGGCTCATCTACTTGCGTTCACACTACGTGGCCCGGAGAAGTTCTCACGGAGCCGAATGCAGCACCCTTCCTCCACCACGTGTGTACACAAAGGAGCGCTGGGCAGTGGGTGTTCTCAAGGCCAAGAGAGAAGCCCTTGTTCTGTGCTGCACCTGCTGGGTGGTTCAAAGTTTTTCTGACCTTCCTGCTCTGGAAGCTTTTCAGAGCTGAGGCTACGCCTGGGCTGCGAAAGCGGAGAGGCGTAGAGGCCTTTCACACTGAAGGCGTGGGCCTGTTTCCCATGGAGAAAGTGTACGTCGCCCAACCCCCACCCCCACCCCACCCCACCCCACCCCAACCCACCCCCAGCTGGAGGCGTGCGGGTTGACACCATTTTGTCCTGCCCACGGAAAATACAAAGAGGCGTACACGATTTGGGCTGTCTGGTGAGAGAATTTTGAAGCGGCGGCACCCTGAGTACCTTTCCCGAAGTTTGCTTCCTAGCTGGTTAAACTCGGCTTTCAGAGGCGAGATGAGAACAAACTTGCTCCGCGTGCGGCGAAGTGTCCTGATGCCCTGCCCTAAATGTTTGAGCTTCTGGCCAGCGTCACGCAAGTACTTTGACACGTAGGAGTCTCCCTTTTACTCCAAGCTGTCCCTGTTGGCTGAAGCAGTCGGCGTGTCTGTATCGCAGCCTGGGAGGCCGGGCGTTGGGGGAGTCTGCCAAGTGACTGGCCTCCACTTATAGCTAACTGAGAAACTGCGTCGAAGCTTTCGGGAGCCTCTTACAGGGAATGGTTGCAGTTGGGAATTGGAGACTGTGCTGGCAAACGTCAGCAGCTCCTCTCCCTCGGAGGGCTCTTGGTGTGCCGACTCCTAACAGCCAGCACGGTCCCCAGCTCGTGAACGGTCCCATTGCGAGCCGGTCTCGTCCGTGAAAGAGCCACGTGAGGCTGAGCTCCAACAGTCGGGCTCCACACCTGGAGCCTTTGGGACAGGGCAGTCCTGAGCCGATGTGCCCACCAGGGGACGCGACCAAAGTTGACGTACCACAGGAAAGCGCAATCAAGGCCTCGTGTTCTCTCCATGAAAGGAACGTGAGCTTGAAGGGTGATGCGTCAGCGTGCACCGTGAACAGCTCGCTGGTACGCCTGTCTTTGCCCCCTCTCACGGTCTCACGCACCCGGGCTCAGTTCCGTGCAGGAACGCTGAGTGGGAGCGCCAGCCTCGCTGCTGGACTCTAAAGCCTTCCACCCCCTAATGGCAGGTTGTGTGTGTCTCTCACGTGGGGGGAGGAATGAGGTCGCCCACAGAGGTTCTGCCATGAAAGATCTAAAGACGCACGCTGCTGAGGAGCTTGTTCCTCATGGAGCGTCCCCGAAGGCCAGAAGAATGCCGGCGGTCTCTTTCAAAGCTGCGGGACGCTCTGCCGTTCTAGGCCTGAGATACGGACCCTGTGACGGCACCGTAACCCCGCGAGATTCAGGAGACATCGCCAGTGCGAGTGGCAATCCGGAAGGAAGAGCCTCCAAGGCGGAGTGTCCTTTCCTGTACAAAACGGCGCCCAAGTGGCTGAGGCAGGGAGCATTTTCCTTCACAGAACCGGCATCCTCGTATGCCTGTGGGTTGCTCTAAAGAAACGACACTGTGAGCAACCTCTTCGAAAAGGCCTTCGCAAGCGACTTGGAGACAACAGCAGCGCAGTGGAGGCACAGACCGTTATCCTAGAGAGCAGCACAGTGTCTCTAGCAGCGATCGCTTCCCGGAGGATACTTAAGCCACACCGAGATTCCAGCAGGGAGTTTTGCCTTATAGCAGTACAACTCACTCAAGAAAGAGGGATGAGGTGTAGGGCTAATCTACGTGCGCTCACGCTCTGTGTCCCCGAGAAGGTTTCACGGAGCAGAAGGCATCACCGACCGCTACCACGTGTGTGCACCAAAGAAGCCCTGTGCCGTGGGTGTTCTCAGGCCGACAGCGAAGACCTAGGTGTGTGCTGCACCCGCGCTCGGTGGTTCACACGTTGCGTGACCCCTGTGCCTTTGGAAGATGTTCAGAGCGGGTGGCACCTGCGTGCTGCGAGCGCAAGAGGTGTAGAGTGTAGAGGCCTTTCACACTGGAGGAAGGGCTTGCGTCTCGTGGAGAGAACGTGTACGTCGCCCGGGAGATGGAGGCGCGCTCTTGACACCATTTCCTCTGCCCGTTTAAAACACAAGTGTTTGTACTCGATCTGGGCTGCCTGGTGAAACGCTTGGCAGTCCGCATCACCCTGAGCACCTCTCCTGAAGTTTGATTCGTAGCTGGGTGAACTCGGGCTTCAGAGGCTTAGATGAGACCAAACGTGTTCAGCTTGTGGCGAAAGCCTTTGACCAGAGGCATATACGCTTGTGCTTGGGGCGAGGGCTAGGCAAGAACGTTTACACCCCGGGTTTTTATCTTTACCCTAAGCTGTGTCCCTTTTGGCTGCAGCAGGCGGAGAGAACCCGCGGAGAGAGAACAGCTGCGAGGTGGATGCACAGAACAGTCACCTCGACACCAGCCCCGGGGTCCCAAGCAACGATCCTTCCCCGGAGGGTACTTAACCCACCCCGGGATTCAAGCAGGGAGTTCGCCTTGTCCAACTCGCACAGGAGACTGGCATGAGATGTAGGGCTCATCTACTTGCGTTCACACTACGTGGCCCGGAGAAGTTCTCACGGAGCCGAATGCAGCACCCTTCCTCCACCACGTGTGTACACAAAGGAGCGCTGGGCAGTGGGTGTTCTCAAGGCCAAGAGAGAAGCCCTTGTTCTGTGCTGCACCTGCTGGGTGGTTCAAAGGTTTTCTGACCTTCCTGCTCTGGAAGCTTTTCAGAGCTGAGGCTACGCCTGGGCTGCGAAAGCGGAGAGGCGTAGAGGCCTTTCACACTGAAGGCGTGGGCCTGTTTCCCGTGGAGAAAGTGTACGTCGCCCAACCCCCACCCCCACCCCACCCCACCCCACCCCAACCCACCCCCAGCTGGAGGCGTGCGGGTTGACACCATTTTGTCCTGCCCATGGAAAATACAAAGAGGCGTACACGATTTGGGCTGTCTGGTGAGAGAATTTTGAAGCGGCGGCACCCTGAGTGCCTTTCCCGAAGTTTGCTTCCTAGCTGGTTAAACTCGGCTTTCAGAGGCGAGATGAGAACAAACTTGCTCCGCGTGCGGCGAAGTGCCCTGATGCCCTGCCCTAAATATTTGAGCTTCTGGCCAGCGTCACGCAAGTACTTTGACACGTAGGAGTCTCCCTTTTACTCCAAGCTGTCCCTGTTGGCTGAAGCAGTCGGCGTGTCTGTATCGCAGCCTGGGAGGCCGGGCGTTGGGGGAGTCTGCCAAGTGACTGGCCTCCACTTATAGCTAACTGAGAAACTGCGTCGAAGCTTTCGGGAGCCTCTTACAGGGAATGGTTGCAGTTGGGAATTGGAGACTGTGCTGGCAAACGTCAGCAGCTCCTCTCCCTCGGAGGGCTCTTGGTGTGCCGACTCCTAACAGCCAGCACGGTCCCCAGCTCGTGAACGGTCCCATTGCGAGCCGGTCTCGTCCGTGAAAGAGCCACGTGAGGCTGAGCTCCAACAGTCGGGCTCCACACCTGGAGCCTTTGGGACAGGGCAGTCCTGAGCCGATGTGCCCACCAGGGGACGCGACCAAAGTTGACGTACCACAGGAAAGCGCAATCAAGGCCTCGTGTTCTCTCCATGAAAGGAACGTGAGCTTGAAGGGTGATGCGTCAGCGTGCACCGTGAACAGCTCGCTGGTACGCCTGTCTTTGCCCCCTCTCACGGTCTCACGCACCCGGGCTCAGTTCCGTGCAGGAACGCTGAGTGGGAGCGCCAGCCTCGCTGCTGGACTCTAAAGCCTTCCACCCCCTAATGGCAGGTTGTGTGTGTCTCTCACGTGGGGGGAGGAATGAGGTCGCCCACAGAGGTTCTGCCATGAAAGATCTAAAGACGCACGCTGCTGAGGAGCTTGTTCCTCATGGAGCGTCCCCGAAGGCCAGAAGAATGCCGACGGTCTCTTTCAAAGCGGCCGGACGCTCTGCCGTTCTAGGCCTGAGATACGGACCCTGTGACGGCACCGTAACCCCGCGAGATTCAGGAGACATCGCCAGTGCGAGTGGCAATCCGGAAGGAAGAGCCTCCAAGGCGGAGTGTCCTTTCCTGTACAAAACGGCGCCCAAGTGGCTGAGGCAGGGAGCATTTTCCTTCACAGAACCGGCATCCTCGTATGCCTGTGGGTTGCTCTAAAGAAACGACACTGTGAGCAACCTCTTCGAAAAGGCCTTCGCAAGCGACTTGGAGACAACAGCAGCGCAGTGGAGGCACAGACCGTTATCCTAGAGAGCAGCACAGTGTCTCTAGCAGCGATCGCTTCCCGGAGGATACTTAAGCCACACCGAGATTCCAGCAGGGAGTTTTGCCTTATAGCAGTACAACTCACTCAAGAAAGAGGGATGAGGTGTAGGGCTAATCTACGTGCGCTCACGCTCTGTGTCCCCGAGAAGGTTTCACGGAGCAGAAGGCATCACCGACCGCTACCACGTGTGTGCACCAAAGAAGCCCTGTGCCGTGGGTGTTCTCAGGCCGACAGCGAAGACCTAGGTGTGTGCTGCACCCGCGCTCGGTGGTTCACACGTTGCGCGACCCCTGTGCCTTTGGAAGATGTTCAGAGCGGGTGGCACCTGCGTGCTGCGAGCGCAAGAGGTGTAGAGTGTAGAGGCCTTTCACACTGGAGGAAGGGCTTGCGTCTCGTGGAGAGAACGTGTACGTCGCCCGGGAGATGGAGGCGCGCTCTTGACACCATTTCCTCTGCCCGTTTAAAACACAAGTGTTTGTACTCGATCTGGGCTGCCTGGTGAAACGCTTGGCAGTCCGCATCACCCTGAGCACCCCTCCTGAAGTTTGATTCGTAGCTGGGTGAACTCGGGCTTCAGAGGCTTAGATGAGACCAAACGTGTTCAGCTTGTGGCGAAAGCCTTTGACCAGAGGCATATACGCTTGTGCTTGGGGCGAGGGCTAGGCAAGAACGTTTACACCCCGGGTTTTTATCTTTACCCTAAGCTGTGTCCCTTTTGGCTGCAGCAGGCGGAGAGAACCCGCGGAGAGAGAACAGCTGCGAGGTGGATGCACAGAACAGTCACCTCGACACCAGCCCCGGGGTCCCAAGCAACGATCCTTCCCCGGAGGGTACTTAACCCACCCCGGGATTCAAGCAGGGAGTTCGCCTTGTCCAACTCGCACAGGAGACTGGCATGAGATGTAGGGCTCATCTACTTGCGTTCACACTACGTGGCCCGGAGAAGTTCTCACGGAGCCGAATGCAGCACCCTTCCTCCACCACGTGTGTACACAAAGGAGCGCTGGGCAGTGGGTGTTCTCAAGGCCAAGAGAGAAGCCCTTGTTCTGTGCTGCACCTGCTGGGTGGTTCAAAGGTTTTCTGACCTTCCTGCTCTGAAAGCTTTTCAGAGCTGAGGCTACGCCTGGGCTGCGAAAGCGGAGAGGCGTAGAGGCCTTTCACACTGAAGGCGTGGGCCTGTTTCCCATGGAGAAAGTGTACGTCGCCCAACCCCCACCCCCACCCCACCCCACCCCACCCCAACCCACACCCAGCTGGAGGCGTGCGGGTTGACACCATTTTGTCCTGCCCATGGAAAATACAAAGAGGCGTACACGATTTGGGCTGTCTGGTGAGAGAATTTTGAAGCGGCGGCACCCTGAGTACCTTTCCCGAAGTTTGCTTCCTAGCTGGTTAAACTCGGCTTTCAGAGGCGAGATGAGAACAAACTTGCTCCGCGTGCGGCGAAGTGCCCTGATGCCCTGCCCTAAATGTTTGAGCTTCTGGCCAGCGTCACGCAAGTACTTTGACACGTAGGAGTCTCCCTTTTACTCCAAGCTGTCCCTGTTGGCTGAAGCAGTCGGCGTGTCTGTATCGCAGCCTGGGAGGCCGGGCGTTGGGGGAGTCTGCCAAGTGACTGGCCTCCATTTATAGCTAACTGAGAAACTGCGTCGAAGCTTTCGGGAGCCTCTTACAGGGAATGGTTGCAGTTGGGAATTGGAGACTGTGCTGGCAAACGTCAGCAGCTCCTCTCCCTCGGAGGGCTCTTGGTGTGCCGACTCCTAACAGCCAGCACGGTCCCCAGCTCGTGAACGGTCCCATTGCGAGCCGGTCTCGTCCGTGAAAGAGCCACGTGAGGCTGAGCTCCAACAGTCGGGCTCCACACCTGGAGCCTTTGGGACAGGGCAGTCCTGAGCCGATGTGCCCACCAGGGGATGCGACCAAAGTTTATGTACCACAGGAAAGCGCAATCAAGGCCTCGTGTTCTCTCCATGAAAGGAACGTGAGCTTGAAGGGTGATGCGTCAGCGTGCACCGTGAACAGCTCGCTGGTACGCCTGTCTTTGCCCCCTCTCACGGTCTCACGCACCCGGGCTCAGTTCCGTGCAGGAACGCTGAGTGGGAGCGCCAGCCTCGCTGCTGGACTCTAAAGCCTTCCACCCCCTAATGGCAGGTTGTGTGTGTCTCTCACGTGGGGGGAGGAATGAGGTCGCCCACAGAGGTTCTGCCATGAAAGATCTAAAGACGCACGCTGCTGAGGAGCTTGTTCCTCATGGAGCGTCCCCGAAGGCCAGAAGAATGCCGACGGTCTCTTTCAAAGCGGCCGGACGCTCTGCCGTTCTAGGCCTGAGATACGGACCCTGTGACGGCACCGTAACCCCGCGAGATTCAGGAGACATCGCCAGTGCGAGTGGCAATCCGGAAGGAAGAGCCTCCAAGGCGGAGTGTCCTTTCCTGTACAAAACGGCGCCCAAGTGGCTGAGGCAGGGAGCATTTTCCTTCACAGAACCGGCATCCTCGTATGCCTGTGGGTTGCTCTAAAGAAACGACACTGTGAGCAACCTCTTCGAAAAGGCCTTCGCAAGCGACTTGGAGACAACAGCAGCGCAGTGGAGGCACAGACCGTTATCCTAGAGAGCAGCACAGTGTCTCTAGCAGCGATCGCTTCCCGGAGGATACTTAAGCCACACCGAGATTCCAGCAGGGAGTTTTGCCTTATAGCAGTACAACTCACTCAAGAAAGAGGGATGAGGTGTAGGGCTAATCTACGTGCGCTCACGCTCTGTGTCCCCGAGAAGGTTTCACGGAGCAGAAGGCATCACCGACCGCTACCACGTGTGTGCACAAAAGAAGCCCTGTGCCGTGGGTTTTCTCAGGCCGACAGCGAAGACCTAGGTGTGTGCTGCACCTGCGCTCGGTGGTTCACACGTTGCGTGACCCCTGTGCCTTTGGAAGATGTTCAGAGCGGGTGGTACCTGCGTGCTGCGAGCGCAAGAGGTGTAGAGTGTAGAGGCCTTTCACACTGGAGGAAGGGCTTGCGTCTCGTGGAGAGAACGTGTACGTCGCCCGGGAGATGGAGGCGCGCTCTTGACACCATTTCCTCTGCCCGTTTAAAACACAAGTGTTTGTACTCGATCTGGGCTGCCTGGTGAAACGCTTGGCAGTCCGCATCACCCTGAGCACCTCTCCTGAAGTTTGATTCGTAGCTGGGTGAACTCGGGCTTCAGAGGCTTAGATGAGACCAAACGTGTTCAGCTTGTGGCGAAAGCCTTTGACCAGAGGCATATACGCTTGTGCTTGGGGCGAGGGCTAGGCAAGAACGTTTACACCCCGGGTTTTTATCTTTACCCTAAGCTGTGTCCCTTTTGGCTGCAGCAGGCGGAGAGAACCCGCGGAGAGAGAACAGCTGCGAGGTGGATGCACAGAACAGTCACCTCGACACCAGCCCCGGGGTCCCAAGCAACGATCCTTCCCCGGAGGGTACTTAACCCACCCCGGGATTCAAGCAGGGAGTTCGCCTTGTCCAACTCGCACAGGAGACTGGCATGAGATGTAGGGCTCATCTACTTGCGTTCACACTACGTGGCCCGGAGAAGTTCTCACGGAGCCGAATGCAGCACCCTTCCTCCACCACGTGTGTACACAAAGGAGCGCTGGGCAGTGGGTGTTCTCAAGGCCAAGAGAGAAGCCCTTGTTCTGTGCTGCACCTGCTGGGTGGTTCAAAGGTTTTCTGACCTTCCTGCTCTGGAAGCTTTTCAGAGCTGAGGCTACGCCAGGGCTGCGAAAGCGGAGAGGCGTAGAGGCCTTTCACACTGAAGGCGTGGGCCTGTTTCCCATGGAGAAAGTGTACGTCGCCCAACCCCCACCCCCACCCCACCCCACCCCACCCCAACCCACCCCCAGCTGGAGGCGTGCGGGTTGACACCATTTTGTCCTGCCCATGGAAAATACAAAGAGGCGTACACGATTTGGGCTGTCTGGTGAGAGAATTTTGAAGCGGCGGCACCCTGAGTACCTTTCCCGAAGTTTGCTTCCTAGCTGGTTAAACTCGGCTTTCAGAGGCGAGATGAGAACAAACTTGCTCCGCGTGCGGCGAAGTGCCCTGATGCCCTGCCCTAAATGTTTGAGCTTCTGGCCAGCGTCACGCAAGTACTTTGACACGTAGGAGTCTCCCTTTTACTCCAAGCTGTCCCTGTTGGCTGAAGCAGTCGGCGTGTCTGTATCGCAGCCTGGGAGGCCGGGCGTTGGGGGAGTCTGCCAAGTGACTGGCCTCCATTTATAGCTAACTGAGAAACTGCGTCGAAGCTTTCGGGAGCCTCTTACAGGGAATGGTTGCAGTTGGGAATTGGAGACTGTGCTGGCAAACGTCAGCAGCTCCTCTCCCTCGGAGGGCTCTTGGTGTGCCGACTCCTAACAGCCAGCACGGTCCCCAGCTCGTGAACGGTCCCATTGCGAGCCGGTCTCGTCCGTGAAAGAGCCACGTGAGGCTGAGCTCCAACAGTCGGGCTCCACACCTGGAGCCTTTGGGACAGGGCAGTCCTGAGCCGATGTGCCCACCAGGGGACGCGACCAAAGTTTACGTACCACAGGAAAGCGCAATCAAGGCCTCGTGTTCTCTCCATGAAAGGAACGTGAGCTTGAAGGGTGATGCATCAGCGTGCACCGTGAACAGCTCGCTGGTACGCCTGTCTTTGCCCCCTCTCACGGTCTCACGCACCCGGGCTCAGTTCCGTGCAGGAACGCTGAGTGGGAGCGCCAGCCTCGCTGCTGGACTCTAAAGCCTTCCACCCCCTAATGGCAGGTTGTGTGTGTCTCTCACGTGGGGGGAGGAATGAGGTCGCCCACAGAGGTTCTGCCATGAAAGATCTAAAGACGCACGCTGCTGAGGAGCTTGTTCCTCATGGAGCGTCCCCGAAGGCCAGAAGAATGCCGACGGTCTCTTTCAAAGCGGCCGGACGCTCTGCCGTTCTAGGCCTGAGATACGGACCCTGTGACGGCACCGTAACCCCGCGAGATTCAGGAGACATCGCCAGTGCGAGTGGCAATCCGGAAGGAAGAGCCTCCAAGGCGGAGTGTCCTTTCCTGTACAAAACGGCGCCCAAGTGGCTGAGGCAGGGAGCATTTTCCTTCACAGAACCGGCATCCTCGTATGCCTGTGGGTTGCTCTAAAGAAACGACACTGTGAGCAACCTCTTCGAAAAGGCCTTCGCAAGCGACTTGGAGACAACAGCAGCGCAGTGGAGGCACAGACCGTTATCCTAGAGAGCAGCACAGTGTCTCTAGCAGCGATCGCTTCCCGGAGGATACTTAAGCCACACCGAGATTCCAGCAGGGAGTTTTGCCTTATAGCAGTACAACTCACTCAAGAAAGAGGGATGAGGTGTAGGGCTAATCTATGTGCGCTCACGCTCTGTGTCCCCGAGAAGGTTTCACGGAGCAGAAGGCATCACCGACCGCTACCACGTGTGTGCACCAAAGAAGCCCTGTGCCGTGGGTGTTCTCAGGCCGACAGCGAAGACCTAGGTGTGTGCTGCACTTGCGCTCGGTGGTTCACACGTTGCGTGACCCCTGTGCCTTTGGAAGATGTTCAGAGCGGGTGGCACCTGCGTGCTGCGAGCGCAAGAGGTGTAGAGTGTAGAGGCCTTTCACACTGGAGGAAGGGCTTGCGTCTCGTGGAGAGAACGTGTACGTCGCCCGGGAGATGGAGGCGCGCTCTTGACACCATTTCCTCTGCCCGTTTAAAACACAAGTGTTTGTACTCGATCTGGGCTGCCTGGTGAAACGCTTGGCAGTCCGCATCACCCTGAGCACCTCTCCTGAAGTTTGATTCGTAGCTGGGTGAACTCGGGCTTCAGAGGCTTAGATGAGACCAAACGTGTTCAGCTTGTGGCGAAAGCCTTTGACCAGAGGCATATACGCTTGTGCTTGGGGCGAGGGCTAGGCAAGAACGTTTACACCCCGGGTTTTTATCTTTACCCTAAGCTGTGTCCCTTTTGGCTGCAGCAGGCGGAGAGAACCCGCGGAGAGAGAACAGCTGCGAGGTGGATGCACAGAACAGTCACCTCGACACCAGCCCCGGGGTCCCAAGCAACGATCCTTCCCCGGAGGGTACTTAACCCACCCCGGGATTCAAGCAGGGAGTTCGCCTTGTCCAACTCGCACAGGAGACTGGCATGAGATGTAGGGCTCATCTACTTGCGTTCACACTACGTGGCCCGGAGAAGTTCTCACGGAGCCGAATGCAGCACCCTTCCTCCACCACGTGTGTACACAAAGGAGCGCTGGGCAGTGGGTGTTCTCAAGGCCAAGAGAGAAGCCCTTGTTCTGTGCTGCACCTGCTGGGTGGTTCAAAGGTTTTCTGACCTTCCTGCTCTGGAAGCTTTTCAGAGCTGAGGCTACGCCGGGGCTGCGAAAGCGGAGAGGCGTAGAGGCCTTTCACACTGAAGGCGTGGGCCTGTTTCCCATGGAGAAAGTGTACGTCGCCCAACCCCCACCCCCACCCCACCCCACCCCACCCCAACCCACACCCAGCTGGAGGCGTGCGGGTTGACACCATTTTGTCCTGCCCATGGAAAATACAAAGAGGCGTACACGATTTGGGCTGTCTGGTGAGAGAATTTTGAAGCGGCGGCACCCTGAGTACCTTTCCCGAAGTTTGCTTCCTAGCTGGTTAAACTCGGCTTTCAGAGGCGAGATGAGAACAAACTTGCTCCGCGTGCGGCGAAGTGCCCTGATGCCCTGCCCTAAATGTTTGAGCTTCTGGCCAGCGTCACGCAAGTACTTTGACACGTAGGAGTCTCCCTTTTACTCCAAGCTGTCCCTGTTGGCTGAAGCAGTCGGCGTGTCTGTATCGCAGCCTGGGAGGCCGGGCGTTGGGGGAGTCTGCCAAGTGACTGGCCTCCATTTATAGCTAACTGAGAAACTGCGTCGAAGCTTTCGGGAGCCTCTTACAGGGAATGGTTGCAGTTGGGAATTGGAGACTGTGCTGGCAAACGTCAGCAGCTCCTCTCCCTCGGAGGGCTCTTGGTGTGCCGACTCCTAACAGCCAGCACGGTCCCCAGCTCGTGAACGGTCCCATTGCGAGCCGGTCTCGTCCGTGAAAGAGCCACGTGAGGCTGAGCTCCAACAGTCGGGCTCCACACCTGGAGCCTTTGGGACAGGGCAGTCCTGAGCCGATGTGCCCACCAGGGGACGCGACCAAAGTTGACGTACCACAGGAAAGCGCAATCAAGGCCTCGTGTTCTCTCCATGAAAGGAACGTGAGCTTGAAGGGTGATGCGTCAGCGTGCACCGTGAACAGCTCGCTGGTACGCCTGTCTTTGCCCCCTCTCACGGTCTCACGCACCCGGGCTCAGTTCCGTGCAGGAACGCTGAGTGGGAGCGCCAGCCTCGCTGCTGGACTCTAAAGCCTTCCACCCCCTAATGGCAGGTTGTGTGTGTCTCTCACGTGGGGGGAGGAATGAGGTCGCCCACAGAGGTTCTGCCATGAAAGATCTAAAGACGCACGCTGCTGAGGAGCTTGTTCCTCATGGAGCGTCCCCGAAGGCCAGAAGAATGCCGACGGTCTCTTTCAAAGCGGCCGGACGCTCTGCCGTTCTAGGCCTGAGATACGGACCCTGTGACGGCACCGTAACCCCGCGAGATTCAGGAGACATCGCCAGTGCGAGTGGCAATCCGGAAGGAAGAGCCTCCAAGGCGGAGTGTCCTTTCCTGTACAAAACGGCGCCCAAGTGGCTGAGGCAGGGAGCATTTTCCTTCACAGAACCGGCATCCTCGTATGCCTGTGGGTTGCTCTAAAGAAACGACACTGTGAGCAACCTCTTCGAAAAGGCCTTCGCAAGCGACTTGGAGACAACAGCAGCGCAGTGGAGGCACAGACCGTTATCCTAGAGAGCAGCACAGTGTCTCTAGCAGCGATCGCTTCCCGGAGGATACTTAAGCCACACCGAGATTCCAGCAGGGAGTTTTGCCTTATAGCAGTACAACTCACTCAAGAAAGAGGGATGAGGTGTAGGGCTAATCTACGTGCGCTCACGCTCTGTGTCCCCGAGAAGGTTTCACGGAGCAGAAGGCATCACCGACCGCTACCACGTGTGTGCACCAAAGAAGCCCTGTGCCGTGGGTGTTCTCAGGCCGACAGCGAAGACCTAGGTGTGTGCTGCACCCGCGCTCGGTGGTTCACACGTTGCGTGACCCCTGTGCCTTTGGAAGATGTTCAGAGCGGGTGGCACCTGCGTGCTGCGAGCGCAAGAGGTGTAGAGTGTAGAGGCCTTTCACACTGGAGGAAGGGCTTGCGTCTCGTGGAGAGAACGTGTACGTCGCCCGGGAGATGGAGGCGCGCTCTTGACACCATTTCCTCTGCCCGTTTAAAACACAAGTGTTTGTACTCGATCTGGGCTGCCTGGTGAAACGCTTGGCAGTCCGCATCACCCTGAGCACCTCTCCTGAAGTTTGATTCGTAGCTGGGTGAACTCGGGCTTCAGAGGCTTAGATGAGACCAAACGTGTTCAGCTTGTGGCGAAAGCCTTTGACCAGAGGCATATACGCTTGTGCTTGGGGCGAGGGCTAGGCAAGAACGTTTACACCCCGGGTTTTTATCTTTACCCTAAGCTGTGTCCCTTTTGGCTGCAGCAGGCGGAGAGAACCCGCGGAGAGAGAACAGCTGCGAGGTGGATGCACAGAACAGTCACCTCGACACCAGCCCCGGGGTCCCAAGCAACGATCCTTCCCCGGAGGGTACTTAACCCACCCCGGGATTCAAGCAGGGAGTTCGCCTTGTCCAACTCGCACAGGAGACTGGCATGAGATGTAGGGCTCATCTACTTGCGTTCACACTACGTGGCCCGGAGAAGTTCTCACGGAGCCGAATGCAGCACCCTTCCTCCACCACGTGTGTACACAAAGGAGCGCTGGGCAGTGGGTGTTCTCAAGGCCAAGAGAGAAGCCCTTGTTCTGTGCTGCACCTGCTGGGTGGTTCAAAGGTTTTCTGACCTTCCTGCTCTGGAAGCTTTTCAGAGCTGAGGCTACGCCTGGGCTGCGAAAGCGGAGAGGCGTAGAGGCCTTTCACACTGAAGGCGTGGGCCTGTTTCCCATGGAGAAAGTGTACGTCGCCCAACCCCCACCCCCACCCCACCCCACCCCACCCCAACCCACCCCCAGCTGGAGGCGTGCGGGTTGACACCATTTTGTCCTGCCCATGGAAAATGCAAAGAGGCGTACACGATTTGGGCTGTCTGGTGAGAGAATTTTGAAGCGGCGGCACCCTGAGTACCTTTCCCGAAGTTTGCTTCCTAGCTGGTTAAACTCGGCTTTCAGAGGCGAGATGAGAACAAACTTGCTCCGCGTGCGGCGAAGTGCCCTGATGCCCTGCCCTAAATGTTTGAGCTTCTGGCCAGCGTCACGCAAGTACTTTGACACGTAGGAGTCTCCCTTTTACTCCAAGCTGTCCCTGTTGGCTGAAGCAGTCGGCGTGTCTGTATCGCAGCCTGGGAGGCCGGGCGTTGGGGGAGTCTGCCAAGTGACTGGCCTCCATTTATAGCTAACTGAGAAACTGCGTCGAAGCTTTCGGGAGCCTCTTACAGGGAATGGTTGCAGTTGGGAATTGGAGACTGTGCTGGCAAACGTCAGCAGCTCCTCTCCCTCGGAGGGCTCTTGGTGTGCCGACTCCTAACAGCCAGCACGGTCCCCAGCTCGTGAACGGTCCCATTGCGAGCCGGTCTCGTCCGTGAAAGAGCCACGTGAGGCTGAGCTCCAACAGTCGGGCTCCACACCTGGAGCCTTTGGGACAGGGCAGTCCTGAGCCGATGTGCCCACCAGGGGACGCGACCAAAGTTTACGTACCACAGGAAAGCGCAATCAAGGCCTCGTGTTCTCTCCATGAAAGGAACGTGAGCTTGAAGGGTGATGCGTCAGCGTGCACCGTGAACAGCTCGCTGGTACGCCTGTCTTTGCCCCCTCTCACGGTCTCACGCACCCGGGCTCAGTTCCGTGCAGGAACGCTGAGTGGGAGCGCCAGCCTCGCTGCTGGACTCTAAAGCCTTCCACCCCCTAATGGCAGGTTGTGTGTGTCTCTCACGTGGGGGGAGGAATGAGGTCGCCCACAGAGGTTCTGCCATGAAAGATCTAAAGACGCACGCTGCTGAGGAGCTTGTTCCTCATGGAGCGTCCCCGAAGGCCAGAAGAATGCCGACGGTCTCTTTCAAAGCGGCCGGACGCTCTGCCGTTCTAGGCCTGAGATACGGACCCTGTGACGGCACCGTAACCCCGCGAGATTCAGGAGACATCGCCAGTGCGAGTGGCAATCCGGAAGGAAGAGCCTCCAAGGCGGAGTGTCCTTTCCTGTACAAAACGGCGCCCAAGTGGCTGAGGCAGGGAGCATTTTCCTTCACAGAACCGGCATCCTCGTATGCCTGTGGGTTGCTCTAAAGAAACGACACTGTGAGCAACCTCTTCGAAAAGGCCTTCGCAAGCGACTTGGAGACAACAGCAGCGCAGTGGAGGCACAGACCGTTATCCTAGAGAGCAGCACAGTGTCTCTAGCAGCGATCGCTTCCCGGAGGATACTTAAGCCACACCGAGATTCCAGCAGGGAGTTTTGCCTTATAGCAGTACAACTCACTCAAGAAAGAGGGATGAGGTGTAGGGCTAATCTACGTGCGCTCACGCTCTGTGTCCCCGAGAAGGTTTCACGGAGCAGAAGGCATCACCGACCGCTACCACGTGTGTGCACCAAAGAAGCCCTGTGCCGTGGGTGTTCTCAGGCCGACAGCGAAGACCTAGGTGTGTGCTGCACCCGCGCTCGGTGGTTCACACGTTGCGTGACCCCTGTGCCTTTGGAAGATGTTCAGAGCGGGTGGCACCTGCGTGCTGCGAGCGCAAGAGGTGTAGAGTGTAGAGGCCTTTCACACTGGAGGAAGGGCTTGCGTCTCGTGGAGAGAACGTGTACGTCGCCCGGGAGATGGAGGCGCGCTCTTGACACCATTTCCTCTGCCCGTTTAAAACACAAGTGTTTGTACTCGATCTGGGCTGCCTGGTGAAACGCTTGGCAGTCCGCATCACCCTGAGCACCTCTCCTGAAGTTTGATTCGTAGCTGGGTGAACTCGGGCTTCAGAGGCTTAGATGAGACCAAACGTGTTCAGCTTGTGGCGAAAGCCTTTGACCAGAGGCATATACGCTTGTGCTTGGGGCGAGGGCTAGGCAAGAACGTTTACACCCCGGGTTTTTATCTTTACCCTAAGCTGTGTCCCTTTTGGCTGCAGCAGGCGGAGAGAACCCGCGGAGAGAGAACAGCTGCGAGGTGGATGCACAGAACAGTCACCTCGACACCAGCCCCGGGGTCCCAAGCAACGATCCTTCCCCGGAGGGTACTTAACCCACCCCGGGATTCAAGCAGGGAGTTCGCCTTGTCCAACTCGCACAGGAGACTGGCATGAGATGTAGGGCTCATCTACTTGCGTTCACACTACGTGGCCCGGAGAAGTTCTCACGGAGCCGAATGCAGCACCCTTCCTCCACCACGTGTGTACACAAAGGAGCGCTGGGCAGTGGGTGTTCTCAAGGCCAAGAGAGAAGCCCTTGTTCTCTGCTGCACCTGCTGGGTGGTTCAAAGGTTTTCTGACCTTCCTGCTCTGGAAGCTTTTCAGAGCTGAGGCTACGCCTGGGCTGCGAAAGCGGAGAGGCGTAGAGGCCTTTCACACTGAAGGCGTGGGCCTGTTTCCCATGGAGAAAGTGTACGTCGCCCAACCCCCACCCCCACCCCACCCCACCCCACCCCAACCCACCCCCAGCTGGAGGCGTGCGGGTTGACACCATTTTGTCCTGCCCATGGAAAATGCAAAGAGGCGTACACGATTTGGGCTGTCTGGTGAGAGAATTTTGAAGCGGCGGCACCCTGAGTACCTTTCCCGAAGTTTGCTTCCTAGCTGGTTAAACTCGGCTTTCAGAGGCGAGATGAGAACAAACTTGCTCCGCGTGCGGCGAAGTGCCCTGATGCCCTGCCCTAAATGTTTGAGCTTCTGGCCAGCGTCACGCAAGTACTTTGACACGTAGGAGTCTCCCTTTTACTCCAAGCTGTCCCTGTTGGCTGAAGCAGTCGGCGTGTCTGTATCGCAGCCTGGGAGGCCGGGCGTTGGGGGATTCTGCCAAGTGACTGGCCTCCACTTATAGCTAACTGAGAAACTGCGTCGAAGCTTTCGGGAGCCTCTTACAGGGAATGGTTGCAGTTGGGAATTGGAGACTGTGCTGGCAAACGTCAGCAGCTCCTCTCCCTCGGAGGGCTCTTGGTGTGCCGACTCCTAACAGCCAGCACGGTCCCCAGCTCGTGAACGGTCCCATTGCGAGCCGGTCTCGTCCGTGAAAGAGCCACGTGAGGCTGAGCTCCAACAGTCGGGCTCCACACCTGGAGCCTTTGGGACAGGGCAGTCCTGAGCCGATGTGCCCACCAGGGGACGCGACCAAAGTTTACGTACCACAGGAAAGCGCAATCAAGGCCTCGTGTTCTCTCCATGAAAGGAACGTGAGCTTGAAGGGTGATGCGTCAGCGTGCACCGTGAACAGCTCGCTGGTACGCCTGTCTTTGCCCCCTCTCACGGTCTCACGCACCCGGGCTCAGTTCCGTGCAGGAACGCTGAGTGGGAGCGCCAGCCTCGCTGCTGGACTCTAAAGCCTTCCACCCCCTAATGGCAGGTTGTGTGTGTCTCTCACGTGGGGGGAGGAATGAGGTCGCCCACAGAGGTTCTGCCATGAAAGATCTAAAGACGCACGCTGCTGAGGAGCTTGTTCCTCATGGAGCGTCCCCGAAGGCCAGAAGAATGCCGACGGTCTCTTTCAAAGCGGCCGGACGCTCTGCCGTTCTAGGCCTGAGATACGGACCCTGTGACGGCACCGTAACCCCGCGAGATTCAGGAGACATCGCCAGTGCGAGTGGCAATCCGGAAGGAAGAGCCTCCAAGGCGGAGTGTCCTTTCCTGTACAAAACGGCGCCCAAGTGGCTGAGGCAGGGAGCATTTTCCTTCACAGAACCGGCATCCTCGTATGCCTGTGGGTTGCTCTAAAGAAACGACACTGTGAGCAACCTCTTCGAAAAGGCCTTCGCAAGCGACTTGGAGACAACAGCAGCGCAGTGGAGGCACAGACCGTTATCCTAGAGAGCAGCACAGTGTCTCTAGCAGCGATCGCTTCCCGGAGGATACTTAAGCCACACCGAGATTCCAGCAGGGAGTTTTGCCTTATAGCAGTACAACTCACTCAAGAAAGAGGGATGAGGTGTAGGGCTAATCTACGTGCGCTCACGCTCTGTGTCCCCGAGAAGGTTTCACGGAGCAGAAGGCATCACCGACCGCTACCACGTGTGTGCACCAAAGAAGCCCTGTGCCGTGGGTGTTCTCAGGCCGACAGCGAAGACCTAGGTGTGTGCTGCACCCGCGCTCGGTGGTTCACACGTTGCGTGACCCCTGTGCCTTTGGAAGATGTTCAGAGCGGGTGGCACCTGCGTGCTGCGAGCGCAAGAGGTGTAGAGTGTAGAGGCCTTTCACACTGGAGGAAGGGCTTGCGTCTCGTGGAGAGAACGTGTACGTCGCCCGGGAGATGGAGGTGCGCTCTTGACACCATTTCCTCTGCCCGTTTAAAACACAAGTGTTTGTACTCGATCTGGGCTGCCTGGTGAAACGCTTGGCAGTCCGCATCACCCTGAGCACCTCTCCTGAAGTTTGATTCGTAGCTGGGTGAACTCGGGCTTCAGAGGCTTAGATGAGACCAAACGTGTTCAGCTTGTGGCGAAAGCCTTTGACCAGAGGCATATACGCTTGTGCTTGGGGCGAGGGCTAGGCAAGAACGTTTACACCCCGGGTTTTTATCTTTACCCTAAGCTGTGTCCCTTTTGGCTGCAGCAGGCGGAGAGAACCCGCGGAGAGAGAACAGCTGCGAGGTGGATGCACAGAACAGTCACCTCGACACCAGCCCCGGGGTCCCAAGCAACGATCCTTCCCCGGAGGGTACTTAACCCACCCCGGGATTCAAGCAGGGAGTTCGCCTTGTCCAACTCGCACAGGAGACTGGCATGAGATGTAGGGCTCATCTACTTGCGTTCACACTACGTGGCCCGGAGAAGTTCTCACGGAGCCGAATGCAGCACCCTTCCTCCACCACGTGTGTACACAAAGGAGCGCTGGGCAGTGGGTGTTCTCAAGGCCAAGAGAGAAGCCCTTGTTCTGTGCTGCACCTGCTGGGTGGTTCAAAGGTTTTCTGACCTTCCTGCTCTGGAAGCTTTTCAGAGCTGAGGCTACGCCTGGGCTGCGAAAGCGGAGAGGCGTAGAGGCCTTTCACACTGAAGGCGTGGGCCTGTTTCCCATGGAGAAAGTGTACGTCGCCCAACCCCCACCCCCACCCCACCCCACCCCACCCCAACCCACCCCCAGCTGGAGGCGTGCGGGTTGACACCATTTTGTCCTGCCCATGGAAAATGCAAAGAGGCGTACACGATTTGGGCTGTCTGGTGAGAGAATTTTGAAGCGGCGGCACCCTGAGTACCTTTCCCGAAGTTTGCTTCCTAGCTGGTTAAACTCGGCTTTCAGAGGCGAGATGAGAACAAACTTGCTCCGCGTGCGGCGAAGTGCCCTGATGCCCTGCCCTAAATGTTTGAGCTTCTGGCCAGCGTCACGCAAGTACTTTGACACGTAGGAGTCTCCCTTTTACTCCAAGCTGTCCCTGTTGGCTGAAGCAGTCGGCGTGTCTGTATCGCAGCCTGGGAGG